>NC_089490.1:94957936-95612254 GCF_036850765.1 Saccopteryx bilineata | reverse complement strand
GTTGGTAGCACTATTGAACTTGTCTCATATTAATCATGGACACAGCAAGTAGCTTAGATTGCTACCACAGATTTCTGTGGCTGTAAGACATATCATAAAATAAATAGGAGGAAATGCAAGATCAGAAATTGCCTCCAGTTTGGACTTTCACCTTCTCCCCTTTCAGCTTTCTTCCCGGGTGACTGCCCTTCATCAACCTCTGCCCAGCCACCACTCTCCACTCTTCAGTTCAATTTAGGTTGCAGGAAACGTTCTCACTCTGATATGGTTTATTCTTTAGACACTTCTTTTCCTTTTATCTCTATTGTATCTCCAGAGTTGGTTTTGGGAATTGGCAGTCCCTGTTGGTTCACCATTTTGGCAAGGAAAGATGGTCATTACATATACAAAAGATGATCCCATTAAAGAAGAAATATTTTGAGAACATAACATAAATATTTGTCATGTTTGAGCCAAACTACAAAAACATTATCAATTAATATATCAAATTCAAATTTTGGTAATTAATTGCCCCTTTATATCTATGATTGATCAATGGTGAAAATGCTATTTTAAGAAATTCTATAGTTAACTATAAATCTTTTAGAGCACTGTAAGATATACAAAGTATGCCACAAATTTCTGCCAAGTAGAAATCAGCAAGGCCTCTGACATTACTGTTAATCAGAAACTACCAAAGATGCAAAGTGTTTTTCTGTTCATAATCAGGCCCATTTGGGTGTATAACCATTGTGGTATGTAACAGGAAGAAAAATTTTGCTATATCAAAGAAAATAATAATAACCCAACAGATGTGTTTGCATTCAGAAAGAGGGGTGGGTTTTGAGTAATAGTAGTAAAAATTGATGTTCTATGTGTGTATTTTATTATGGGAGGTCTGCCTAGTGTCTAAAGATTATAATTGGACTCAGATTTTTTACAGTAAGTCTACTATGTGGAAAAGGTTCCTATGAGTACCTACTAACTAGAATAATCTAATTATGTGCTAAAACTCTGTCATGTTCTTATATACAAACTTAGGCAATACCTTGCTAGACCAAAGCATAAAGCTGACTTGAACTCCAGATAGGCAGAATGAGCAAATCCTGTTTAGTGGGGACAGTTTGTGCACCAAAATACCTCATATATGAGAATCAGGGAACCAAAGCTGGCCAGGCAGTGAGTGCTAGAAGAATAAAGCCTTCCTCTGTTTCCTTGCCCATGAATCGAACATACAATATCAAGTGGCCAAAATTCTTCTACTTTGTCTCAGTTGGAGAAAGAATGTTTTATGGAGATGATGTCAGAGTAATGGCGGGGTAGGAAGTGATACCGATAAATCTCCCCCAAAACTCAACAAGATCTTCAACCAGAAACAGAAAAACCTATACTTGGAGCTTCCAGATGCTTCGCAATACACCCAAAGGTATGATTGAGTGAAAAATTGGCTAAATATATAACCAAACCCTGAAGGAAATAGGGAGTAAGAAATGCTCCACTTTCCTCACTAACCTAAACAGGGTGGCTTTCTCTGGTAACTGTGAATATAGAAACTGAGGCGGGCAAAGGGGGTGAATAAATCCAGGCCGCCGCGGCACAAACGGCCGAATCAGGCTGTGGCACACTGATCCAAGCCGAGGAAAATCTGATCCTGTGGCAACCCGGGCAATACAAGCTAACACTCGCGCCAAACCCAAACAAAGAAAGACAAGCGGAGCGGCCATTTTACCCGGTCTCCTAGTCGGTGCGCAGTTAGTGGGCGAGAATTTCTTCCTAGGCCCCGAAAGTGGGTGCCCGTGTTGCCCCACGGAGAGGCAGGGTCAGAGGCCTTTCTGTGGGCCGAGGGCAGAGTCTCTGGGCAGCCCCAGCGCCCTGGGAAAGCCACGCACGGGAGGGAGTGAGAACTAATTCCAATGGTGGAGATTTTCCGTGCTGGAGGGTGTTTCACTCAGAGGAAACCGTGGCCGGCCTCATATCCTGGTTTGCGCGCGCAGATAAGGAGTGAGCAATTCCTCCGAGTGCCTCGGCAGTGCGCGCCCGTGTTATCGCACAGAAGGGCAGAGTCAGGGGCCTTTGTGTGGGCCAAAGCGGAATCTCGAGCCGCCCCAGCGCCTTGCAAAAGCTGCGCACGGGGACGGAGCGAGACTCAATTCCAATGCTGCAACTTTCCCTGTGGTTGGGGGTTTCACTCAGAGCGTGAGACTGCTGGCCGGATATCCTGGTCGCAGACAGTGAGTGAGAGTTTCCTCCAAGAGCCCCGGAAGTGGGCGCCTGCTTGTGTTACCGGACAGAGTGGCAGAGCCAGAGGTCTTTGAGTGGGCCGAAAGCCCGCCTGATTATGCTAGCAGCTCTGACTGACTGAGCCTTACCCAGAGCCCTGTGCTGAGTGGAAATAGAGTGGGGAGTTGCCAGCTCTTTGAACCTCTTACTATCCAGGCACAGGCAGCAGCAACCCCATAGCTGGATTATCAGGCTACTAATTGAGGAAGGAAAGACTAGGAGAAGGGCTCCAGGAACACGGACTCTCTCACTGTCGGAGCCTATAAATGCTAATGAGCTTCGACTGCCAACGAGACTAAAGCACAATACATGACATTGCCATAGAGACTTATCAACTGCAAACCTCTACCTGAGCGTGCCAACGGGGCAGAACCCGGGGTACAGAGTCACCGACCAGGAAGAGGGAGAGAAAAGAAAAAGCAAGAAGATAACCTCTCAAAATCAAGAATAATCTGCAGACTTTATAACCTATCCCATTTTATTATATTTGTTCGTTTGTTTCTCTTATCTTCATTCTTGATACTTTTTTTTCCTCCTCCCATTTGGCCGATTAACTCTCTACCGGTCTTACTCTCTCCTCTCCTTGAACTACACTACCCATAAGTGTTACATCTCCCATTATCTTTTCTCTTCTCTTCCTTTCTCTCTATGAGGGTTGCACTCCAAAACCCTTAACTCTCTATCTCTCTCTCTCCTTTCTTTTTTCTTCTTTTAGTGGTTCCCTTTTTTTGTCTCTCTCTCTTTCTTTTCTCCCTCTATATTAGTTTCTTCCTTTCTCCTTTACATTTCCTCTCATTCAAACCTCAATAACAAACAAATTATCTTATCTGGGACTCAAACCTATGTTTTTGGCATTTTGGGGGGTTTTTACTTCACCTTTTTAACTCACTAGCAGTGCTCCCATCCCTGGCTCTCCATATTATCTAGTTCTTGTTCCACTAAATACAATAGTAATTTTTTAATTTGTCCCCCCATTTTTCCGTTTTCCTCTTATTCCTCTCATCATAACTCTTAGACAACCAACACCTAAAAGCAAATCATTTTATTCTTGACCCAAATTTTTTCCTTATTTGCTTTTTGTGGGTCCATACGCTCTTTTTTTTTCTTTTTTTTTTCTTTTTTCTTTTTTTTTTTTTTTTGCCCCTTTATTACTTTTCCCCAATTCAGGCCCTCCATAACAGGCATTGTTTGTTATAATTCACAGTCCACCACAAGATTTTCTCAAGAAAGAGGGGAGAGGAGAGGAGAGGAAAAAAGGAGGGGGGGAATAATTTCCATTTTTTTAAAATTTTTATTTTATTTTATTTTTCTTTATTTCATTATTAATTTTTTTAAAAAAAAACAACTCCTTTAGATTTTTTATTTTTTTTATTTTTTTTAACTTTTTATTCTTTATTAAATCTCATTAATACTATCAACAAAACCACCCTCAGATGCCATTAAGGAAGAGAAAATCGAATATCATGGATACAAAAGAAAGAGAGGTAACACAGCTAGATGAGGAAAAATCTATGGAGAAAAAATTTAATATATTGGAAACCTTGGAGCTAAATGACAGAGAATTCAAGATAGAAATCCTAAAAATCCTCCGAGATATACAAGAAAACACAGAAAGGCAATCTAGGGAGCTCAGAAAACAACTCAATGAACACAAAGAATATATGTCCAAGGAAATTGAAACTATAAAAACAAATCAAACAGAGATGAAAAAGTCAATTCATGAGCTGAAAAACGAAGTAACAAGCTTAGCTAATAGAACAGGTCAGATAGAAGAGAGGATTAGTGAAATAGAAGACAAGCAACTTGAGGCACAACAGAAAGAAGAAGAAAGAGACTCAAAAATTTAAAAAAATGAGATAGCCCTACAAGAATTATCTGACTCCATCAAAAAGAATAACATAAGAATAATAGGTATATCAGAGGAAGAAGAGAGAGAAAATGGAATGGAGAACATACTCAAACAAATAATAGATGAGAACTTCCCAAGCCTGTGGAAAGAACTAAAGCCTCAAGTTCAAGAAGCAAACAGAACTCCAAGTTTTCTTAACCCCAACAAACCTACTCCAAGGCATATCATAATGAAATTGACACAAACCAACAGCAAAGAAAAAATTCTCAAGGCAGCCAGGGAAAAGAAGAATACAACATATAAAGGAAGGCCCATTAGATTATCATCAGATTTCTCAGCAGAAACTCTACAAGCTAGAAGAGAGTGGACCCCAATATTTAAAGTCCTGAAAGAGGAACTTTCAGCCATGAATACTATACCCATCAAAGCTATCCTTCAAATACGAAGGAGAAATAAAAACATTCACAGATACAGAAAAGATGAGGGAATTTATCATCAGAAAACCCCCACTCCAGGAATTACTAAAGGGGGTTCTCCAATCAGATACAAAGAACAAAAAAAAACAGAGCCACAAGTAAAAGCTCCAAGAAGAACACAATAAAACCAAATTTAAACTGTGACAACAACAAAAAGAAAGAGGGGGAGAAGATGGAGATTAACAGTAGCAAAGGACGATGGAGTGCAAAAGTACTCACAAAATAGTTCGCTACAATGAACAGGGTAGGGACCCTTTTCATTACTCAAAGGTAACCACCATTGAAAAAACCACCACAGAGCACATGAGATAAAAAAGATAGCAACAGAGGAAAGATGTATGGAATACAACCAAATAAAAACAAAAGATAGAAAAACGAAAGAGAAGGATCAAACAAGACACAAAACTAACAGAAAGCAAGATATAAAATGGCAATAGGGAACTCACAAGTATCAATAATTACACTAAATGTAAACGGATTAAACTCACCAATAAAAAGGCACAGAGTAGCAGAATGGATTAAAAAAGAAAATCCAACTGTATGCTGCCTACAGGAAACTCATCTAAGTAACAAGGATAAAAACAAATTCAAAGTGAAAGGCTGGAAAACAATACTCCAAGCAAATAACATCTAAAAAAAAGCAGGTGTAGCAATACTCATATCGGATAATGTTGACTACAAGACAGGAAAAGTACTCAGAGACAAAAATGGCCATTTCATAATGGCTAAGGGGACACTCAATCAAGAAGACATAACAATTCTTAATATATATGCACCAAACCAAGGAGCACCAAAATATATAAGACAGCTACTTATTGATCTTAAAACAAAAACTGACAAAAATACAATCATACTTGGAGACCTCAATACAACCGCTGACGGCTCTAGATCGGTCTTCCAAACAGAGAATCAACAAAGACATAGTGGCCTTAAACAAAACACTAGAGCACCTGGATATGATAGACATCTACAGGACATTTCATCCCAAAGTGACTGAGTATATATTTTTCTCCAGTGTACATGGATCATTCTCAAGAATTGACCATATGTTGGGCCACAAAAACAACATCAGCAAATTCAGAAAAATTGAAGTTGTACCAAGCATATTTTCTGATCATAAAGCCTTGAAAGTAGAATTCAACTGCAAAAAAGAGGAAAAAAATCCCACAAAAATGTGGAAACTAAACAACATACTTTTAAAAAATGAATGGGTCAAAGAAGAAATAAGTGCAGAGATCAAAAGATATATACAGACTAATGAAAATGACAATACGACATATCAGAATCTATGGGATGCAGCAAAAGCAGTGATAAGAGGGAAGTTCATATCACTTCAGGCATATATGAACAAACAAGAGAGAGCCCAAGTGAACCACTTAACTTCCCACCTTAAGGAACTAGAAAAAGAAGAACAAAGACAACCCAAAACCAGCCGAAGAAAGGAGATAATAAAAATCAGAGCAGAAATAAATGAATTAGAGAACAGAAAAACTATAGAAAAAATTAATAGAACAAGGAGCTGGTTCTTTGAAAAGATCAACAAAATTGACAATCCTTTGGCAAGACTTACCAAGGAAAAAAAGAGAAAGAACTCATATAAACAAAATCCAAAATGAAAGAGGAGAAATCACCATGGACACCGTAGATATACAAAGAATTATTGTAGAATACTATGAAAAACTTTATGCCACTAAATTCAACAACCTAGAAGAAATGGATAAATTCCTAGAAAAATACAACCTTCCTAGACTGAGTCAAGAAGAAGCAGAAAGCCTAAGCAGACCTATCAGTAGAGAAGAAATAGAAAAAACCATTAAAAACCTCCCCAAAAATAAAAGTCCAGGCCCTGACGGCTATACCAGCGAATTGAATCAAACATTCAAAGAAGACTTGGTTCCTATTCTACTCAAAGTCTTCCAAAAAATTGAAGAAGAAGCAATACTTCCAAACACATTTTATGAGGCCAACATAACCCTCATACCAAAACCAGGCAAGGATGGCACAAAAAAAGAAAACTACAGACCAATATCTCTAATGAATACAGATGCTAAAATACTAAACAAAACACTAGCAAATCAAATACAACAACATATTAAAAAAATAATACATCATGATCAAGTGGGATTCATCCCAGAATCTCAAGGATGGTTCAACATACGTAAAATGGTTAAGGTAATACACCATATCAACAAAACAAAGAACAAAAACCACATGATCTTATCCATAGACGCAGAAAAGGCTTTCGATAAAATACAACACAATTTTATGTTTAAGACTCTCAACAAACTGAGTATAGAAGGAAAATATCTCAACATGATAAAGGCCATATATGATAAACCATCAGCTAACATCATATTAAATGGCACTAAACTGAAGGCTTTCCCCCTTAAATCAGGAACAAGACAGGGTTGTCCACTCTCTCCACTCTTATTTAATGTGGTACTAGAGGTTCTAGCCAGAGCAATCAGACAAGACAAAGAAATAAAAGGCATCCATATCGGAAAAGAAGAAGTAAAGGTATCACTTTTTGCAGATGATATGATCCTATACATCGAAAACCCCAAAGAATCCACAAAAAGACTACTAGAAACAATAAGCCAATACAGTAAGGTCGCAGGATACAAAATTAACATACAGAAGTCAATAGCCTTTCTATATGCCAACAATGAAACAACTGAGAAGGAACTCAAAAGAATAATCCCCTTCACGATTGCAGCAAAAAAAATAAAATACTTAGGAATAAACATAACAAAGAATGTAAAGGACTTATATAATGAAAACTATAAACCATTGTTAAGGGAAATCGAAAAAGATATAATGAGATGGAAGAATATACCTTGTTCTTGGCTAGGAAGAATAAATATAATCAAGATGGCTATATTACCCAAAGCAATATACAAATTTAATGCAATTCCCATCAAACTTCCAATGACATTTTTTAAAGAAATAGAGCAAAAAATCATCAGATTTATATGGAACTATAAAAAACCCCGAATAGCCAAAGCAATCCTAAAGAAAAAGAATGAAGCTGGGGGCATAACAATACCTGACTTCAAACTCTCTTATAGGGCCACGACAATCAAAACAGCATGGTATTGGCAGAAAAATAGACACTCAGACCAATGGAACAGAATAGAAAGTCCAGAAATAAAACCACATATATATAGTCAAATAATTTTTGATAAAGGGGCCAACAACACACAATGGAGAAAAGAAAGCCTCTTCAATAAATGGTGCTGGGAAAACTGGAAAGCCACATGCAAAAGAATGAAACTGGACTACAGTCTCTCCCCCTGTACAAAAATTAACTCAAAATGGATCAAAGATCTAAACATAAGACCTGAAACAATTAAGTACATAGAAGAAGACATAGGTACTCAACTCATGGACCTGGGTTTTAAAGAGCATTTTATGAATTTGACTCCAATGGCAAGAGAAGTGAAGGCAAAAATTAATGAATGGGACTACATCAGACTAAGAAGTTTTTGCTCAGCAAGAGAAACTGATAACAAAATAAACAGAAAGCCAACTAAATGGGAAATGATATTTTCAAACAACAGCTCAGATAAGGGCCTAATATCCAAAATATACAAAGAACTCATAAAACTCAACAACAAACAAACAATCCAATAAAAAATGGGAAGAGGATATGAATAGACACTTCTCCCAGGAAGAAATACAAATGGCCAACAGATATATGAAAAGATGCTCATCTTCTTTAGCTATTAGAGAAATGCAAATCAAAACGGCAATGAGATACCACCTCACACCTGTTCGATTAGCTGCTATTAGCAAGTCAGGTAATAGCAAATGTTGGAGAGGCTGTGGAGAAAAAGGAACCCTCATCCACTGTTGGTGGGAATGTAAAGTAGTACAACCATTATGGAAGAAAGTATGGTGGTTCCTCAAAAAACTGAAAATAGAACTACCTTATGACCCAGCAATCCCTCTATTGGGTATATATCCCCAAAACTCAGAAACATTGATACGTAAAGACACATGCAGCCCCATGTTCACTGCAGCATTGTTCACAGTGGCCAGGACATGGAAACAACCAAAAAGCCCATCAATAGATGACTGGATAAAGAAGATGTGGCACATATACACTATGGAATACTACTCAGCCATAAGAAATGATGACATCGGAACATTTACAGCAAAATGGTGGGATCTTGATAACATGATACGAAGCGAAATACGTAAATCAGAAAAAAACAGGAACTGTATTATTCCATACGTAGGTGGGACATAATAGTGAAACTAAGAGACATTGACAAGAGTGTGGTGGTTACGGGGGGGAGGGGGGAATGGGAGAGGGATAGGGGGTGGGGAGGGGCACAAAGAAAACAAGATAGAAGGTGACAGAGGACAATCTGACTTTGGGTGGTGGGTATGCAACATAATTGAACGACAAGATAACCTGGACTTGTTATCTTTGAATATATGTATCCTGATTTATTGATGTCACCCCATTAAAAAAATAAAATTATAATAAAAAATAAATAAATAAATAAAAAGAATGTTTTATGGACTGACTCTCCCCTTACCTCCCTGAAGCAGGATGGTCAGTTTCAAGAGACCTGTAGGAGGCATTTCAAAACTTGTGAGAGAGAGAAATTAGGAAGGGTCAGGAGAGAGACAGAGCATGTGTGCTAAGTCATGGTGATAGTTGGGGTTAAAATGAAAAGAGAAATTCTCTTGAGCAAAGTGAGGGAGAAAACAACAGTGGGATATTAAGATTAAGTCAAATTTTCTATTTACATCTTTACATCTTGTGCCAAGCTAGTATATTTTCTCCACACCCCTCCCTTTAACACTAAACTTCAATAAATGTTAACTACATAAAATAATCTTTTGATAACAATGTTTTTGGAGGGGGAAGAAGTCGCGAAATGTTCACATGTTAAATGGTGAAGGGGCAGAGAGAAGACAGGAGATGTATGGGGGAGAGGGAAGAAAACAGAGTATTCAACAAAAACACACTTTCAGGAGGCAATAGAAGTACGGTAGCCCAAACACCCTCAAGGACATTAGAAATACTAGGGATAATATGCAGAGCTAATGATTCAAGTCACATTTAGTTCTTATTATTCAAAGGACTTGAGGACTTGGACATGTTATACGTAGATGATATATTTGTTCCCATCAGATGTGTGAACTCTAATAATTTTCCCAGGAAGCTCAAAAGGTTAGCAAGTCAGATCCTACTCTGTCTATTAATATGTGACCCTATTTGCCCTAACACAGCAGCTCAGAAATAAAAAAGACCTCATTTCCTTCCCTTTCCACTGACAGGCACATATTAGGATGAAATTTGGAGATAAATATAGGCACATTTTGTCTGTAAAGATTTATCATTTTACTTTCCTATACTCTTAGCTTTGATCTAGGGAACTACTTCATTTCTTCAAAATAAGTAAACAACTCAGAGATAGTGGAGTAGAGAGTAATTTTACAGAGAGTCCAACTACTTATAATAGAGCTATTTTCCAACATGTCATGCAGCAGTATTGTCCAGGATATGAGTTGAGAAGACTATTCAAATTCAACATGGTCATGCTGAGGGAACAAGAATGGCCCAACTCCTAAAGAGTTATCACTAACCCTGACCCTGATCCAGCTTCCAACACTCCTTGTACCCTCCAAGAGACACTAAGTTTCTGATATTTTTCTATAGCTAGAGCAAAGGAGAACAAGAAACTGAAAATTATTTTCCCAACTAAAATCTAGCCCTAATATATAGGCTAACTTGAAATAATTTATTTTAAAAGATCACTGTACTTGCCTGACCAGGCAGTGGTGCAGTGGATAGAGCATCGACTGGGACACAGAGGACCAAAGTTTGAAACCCTGAGGTCGCCAGTTTGAGCGTAGGATGATAGACATGATGCTATGGTCGCTGGCTTGAACCCAAAGGTCGCTGTCTTGAGCAAGGGGCCACTTGTTCTGCTGTAGCCCTCCCCACCAAGGCACATATGAGAAAGCAATCAATGAACAATGAATGTGCCCCAACAAAGAATGGATGCTTCTCATCTCTCTCCCTTCCTGTCTGTCTGTCCCTGTCTGTCTGTCTCTCTCTCTCTCTCTCTCGCTCTCGCTCTCTGTCTCTGCAACAACAAAAAACACTTTACTTGAGGGTATAAGAAATTATTTTCATATTAAGTAACCACCCAGCATACATTATGTGCCACACCCAGTAACTCAACCATGAAAAGACAGAATTGGATTTTGAAATAAGTTGAAGACTAAGAATGTTCACAGCCAAAGCCACAAAGTTAACATAAAATCATTCTGCTTCCAAGTAACTCTGTACTTCCTTATTCCGAATGTGCCTCTGAAAAGTTTAAAGGTTTATTTGTCTTAAGAAAGTTCTGCCACATTTACATCTATGTCCATGAAATCAAATTCCAGAATGTATAAGAAAAAGAGCCAAAATTATGTAAGGAAAGAAGATGTAGGTAGAAAAGAACATTTCTGAAATATTCAAGTGTTTTACTGTGAGGTCATCTTGGGAGGAAAGACATTTCAACTCTGGATCTGGACCCACCATCTCTCTGAGTCTGATGATAGATCACTCACCGAGGGTTTCACCCAGGTGAAGAAAACATACACTTTGAGTTACAGTGTCTAGGACTGTAGACACATACACAAACTGTGTCTATAGAACAGTTTGTCTTTAGTTCATCACAAAGATTTCTCTCAATAACACAGAACTTGTCTTAAGGGCCAAAGTATTCATTGTTGAATAATTTATATGAATAGGAACACAAGACAGCATTATCCACCTGACCTGTGGTGGTGCAGTAGATAAAGCATGGAATGCTGAGGTTGCTAGTTTGAAACCCTGGGCTTGCCTGGTCAAGGCACATACGGGAGTTGATGCTTCCTGCTCCTCCTCCTTCTCTCTCTCTAAAAATGAATAAATAAAATATAAAACAAAATTTTTTTAAAGAGCATTATCCTATCTGAATATATACAATGATATTTTCTAAAACTCTAATATGAAAAAATGTAACAGAAGTTTCAGTAGAGGCATATTTGTTCAGACGACATCCCTCTGTCTCCAAGCTCAGAATCCCCACAGTCAACCTCATCTTCCTCTTTCAGGAGTTTCTCCTTTCCAAGATCTTCTTTCTTTGAGGAATGTGAAAACCAAACTGCAATAGAAAATTTGGGGCTTGGTTAGAACTTGAAGATGAATCAGAGTCCTCTAGAAGCATCACAATCCTAAGCAAGGAGAAAACAGCATTCCTGGGGCCCCAGATTGAGATAATTTCTGCACAACATAAAACACATCAGGAAAATTATATTTAGATACAAAACGTTGGTCTCAGATGATTGTCTAGAAAATACCTATAATAGAGACTAAAAACTTCTGTGAAGAGCTATTTTGCAGTCTATCCAAGCAGCAGGGACATAAAACTGGAGGAAGAAATAATTATAAACATCCTATTTTTCCCAATAAGATTAGGCTAAATCATAGGAATTTTGTGACAGGAAGATATAATTCCATTACTATCTATTCCATGAGGACACTTAAGGACCAGATCCTGACTTCTCAGATGTTTTACAAAAATAATCCCAGCCTGTTCTTAACATCCTTAAATGGATATAGCTGCCTCAGTTTCTATAGTTTTTCTCCTCCAAGGGACCCACCCCCCTTACATGGGCTATGGCAGCAGATGTTTTATTGGGCCTTCCAACTCTGAAATTCTGTAGATTGAGGCCAGCCTCATGAACATGCAACTCATGCAGTTGGTCAAAATTCATGCTGTCACCATCTTCAAAGTCTTAATAATTTTTGAACAAGGAACCCACGTTTTCATTTTGCATTGAGCCTTGAAAATTATGAAACTAGTCCATTCTATGGATCTTAAGGATATATGAAATAATCTCACCCTTCACCCCAAACCTGCCCCCATGAGAACATATATTTATCAGAGTAATTTTAATATATTAGTAACTATACAGTATCAAAATATAGCCTAGGCCCTGGCCAATTGGCTCAGTGGTAGAGCATCAGCCAGGTATGTGGATGTCCCAGGTTTGATTCCCCATCAGGGCACACAAGAGAAGCACCCATCTGATTCTCCATCCCTCCTCCTCTTGCCTCTCTCTCTCTCTTTCTCTCTCTCTTTCTCTCTCTCTTCCCCTTCTGCAGCCATGGCTCAATTAGAGCAAGTTGGCCCCAGGGGCTGAGGATGGCTCCATGGCCTCTGCCTCAGGCACTAAGAAAAGCTCAATTGGAGCAAGATATCAATGGCCCCAAATGGTCAGAGCATCACCCCCTAGTGGGCTTGCCTGGTGGATTCTGGTTGGGGCGTGTGTGGGAGTCTGTCTCTGCTTCCTTTCTTCTCACTGAATTTAAATTTTATATATATATATAGATATCAATGTTTTGTCACTTTAAGTGTATTTCTCACTTTGTTGCACCTTAAAGTAACCCCCCCCCAAAAAAAATCTTTTAATAATGTATGTTGTGATTGGGAAAATAAGGCCACAGCATCAAAAATATATGTGTGGCTATAACTGCAGTAATGTACCCATCACAAAATCTAGTTATTCCCATTCTCCCTAAAGATACCTACAAAAAACATAAATAATTTTTTACATTTCTGTAAAAACCAGAAGATAACTGGTTGCAATTAAGAAATATGGACCCACTCAAAAAAATTTTTTGCAGGAAGGATTTGTAGGAAATAAGGATATTTCTTTATATTTAAACATATATAAAATTAAATTTTAAAAATATAGTACATAAAAATTTTAAATATCATATATAAAGTAAATATAATATATAATAAATATAATTATTTCCCAGGAAATAAAAATAAGACTACAAGAGATTAAACTTCTCTACTTGTGGACTAAACAATTTATGGGGTCCGGTGCAAAATAAAATGCAGAGTCTCTTGTTCAAAAAACTATCAAGAAGCTCAAGATGCGACAGGAAAGCAATAAACCAAGTGTGAAGTTGAGTCCTTATTAGCATGAGGACCTGTCGCAATTGCACAGGTCTCCTTCCTATGAAAATGGCCTTCAGCATGTCCATCTCATCCATTTCACATAAAAACAACTTCAGGAAGACTTTCAGGCACAGAAAACCCTGCATTTTGTAATTGCATTCTAGATCACCTATCTTCTTCTGCTTTTATCAGCAATATCTTTCTCAGATAGAAGGTACCTAGGTAAAGTAGGTACATCCCTGAGAATGAGGAAAGGGTCATCCTAAATCTAACAGTGACTTTTTTGTGTGGCTTTGAAAAAGTCACATGTTATATACTTTCAGTTACTTTATTTATGGAATAATATTTGACCATATATAATCTCTGTGATCCCTTCAAGTAGCAAATCCTAGAATCTATAATTAAAGATATTCTGGGTAATTGGTAACATCATCCCCATAAAACATGAAAATGTTTACCAAATCTCAAAATATTTCAGTAAGATTATATCTCTCCTACCCTAAAGGTTTACAATTTTTGGAGGAGGAATTAAGATATACAAATTGTCAGTTATAAAAACAGTCATGGGGATGTAAAGTACAGCACAGGGAATATAGTCAATAATATTGTAATATCTATTTATGGTGCCAGGTGGGTACTAGAGTTATTGGGGTAATCACTTCATAAGATTATTAAGAAGATATAATGATCATAAACATATACACCTAACACTGGAGCAACTAAATATATTAAGCAAATACTAACTGATCTGAAAGGGAAAATAGGCAATACAATAATAATAAGAAAACTTAATTCTCCTCTTTCAGCAATGGATAGATCATCTAGAAAGAAAATCAGAAAGAAAATGTTAGACTTAAACCACACATTAGACCAGCAATTTTTAACCAGTGTGCTGCAAGAATATTTAAAACATGCAATACCAGACTATTTAGTCAGGGGCACTGACCTCTTTACCCTTAGTTTGTCCTATTAAAAAATGATAACAGACAACATATAAACAGCTGTATGGTGTAAATGAATCAAAATTATATCTATACAATAAAAACTACAAGAATTTTGAAAAAGAAATTAAAAATAAAAGTAGGAAAATACCCAAAGTTCATGTATTAAAAGAATTATCATAATATTGTTAAAATGTCCATTCTACCCAAAGTAGGATGACATTATGTTAAGTGGGATTATGCTAGATGAGATAAATCAGACAGAGAAAGACAAATACAGTATGGTATCACTTACACGTGAAATAAAAAAAAATCAAAACAGAAAGTAGAAAGGCAGTTACCAAGGGCTAGGTTGGGTGAACTGGGAGACGTTGTTTAAAGGAACAAACTTGCAGCCAGTAGATAAATAAATCCTGGATATCTAATTCACAGCATGGTGGTTACAGACAACAATAATGTATTATAAACCTCAAGGTTGCTAAGAGACTACATCTTAAATTTTCCCACCACAAAAAAAGAAACAATAATTATGTGGCATGATAGAGGTGTTCGTTAATGCTATGGTGGATTTTACAATATATAAATATATCAAATCAACATATTGTACACCTTAAATTTACATAGTGTTAAGTATCAATTATATATTTAAAAAATATTTTTAAGTGATAACATCAGTACTTGGTTTACTGATACCAAGGGTGAGATAATCAATTTGTGTAAAATTGATTCCGTTTCCAAGCATTTTAATGAGATCCACTTTATTTATTTATTCAAAGAGGCCTGAAAAGAATGTGAAAATGGACTAACTGCTTTTTATTAAAATGAACAGGAGAAGGGAATGCATAGGAACAGAAATGTTGAAAAAAGGACCCAGAAGTAGGAGGGCATGCACTTTCTAACTACTAAAGACTGGACTGTCAGGTGCAGATTGCCACATTATAAAGTGGGAATTAATATTTTAACTAATTTGTAATCTGTACTCCCACCATGTTCCAGGAAACTATAATTATTCCTAAGTGAAGTATTTATTCTGATTTATGGTAGTGTTGGGGGCAGAAAATTCTCTGTGATATTGTTACCGGAACAAGCCAGGATTCGTGTTGCTTGTCGCCCTTCAAGCCCAATTCATGAGAGACAGGAACCAAGTAGGGATAAGAGTGTCTTTCAACCCTGGCTGGATAGCTAGGTTGGTTATAGAGCATTGTCCTCAAGCACACAGGTTGCTGGTTCAATCCCCAGACAGGGCACATGCAGAAACAGATCAATGTTTTTGTCTGTCTCTCACTCTCTCCCTTCCTCTCTCCAATTAATGAATTAAAACATTAAAAAAAGAAAAAAGTGTTTTTCATTCAAATTGTCAAAAACCTGAGAAGGCCGGGGAACTCAGGTCTGAAAAACTACCTTAAGAGTCTCAGCTGACTGGCCGGTTTATGTATCTTTGGAAAGGTTAGTGATTTATTATTGAGCATGCAGTTAGTCTCGTAGTAGGGTGCAGGTGGTCAGGATCTGATATGCAGATATGCCCTCCAGGTATACTTGCTTGACGTCAGTGATGGCCTTGTAGATATCCTCAACTTTATCTACAGAGCACTAATGCCTTGAAGGACATAAAGCAAAGATTAAATTCTATGGGACAGGTTATTTTTCTTTCTAAGAAATGTTACTAGTTAATCCTTCACAATATGAAGGAAGGAAAGGAAAGACAGACTTTCCACTTACTGTCATCAGAAGCTCCGTATCTTTAAGAGGAATAAAATGAAAGGCAGGCCCACCGTGAGAAGGCAATAATCATGTCCCGTGGATGTCTGTCTCACATTTTTATCATTTGTCTGAGAGTTTTTTATCTTTCTAAAATCTTAAATTTTTTTTTTATTACTGTTAGATGCTTCTTTCTTTGCAGACACAACGCATGACATTGAAGATCTAGACCTAACTAAAAACATATTTATTTATCCCGTGGCATGTTAGAACTGTTCCAGAAACAGTACATCTGGCTGATCTCACCAGCTACACTGAACCAGCCATTGGGCCAGACCTGTGGGGTGAGGGGCAGAGCGATATCTGACGTCAGAAAACCTTGTATCTCATATAAGGAGATACTTAAGATTTGGCATCTAATTGGTATTTGAACTTCAGAAAGTTTCCTTTTATATTGTCTCTGATGGCAGGGAAGATGTAAAGCAGGGTTACTAATGGCTTCTGGAAGATGGCAAAATCAGAGAATGCGACAATATAATCCTCTTCCCGCTGTAGGGAGCCCCTATCAAGAACCAGGAGGATTCCTTGCATGGTTTAAGGAAGGTGAGACTGTTACTTGTAGACAGGAGGATCAAAACGACCATGAAAGGGCACTGTTTCCTCCAAAGACTTGCTTTTTTCCTCTTCAGTGTGCTAGCAAGTGCTCAAGGTAAGCATAGCCCCACTTCTTAAATCATCAGTGATACTGAATTAGCTCTAAAAGTCTGGAGAGATGATCCCTGGGACTATAATGACAACGCACCTCCAGTGACCATTTGGCTTTCACCAAATGTAATCTTTACTGACAGTCAGTGTTGATTTTTCTCCTGTGGGGACTCTGTTTTTCAAATGCAAAAGTGAGATATTGCAGAAACGTAAACTTTGTTCTCATATTCACCTGAATCTGTGTTTTGGTCTCCAACACAGGTCTCTCTAAAAGCTCAAATCGCCTTCTGTCATGGATTATGGCTGAGGGTCTACCCCAGGCCGGGTCTCTGATCTGTTCTTCCTATATTTTGTATTATTTCTCTTCTTCTTGTATTTTGGTGTTTCTGCTTTTTTTAGCCAATAGAGAGAGAGAATGAGAGAGAGAGAGAGAGAGAGTGTGTGTGTGTGTAAATGTGTATATGAGAGAGATACAGAGTGAGAAATAAATGAGGGGCAGTTTGAAGAGTATGTGAAGGCTAATCGTGTAAGCAAGAATATGTCTGCCCAGCCAAACTGGTGGTGGTGCAGTGGATAGAGCATTGACTCAGAATGCTGATATTGCCGGTTCAGAACCCCAAGGTCACAGGCCTTGAGTGGGGCTCAGGATCTCTGGCTTAAGTATGGGATCAATGACATGAACCCAAAGGTTGCTGACATGAAAAGCCCAAGGTTGCTGGCTTGAGCTGAAAAGTCACTGGCTTAAACAAGCGGTCACTGGCTGGGCTTGAGCTTGAAGTTCTAAATTGAAAGCAACTATAAGTTGATGCTTCACACTCTCTGTCTCTTACTCTCTCTCCAAAAAAAAAAAAAATATATATATATCTAGATATGTATATATGTATATATATATATGTGTGTGTATATATGTATATGTGTGTATGTGATATATATATATATATATATATATATATATATATATATATCTGCCTAGAGAAAATCGACTTTTTATACAGGAGTCCATAGAACTCACACTCTCTAAGCCAGACTGCTTGAGTTGGTGGTAGAAATGGTCGTAGTGGTGGTGATACATGTGCGTGTGCATAAGACGAGGGTAGATAAGGAAACCTTCCTGCCTGAAGGCCCTCCCAATATAAACTATAATTATACCCCCAGATAACCCTGCAGTCTAAACCTGACTTTGAGTTTATCTTCCCCACCAATCCACAGCTCAGATGTTTTTCTGCTTTACTGTGGTTTTCCCCAGAATTGGGTATTTGGCAGAACTTTGTTTTTCTGCCTGTGCTGTTTTCCCTTCCCATCTCTAGGGCTGATGGTGCTCCCACACCACTGTGCAGCAGAAAAAGTGATGCCGAATGTAGGTGTCATGGATAAATGGATATTAGCTTTGAAGGCAGAAGAGGGATCTAGCCTCAGAGACTTCAGGATGTACCTCTCTTGGTCAATTTTGTCCTGCCCCATTGGGGTCCTTGAGCTTATTCTGTGACATCCTAAAGGATCTGCTAATTAGAAAGAATCCTGTGCCCTGGCCAATTGGTTCAGCAGTAGAGCAGCAGCCTGGTGTGTGGAAGTCCCAGGTTCGATTCTCAGCCAGGGCACACAGGAGAAGTGACTACTCCACCCTTTCTCCTTCTCTCATTCTCTTCCCTTCCCACAGCCATGGCTCAAATGGTTCCAGCAAGTTGGCCCTGGGCACTGAGGATGGCTCCATGGCCTTGTCTCAGGTGCTAAAATAGCTTGGTTGCCAAGCAATGGAGCAATGGCCCCAGATGGGCAGAGCATTGCCTGGTAGAGGGTTTGCCTGGTGGATCCCCATCAGGCCCATGCAGGAGTCTGCCTCTGCTTCTGCCTCCTCACCTCTGACTTAATAAATAAAAAAGAAGAAAAGAAAAAAGAATCCTGTGCTTATCAATGTACAATGGTGATTTTTTTTCTCTTGTAGTTTCTGCAGATCCTACATGAAATCTGGCTCCTACTGGGCCCCCGACTCAAGCTATTAGTGTGCAAGCTTCTAAAAATGAGAATAATCCAGCCAATGCCTGTAGAGCTGGCTCTTGTAGGTGTGGGCCTTGGTCTCTGGCTGCTTCAGCAATGTTTCTCACTTCTCTATCCCTTCCCTAACCCGTGTTTCCTCTTTATTTCAAGCCCTTCTAGTCGGAAGTCTCCGTCTCTCTTCTTTGGGAAATTCCACTTCTTCCAACAGGAGCATGAAGATGTGTTTCTCACTCCCTTGTTATATTTCTCAAAACTTCCAGTTCCTTGAGTTTCAGCCATATGCTAATAATGGTTGATTTTGATATCTTTAATATCTCTATTAAGGGTGTATTCCATTATAATAATAAAAAATCTCTTTTTAGCTCAATTAGTATCTCTTGCCTTAAAGTCTACTTTTTGTGATATTAATATAACTACTCCAGTTGACTTACTTACAGGTAGTGTTTACACAGTATATAAATACATTTTTTCCATCATTTCACTTTCAACCATTTTTGCTCTCGTATATAAGGTGTCTTGCATATACCAGTTACTTGAATTTTGTTGCTTTGTCTAGATTAGTTTTTACTTGAAGTATCTAATACATTTACATTAAATGCAATTACTGATATTGTTGGGTTAGTGTCTACCATTTGCTTTTAATTGACCCACCTCTTTATATTTCCTTCTCTCCCCTTGTTTGCCTTTTTAAAATCAGACACATCTGTTATTAATCCAGATTTTCTTCTTTGATTTTCAGTAGATGTGTGGTTTTCTGAGCTTTCTTAGGGTTTTTTGAATTTATTGAATATATGTTTTATACTTTTCCACTATTTTTTTAAATTCTCAACCATCATCTTTTCAAATATCACTTCTGCGGCTCTCTCTGTCTCTCCATTCCTCATCCTCATCTTCATCCTCCTTCTCTCCTCTAAGTTACTAATTCTGTCTTGAGTTCTATCTAAAAGTCTTTTAACCTAGTCATTTAATTCTTAATTCTAGATATTTTCTTTTCAGTTGGCACCATGACTTTGATATATTTTTTAATATATTTACACTTCTTTGTTATATTTTTCACCTCTTTTTCCTACTTTCCTCTTTTTTCTTAAATACATTGATCATAGTTAAAATCCTTACTTGCTAACTTCAACATCTTTATCATGTATGTTTCTGCCTCCTTTTTTTTTTTCCGCTTTGTTAACTTGTCATGTCATCCCATCTCTTTACATGCCATGTAAGTTTTTATTGAATGCTAAGAATTGTATATTAAAAAGATAAAATACTCCAGATATATAGCCTTACACCTGAAAGGATTCATCTTCTGTTCTGCTAGGCAGGTAGGGGAAGGGCGCTGATCACTCAAATATCGGAATACAACCTAGAACTTGGCTGGGACAAGTCTGGCTTGCATTTAGTTTCGGTAACAGTCTGCCCCTGCTTTTCCCTGTTTCTTTGGCATGGACTTTCAGGGATTTCAGTTGAGAGCTTGGATGTTTTGACAGCTTAGCACTCAAAAGAACAAGGGAATATTCACCCTGCTTTCCAAACTTTTTGACATAGTTCTTTGGCCTCCTGCCCTTCACAGCTTTTATACAGGGCAAATATTTGAAGAGAAAATCTGCTGTGTTAGAGTGGCCTGCAAGCCTCCAATTCTATCACTCCAGCACCAGGTAATCACTAAATCAGGATGGCTTCTAGGTCCCAACAGGAGTCTTCTGTCTTACCTAAGTCTAAATTCTGTGCTAATAACACATGCACTGAATTTTAAAATTCCCATAAAGAAATAAAAAGCTTAGATCCTTAGCTAACACTGAAATAATCTCCACTCTTTGGAATTTTAATATATTTAGTTCATGTAGTATCCACAAATATCTAATACCTGTACTTTTTTGGGGTTTTTTTTCCATTTTCAGCTTATTTAGTTGCACTCAGTAGGAACATTGGTCTGCTGTGAAAACCTCCATTGTTTTAAATTGAATTTATTGGGGTGACATTGGTTTGCAAAGCCATACAGGTTTCAAGTATGGTTCTGCTCCTTTTAATGGGAGCAGAAGTTCTAAGTTTTAATCTCTATTTATTATTTACTTAAAATTGATAGACATTATTTAACTCCTCTTTACATCCCTTTCACATGTGTAAAAACTAACTAATAATAATACAATAGATCTGTTAAAATGTCTATTCAAGTATTTTTCAGAGCAGGAATATAACCTATTTCTGCTCTATAGTCAAGTTATAAATACACGATATTTTCCCCTATAGAACAAATGGCTTCAAATTTTGAATAATAGCAATTCCTGACAGAAGATTAGACTTGTTTGTGGGAAGAAGAACATTCTGTGATTCCCAGTGGAAGGTCTGGCGTCTGGCCAATGTCAATCAATATCATCTAACTTCATCTCTCATCTGAGATTGCCCAATCTACTCAAATAGAAGTACATTTTTTTAAATGAAATATCCAGATCTGGAGTTTAAAGCCTAGAATCATAAGCAAACTATTCTAGGATAAACCATGACCTGTTCCATGGTCCATTTTCAGCTCTGAATACTATACCAAGAAGAACAATTCTGAATGGTAGAGGACTGATGGCTGCTACCTGAGGCTTCGGATGAGCTAACCCCAATACCTCACTCCAGTCCCTTTAATCTAATTATTTTAATTTTCAGATCAATGGCTCCAAAGTGTGTGTGATTTATAAGAAATTCATCCAGCTGGTAGAACATTACAGTGATTCTAAACTCATTTACCTGCTCAGAGTAGAGAGTCCAACATTTCCTGTATATCTTTCACAGATACTTCGCAGACCTCTGTAAATCAGAAAGTTAACGCTGATAGGAGCCATGTAACACTTTGTATCTAAGACTACTGCTTAATTTTTTCTGTTTCTTTCTATTTTTCCACCCTATTACTCTCTGATCACTACCATAGGAAACCAGACCCAGATGTGGTCCTGGTCCAGCCCAGCAGGCTCTGCGGCCTCAGAAGAGACCGCTGCCAACTGCTCAGGTGAGGGGCCCCACAGCACCAGAAACCCTTCGCTTTCCCTGTGTAAATGCCCCATTGGCCTCTTTCTCCTCAGACAGCAGACAGCTCCGCCTAGTGGACGGGGGCGGTCGCTGCGCCGGCAGAGTGGAGGTCCTTCACCAGGGCTCCTGGGGCACCATCTGAGATGACAGCTGGGACCTGAACGATGCCCGGTTGTGTGCACACAGCTGGGCTGTGGAGATGCCGTCAATGCCACGGTCTCTGCTCACTTCGGGGAAGGAACAGGCCACATCTGGCTGGATGACGTGAACTGCGCAGGAAGTGTCCTTCCCAAGGCTGGGGACAGTACGGCTGCTGGCACAAGGAGGATGTGGGGACTCATGTCTGAGCTGCATATTATCTAACCCTCTTTCCATTTTTAACCATTAAGGTTATTTTTTCTTGTCTCCAGTGCGAGAAATGGGAAAAGGTAGCTTGGTAAGGTGCTGGCTGGGAGGAACACAGGGTAATTAAAAAAATTAATTCCACAAATATATATTCTAAATACAGTATTTATGTCCTTCATCTATACTGAGGCTTTTGCAATTTGGAAGGCTCCAAATTATAGCTTGTTTGCTCTCTGTTTCCTTCCTCTCCTCTTCTCCTTTTTTACAGCATGCTGGCTTCTTATCTCAAGACTCCACGTAGGAGAGTAGTATACAGTTAGCATTAGATAGAGTTAAAATACCTCAATTACTCTTACTGCTTAGCACATGCTAAGATTACCATATCTGGGAAGAAAAACCCCATTATGAAATGATCAACAAACTTAGCTGTCTTGCATACTCCCTGAGAACTCACTCTCTCCCATGTTCAAAGGCAAATTCTGCGGTTCAAGAGACATGACTAGGACCAGCCACTCTTCTTACTCTTTTTCTCTTTTTATAGAAATTAAATTTAATGGGGTGACACTGATCAGTAAGAGTACATAGGTTTCGTGTGAGCATTTCTATAGCATTTGAACTGTTGATTACGTTGTATACCCATCCTTTTTCTTCTTCCCCCCGCCCTGGTTACCATCACATTCTTGTCCATGTCTCTGAGTCTCATTTTTATGTCCCATCTATGTATGGAATCATATAGTTCTTAGTTTTTTCTGATTTACTTATTTCACTCCGTATAATGTTATCAAGGTCCATCCATGTTATTGAAAATGATCCGATGTCATCATTTCTTATGGCTGAATAGTATTTCATAGTATATATATGTACCAAAGCTTTTTAATCCACTCGTCCACTGACGGACACTTGGGCTGTTTCCAGATCTTCGCTATTGTGAACAATGCTGCCATAAACATGGGGGTGCATTTCTTCTTTTGGAACAGTGCTATGGTGTTCTTGGGGTATATTCCTAACAGTGGGATAGCTGGGTCAAAAGGCAGTTTGATTTTTAATTTTTTGAGGAATCTCCATACTGTTTTCCACAGTGGCTGCACCAGTCTGCATTCCTACCAGCAGTGCAGGAGGGTTCCCTTTTCTCCACATCCTCGCCAGCACTTATTCTGTGTTGTTTTGTTGATGAGCACCATTCTGACTGGTGTGAGGTGATATCTCATTGTGGTTTTAATTTGCTCTTCAACTTCTCTTGCAGCAATATATTTGCCGATTTATCTCCATGGGGAAGTGAAATAAAAGACAGGATAAACAAATGGGACTATATCAAACTAAAAAGCTTTTGCTTTTAGCTAAAGACAATAAGAACAGAATAAAAAGACTACACAATAGGAGAACATATTCGACAATACATTTGATAAGGGATTAATAACCAAAATTTATAAAGAACTTGTAAAACTCAACACCAGGAAGACAAACAATCCAAGAAAAAAATGGGCAAAAGAAATGAATAGACACTTCTCCAAAGAGGACATACAGATGGCCAATAGGCATATGAAAAAATGCTCAACATCACTAATCATTAGAGAAATGCAAATTAAAACCACAATGAGATATTCTTAATTTTTTTAAAGGAAGCACTATACTGTCTTCCATAGTGGCTGTACCAGTTTACATTTTCACCAGCAGTGAATGAGGGTTCCTTTTTCTCCACAGCCTCTCCAACACTTGCTATTACCTGTCTTGTTGATAACAGCCAATCTAACAAATGTAAGGTATTATCTCATTGTACTTTTGATTTGCATTTCTCTAATAGCTAGCGAAGGTGAGCATTTTTTCATATACATTAATCATTTGTATGATACGTCTTCTTGGGAGAAGTGTCTGTTCAGGTTTTCTCCCCATTTTTTAATTTGATTGTCTGCTTGTTTTTTGCTGAACTTTGTGAGTTCTTTATATGTTTTGGATATTAACCCCTTATCAAAGCCATTGTTAGTGAATATCATTGCCCATTTGATTGGCTTCCTTTTTGTTTCATTGTTCATTTCTTTTACTATGCAGAAGCTTTTTAGTTTAACATAGTTCCATTTATTTACGTTTGCCTGTACTTCCCATGCCTTTGGTGTCAAATTCATAAAATGTTCTCTATGGCCAAGGTTTCATTCATAAGTTCAGAACTTATGTTTTTGTCTATGCAATTTATTGTTTCAAATATTATATTTAGATCTTTGATCCATTTTGAATTAATTTACGTGGATGGGGACGAGGTGTAGTCAAATTTTATTCTTTTGCATGTGGCTTTCATTTTCCCAGCACTATTTATTAAAGAGGCTTTCTTTTCTCTATTGTGTGCTTTTGGCTCCTTTGTCAAAGATTATTTGTTCATATATATGTGGTTGTATTTCTGGCTGTCAATTCTGTTCCTTTGGTCTGTATATCTGTTTTGATTATAGTGGCTCTGTAGTATAACTTGATGTCAGGTAGTGTGATACAACTGGCTCCATTCTTTTTCCAAGGCTTGTGTTGGCTATTTGGGGTTTTTATGAATCCATACAAATCTGGTGATTTTTTTTGTTTTATTTCTTTAAAAAATGACAGTGGCATATTAATGGAGATTGCATTAAATTTGTATATTGTTGGGTAATATGGCCATTTTAACTATGTTGATTCTTCCAATCCATGAACATGGAATATTTTTCCATTGCATTATGTCTTTCTCAATTACTTTTAATAATGCTTTGTAGTTGTCAGTATGTAGTTCCTTCACATCCTTTGTTAAGTTTATTCTTAGGTATTTTATTGGTATTGCAATTGTAAAAGGAATTTTTTTTCAGTTCATTTTCTGAGATTTTATTGGTGGCCTATAGGAAAGAAGTAGACTTTTGAATATTGATTATGTATCCTGTGACTTTATGGTATTTGTTTATTGTTTCTAATCGTTTTTCTGTGAAATCTCCAAGATTTACAATATATAGGATCATGTCATCTGCAAAAAGTGATACCTTTACTTCTTTTATTTCTTTATCTTGCCTGATTGCTCTGGCTAAGACTTCCAGTACTATGTTGAATAACAGTGGAGAGAGTGGGCAGCCTTGTCTTGTTCCTGATTTTAGAGGAAAAGCTTTCAGTTTTTCACCATTTAGTATGATATTGACTGATGATTTGTCATATATGACCTTTAGTATGTTGAGGTACTGTACTTTCTTTCTATACCCATTTTATTGAGTGTTTTAAAAATAAATAGAGGTTATATTTTATTGGATGCTTTTTTATTATTATTAATTTTAATGGAGTGACATTTATAAATCAGGGTACATATGTTCAGAGAAAACATCTCCAGGTTATTTTGACATTTGATGATGCTGCATTCCCATCACCCAAAGTCAAATTGTCTTCCATCACCTTCTATCTGGTTTTCTTTGTGCCCCTCCCCTCCTCCCACACCCTCCCTCTTCTCCCCACCCCCGAAACCACCACTCTCTTGCCCATGTCTCTGAGTCTCATTTTTATGTCCCATCTATGTTAGGAATCATATAGTTCTTAGCTTTTTCTGATTTACTTATTTCACTCTGTATAATGTTATCAAGGTCCATCCATGTTGTTGTAAATGATCCAATGTCATCATTTCTTATGGCTGAATAGTATTCCATAGTATATATGTACCAAAGCTTTTTAATCCACTCATCCACTGACGGATACTTGGGCTGTTTCCAGATCTTTGCTATTGTGAACAATGCTGCCATAAACATGGGGGTGCATTTCTCCTTTTGAAACAGTGCTATGGTGTTCTTGGGGTATATTCCTAACAGTGGGATAGCTGGGTCAAAAGGCAGTTTGATTTTTAATTTTTTGAGGAATCTCCATACTGTGTTCTACAGTGGCTGCACCAGTCTGTATTCCCACCAGCAGTGCAGGAGGGTTCCCTTTTCTCCACATCCTCGCCAGCACTCATTCTGTGTTGTTTTGTTGATGAGCACCATTCTGACTGGTGTGAGGTGATATCTCATTGTGGTTTTAATCTGCATTTCTCTGTATTACTTTTTTTAATGTATTGTTGTGTTCAAATTATTGGTGTGGTTTTTTTTAGGATTTTTGCATCTGTATTTATTAGAGATATTGGCCCATAGTTTTTTGTTGTTGTTGTTAGTCCTTGCCAGGTTTTGGTATCAGGGTTATGATGGCCTTATAAAATGTGTTAAGGAGTATTTCTTCTTTTATTTTTGGAAGGCTTTGAAAAAAATAGGTACCAATTCTTCTTTCAGTGTTTGGTGGAATTCATTAGTGTGGTCATCTGGTCCTGGACATTTTGGGGGGTGGTTTTTGATAGTTGTTTCTATTTCTTCCCTGCTTATGGGTCTATTTAGGTTTTTCACTTCTTCATGATTCAGTCCAGGAAGATTGTATAGATCTAGGAACTTATCCATTTCTTCTAGATTCTTAAATTTGGAGGTATATAATCTTTCATAGTATTCTACTATTTTTGTATATCAATCATGCCTGTAGTAGTTTCTCCTCTTCATTTCAGATTTTGTTTATATGAATCCTTTCTCCTTTTTCCTTAATGAGTGTAGCCAGGGGTTTGTCCATTTTATTGATCTTTTCAAAAAAACAGCTCTTTCTTGTATTAAATTTATCTATAATTTGTTGTTGTTGTTGTTCTCTTTTTCATTCAGTTCTGCTCTAGTTTTTACTATTTTTTTTCTGCTGACTTTGGGTTACCTTTGTTCTTCTTTTTCTAGTACTTTAAAATGTAATGTTAAGTTGCTTCCTTGGGATCTCTCTTGTTTCTTGATATAAGCCTATAATGATATAAACTTTCCTCTTATTACTGCACTTGCTGCATCCCAGAAGTTTTGATATGTTGTGTTATCATTCTCATTTGTCTGTATACACGTTTTGATCTCTGCTTTTATTTCTTCTTTGACCCAGTCATTTTTTAAAAGAATGTAATTTAATTTTTACATTTTTGTGGAGTGTTTTTACTTCCTTTTTGCTGTTGAATTCTAATTTCAAAGCCTTATGGTCAGAGAATATGCTTGGTATAATTTCAGTTGTCTCGAATTTTTTGATGTTAGTTTTGTGGCCCAACATATGATTTTTCCTTAAGAATGTTCCATGCACACTGGAAAAAAATGTATCATCTGATGTCTGAGATAAAATGTTCTATAAATGTCTATTTTGTCCATTTGGTCTAGTGTGTCTTTTAAGGCCAATATTTCTTTATTGATTTTCTGCTTGGATGATTTATCTAAACTGTCAATGCTGTGTTGAGTTCTCCAACTATGATTGTGTTCTTCTCTGTATCTTACTTTTGTTAGAAGATGTTGTATATATTTTGGTGCTCCCTGATACTGTGCATATATATTAAGAAATGTTATAGCTCCTTGATATAGTGTCCCCTTTATCATTATAAAATGTCCATCTTTGTCTCTTGTTACCTTTGTTGTCTTAAAGTCAGCATTGTCAGATATTAGTGTAGTTACACCTTCTTTTCTTGGGTATTATTATTTGCTTGGAGGATAGTTTTGCAACCTTTCACTTTGAGTCTACTTTTGCCATTGAAGCTTGTATGTGTCTCCTGAAGGCAGCATATGGTTGGGGGGTTTTGTTTGTTTGTTTTTTAGCAAGATAGAGACAGACAGAAAGATAGAGGATAAGAGAGAGATGAGAAGAATTAGCTTGTAATTGCAGCACTTCAGTTGTTCATTAATTGCTTCTCATATGTCCCTTGACCAGGAGGCTCCAGCTGAGCCAGTAACCCTTTGCTCAAGCCAGTGACCTTGAGCTCAAACTAGTGACCTTAAGCTTCAAGCCAGTGACCTTTGGTGTCATATCTGTGATCTCTCTCTGGGAGGTTGGGGGAGTCACACTTTCTTTTTCTCTATTTCTGTCCCAAGTGCAGGCTGCCAGCAGACTGCAGGAACACTGGCAGTGATCCCACACTTTGCTGTGGCTTTTGCTCAGTATCTCAACAACTGCCCCTCCAAATCTCCTT
This sequence comes from Saccopteryx bilineata, assembly GCF_036850765.1. Taxonomy (NCBI): domain Eukaryota; kingdom Metazoa; phylum Chordata; class Mammalia; order Chiroptera; family Emballonuridae; genus Saccopteryx; species Saccopteryx bilineata. The sequence goes on along the minus strand of NC_089490.1, from coordinate 95,584,034 downwards.
CTAGAAGAAAAAGACCCAGTCACTCCTGGTTTCTTCCTTCTCCTGAGCCCTGGCAGATAAAAACACAGACAGTGCAGGCTTCTTTCTTCCCTGTAGTCCCACCACAAGTGTGTCTCATTTTACACCCCTCCCCCATTTTTACCCTTTCCACTTTTAGTCAATTTAATGCACAGATCTTTTCAGGCAAGCCTGCAAGCTTAGCTGGGGTTCCCTCGCTAAGTATAGCTGTTCAATTTGTTGAAATCTCAAGGAGAGAGATCAAGGTTATCTCTCACATTTCCATTACTCTGACGTCCTCCCAATCCTTTTTCTATGACTCTCAAAGATTTCTTAATATTCAAACTTGTCTTTGGACAACTTCTTTCACAATCAGATCATCTAAGAAATTCTTAGAATTTTTGCCATGAAAAATTATGAAAAAAAAATTGAAATCATAAAACTGTACTAGTTATATCTGTATTTCCTCCCTTGAGCTATAAGTTTATCTACAGTTTGGCATGCATTCATGGTCTAACCCTCATGATTTTCCCTATCCTCAGTCATTTGAAGATTGGCTACTGAGAGAAAGCTGCTAAGAATTCTAGCCCCATAAAATCTCAGAATATCCTTCTAACTTTGTCCACCTGATAGGCCTCTAACTTCTTGAATCTTGTGGCCTTTTCTTAAACTCTGGGTTAGTACAGTTCTTTATACCTCTGCACCCAAGTTTAAAAGCCCACTACAGGCTTCTTGAGCCCTGTAGTTCCTAGGCCTCTAGTTAAGGAATTCACATTTCTAACCAATCTCAAAGTGTACATCCCTGGGATTCAGCTATTTCAAGATGACCCTGAAAAACCTGGACATCTCTTCAGAAACTTGTTTATGAAAATATAATTCTGACACTAACCATTAAAATCCCTTTCCATGCCCCACCACCAGAAAAGAAAAACTATCACACCATTTTCTGTGACATGTTTCCAATTACCAAGTCAAGATCATGAACACTCACTGGGTTTGTTTGTTTGTTCTCTTAGGATTTGTGCATCTAGTTGGAGGGGGTAGACTTTGCTCAGGACGAGTAGAAATACATTCTGAAGGAAACTGGATTCCAGTATCCAATTGGAACTTTACGTTGTCCACTGCCCAGGTCATCTGTGCAAAGCTGGGGTGTGGCAAGGTTGCATCTCTCATAAGATATGTGCCTTTCAGTGAGTCACATAAACTGGTCTGGCCTGATCAGTTTTGGTGTAAGGGGCATGAGTGGAACCTCAGCATCTGTCCCAGAGTGCCCTGTCTAGGAGGCACTTGCCAGCACAATGGAACTGTTCAAGTTGTCTGCTCAGATGAGATGCAGAGCAAGATTTTTAACATCCCTGCGTACTCTGTTGGGGTAAAAAAATATATAAGATTTTGCTAAAATCCTGTCTTCTCCTACCAGCATACACAGAAATTCGGCTCATGAAAAATGGCACCTCTCAGTGTGAGGGAAATTTGGAAGTGAATGTTTCTGGAGAATGGAGAATGCTCTGTGCCTCCCACTGGAATATGGCCAATGCCGATGTTGTCTGTCGTCAGCTTGGCTGTGGAGTCAGCCTCTCAATCACCAAAGAAGCATACTCTGTGGAAAGAGATACTCAGATCTGGAAAGCACAGTTTCACTGCTCAGGGGCTGAGTCCTCCTTGTGGAATTGCTCTATGACTGCCCTGGGCATTCCTGACTGTACCCATGGAAACATGGCCTCTGTGATCTGCTCAGGTAAGGACTAACTGGAGTTTCAGATGCTCCTCAACTTAAATGTCCCTAACAGCAGAAAATATGGAAAAACAGCCTTCAAAAGTTAAGGCATTTTACGATGAAATATGGGTCTTGTCATAGGTCATTCATTCTGTTTGTCAGGGCAAGAAGTTTTAATAAGCATAAAACCCCTCAAAAAATGAGCTCAAAATAATTACCAACCAATTTCTATGTAAAATTTTCAACTATTAAACATCTAAAAAGAAAACATAGGAGAAAATTTGGGGAATCTTGGGATAGGCAAACATTTTCTAAGGCATTAAGCACTTTAAAAATGAGAATTAGACATCATCAAATTTTAAAACTTTTGGTCCTTGATAGACAGCATTAAGAAAGTGGAAACGGGGCCCTGACCGGTTGGCTCAGCGGTAGAGCGTCGGCCTGGCGTGCGGGGAACCCGGGTTCGATTCCTGGCCAGGGCACATAGGAGAAGCGCCCATTTGCTTCTCCACCCCCCCCTTCCTCTCTGTCTCTCTCTTCCTCTCCCGCAGCCGAGGCTCCATTGGAGCAAAGATGGCCCGGGCGCTGGGGATGGCTCCTTGGCCTCTGCCCCGGGCGCTAGAGTGGCTCTGGTCGAGGCAGAGCGACACCCCGGAAGCGCAGAGCATCGCCCCCTGGTGGGCAGAGCATCGCCCCTGGTGGGCGTGCCGGGTGGATCCTGGTCGGGCGCATGCGGGAGTCTGTCTGACTGTCTCTCCCCATTTCCAGCTTCAGAAAAAAAAAAAAAAAAAGAAAGAAAGTGGAAACGGTGTCCTGACCTGTGGTGCAGTGGATGGAGCATTGTCCAGAGCACTGAGTTTGCCAGTTCCATTCTGGGGTTGCCAGCTTGATCCTGGGGTTGCAGTCTGAACCTCAAGGTCACCAGTTGGAGCACCCATCAGGGCACATATGAGAAGTAATTAATGGGTGCACAACTAAATAGAACAACAAATTGATGCTTATCTCTCTCTCTCTCTCTCCTTCCTCCCCCTTACTGTCTTTCAAAAAAAAATTAAAAGATACAACTGACACAGACCATTTTGCAAGATATGTATCTGAAAAAGAACTTGCATTCAGAATATACTAATGGCCAATAAGCAAAATAAAAGATACTTAACATTATTAGTGATCAAGAAAATTCAAATTAAAGTATGAATTATTAAATTCAAATAAATTTAATCTCACTAGAATGATTAAAATGAAAGACTTACTATTCCAGTTTTGGCAAGGATGTGGAGCAACTAGAGCACCATACATTGCTGGTGGTAATGTAAAACTATGCAAACACTTTGAAAAAAGAAAGAATTCTTTTTAGTTAAACATACATTTAAATGTTACCCAACAATTCTACTACTAGACATTTTACTGAGAGAAATAAAAATGTAGGTCCACAAAAAGATTTGAGCATTGATGTTCATAGTATTTTTATTAACAATAATAAAAAAGTATAAATAACTCAAATTTTTATTAACAGAAGAATGAATAAATAAATTGTGATATATTTAGATGATGGAAGACTTTCAAACCATAAAGAGGACAAACAATTGATAAATTCAACTGTAAAGCTAAATCTCAAAAGCATGCTAAGAAAAGAAGCCATACAAAAAAATATATATTATATTATTCCATTACATTATACAATGTAAACTAAAGTATGTGACAGAAGGCAGATCAATAGGAAGAAGAGAAAAGATCATGTGAAGACACAGGAGAAGACACTGGAGTGCTGGGGATGGGATATATTGGCTGCCAAGACAAATGGGAAATTTGGGGGTTCATATTTGTGCTGTATTTTGATTAAGGTGGTTGGCTATAGGTGCATACATTTGTCAAAATGTACTCTTAATATAGGTATATTTTATTGTATAAAAGTATACCTTGATATAGTTGATTTTACTGGTTTTGTTTGTTTCTAGCTTAATTCTACTGTGGTCCAAATATATCATAATTATTACTTTTATTAATTTTTCCTTTGAAAAATTTTGGAACTCATATTTGTTACAGCATATAACCAGTCCTCGTAAATGGCCTATATGCCCTTGAGAATGATGTGTATTCTGCAGTTTGCAGGTGTCTAACTATTATATCATACCACTATATTTTTTGTTTTGTTTTTGAGAGAAAGGAAGGAAGAGAGAGAAGGAGGCAGAGAGAGCAAGAAGGATCAACTCATAGTTGCTTTCACTTTAGTTGTGCATTGATTACTTCTCATACGTGCCTTGACCAAAGATCAGACCTTGGGCTCAAGCCAAATCAGCGACCCCTTGCTCAAGCCAGTGACCTTCGGGCTCAAGCTGGTGACCTTTGGAATCATGTCAATAATTTTTCACTCAAGCCAGTAACCCCACACTCAAGCCAGAGACCCCCCTATTTGTTTTTGTTTTTAATTTACTGATTTTAATTTACTGTGTTTACATAGATTCAAGTGTCCCACCAAATACATTCCACACACCCCTGTGTTGCCCTCAACGTTCGCCTTGTCCCTCTCCCACCAATGCCCTCCCCCCTTTCCTCCAGGATTTGCTTTCCAGCTCTCTATAATGCTGTGTTATGTATATATAATTTCACCAATCTCTTTCCCTTCTCTGACCCCATCCTCTCATCCTCTTTGCCTCTGTCCACTTTCAGTCTGGTCCCTTTGATCCTGCCTCTGCCTCTATTCTGCTCCTCAGTTCAAATTGTTCATTAGATTCCTAAAATGAGTGAGGTCATATGATATTTTTCTTTCTCTACCTGGCTTATTTCATTAGCATAATAGTTTCCAGGTTCATCCATGTTGTTGCAAAAGGTAAGACTTCTTTCTTTTTCACGGCCACATAGTATTCCATTGTGTATATGTACCACTGCTTTTTAATCCACTCATCCACTGACGGATACTTGGGCTGTTTCCAGATCTTGGCTATTGTAAACAATGCTGCAATAAACATGGGGGTGCATTTCTTCTTTTGGAACAGTGATTTGGTATTCTTAGGATATATTCCTAAAAGTAGGATGGCTGGGGCAAAAGGCAGTTCCATTTTTAATTTTTTGAGAAATCTGCATACTGTTTTCCACAGTGGCTGCACCAGTGTGCATTCCCACCAGCAGTGCAGGAGGGTTCCCTTTTCTGCACATCCTCTCCAGCACTTACTATGTGTTGTTTTGTTAATGAGCACCATTCTGATTGGTGTGAGGTGATATCTCATTGTGGTTTTAATTTGCATTTCTCTAATAATTAGTGATGTTGAACATTTTTTCATATGCCTATTGGCCATCTGTATGTCCTCTTTGGAGAAGTGTCTATTCATTTCCTTTGCCCATTTCTTGATTGGATTGTTTATCTTCCTGGTGTTGAGCTTTAAAAGTTCTTTATAAATTTTGGTTACTAATCCCTTATCAGATGTATTGTCAAATATGTTCTCCCATTGTGTGGCTTGTCTTTTTATTTTGTTCGTATTATCTTTAGCTCTGCAAAAGCTTTTTAGCTTGATATAGTCCCATTTGTTCATCCTGTCCTTTATTTCACTTGCCCGTGGAGACAAATCAGCAAAAAAATTGCTATGAGAGATGTCGGAAAGCTTAGTGACTATGTTTTCTTCTAAGATAATTATGGTTTTACAACCTACATTTAAGTCTTTTATCCATTTTGAGTTTATTTTTGTGAATGGTGTAAGTTGGTGGTCTACTTTCATTTTTTGCGAGTAGCTGTCCAATTTTTCCAACACCATTTGTTAAAGACACTGTCTTTACTCCATTGTATGCTCTTACCTCCTTTGTCAAATATCAATTGACCATAAAGATGTGGGTTTATTTCTGGGCTCTCTGTTCTGTTCCATTGATCTGTATGCCTGTTCTTATGTCAGTACCAAGCTGTTTTGAGTACAATGGCCTTGTAGTATGACTTGATATCAGGAAGTGTGATACCACCCACTTTATTCTTCTTTATCAAGATTGCTGAGGCTATTTGTGTTCTTTTTTGGTTCCATATAAATTTCTAGAATATTTGTTATATATCTTTAATTATGTCATTGGTATTTTAATAGGAATTGCATTGAATTTATAAATTGCTTTATGTAATATAAACATTTTAATGATGTTTATTCCTCTTATCCATGAACACAGTATATGCTTCCACTTGTTTGTATCTTCTTTGATTTCCTTTATCAATGTTTTATAATTTTCTGAGTACAAATCTTTAACATCCTTGGTTAAATTTACTCCTGGGTACTTTGTTTTTTCATTATTGTTGTTACAATATTGAAGGGAATTGTTTTCTTAATTTCTCTTTTAGACAGTTCACTACTGGTGTATAAAAATGCTTCTGATTTCTGAATATTAATTTTATATCCTGCTACCTTGCTGAATTCATTTATCAGGTCCAGTAGTTTTTTTACTAAGACTTTAGGGTTTTCTATATACAGTATCATATCATAAGCAAATAATGATAATTTTACTTCTTCTTTTCCAATTTGGATGCCTTTTATTTCTTCTTGTCTTATTTCTAGGACTTCCAGAACTTTGTTGAATAAGAGTGGTGAAAGGGAGAACCCCTGCCTTGTTCCTGATCTTAAGGGTATTGCTTTTAATTTTTGCCCATTGAGTATGATGTTGGCTGTGGGTTTGTCATAGATGGCCTTTATCATGTTGAGGTATGTTCCCTGTATTCCCACTTTGCTGATAGTTTTGATCATAAATGGGTGCTGGATTTTATCAAATGCTTTTACTGTGTCTATTGATATTATAATGTGATTTTTCTCCTTCCTTTTGTTTATGTGATGAATCACATTGATTGATTTGCAAATATTGTATCAACCTTCCCTCCCCAGAAAAAATCTCACTTGATCATGATGTATGATGTTTTTCATGTATTGCTGGATCTGGTTTGCTAATATTTTGTTGAGAATTTTAGCATATAAGTTCATCAGGAATATTGGCCTATAATTTTCTCTCTTTGTAGTGTCTTTGCCTGATTTTGGAATGAGGATTATGCTTGCCTCATAGAAGAAGCTAGAATGCCTTCCCTCCTCTTGAATTTTCTGAAATAGCTTGAGAATGATAGGTGTTAATTCTTCTTTGAATATTTGGTAGAATTCGCCTGTGAAGCCATCTGGCCCAGGGCTTTTGTTTGTTGGAAGTTTTTTGATAACTGTTTCAATCTCATGTGTTGTAATCTGTCTTTTAGGTTTTCTGATTCTTCCAGATTGATTTTTGAAAGATTATATGTTTCAAGGAATTTGTCCATTTCACCTAGGTTGTCTAATTTTTGGCATACAGTTCTTCATAGTATTTTCTTACAATCCTTTGTATTTCCACTGTGTCAGTTGTTACTTCTCCACTCTCATTTCTAATTTTATTTATTTGAGTCCTCTCTTTTTTTCTTGGTGAGTGTGGTTAAAGGTTCATAAGTCTTGTTTACCTTTTCAAAGATCCAGCTCTTGGTTTCATTGATCCTCTGTATTGTTTTTATAGCCTCTATGTCATTTATTTTGGCTCTGTTCTTTATTATTTTTTTTCCTTCTACTTCCTCTGGATTTTACTTGCTGTTCTTTTTCTAGCTCTTTTAGATGCAAGGTTATGTTGTTTATTTGAGCTTTTTCTTGCCTCTTAAAGTATGCCTGTAATGCTATGACCTTCCTTCTCAGGACTGCTTTTGCTGTGTCCCATAAATTTTGAATTGTTGTATGTTCATTTTCATTTGTCTCAAGGAAATTTTTACTTTTTTAAAATTATTTTTATTTATTTATTCATTTTAGAGGGGGGATAGAGAGCGAGAGAGAGAGAGAGAGAGAGAGAGAAGGGAGGGAGGAGCAGGAAGCTTCAACTCCCATATGTGCCTTGACCGGGCAAGCCCAGGGTTTTGAACCGGCAACCTCAGCATTCCAGGTCAATGCTTTATCCACTGCGCCACCACAGGCCAGGCTCAAGGAAATTTTTTATTTCTTCCTTGATCTCATTGTTAACTCATTCGTTATTTAATAACATGCTGTTTAGTTCCCAAGTGTTTGAATGTTTTTCAGTTTTTCTATTGTAGTTGATTTCTAATTTCATGCCATTGTGGAGGAGATGTTTGATATGATTTCAATCTTCTTAAATTTACTGAGACTCATTTTGTGTCCTAACATGTGGTCTATCCTAGAGAATGTACCATGAGCACTTGAAAAGAATGTATAGTCTGCTGCTTTGGGGTGAAAGGTTCTGAAGATATCTGTTAAATCTAGTTGATCTACTGTGCCTTTTATGTCTGCTGTTTCTTTGTTAATTTTCTTTCTGGAGGATTTATCCATTGATGTTAGTGGGGTATTAAAATTCACTACTATTATAGTATTGCTGTTGATCTCGCCCTTTATGTTCGTCAACATCTACTTTATATATTTAGGTGCTCCTATATTAGGTGCATAGATATTTATAATGGTTATATCCTTCTGTTGGATTGCTCCCTTTATCATTATGTATTGACCTTCTTTATCCCTTACTATAGCCTTTGTTTTAAAGTCTATTTTGTCAGATATAAGTATTGCTACCCCAGCTATTTTTTTGTTTCCACTTGCATGAAATATTTTTTCCATCCCTTTACTTTAAGTCTATGTGTATCTTTTGTTTTAAGGTGGGAGAGACCCTCATATTCTGATGAGCCACACTCTAGCCAGCCACCTCAGAGATTTGAACTGACGACCTCAGCATTCCAGGTCAAAGCTCTATCCACTGTGCCACCACCGGTCAGGCAAATCATACCATTATATATTTTAAATACCTACTGATTGTTTTTGTTGGCTTGCTCCATTAGTTACTGAGACTGGTGTTTTTACTTGTTTTTCTAAATTACAGAAACCCTGCCCTCACCACAGCATCTTCAAAGCCCATAAATCTTCTGCCAGTAGTCTCCCTAAAGCCCTTCAAAGTCCTGCTGCCTTGGTGCCCCCCCAAAATCGTATATGTTTGGGGTTGCTATGAAGTAAAATGTTATCAACATTCATGTACAAGTTCTTGTGCAAATATTTTCAATTCTCTTCAACAGAAGTTAGTTAAAGACAAACATTTCTCTTTTTGTTTAGTGGTAGGGTAGCATTTCTGTATAACATGGTAAGTGTCCTGGTTACTAATGCTACCCAATAAATTTTCCCAAAAACCTTCACAACTGAAAACAAATAATACATTCCATTTTGCTCATGAGTTCCTGGGTCAGAAACTTGAGAAAGACTCAACTTAGCAGTTTTATCTTGGGGTCTCTTATGTGCCTTCCCTGTCATCTGAGGCTAAAGTCCTCTGAAGGCCTGACTGAACTGGAAATCCAGATGGCTCCCTTACACAGATAACACCTGGTAGTTCAGCTTGACAAGGCCACCTCCCTGTGGCCTCTCCAACATGATAGTCTCAACAGAGCCAGACTTCTCTTAAAGTAAATGTCCCAAATGAATCATGGGGACACCGCACAAATTTTCTGACCTAGTGCTGAGAATTAAGCAGTGTTGAGAGGGAGGGTCAGTTAAGATCAAGTTAAAGAATCCCAGTGGAAAGGAAAGGAGGGAGGGAGTCATGGGGAGGGGGACAAAGGGAGTATAGTGGGGGACACGGGGGTGGGAGGTGGGGTGTTACATTGAGTGAGACACTTGAATCCATGTTAACACAACAAATTAAAATTAATTTAAAAAACAAAGTCAAGTTAAGGAGACATGGACCTCACTTCTTAAAGGATGTAGTACCAAAGATTTTGTATATTTGTTCATTTTCTAATTTCTACTTTTAGTTCTGTCCATTGTTGTTTTATAGATCTAAGACTTAGGATAAAAAGAGGTTAGACCTTTTCACTATGTCTCTTGTGACCCTTTTTATATTTCCTATTTTTTGCCACTCTGCATTCATTCTATATATTTCCTCTGATCTTCTGTTTTGGTATTTCTACCATACGTTGATCTACTATGTTATCACGCTCCTTCTTTGAGTTCCACCAACTTTTTAAGCCTTAGAAATTTAATATTCTTTTTGTTCTAATTTCTCTGTCAAATATGCATTTTGTCATTTAATTCTACATGCATTTTAATCATAGTTATTTAACCTCCTTTTCAGGTAACTCCAATTTAGATGCCCTGTGAAAAATGTCTCTAATATAACCGTTTTCATCTTGATTTTTCATCATATCTCTTTTATATGGGAATTTTCTTAATGACACTGTAGATTAAAAAAATGTAGAAATCCTTTAGAAAGCATTTTATTTTGCTTCCTCTAAGTATCTGACTGAGGGGGTGGATCACCTCATTTAAAGGAAAGTGAAGTTGTTAGAAGCTGAGCGTCCATTTTTGTGAGGACTATCTTTAGTTCACTTTTCTTTCTATGGTACAAGGGTTCTGGTTAACAAGGCTGGTCCTCCATGGCCCACTCTGAGTTATACTTTGATTTCCCCAAACCCTGTGAGTCTGGACAAACTGCTGAGCTTTTCAGAGTCTCAGCTATAATCTTTGAATTGACAAAAGTCTCAAAGGATAAGAGGCTCATCTCGGCCCTTAACTTCTCTCTGACAGCTGGGTTCCTCAAATTCCCACTGCCTTGGTAGCTCTAAAAGACTTTCAGATGATATTGACATACTCCAGTAGTCTAAACTCAGTTTTCATGCAACGCCTGGCTTAAAACAAAATTTGGCATTGTCAGAGCAGAACTGTCCAGAAAGAAGGTGAAATCTAATATTATAATAACATGGCTGCTATTTTACAGCTTTCATTTCAGACGCAATCACTGGGTTTATTAGATAGTTCAATTCAATTTCCTGCTCTTCAACCCGACTCCCCCTCTGTTTCTGTAGGAAACCAGACTCAAGAGTTGCTCGAGTGTGACCCCATGTCTGAACCACCAGGCTCTGCAGCCTCAGAAGAGAGCACTGCCAACTGCTCAGGTGAGGGGCCCCACAGCACCAGAAACCCTTGTCTTTCCCTGTGTAAATGCCCCAATGGCCTCTCTCTCCTCAGACAGCAGACAGCTCCGCCTGGTGGACGGGGGCGGTCGCTGCGCCGGCAGAGTGGAGGTCCTTCACCAGGGCTCCTGGGGCACCATCTGTGATGACAGCTGGGACCTGAACGATGCCCGGGTGGTGTGCGCACAGCTGGGCTGTGGAGATGCCCTCAATGCCACGGTCTCTGCTCACTTCGGGGAGGGGTCAGGCCACATCTGGCTGGATGACGTGAACTGCGCAGGAAAGGAGTCCCGCGTGTGGCAGTGCCCTTCCCGGGGCTGGGGACAGCACAACTGCAGGCACAAGGAGGACGCAGGGGTCATCTGCTCAGGTCTGCGCTGCACATTGTCTATAGGCTGGGGGGGGGAGCAGGTGGGGCCCTAGAGGGTGGGAGTCGGAGCCCTGAGAGGACGTTGCTGAAAGGGCCAAAGGAGAAGGAAGCTTCCTTCCATGGTGCCCGTCATTCTGGCAGCTGTGGAGAGGGCGCTCCAGTGTCCTCCGCAGCCGCTGAGGCTCCGTGCCTCCTTCTCAGCAACGTCTCCTGACACAGCCATTTCTTGAAAGCTGGGCTCACTCTGCAATTGCCTGTCAGTAAAATCTTCAGATCCCACTGATGTAATGAATAATCATAAATTGAGTGGTTTAAAACAACACAGATTTCCTATTTTATGATTCTGTAGGTTAGAAGTCTGGAAAGGGTCTCACTGGGCTGACAGCAAGGTGTCCACAGGGCTGCATTCTTCCTGGAGGCTCTGGGGAAGGTTCCTTTACCCTGCCTTTTCTAGTTTCTAGAGGACGTGTGCATAACTTCACTCCTAGCTCCCTGTCTTTTTCTTCAGACACACTACCTTGCCTCCCTCTGACCTTTCTTCCTTAGTCATATCTCCCTCTGAACGGAAGCTGGGAACGTTTGTATATTTAAGGACAGCAGGTCTAAAGATGTGATTAGACTGGCCTCACCTGGTTAATCCATATCCCAGGTGAATCTCTCCATCCGAAAGTCCTTATCTTAGCAGTAACTATAGAGTCCCTTTAGCCATAAAAGGTAATACTTCACCGGTTCCATGGGCTAGGATGTGGAGATCTCTGGGGGCCCATTATTCTGATCACCACCCACTATCCACAAGCCCATTCACATACTCTGTCGGAAGTGAAGTCAGGAAGCAGCCCTCATCTTTCCCTCCCGGCAGAGGACCCGGGTTGGTGTTCCTCTCTGTTCATATTCTACTACATCATTGTGCCAGGAGTAGAGAGACACCAGTGTACAAAGTCAGGGAAAGGGACACAAATTTCAGTCTTGCCACTTAGTGGGCATCTCCTCAGCAGAGTCAGCAACAAGTGTTCACAGCAGCTGGGAGAGAGAAAACGCCGAGCGTTGAGCGGGATGCTCACTGTGCCCTGTCTTCCCTCTTCCGCGTTTAGAGTTCCTGGCCCTCAGGATGGTGAGCGAAGACCAGGAGTGTGCTGGGTGGCTGGAAGTTTTCTACAATGGGACCTGGGGCAGCGTCTGCCGCAGCCCCATGGAAGCCACGACCTTATCCACGATCTGCAGACACCTTGGCTGTGGGGACAGTGGGACCCTTGGCTCTTCTGTTAATTTCAGGGAAGGTTCGAGGCCCCGGTGGGTGGATGGAATCCAGTGTCGGAACACTGACAGGTCTCTCTGGCAGTGTCCTTCTGATCCTTGGAAATACAATTCATGCCGTCAAAGTGATGAAGCTTATATCACATGTGCGGGTGAGTTACTGTCTGTTTCTATGTAGGATGTTGTTAGTGGGACTTTATATCTTCAAATCCAAGAGGTGAATTTAAGATGAGTGTTACAAAATGCAGTTGGATGAGATGATTTAATCCACATGTTGCAATCTTGTTAAAAAAAATTAAAAACCTGTGCTTATAGCAGTTTATGTGAAAAATACCAGAGAGATTAGAAAAGAACAACATGTGGGCAGCATGAGTAACACTCTGATCAACTTTCTAAGGAATTTCTAACTAATTAGGAGTGGTTAAAATATATGCCAAGCACCTTGAAGTAAGTAAGGGGCCGAGCAGAGAATCAATCCTGATTGCTCGGTCTCTTAGACTTATAGTATTTTACTCTGAGATGCATCTATACCACTTAGACTACCTCTCAAGTCAGTCTGTTGGCTGATAGTAGTTGAGTGCCTGTAGTTACAGATCTATACATTAGGTAAGAGCACAGAGCAGAGAAAAATATAGTCACTGGTCTCATAGAGCATACAATCCTGTGCTGAAAACTCTCAGGAGGCAGAAATTTCAAGTGTCATGAAGAATGAGAAAGTGCTTGGAAGTATGTAATTTGGGCAAAAAAAAATATCCAGGTTATATTAGATGGACTCCCGAAGGATGAGTAAGAGTTCCTTAAAAGAAGAAAGTGGAAAAATCATTTTGGTCATTGTAAATACTGAGCTGGGACAGGGTGTGGTATATTTGAGATACTGAGAAAATTCCATTAGGCAGAGCAGAAAGAGGGTGAGGGAGAGAGGTGCAAGGTGCTGGAGTATTGTATCCAGTGCTGGGAATAAATTTCTTTTAACTATCAGGGTGATGAATTTGTTGACCCGCAGTAGGGTGACCTGGCTGGAGAAGTGCTGCTGGCACATTTCATTGTCTAGGTGCATGTGTGCCATGTGCAAAAACAACTAGAAACCATGTCACAGGGAGTCTGCAATTAGGCTAAGAGAAAAAATGCCATAGTAGATGTATCCTGGTCGTTGACCTCAGACTTTGAAAGACTTTCCATGGAAGAAGGAGGGGCTCACCATGAGCTGCTCCAGGGAGCAGGGCCCTGACTTGACGGATAGAGGTTACAAGGAGGCAAGTTTGGGTCCACTATAAGTACAAGTATCATAATAGAATCTTTCTACTGTGAAGCTCCCCCAGGGAATAAACACTATTATAGGAAAAAGAACACTGGAGGTGGCCTGACCTGTGGTGGCACAGTGGATAAAGCGTCGACCTGGAATGCTGAGGTCACTGGTTCGAAACCCTGGGCTTGCCTGGTCAAGGCACATATGGGAGTTGATGCTTCCTGCTCTTCCCCCTGTTCTCTCTCTCTCTCTCCCTCTCTCTCTCTCTCCCCTCTCTCTCTAATAAAAATGAATAAATAAAATCTTTAAAAAAGTAAATAAATAAAAAAATTTTTTTTAAAAGTACACTGGAGGCAAGAAGGATGGCCAGCCAGCCTTTCCTTATGTCCCCTTTTGCCTGTCTCTGTCTCTTCTCTGAAGCAGCCACACCTGCTCCTGCTGGGCTGTAGAGAATTTGTGTTCTTTCCACTAGTTCGTTTTATGCTTACAGAGAGGCCAATACTCTTTCTTTCACTTAAATTATGAAAACATTACTTATTTGTTGTAATCATGGAAATATGTAAAATGTAAAAAGAAAAATAAATCACATATTAAAATTTCTTCTCCAAACATGTGTATGCAGTGTTCATAGGAATAATGAACCCTTTTATTTTCCAAATTTCTCTATTTTATAAAACATATCCCACTCTTATAACCATAAATGGGTTTATTTGATGGTGTATTTTTTTTTACAATAGTAGGATTATATCATATACATTATTCTTATATTGGCTTTTATTACTTAACAGTATATCCAATATCCCTCCCGGTAAATCTAACTTATTTGAGAACAACAGCAAATATTTCATTCATAACAGGCTAGTACTACAGTTTGCCTATTTGTTGATAGTATAATTGCTTTTAATCTCTCCCCCTTCCCAACAATTTTGTAATAAAATTTTTACACCTGTATTTCTACATACTGAGTGAGTCTATTACTATATGATGAGGGCCCTTCTTCTGGTGACAAACTTCTTCCTCCTGACCTTATATTATAATTTCCCAAAGACTCCACCAATCTCTCTCTCTCTCTCTCTCTCTCTCTCTCTGTTTCTTTCTCTCTCTCTCTCTCTCTCTCTGTCTTTCTCTCTCTCTCTCTCTCTCTCTCTCTCACACACACACACACACACACAAGTATATACACCTTATTCGGGTCTTCCCTTAACAATATGCTGGGAGTGGCCTCAAATTCACTACTGGGAAGATTATGGTGAGAGATCCTTCATAGGCAGAGGCTCATTCCCTTCTTTGCCTCTCTTGCCTCACCTCTTTGTCTTTTCCCTGTTGAAAACCAAAGATACAAGGATTGGCAAAAGTTGGTTTACAGCTGTAAAACAAATAAATAATACAATAATTAATTAATAATACAAAAATAAATCTGGGTCCTCAGTATCCCAGGCCGAAGCTCTATCCATTGTGCCACAGCCTAGTTAGACTATTTCTTTTATTATCTTACTGATTAGCAAGAATTTTAAATAATTATATTTTATTTAAATGAAATTAGATTTTATTCATTTATTAAATAAATATTAATCAAGACCTATATATGGTATTTATAGATTTTCAAGGTATATTTATTGAAAGAATGCATACAATGTGCCAGGCACTGTCTTAATAGCAGAAACACAGAGGTGAATAAGATATGCAATGTCCAGCCCTGGCTGGTTCACTCAGTGACAGAATGTCGGCCCAGCATTTGGAAGTCCTGGGTTCAATTCCCGACTAGAGCACACAGGAGAAGTGCCTATCTGCTTCTTCACCCTTCCCCCTCTCCTTTCTCTCTATCTTTCTCTTCCCCTTACGCAGCCAGGGCTCCATTGGAACAAATTTGGCCCAGGTGCTGAGGAAGGCTATGGCCTCCACCTCCCGCACTTGAATGACTCAGGTCGCAACGGAGCAACGCCCCAGATGGGCAGAGCATTGTCCCCCGGTGGCATGCCAGTCGGCTACATACGGGAGTCTGTCTCTCTGTCTCCCCACTTCTCACTTCAGAAAAATACAAAAAATAAAAATAAAAAAATAATATGCAAAGTCCACCTGTGGGGGAGGTTCCACTCAGGTGTATGGGATGTGATGTGTGTGTGTTTGTATTTGTTGTGAAATGTCGAGAGTGATAAGTAAAGTAATTTCAGCAGGTGATAGACTTTAGGCTCTAGTAAATGTCTCAGTAACTCGGTCCATTAGATTAATTATGACGCTTGTGTTTTAAACTTGTCACTGGACTGAACCAAGGACCTTGAATAATCTTGTTATGGGGCAAGACCACGCCCAGCCGTCCCTGACCCCGTGCTTCCCCAATGTCTGCTTCTGCAGGAAGGAGACCCAAGAGCTGTCCCAATGCTGCCCCCTGCAAAGGTACACCAGCTCCCCTCTTGGATCCCAGGGTTCCTTCCTCCCACCAGGGGCGGTAACAGGAGCTGCTGCCGCCTTTTCAGACAAACAGAAGCTCCGACTCAGCGATGGAGACACGAAGTGCTCAGGGCGGGTGGAGGTTTGGCACAATGGCTCCTGGGGCACGGTGTGTGATGACTCCTGGAGCCTGTCAGAGGCCGAGGTGGTGTGTCAGCAGCTGGGCTGTGGCTCTGCCTTGGAAGCCCTGCAGGGGGCGGCATTTGGCCCCGGAAACGGGAGCATCTGGCTGGATGAGGTGTGGTGCAGGGGCAGCGAGCCCTCCCTGTGGGCCTGCCATGCGAAGCCCTGGGGACAGAGCAACTGCAAGCACGAGGAGGATGCTGGCGTGAGGTGTTCTGGTGAGCGGAGGAGCGTGGGGTCCGCTCTGACTGGGGGGGGGGGATAGTGGGGGCCAAGGGCTGGGCTGGGGGTGGATGGGGAGTTTGTACTCAGAAAGCATCTAGGTGCTGTAGCCCTGGATCCAAAAAGAAGGAGCTGGGGGGATTGATATTGTGGTGAGGGATGATTTCAGGGCTCAGGGGAGAAGTGGCTACACTGTGGTCTGCCCCATTCCTGTGCTCAGAACTCCGGTTTTTCTCTCCAGGTGAAAGAACAACATTGCCCACCACTACAGCAGGTACAGTGCCACCATCCACGAGTGGGGGAGAATGTTTGAATTCTTGGGACGGGTTCTATAGAATCTCTGACAGAATTAGCCAAATCAGTAAAGGAAAGAGCGTGAGGAGCGACTAGGTAGCAGGGAGGCAACAGGGTATTTTCCTGGGAGAAATTCCCCTCCCTTGACTCACTGTGCCAGAAGTTTCCCATGTCCTCAGATCATGGGAGGCTGAATTTTGCATTGCAGAATCTAAGTTGATTGTTTGTTTTTTACCTTCCCCAGTGTGTTTCTTAGTTTACTTTGTTCCTTAACTTTCATGTTCAGATCAAAACCTGACATTGCCCTGAAAACACTGATCTCCCTATCATTTGAAGGCTGTGTGTTTCTCTTTCAACACGCTTTTCTCTGGGCTGAGACTTGAATAGGCATGCTCCTTGCTCTCAGCTGTCATTTTCATCAATTCCTCTTCTGTGTTTCTTCTCAACATATGGCTACTTTGAAATTCACACCAAGAGGCAATACCCTGCACTACTTCCATTGGTTGCTGTCATCATCCAACCATCTGGCCTCTCCCCCTCATCCACTGAGGACGGCAGCACCGGGCTCACCAGGTTCCTCACCCATGTCGTACTCCTGGAACCCTTGGTGGTTACTTCAACACCTTTAAATGCAACTAAGGCCACAATCCTGACCACTCAGTTCGTTGAGTTCCTCATTTTTAAGCACCTTCTCTTCCATCCTACCTCTGGCTACGTGTACACTACTGACCATCACTAACTACACCTTGAAATCTTGATTTCTTTATTCCATTCTTTGATTATTGCTTCTTATCGTATGGCTCATAACCGTTTTTATTAAAAATTTTAATGTATTGTATTAACAGGGTTTCAAGTGTCCCACTCAATATAACATGCTCAACCCCCTGTTGGCCCCACAATTTACCCCCTTGCCCACCTCTCTACCTCCTTCCCCCCTTTTCTTCTGGGACTTGCTGCCCTGTTAGCTGTATGTGTTATGTTATATAATTTGGCCAGTCCCTTCACCTTCCTTGATCTCATTCCCTCATCCCCTTTCCCTCTGACAGCTGTCCTTCCGTTCCTTGTAGCCCTACCTCTGTTTCTATTTTGTTGTTCAGTCCATTGTGTTCATTAGATCCTACATGTAAGTGAGATCATATAATGTTTGTCTTTTTCTGTATGGTTCATAAACTTTGATAATCCTTTTCTAATAATTTTTCATTTTCATGGAGCTACCTTATCATTCCCCTATCAATTTTTTTTTTCCCTTTCTCGCTCTCTGGTAGTGAGTAGAGGTGTTTTGGTGGATGAGGCGACCAGGACGTTTGGCTAGAATTTAAGGAGGGTACGTTTGTACCCAGAAGCACTTCCTGGATTCACCTGTTTTTCTGTGCTCTGACTCACGGAGAGGCTATTGCCTTACCTTCTGTGATAGAAGAGACACCTGTATTTTTAGGGGCCTGTACTATGGAATCTACATATTTGGGGGAAAAGTAACCATGTCAGTATAGGAAAGACCTAATGTTTAGTTATTTACATTCCTATAAAGTTGTGTTATCTGTAATGCTCCAAAGCTTTATAAGCTTCTATTTTCTAAAAGTCCTTGAGAGCCAGATTCAGTTCTGGTTGGCAAAACTTAGGCAGGACCTGGGTTAATCACATGTTGGGGTTCAAGAAGCCCCATTGTATCTGAATGGTGATTTTATGGTTTTGAGGAATCAGGAGATGTCCAAGATAAAGGGGGTTCTCCTGGGCTAATGACTCTCTCTAAAAACTCATGCATGGCTCTCTTCTTTCCTTTGACACCAATTTAGGCTCAGGTCCTGTCCCTGGCATCTCCCTGCCTGAGATTTTTGGCATCATCCTGGGGGTTGTCCTCCTCCCGGTCTGCAGCATCCTGGGGATGCGGCTGCACAGATGGAGAGCAGTACAACAACAAGGTAGCATGGGGATGCCTAATTATCTGGAAAGTAGCAGGAAGGGTATTGAGCCAGTTGTGATATAAAGAAAAGTGTATAAGTATTGATTTTCATCCCCATTATCTGGCAAAACTCCACCTTCTCTTCAACAGATTTCAAAAGTTGAAAAAATTGAATGCTTGGTCCTGGGTTGTATATAAAACTGTTCAAAAAATATGACTTCCTTAAAAATTTATAACTTCTTGCCTGACCAGGCGGTGGCGCAGTGGATAGAGTGTTGGACTGGGATGCCGAGGACCCAGGTTCAAGACTCCAAGGTCGCCAGCTTAAGTGCAGGCTTATCTGGTTTGAGCAAAGCTCACCAGCTTGGACCCAAGGTCACTGGCTCGAGCAAGGGGTTACTCGGTCTGCTGAAGGCCCACAGTCAAGGCACATATGAGAAAGCAATCAATGAACAACTAAGGTGTTGCAGCGAAAAACTGATGATTGATGCTTCTCGTTTCTCTCTGTTCCTATCTGTCTGTCCCTACCTCTGACTCTGTCTCTGTAAAAAAAAAAAAAAAAAAAAAAAAAAATTTATACCTTCTTGTGTGAGTAATGTCAGTAGAATTCAGTGTAAGATCAAGATCGGGGTTGGGCCTGACCAGGTGTTGAAACAGTGGATAGAGCATTGGCCTGAGATGCTGAAGACCCAGATTCGAAACCCCAAGGTCACCAGCTTGAGTGCGTGCTCATCCAACTTGAGTGCAGGGCTGCTGGCTTGAATGTGGGATCATAGACATGACCCCAGGGTCACTGGCTTGAGCTCAAAGGTCACTGGCAATAAGCCCAAGGTCACAGGCTTGAACCCAAGGTCACTGGCTTGAGCAAGGGGTCACTGCTTCAGCTGGAGCCCCTTAGTCAAGGTATGTATGAGAAAGCAATCAATGAACAACAAAAATGATGAAACTATGAGTTGATGCTTCTCATCTCTCTCCGTTCCTATCTGTCTGTCCCTATCTGTCCCACTTTCTGTCTCTCTGTCTCTCTCTCACTAAAAAAAAAATTCAGGAGGGTCAGGCACAAAAGGGCACAAGGCTAAGAAAGGGGCCCTGGTAGCCCATAAAGGTTTCTCCAAGGGTAAGCATTGGAGAACATAAAGGCTTTGTCTTTTGGTAAAGGAAATATCTCCCAGGCAGTCTCTAAACTCATGCCATTTCCCCCAGGTTTATCTACTGTTATTGATGATACTATTACTGAAGACATGTACGAAGAGGTTGATGATTACCTCCAAGCAGCAGAGGACCAGATGGCTGTCTCAGGTGTGTTCCATGCCTTCCCCTCTGTTCATGAACTATCTATGAGTTATTTTCAACAACCACTAACACAACCTCACTCAATCAGCTTCCTCTTAAGCCAGGAGCAGCAAGCCCTCCCTCTACAAATCTAAAGTCTCAAGATTTTTTCTGAACTATGACATTGGTCTTCCTACTATGTGAAAAGTCTTTCTGTTTGTCTGTGATGATTTTCTCCCTGCCTGATAACCTCTCTGATGATTCAGTGACTAAGCTGTATGTTCCCTTGATCCAAATTCATCCTCCCTCAGTCACCAATGTGTGCATGTTATATGTTACAACTCTGTACCATATACTTGAAAATAACACCTGAAACTTATAGCTAAATAACTTTTGTTAATGTTTTATGGTATGAGAGACCATGTTAGAAAAATATTATTGATCTTGATATATTGGAATATTTATAAGATTTAAATAATATCTGAGGATATTGAGGTCAAATATATACCTTTGAGATAATCATGGAATATGGTATGTATATTTATTAGCTGTTAGAATCTCTGCATTAGAAGGGACTTAGGGCCTTAGTCCAACCCATATTTTGTTATTCCACTTAAGTCCTTGTCTGTTTTCAATGCCACAGGACATAGTTATGAAGATATTGAAAAGTACTCTGTTCCTGAAACTCTTCGCCCTAAAATGAGTGAGAGTTATTATATCCAAGGAAAGAGAATTGATGCCAGGTATTCCCATAGAGTTAAGTGGACAACTTGGTTTCCAGTAACCTTACTTCCTTGTGATGGAGATAAGTTTAAACATATTAATAGTTAGCTTTTCTTTACTGTCAGAATCTAGGTAGCTTTATATACCTAGATAATATCAGCTCTTCTTTATCCCAGGTATATGTAGCCATTTCATCTCTTTTAAGAGGAGAAACAGCCTGACCAGGCAGTGGCGCAGTGGATAGAGCATCGGATTGGGACACAGAGGACCCAGGTTCGAAATCTTGAGGTCTCCGACTTGATTGCAGGCTCATCCGGCTTGAGTGTGGGCTCACCAGCCTGAGCGCAGGGTCGCTGGCTTGAGTATAGGATTATAGACATGATCCCATGGTCGCTGGCTTGAGCCCAAAGTCACTGGTCACTCGCTCTGCTGCAGCTCCCTGGTCAAGGCACATATGAGAAAGCAATCAATGAACAACTAAGGAGACTAAGGAGTCACAACAAAGAACTGAGATGCTTCTCGTCTCTCTCTCCTCCTGTCTGTCCCTATCTGTCCCTCTCTCAGTCTCTCTGTCTCTGCCACACACACAAAAAAGAGGAGAAACATTGTATTCTCTGGGTTCGTGTCCATCTTCAACTGATGTAGACATGTCTATGAGTTGCAAAGGCTTTGTTCCCATTTTTATACCCCAAATTGAAATATATGTTCTGACAAATTTGGGGGCAATTTCAGATTATGAGAAGTAATCCAGAAATTTTTTTTTAATATCAATGTAAGTTAAGTTGTGAGGTATAAAAAGTTGTTTGGGGGGAACCATTTGACCAAATATTTTAAGTTGAAATTGTCCACTATTAATGCAGAATATGCAGGGGCCTTAATTAGACCATCATAATATCTCAACACTAGAAAGAAACTAAAATACAAATTTCTCTCAATGTTTCAGTTGGCAAAGATCCTCGTTCCCTTAGATTAGGCTTTCTGTTTATATGGGAGCATGTGGTCCCTGGGGAGCAGGGAGATTTGTTTGAGCTACCCCCTTTTGGCACCTGACAGGGGACCCAGATTGTCTTCATGGATACTTTCAGGCAGGTATGATCTGTTATTGAGGTGTTGAGGGCAGGTCATCTAGGACACTCGAGAGAGGTCATCTCCAGCCTCCATTCCTTAAGAAATCAGACCTGAAGAATTCAGGTCTCTTGTCCACTCCTGGCCATTATTTTTCCATTATTTTTCTTTTCAAACTGTCGAGTTCAAAACAAGACTACACAAAGTAGCTGAATCAGTCTGAAGTAGCTCTATCTAACCTTGCAGACAAGCCCTGGGCCCCCACAGATATTTTGTAGCCACTTAGTACTAGCCTCCTTCCACCAGAGGACTCTGTCTTGTCTTTATGTCCCCACTGACATCAGAATTCTCCTTACTGTTTCAGACATCCCTGTGCAGTTTTGTAGAGAAGTTGAAGACTCTAGCATGAGAGAGAAAGGATCCTCACTGGTCCTAGAAGATCCTGAACATGAAGACATTGAGCTTGACACTGTATAGTGCCATTGTTGGGGCAAATAACTCTTCAAAGAACCTTCTGTGATATTGTTTCTCAAATAAATGAGGGTCCTGTCTTCTTCATTACTGCTAAGTTTTTACATGTACCTATGATGAAAGGAAATTACTTATAATATAAACTCTGAGCTTTATAGATGGATGCTATTCTTTTAAGTATCTAGGTATTTTCCCCCTCACTGACCTTGGAAAATTCGGTCTTCAAACATTCTTTTTTACTCAAGTGAAATCTCCTTTGAAAAATCAGTGTGACCACCTCCCCTCAGACTACACTCTTGCTTTCCTTTAGACACAGAGAAGTTCACACTTTCCTTGAATAGCATAAAACTCTGTCCCTGAAGCAAGTGCATTCTTTTAAGAAGGTAAAATCAGAAACACATAACTGAATATTCCAAAATATTTTACCCATTCTCTCTAAAACCTAGAATTGAGGTTCAAAGTGAGGGTTGGTCACATAGAAAAGAAATTATTACAGCTCTTCTAACTTAGCTCAAATTCTTAGGAAATATTAAAAACAAAACTCTACTACTACATAAAAATATGTTTTCTTGCCTGACCAGGTGGTGGTGCAGTGGATAGAGCATCAGACTGGGATGCAGAAGGACCCAGGTTCGAGACGCCAGGATAGCCAGCTTGAGCATGGGCTCATCTGGCTTGAGCAAAAAAGCTCACTAGCATGGACCCAAGGTCATGGCTCGAGCGGGGGGTTACTCAGTCTGCTGAAGGCCCACAGTCATGGCACATATGAGAAAGCAATCAATGAACAACTACGGTGTCGCAATGAAAAACTGATGATTGATGCTTCTCATCTCTCTCCGTTCCTGTCTGTCCCTATCTATCCCTCTCTCTGACTCTCTCTCTGTCCCTGTAAAAAAAATAAAAAATTAAATTAAAAAAATATATATCTTTTCTTTCTAACTACTTTTTCTCATTTCTAGTTATTCCCCAACATACTAAATCTCCCCCTTCTCCAACAAATTTTACATTCTATTGTTCATAAATTCTATTGTTTTCCATCTTTTCTTAATAGTATCTGTAAGGTATTTTTCCCCACCAAGAAAGAAGGAAGGGGCCGGAGCCACAAAGTGTGGAATAGTAAAGGTTTTATTGAGTACCACGCTACCTGGACGATGTTCTCTGGTCCCGGGGCTCAGGGGTCAGAGAAGTCACAAGGGGTGACCAGCGTGAGAGATATTTAAAGGGTCCCTAGGGTGGTCAAGCTAATATGACGTGGTGAAATCTCGACTGGCAGGCGGTTGTTCTTTTCCGAAGGGCTCTTGAGAAGTTTCTTTTGATGTGCTTGGTTGTGGGCAGCCCTAGCCAAAATTCCCGGGCCTGAGTTCCTCACGTGACCTCCCCCATTGCCCACCACCCTACAGTATCTGTTTTCCATTCTCTTCTCTGACTGTATTTGTTTAGACACCCAACAATTCTAACCTCTCCAATTGTAAGAGCTTTTTAAGTGGCTGTGTTTACATTGAACTCTGCCCATCCCAAACCATCCTCATATATTTATTAGAGCTGCATCAGAAGAGAGAGCTAGGAGAAGAGGAATAGGCAAGCCAAACAATATTATGCTCTTGCCTAAAAACACTACTAATTTATTATCTATACCAAAATTTCCAAAATTCAGTTATTTGCATGACAGTATAATGAATATTCCCATACCTGCGTTCTAACTATATAATTATGTAACCAAGATTTTCTTTACACTCTCTTTTTAACTTAAACATTTTGTTCTAAAGTAAAATATATATCACTACCAAAATAGCTATAAAATAATAGAAAATTTTTTGAAGTTCACAAACTACAGGTATATTTAGTATTCGTTAATACTCCCCATGCACTAACTTAGATCAAAATGTGGAAAACAATTTACATTAGAAAGCTCAAAACCCATAGCCTGTGAAGTTCTTCACATTTGGAACTCTCCTTTTTTTAGTACTATTAGCTATTTCCTCGCAGTTATGTTCGGAGCAAGCAATATTGAACTGGTCAGCATTTCCTAAACCATCAGGTTCTTTGGAAATTTTATAGTTTATACATGTTTTTTTTTCTTTCTGAAATGGCTGTCTTTACTCTCCAGTCCTTACCTTCTTCTACCTCATTTCTCCCAAGTGGGTTAATGTAATCATCAAATACTTAATGAGATAGAGTCTTAATGGAGACTTATTTATTTTTACCTCTTAAAATAATTTACTTAAGCAGTGAATAAATTTCTCATTCCAGAGAATATGTTTCTTTGCTTTTACTACCTCTCTTAATACGTGCATTTCTTGAATGAATGTTGTCTGACTCATGCCGTTACAATTTCTTTTCCCAAAAACGGTACAAGAATTGATTCTGTCCCTTGTGCCACATATTTCAAATACAACAGACAAACAGAAGCAACATTCACTCTAGCTGACCAACAATAAGCTTTTAGAATCTGTTGATTTCATTTAATCATCAAATGAGAATTAAGACAAACTCATTAGTTGATTATCTCACTCTTTTTTGCATGTCACTTTACACCTTTGTGTATATCCTGCTAGAAAAGTTTGCCTGGATCTCTCCAAGTGGCAATAATTCCCTGGAACAAATCTGAGTTTTAATCCATTGGTAATTGTCCTACTGTACTATATTGACTAAATTACCAATTAGAGAAGACTCAGTTTCCAATGAGAAACAATAAGATTGAAAGAGAAGTAAGACTTGTTTACCAAATCAGAATCAGACTCTGAATAGCAGCATGAAGCAAAGAGAAGCCATGTGTTTGAGATCTGAAGATCCTCTTACTCCAAAGAGAGTTTGAGAGAATGACTTTGCACCAACCTCTGTGGGAGGACTATTTTCCTGACAGTATCTCCTCTGAGGCAGGTGTATACCAAGCTACTAATCCTAGTGTCAGATCTGTGCCAGGGTCAGGCAGATGGATCTGGAACACTTGGGAAACATATTTTTTATTCAGATATAAACCCAAGAATATAATTTATAAATCTAAATTAATATCCAAATTTATTAAATTTGATTGAGTAAAGAGAATAAAGTGGAGATCTGCAAGACAGAATTCTTGCACCTCTGCCCTCTGTCAATCAAGAAATAAATGCCTATCACCTTTTACATGAGGCTGTGAAAATTATATGATATGGCCAGGGTGAAAAGAGCAGAGGGACTCCACAGAAATAAGTATGTTAAATATTGTTAATTTTGGCTTTTCTAATGAGTACAAAAGGGATGATTACTTGTGGCTGTCCAAAAGTTAAGAGCTCACATCCATTGAAAAATGCAAAAGATTATGTACATGAAATAGGAATCTACTCTCCACTGTGGAATTAGTATGTGGTAGAAGAAACAAGCAAATAAGTTTTAAAATATTATGTACATTTGTAAATATAAACAATAGGAAAGTTTACTATTACACTTCACTACCCAGCTAGCACTTCTATTGTTAAGGGCAAACTACTGAGTGTATGCTTACATGGAAGCAGTAAAAATTAAACTTGAAAAATTATATAAAATACAGGAAAAACCTAAAGTGAACAAAATCAAGATATAGAACTAGTCACCCACCATAAAAGAATTCCTTTATCCTACTTCTTTGTATTTATATCCACCTCTCACCCAACCTCACCCCCTCTTCTATCACCTGGCAACTGCTAATCTGTTCTCCATCTCTATAATTTTGTTATTTTGATAATGTTATATAAATTGAATCATATAATCTTTGGATCTAACCTTTTGCAACTGACTTTTTTCACTAAGTATAATATTCTTGAAGCGCATGTGTATTGTTGTATGTATCAGTAAAGTTCATTCCTTTTTATTGCTTAAAAGCATTACATTGTATGGCTGTATTGAGTTTGTTCAACCACTGACCCATTAAAGACATTTGGACTGTTTACAGTGTTTTCTTATAACAAATAAAACGTCTAAAAACATTTGTGTACAGGTTTCGTGTGAACATAAATTTTTATTTCTCTGGGATAAATGCCCAAGAATGTAATGGTTGCATCATATGATAAGTGCATGTTTTAATTTGAAGAACCTACCAAAACACTTTCCAAAGTGGCTCGAGTCCCACCAGCAATGTATGAGAGAGCCAGTTTCTCTGCATATTCATCAGCTTTTGATATGATCATTATTTTTCATTTTAGCTGCTCTTATAAATGTTTAGTAGTCAACCTATGCCTTTTAATTGGAAAATTTCATCTATTTACATATAATATAATTATAATATAGTTGGATTTAGCACTACCATTTTGCTCTCTGTTTTCTTCTTGTACTATCTCTCATTTGTTCATCTTTTTCTGCCTTTTTAAAAGTTAATTGAATAGATATAATATTCCATTTTAATTCCTCTATTGGCTTTTTAGCTGTATTTTTTTATATCAAATTTTAGTGGTTCCTCTAGGCATTATAACATGTACTATTATCTTATCACTGTCTCTTTTGAGGTAATATTATACTACTACATCATATAAGAATTTTTTTTTTTTGCATATTTCTGAAGCTGGAAACAGGGAGAGACAGTCAGACAGACTCCCGCATGCACCTGACTGGGATCCACCCGGCACGCCCACCATGGGGCGACGCTCTGCCCATCCTGGGCGTCGCCATGTTGCGACCAGAGCCACTCTAGCACCTGGGGCAGAGGCCACAGAGCCATCCCCAGCACCCGGGCCATCTTTGCTCCAATGGAGCCTTGGCTGCGGGAGGGGAAGAGAGAGACAGAGAGGAAGGCATGGCGGAGGGGTGGAGAAGCAAATGGGTGCTTCTCCTGTATGCCCTGGACGGGAATCGAACCTGGGTCCTCCGCACGCTAGGCACATCATATAAGAATTTAAATATTGTACTACAAAATATAAGAATTTTGCCACAATATAGTTCTATTTACTTCCATCCTGAGTGCTATTGCTGTTATACATATTACACCTTGCATGGATTTTGATAACTATACTACCTACACCTTTAGTTTTGCCTCAGTCATATATGTTTCGTAGGAATTAAGAAGAAAAAATGTGGGACCTGGCTGGTTGGCTCATTGACAGAGCACCAGCCCTGCATGTGGATGTTCAGGGTTCGATTCCCAGTCAGGGCACAAAGCAGAAGTGACCATCTGCTTCTTCACCCCTCCCCTTATCTATTTTCTCTCTCTCTCTTCTCCTCCCACAGCCATGGCTTGTTTGGTGCGAATGCATCAGCCAAAGGATGGCTGCATTGAGCTTCTGCCTCAACCACTAAAAATAGCTCAGTTGTGAGCATGGGCCCAAATGGGCAGAGCATCAGCCCCAGACAGGGGTTGAGGGTGGATCTCAGTCAGGGCACATGAAGAAGTCTGTCTCTCTACCTCCCCTCGTCTTATCTGGAAAAAGAAGGAAGAAAAAGAAAATGTGATCTCTCATAGTTTCTCATATGTTTGCCATTTACTCTTTACTTCCTGTAGAACTGTTTCCATCCACTGTCATTTATTTTCAGCCTAAAGAATTTCCTTTGGCATTTTTTGTAGGGACAGTCTGTTAACAATAAATCTTCTCAGTGTTCATTCATCATGACATTCTACTAAGCAGAGAAATTTTCTGGCTTTTGTTGACCCTGGAATGTTATATCCTCCAAAATCAACCCTTCATAAAAGGCTCATTCATAAGCAATATAAATCATTTGAAATTATTTCTGCTTATCTCCCTAAATCTAAACACTGAAAATCTGTTCACCAATTCCTGGAGGCTTTTTGAGCACGCAGTCCATAAAAAGCCTCATCCTGATACTCTCCCAGGTCTGGGTAGTAAAGCTTGTCCTAACTCTCTTCCTTAAATTTTCCTGATTTTTATCACCAAAAGTCATAGTAGCCTTCTCTCTTTTGTGGCTTCACTGGCACCATGTATCAGAAGTAAAATCTAGCTGACCAGGTGGTGGCACAGTGGATAGAGCGTTGGACTGGGATGCGGAGGACCCAGGTTCGAGACCCCGAGGTTGCCAGCTTGAGCGCGGGCTCATCTGGTTTGAGCAAAAGCTCACCAGCTTGGACCCAAGGTCTCTGGCTCGAGCAAGGAGTTACTTGGTCTGCTGAAGGCCCACAGTCAAGGCACATATGAGAAAGCTATCGATGAACAACTAAGGTGTTATGACAAAAAACTGATAATTGATGCTTCTCATCTCTCTCCATTCCTGTCTGTCTGTCCCTATCTATCCCTCTCTCTGACTCTCTCTGTCTCTGTAAAAAAAAAAAAGAAGAAGAAGAAGAAGAAGTAAAACCTAATATCTTTTGTAGGTATACTTTACTTTTTATTGCTTTTATCATTTTTCTATAGCCAATGGCCATGTAGACTACACTGAGAGAAGCCCTGGGCATCTTCCAATTTCTGTGTCCTGCCAAACTTACAAAGATTACAAGAGTGAGCATAGTTTAGACTCCCAGGCAGCATCCAGACCAGTTAAATAAAATGTTGACCTCAACTAGTAAACAGGTTACCAGTCTCAGTTCCTATATTAGTTCACAACCCCTCCACATATTAACTATGTGATGGAGTTTTTGGAAGATGTACTCTTTACTTGGCCACTGCTACAGGATATCTCTCTACCCTGAAGAATCATAGCAAAACCACATTAGTATTTTAAATACTTCCCAGGCCCTGGCCAGTTGGCTCAGTGGTAGAGCATTGGCCCAGCATGTGGATGTCTCTGGTTTGATTCCCAGTCAGGGCACACAGGAGAAGCAACCATTTGCTTCTCCACCCCCTTTCTCTCTCTCTCTCTCTTTCCCTCTTTCTCTCTCATCCCCTCCCGCAGCCATGACTCAATTACTTCGGGCGAGTCGACCTTGAGTGCTGAGGATGGCTCCACGACTTCTGCCTCAAATGCTAGAAAATGGCTCCATTGCTGAGCAATTGAGCGGCAGCCCCAGATGGGCAGAGCATTGCCCCCTAGTGGACTTGCCAGGTGGATCCCACTTGGGGCACGTACCCTCCTCACACTAAAATAAAAAACTAAAACTAAATAAATAACTCCCAGATCAAAGCAATCTTGAAGCAATATGTTTTCAGAGAAGAAGCCCATTGGTCTGAAATTCTTTCTCTATTAGTTTAATCATGTTAGACCCCTCCATCCAATCTATAAGACTCATGTAGCCAAAAGTTCCTGATTTATCTGTCTATATCTGAATCTTCTCTGTCTAGGTCTCCCTTTCCTTGCTTTCTTCCCCCTTGGATGCAGACCTGTTGGTAAGTGCCAAGTAGTCCTTTATCCACTTACAATAAAGAGAGATAGTTTATATAATTTGTGTAGAAGGTTTTAGAATTGGACTGACAAGAAATTACAATGTCCTGAAGAAATAAGAAGTGAAGGATTTGATAACCAACTAGATATAAGAAACGAGTGAGGAGTCTATATGAACTTGAATAATAATTGAAAAAATTAGCCTAGGAAATTAAAGATGAAAAAGAAATAATTATATAAAATTACATTTTAATTGTTTTATAAAAATTTGGACAGGATAAGGAAAGCTGTTTTCATTCTCTCTTACTAGCCAACTTCTCACCCTCAACTTTGAAACTCACACCCAAGTCTGGTGTCTAGAAATTGTTTAAAAACAGATAAGGTGACATCTCAGGAAAGAGCATACATGAATGTTCAGGATTTCTTTATCATAAGTTCATCTTTCCAGGAATGAGAGTGTGAGGGTGGACCAGGTTATAAGTGAACTGTGTTCAGGTCAGTTCACTCACCTTGGATTTCCTTTCAGAAAAAATGATGAGGACCAATCCTCTAAGAGCAATTGGATCAAGCTTGCTAAATTTTCAACAAAGCAAACAGTACTTTATTCAAAATATTTAATCTTAAGCAATTTCCATATAATACAATTATAGCTCAGCACTAATCTATTGAAATACAGGCAATTAGAATAACTGATGCCTCATTGCATTTTAAATGCAACATCATGGAAAGCCACTGTAGATGTTGCAGGGGTATTTAGTTCAACATCATCATACTCAGGCTCCTCTTTTCCCTGCTGGAACAGCCAGGGACTATCTTCTTTCCCAGGATGAGCTGTCCCTCTAGGTAAGTGCAGAGAGGAGCCTACAACAGTAAAGAGAATTTTAATTAGAACTGTGACAGGCAGACAGGACAATGCCCATGATAGAAGCAAGTCTAATAAATGGTGATGATGACACATCTCTAGGGACCCATTATTGCTCAGGAAGGTTCAGACAATTTAATATTAGTTACAGAAAGGATGTATCAGTGCTATCCTGTGAAGATCTAGCCCATGTAGGTCTCTAGAGCCATAGCTTAACTGGGAAACATTGGATCACAGGAGATCTGTGACCAACACAAGTGTTCTCTGAAGACATTTCTTTAAGCTTATAAAACCAGCAGAGTGATAGCCCAAGAATGGTAAGAGCACTGGCCAGTTGGCTCAGCAGTAGAGCATTGGCTTGGCATGTGGAAGTCCCAGGTTCAATTACCAATTAGGACACACAGGAGAAGCACCCATCTGCTTCTCCACCCTTCCCCCTCTCCTTCCTCCCTCAGTCAGTGCTCCATTGGAGCAAAGTTGGCCTGGGTGCTGAGGATGGCTCCAGTTGCAATGGAGCAACAGCCCCAAATGGGCAGAGCATCACCCCCTAGTGGGCTTGCCAGGTGGATCCCAGCCAGACGCATGTGAGTCTGTTTCTCTGCCTCCCTGCTTTTTACTTCAGAAAAAAAAAAAAAAGAATGGTAAGAATCATATGACAAGATGTGAAAATTTCTCCTTTTGCTATCGTCAGGTGTGAGTTCACACAGAGAAGGAGATAGGAGACCACATCTGGAGAAATCTCAGTTCTTCACTGGCAATCTAATTCTGCTCTTGGTGGCTTGACAGGATTCTTGCACAGCTTTCTCATCCCCGTGGAAGCACTTGAGCCCTCAGATGGACAAATATTCTTCTCTGGAGAATATCTTCATTTGGCCATTGAAATGCCTGGAGCAGATTACCATAGATCTTTGCTGCCTACAAATTCTGAGTGTAATCCACCACCATGGCTTTAATTTTGAAGACCACTATATATCATAGACTTTGTACATATTAGTGTTAACATATGATCACAGTGCATCTTAAATTATCAAGATCTCACAAATTCCAATATTGCAATATTGTCTTAATCTCTAACTTCCTTTCATGTATGAGACAACACAAAAATGTTACCAGAACAGTTGTTCCATTTTTGAATTTGGTAAATATGCTCAGTTAATCTACAAGTCTTAAAACAGGCATATCAAAGATGAAGTTATGGGAACACAGATACCAAGACTACAGAGTGCTTCCTCTCTCCCAAAGAATCTGAAAGCAATAAAGAAGGGAATATAATCTAAGTGATGCTATCAAACATATGAGTTCATTCAAAATTTTAATTTAAAGAAGAATGGGGATTGAAGAGCTCAAATTCATCCTTTCCAAGCCAGAGACAAAATATGACAGAAATCAACTAATCCCACTCACCTGTCTGAAAAGGTCTCAACCCATTCTCTGGGGACACTTTCCACTGACTCATCGGAGAGGCAGAAAAAGTCTTGGGCTCTGGTACCTCTTCAGCATCATCATAAACTTCACTAGACGCATCCGTCCTCTGAGCTGGGGGTTCTAAGGGCACACAAGGGGATCAGGTGAAACCACAGTAAATGGGTTGGTTTAGGTAATACCTAAAATCCTTTCCAACCCGAGGTTCTGGTGGCAGCTAAGCAGAGGCACCGTTCACCCCATGCTTTCACAGGTCTTTTCAAAGGCCATATATTTCATTTTTATGTGTCAATAAACCAGAAAATGATCCAAATATCTCAATATTTCTTGATTAAAGCTACATATTTTTCAAAGTAACTCTTATACCAAGGAGAATCACTAAAATATTTTACCAGATTATACTTTCTAGATGTTATGTTTTTTTTTAAACAATCTGTACCTACTGTGACTGAGTGAGGGTGGTTCTGGACACTGAGAGCTCGGCCCCAACATGAGGCACCGCAGAGCCACCAGAGAAGAGGAAGACTGGGCCCTGGCGAGACAAGAGACCCCTCTAATCTCAGTCAAAGGGACACTTGGCTCTCATCTCTGAAGGAAGTTCCCTGCCCCCACTGCTCAGCCAAGACTGATCCATTTCTGCTACCAAGAGCAGATTTATAGTCACTGTTTTTCTCAGCATCCTTGGTGTGCTATGTCAGTTTTGCCACTGAGTCACCTGACAGGGACCCTAATATGGAAGAAAAATTCACAAAAACAAACAGAACAACCCTTCCTACATCCATAGTTTCCATGGTAAGGCTGAGGAGATACACTAGGGCAAGCATGGCTCTTATACTGTCAAGGGTAGGCCCGGAGCTCACAGGGGCTCTGGAGAGGTTCATCCTGTCTCTGTGAGCCTCTGATGTGGGGTCTGCAGATGTTGAGAAGACCTGGATCACAGCCAGCAGGTGGCTGAAAAGTAAAGGTCCCAGGAGGGCAAAGCAGTGACACTCACCTGGGCTTCTCAGTAGATCCTCTTTTTTCGGTGTTACAAAATAATCAATCTCCTCATACATGGCCTCATCAAGAGCATCTTCAAAACTGGATAAGGCTGAGCAAATCAGCAACAGGTCAGAGACTGCCACATGACACACCCCTGAACCAACAGTCTGATCCCTCATTGTCCCCAATGCTCACCTATGGAAAAACTCTCATGGCTTCCAGGACCCTTGTGTAGTCTTATACCCATGCCCCATGTCTGCACCTCTACCTCTGTCTGACCCTGTAACCAAAGCTCAGCTCCGACTCTTTCTTGTCTCACATAAAAAGCCATGACTTATGAGTGCTCACACCACAGTCTTTTTTTTAATTGAATATATTGGGGTGGCACTGGTTTGAAAAACCATACAAGTTTCAGGTGTACAACTCAATAAAACACCATCTGCACACTGCACTGTGTCCCATTACCCCAAGGAGAGTCTCTTTTGTCCCCATTTTCCCACCCTTCGCCCACCTCTACCTAGCCCTCACCTCCCTTTCCTCTGGCCATCACCACGCTGTTGTCTGTGTCTATGTGTTGTGTATAGATGTGTTTTGGCTAAACCCTTCAACTCCTTTCATCC
This sequence comes from Saccopteryx bilineata, assembly GCF_036850765.1. Lineage (NCBI taxonomy): Eukaryota > Metazoa > Chordata > Mammalia > Chiroptera > Emballonuridae > Saccopteryx > Saccopteryx bilineata. The sequence goes on along the minus strand of NC_089490.1, from coordinate 95,550,912 downwards.
TTTCCCCCACTCCCCTTCCCTCTGACAGCTCTCAGTCTGTTCCATGTGTCCATGCCTCTGTTTCTATTTTGTTCATCGATTTATTCTGTTCATTAGATTGCATCCATAAGTAAGATCATATGGCATGTGTCTTTCTCTGACTGGCTTAATTCACTTAGCATAATACTCTTCAGGTCCATCCATGCTGTCACAAAAGGTATGATTTTCTTCTTTTTTATAGTCATATAGTATTCCATTGTGGAAATGTACTACAGTTTTTTTATCCACTCATCTATTGATGGGCACTTGGTTCTGGGAACATAGCCTAAAGAACCCAAAACACATTTCAAAAGAATATATGCACCCCTGTGTTAACTGCAGCATTACTTAAAATATCTAAGACCTTAGACCCCACTCTTAAGCAGCTCTGTATATCTGGCCCCTAGCTGCGAATGTAGGCCAGATGGATTTTGCAAACTAATGGGTTAAGAACAGATGCCTTGTCCAGTATTCCCCGTGTCACCCCGAGCCCATATCCTGCCTCCACACACCTTCCATGTTACCCAGTACACCCTGCAGCCCTCCTCTGCGCTCCACGCTCCATCTGTGCAGCTGAATCGCCAGGATAATGAGCACTAGGAAGAGAAGGGCCCCCAGGATGAGGCAAAGGATCCCAGGCAGGGACAAGATGCCAGGGACAAGACTTGGGCCAGATTTGGTCCCTAAAAAAAAAAAAAGCCAAGAAAATTTGGAAAGGGCATATGTACAGGGAAACTCACTTCTACCAGCTTTTTCAGAGAGCTCAAGACAGTGAAATTCCAACTTCTAACATAATGTGACCCTGGAGGGCACTCCCCCAGGCCGTGTCTTAAGATAAATCCAACTCCTCTCCAGTGTGGTCCAAGGGAGTGCTGAGGATTATCAGGGAGCTCCGGCCTACAACAACCTCTGAGGGCCAGGGCCCAGCTTCAGCCCTTTCTCTGGGGCTCCACCACACCAGGGCATCGAACACTTTAGCATAGGTATCAGCTGCTGAAGAGCGGCATCATGGAAAGGTGAAAAAACTTAGATTCTGCACACAAGACCCAGCCTCCCACGGCCTGAAGGTATGAGAAATATCTGGCACAGTGAGTCAAGGAAGGGGAATTTCTCCCAGAAATACCCTGTTGCCTCCCTGCAACCCAGTCGCTCCTCACGCTCTTTCCTTTACTGAGTTGGCTAATTCTGTCAGAGATTCTATAGAACCCGTCCCAAGAATTCAAACATTCTCCCCCACTCGTGGATGGTGGCACTGTACCTGCTGTAGTGGTGGGCAATGTTGTTCTTTCACCTGGAGAGAAAAATTGAAGTACTGAGCAGGAATGGGCCAGACCACAGTGTAGCCACTTCTCCCCTGAGCCCTGAAATCATCCCTCACCACAATATCAATCCCCTCAGCTCCCCCTCTTTTGGACCCAGGGCTACAGCACCTAGATGCTTTCTGAGTACAAACTCCCCATCCACCCCCAGCCAAGCCCTTGGTCCCCACTATTCCCCCCCCCCAAGTCAGAGCGGACCCCACGCTCCTCCACTCACCAGAACACCTCACGCCAGCATCCTCCTCGTGCTTGCAGTTGCTCTGTCCCCAGGGCTTCGCATGGCAGGCCCACAGGGAGGGCTCGCTGCCCCTGCACCACACCTCATCCAGCCAGATGCTCCCGTTTCCGGGGCCAAATGCCGCCCCCTGCAGGGCTTCCAAGGCAGAGCCACAGCCCAGCTGCTGACACACCACCTCGGCCTCTGACAGGCTCCAGGAGTCATCACACACCGTGCCCCAGGAGCCATTGTGCCAAACCTCCACCCGCCCTGAGCACTTCGTGTCTCCATCGCTGAGTCGGAGCTTCTGTTTGTCTGAAAAGGCGGCAGCAGCTCCTGTTACCACCCCTGGTGGGAGGAAGGAGCCCTGGGATCCAAGAAGGGAGCAGGAGGGGCTGATGTACCTGTGCAGGGGGCAGCATTGGGACAGCTCTTGGGTCTCCTTCCTGCAGAAGCAGACATTGGGGAAGCACGGGGTCAGGGACGGCTAGGCATGGTCTTGCCCCACAACAAGATTATTCAAGGTCTTGGTTCAGTCCAATGACAAGTTGAAAACACAAGTGTGATTTTCAACCTTTATTTCTCACACACTCATAAACTAATTACTAAAGAAAAAGGGGCCCTGACCTCTTCTTCTTTAGTAACTAATTTATTTGTGCCATGAGATGAAAATGGTTGTATTTAGTCAGGGGCACTGACCTTAGTAATTAATGTGTGTTTGTGCCATGAAAAAAAAAAGGTTGAAAATCATATCACCTGTTGAAATTACCTGTTTATTACTCTTGACATTTCACAACAAATACACACACACACACACTCTCACACACACACACACACACACCATACACCTGAATGAAAGCTCCCCTAGAGGAAGGACCTTGCATATCTTATTAACCTCCGTGTCCCTGCGATTAATACAGTGCCTGGCACATCGTATGCATTCATTCAATGAGTATACATTGAGAATCTTCTATAAATAATATTTATAGGAACTTGACCGACATTTATTTAATGAAAGAATCACTGAAAAAATCCAGTGAAATATATCTTTTAAATCTTTGCTAATCAGTAAGATAATAAAGAAAATACAAATTAATATTAATGACCTAGAGTAATAAATAGTGGATATTAAAAACAAATAAGTCCAGAATCACATAAATAATTTATATTCAGTATTCCAATTATACTCTTTAAAGGGAAATCATACAAGATTGTAAACTTGCCTTATCTGTTTTTTTGTGTGAGATATGAACAAGCAAAGGAGATTACTATAGGGACAGGACATTTGTTAAAGACCAGGACAAGTAGAATTTAGAGAAAAATAGACAAGTAGCTAGTTAGTAAGACAAAAATGTCTGCATTAGACTTAACTAAATATACTAAGAAAAACTATATTAAGAGGACACCAAGAGCCAAAAGAACATATATAAGAATGGAAACCAAAGAAAATAGACACATAAATTCAAAACAACATATGAAAGCAGAATTATACACGGTGCTTGACGTAGAATGTCAAAATTAGCATTATCTTTCCGTATTATCCCATCAAACCTCCTAACCTGTGCAGAGAACATCTCTGAAAATGATGGCAGGACTTCTCTTGACTGCTCACTTGACGATCAAAAACCTTACTACCTCTCATTTTTGTGTTTGATTGTGGAAAATCATCATCAATATAAGCTCTTACAGAAGTGAAGGCAAAGATAAATGAATGGGACTACATCAGAATTAAAAGTTTTTGCTCAGCAAGAGAAACTGATATCAAAATAAACAGACAGCCAACTAAATGGGAACTGATATTTTCAAACGACAGCTCAGATAAGGGCCTAATATCCAAAATTTACAAAGAACTCATAAAACTCAACAACAAACAAACAAACAATCCAATAAAAAAAATGGGAAGAGGACATGAACAGACACTTCTCCCAGAAAGAAATACAAATGGCCAACAGATATATGAAAAGATGTTCAGCTTCATTAGTTATTAGAGAAATGCAAATCAAAACTACAATGAGATACCACCTCACCCCTGTTAGACTAGCTATTATCAACAAGACGGGTAATAACAAATGTTGGAGAGACTGTGGAGAAAAAGGAACCCTCATACACTGTTGGTGGGAATGTAAAGTAGTACAACCATTATGGAGGAAAGTATGGTGGTTCCTCAAAAAACTGCAAATAGAACTACCTTATGACCCAGCAATCCCTCTACTGGGTATATACCCCAAAACCTCAGAATCATTGATACGTAAAGACACATGTAGCCCCATGTTCATTGCAGCACTGTTCACAGTGGCCAAGACATGGAAACAACCAAAAAGCCCTTCAATAGAAGACTGGATAAAGAAGATGTGGCACATATACACTATGGAATACTACTCAGCCATAAGAAATGATGACATCAGATCATTTACAACAAAATGGTGGGATCTTGATAACATTATACGGAGTGAAATAAGTAAATCAGAAAAAAACAAGAACTACATGATTCCATACATTGGTGGAACATAAAAACGAGACCAAGAGACATGGACAAGAGTGTGGTGGTTACAAGGGGTGGGGGGAGGGAGGACGCAGGAGGGAGGGAGGGAGAGATTTAGGGGGAGGGGGAGGGGCACAGAGAAAACTAGATAGAGGGTGACGGAGGACAATCTGACTCTGGGCGAGGGGTATGCAACATAATTTAATGACAAGATAATCTAGACATGTTTTCTTTGAATATATGTACCCTGAATTATCAATGTCATCCCATTAACATTAATAAAAATTAAAAATATATATATAAGCTCTTACAGTTTAATATCCCTTCAGTTCTTCATAGGAGTAAGAAATAAAAAGATGAATAAAGAGAGGCAAGAAAAGGAGTGAGCCTCTGCCTTTACAATATTGATTTCTCACTGCTGTGGATTTCAGGCAACTCCCAGCAAGTTGTCCAAGGTACACCTGGATGGGTGGGGCAGGGGTAGGAGGGAGAGAAAACAAACCAAGAGGCAAGAAAGAGATGTTGAGGGAAGAGAAACACTGTGAAAATGCAGAAGAAGGGGGAAGAGAGAGAGAGAGAGAAAGAGAGAGAGAGAGAGAGAGAGAGAAGAGAGGGAAGGAAAGAGGGAGAAGAGAAGGAAAAAAAAGAAGCAGAAGCAAAGCAACCCTGGTCCTTATTCAGACTTCAAATATCTTAGAACGAGATTTGTGGGCTTTGTAAGCTGATTGATTTTGGAGCATCTTTGTGATGTGACTTTGGTTTAAAGGTCAAGCTCTTGAAAAATCCCAGCATCTTTTATCTAGATATAAAGGAGACCATTGAAAATAATTCAACCTAGAAAGTAATCGGACAATATCCTAACATTTGTGTGTACGAGCACCTGCCTATGCTTTGACCTAATAATAACAACATTGGGAGTAATCCTATAGCAATAAACTCTCTAGTATGTAGAGATACATGAAAGAGACATTTATCACAAAATTATTTGTACAGGGGGGAAGTTGAAAATAATTGGACTACCAATAAGCAAGCAAATGGTTATATGATCTGTAGTACCAACCTCTCATGTATGAAATATTTGCCATTGCTTAAATGTTATATCTACCTGGAGTAATGTCAATGATATATTGTTAAGTGACAAAAGCCAATTTAATAACAGTGTGTTTGATTAAATCTCAATTTTGTTAAAAACCAATAAAAAATAGCATCAACGTAAATTATTTTATGGGTATATGAGTTTGAATATGCTTTAGTAAAAAGTGGATGAATTTAGCAAATGGTACTTACTAGTCCATTAATCTTGTTTATATCATAAACAAGCTAGTGGAAAGAACAGAAATTCTTTAGTGCCAAGCCTGGTACAAGCCCAGCAGGAGCAGGTGTGGCTGATTCAGAGAAGAGACAGAGACAGGCAAAAGGGGACATAAGGAAAGGCTGGCTGGCCATCCTTCTTGCCTCCAGTGTTCTTTTACCTATAATAGTGTTCATTCCTGGGGGAGCTTCACAGTGGCTAGATTCCCTTATGATACTTATAGTGGACCCAAACTTGCCTCCTTGTAACCTCTAACCATCAAGTAGGGCCCTGCCCCCTGAAGCACCTCATGGTGAGCCCCTCCCTCTTCCATAGGAAGTCCTTCTAAGTCTGAGGTCAACAACCAGGCTACATCTACTCTTGCATTTCTGCTCATTAGCCTAATTGGAGACTCCCTGTGACATGGTTTCTAGTTGCTTTTGCACATGACACACATGCACCTAGACCCTTGGTCGGCAAACTGCGGCTCGCAAGCCACATGCAACCCTTGAGTGTGTGGCTCTTCCACAAAGGGTACTCCACCCTAATGAAGTTAATAACAATGTACCTACCTATATAGTTTAAGTTAAAAAAAATTTGGCTCTCAAAAAAAATTTCAATCATTGTACTGTTGATAATTGGCTCTGTTGACTAATGAGTTTGCTGACCACTGACCTGGACAATGAAATGTGCCAGCAGCAATTCTAAAGGGAGTTCACCCTATGGTGGGTCAACAAATTCATCACCCTGGTAGTTAAAAGAAATTTATTTCCAGCGTTGGGTACAACACTCTGGCACCTTACTTCCAAATATTTGCCCTTCACAGTCTCAAAAATGTTATATGTATTTTCACTATCACCTTATTATTTTTTTACATAAAATGTTTTTTATTTTTGAGTTGAATTTATTGGGGTGACATTGGTTAATAAAATTATATAGGTTTCACGTGCACAATTTTATAATACATCATCTGTATATTGTACTGTGTGTTTAACACCCCAATTCAAGTCTTCTTCCATCACCACTCATCCCCTCATACCTTCTTTCACCTTCCACCATCCCCTTTCCCTCTTGTAATCCCCATACTATTGTCTATATCCATGAATATTTTCTTTCCTTTATTCCTCCATCTTTTTTACCAACCCCAATGCTCTGACAGCCGTCAGTCTGTTCCCCATATCTATGAGTCTGTTTCTATTTTATTTGTTAGTTCATTTTGTTCACTGGTTTCCACATAAGTGAAATCAGTTGGGAGTTGTCTTTCTCTGACTGGCTTGTTTCACTTAGCATAATGCTCTCCAGGTCCATCCATGCAGTGGCAAAAGTTTCCTTGATATTTTAATCTCTGGCATCCACTCACACACTCCACCCTCAAAAGAGTTCTAGTTAACACAATCAGTGATGTACAATGACTTTAATCTAATGGGCACATTTCAGTTCTCATCTACCTAATGTCCTAGTAGTATTTAACATATAGGACTGTTCCCCTTTCATTGAAATTTTTTTTAGCCTGGCCCTCAAACACAATATTTTCTGCATTACTATTTCTCTGTTAGCTTTGTATCAGTCTCTATGTCAGTTCATAGAGTGCTCTATCAGCTTTTAAATTTTAATGTTCCTTGAATTCTATACTAGGAATATTTATGTTCCTAGTGATCACATTCACTCTGATCTAAGCATTTCTATGGTAACTTCTAAAGTTATATCTCCCATCCAGATTTCCATTCCAACCTCAAATTGCATACTTCTAAATGCCTAATGACATCTCACCTGAGTCTTCTTATCTACTTTGAATGTAACATATCTACATATCTATCCTGAGCCTATAGATTTCTTCCCATATGCTTCTGTGTTTCCCATATTAATAATAGGCACTGCCATACCTCTAGCAGTCAACCTTGACACCTCCAAGCTATTTCAAGTCACCATGTACAATAATCCTTTGTTTATCCTGTCCTCAAAGGATGTTCTCTTAATGCAAAACTGATTAATTTACTCTTCAGTTTAAAAAACTTTCAATTGCTTTTGATTACACCATCATAAATGTCTCTCAGATTTTGACCATACAGCCCAACAAAAACAGAATAGCAACATGCGGTGTGTTCTTCTCCTGCCATTTCATTAGTTCAGTACAGGCGAAGAGTAGTTAGGTAGTTGACTTTAACCATTCTCGTGTGTGCCAGTGAAGGCTGACAAGGACAAGGCAAAGGAGTTGAGTGTTGTTAAAGAGAATGATTATAATGTTGGCTCATCTAATTAGGCTAAGAAAAAAATGTGAAGGCAAAGAGAAAACACATTGATAGGGGAATGATAGTGTACTCCATAAGGATGAAAAATTATTGGAAAATGATCATTAAAGTTTATGAGCCACAGGATAAGAAGCAATGATAAAAGTATAGAATAAAGAGATCAAGATTTCAAGGTGTAGTTAGTGATGGTCAGTAGTGTACACGTAGCCAGAGGTAGGATGGAAGAGAAGATGCTTAAAAATGAGGAACTCAATGAACTGAGAGGCCAGGATTGTGGCCTTAGTTGCATTTAAAGTGTTGAAGTAACCACCATGGGTTCCAGGAGTATGACATGGGTGAGGAACCTGGTGAGCCCGGTGCTGCCGTCGTCAGTGGACGAGGGGAGAGGCCAGAAGGTTGGATGATGACAGCAACCAATGGAAGTAGTGCAGGGTATTGCCTCTTGGTGTGAATTTCAAAGTAGCCATATGTTGAGAAGAAACACAGAAGAGGAATTAATAAAAATGACAGCTGAGAGCAAGGAGCATGCCTGTCCAAGTCTCAGCTCAGCGAAAAGCATGTTGAAGGAAAAACACACAGCCTTCAGAGGACAGGGAGATCAGTGTTTTCAGGGCAAAGTCAGGTTTCGATCTGAACATAAAGTGGAGGGAGTATTAAAGGTAGAAGAGCTCAGAATTTTCATATGATAGGCTCAAGCTTCCAACAGGCTCTGCAGATGATTTTGGAAAATGGAAGGAGAGAGCAGAGCATACACAACAATAAAGGGGAAAGGCCCAGAGGATGAAGTATCAGCTAAGAAGACCAATATACTGAGGCTGCTCAGAAGACACAAATTCAAACAGAAAAATATAGAAATATGAGGCCACTAATCTTGCAGCAATTCTCTTTTGTGTCATCCAAGAAGTAAAAAAAAATTCCTCTTTAACAAAATTATTTTTTTGTTTCCGGCCTAATCTTTGCTCTGCTCACCATTCCAAGCTAATCCTGCGTCCTTCTCCTACACCCTCTTTCTGCTCTGCCTAATGGAATTTTCTCAGTATCTCAAATATACCACGCCCTGTCCCAGCTCAGTATTTACAATGACCAAAATGTTTTTTTCACTTTCTTCTTTTAAAGAACTCTTACTCATCCTTCAGGACTCCACCTAATAAACTTGGGTATTTTTTTCCCAAATTACATATTTCCAAGCACTTTCTCATTCTTCATGACACTTGAAATTTCTGCCTCATGGGAGTTTTCAGCACAGGATCGTACACTCTATGAGACCAGTGACTATATTTTTCTCTGCTCTGTGCTCTTACCTAATGTATAGATCTGTACCTACAGGCACTCAACTACTATCAGCCAACAGACTGACATGAGAAGTAGTCTAAGTGGTATAGATGCTTCTCAGAGTAAAATACCCTGAGTCTAAGAGGCCAAGCAATCAGGATTGATTCTCTGCTCGGCCCCTTACTTACTTCAAGGTACTTGGCATATTTTTTAACCACTCCTAATTAGTTAGAAATTCCTTAGAAAGTTGATCAGAGTGTTACTCATGCTGCCCACATGTTGTTCTTTTCTAATCTCTCTGGTATTTTTCACATAAACTGCTATAAACACAGGTTTTTAATTTTTTTTAACAAGATTGCAACATGTGGATTAAATCATCTCATCCAACTGCATTTTGTAACACTCATCTTAAATTCACCTCTTGGATTTGAAGATATAAAGTCCCACTAACAACATCCTACATAGAAACAGACAGTAACTCACCCGCACATGTGATATAAGCTTCATCACTTTGACGGCATGAATTGTATTTCCAAGGATCAGAAGGACACTGCCAGAGAGACCTGTCAGTGTTCCGACACTGGATTCCATCCACCCACCGGGGCCTCGAACCTTCCCTGAAATTAACAGAAGAGCCAAGGGTCCCACTGTCCCCACAGCCAAGGTGTCTGCAGATCGTGGATAAGGTCGTGGCTTCCATGGGGCTGCGGCAGACGCTGCCCCAGGTCCCATTGTAGAAAACTTCCAGCCACCCAGCACACTCCTGGTCTTCGCTCACCATCCTGAGGGCCAGGAACTCTAAACGCGGAAGAGGGAAGACAGGGCACAGTGAGCATCCCGCTCAACGCTCGGCGTTTTCTCTCTCCCAGCTGCTGTGAACACTTGTTGCTGACTCTGCTGAGGAGACGACCACTAAGTGGCAAGACTGAAATTTGTGTCCCTTTCCCTGACTTTGTACACTGGTGTCTCTCTACTGGCACAATGATGTAGTAGAATATGAACAGAAAGAAACACCAACCCGGGTCCTCCGCCGGGAGGGAAAGCTGAGTGCTGCTTCCTGACTTCACTTCCGACAGAGTATGTGAATGGGCTTGTGGATAGTGGGTGGTGATCAGAATAATGGGCCCCCAGAGATCTCCACATCCTAGCCCGTGGAACTGGTGAAGTATTACCTTTTATGGCTAAAGGGACTCTATAGTTACTGCTAAGATAAGGACTTTCGGATGGAGAGATTCACCTGGGATATGGATTAACCAGGTGAACGCAGTCTAATCACATCCTTAGACTCGCTCTCCTTAAAAATGCATAAACACAAAATGGATGGATCTTGATAATATTATATGGAATGAAATAAGTAAATCAGAAAAAACTAAGAACTGAATGATTCCATACCTAGGTGAGACATAAAAATGAGACTAAGAGACATGGACAAGAGTGTGGTGGTTTGGGGGGGGGGCATAAAGAAAACCAAATAGAAGGTGACGGAGGACAATTTGACTTTGGGTGATGGGTATGCAACATAATTGAATGACAAGATAAGCTGGAGATGTTTTCTTTGAACACATGTACCCTAATTTATTAATGTCACCCCATTTAAATTAATTTTAAAAAATGCACAAACGGGCCCTGGCCAGTTGGCTCAGTGGTAGAGCGTCAGCCTGGCGTGCGGGGGACCCAGGTTTGATTCCCGGCCAGGGCACATAGGAGAAGCGCCCATTTGCTTCTCCACCCCCCCCCCTTCCTCTCTGTCTCTCTCTTCCCCTCCCACAGCCAAGGCTCCATTGGAGCAAAGATGGCCCGGGTGCTGGGGATGGCTCCTTGGCCTCTGCCCCAGGCGCTAGAGTGGCTCTGGTCACGGCAGGGCGACACCCCGGAGGGGCAGAGCATCGCCCCCTGGTGGGCAGAGCTTCGCCCCTGGTGGGCGTGCCGGGTGGATCCCGGTCGGGCGCATGCGGGAGTCTGTCTGACTGTCTCTCCCCGTTTCCAGCTTCAGAAAAATACAAAAAAAAAAAAAAATGCACAAACGTTCCCAGCTTCCGTTCAGAGGGAGATATGACTAAGGAAGAAAGATCAGAGGGAGGCAAGGTAGTGAAGAAAAAGACAGGGAGCTAGGAGTGAAGTTATGCACACCTCCTCTAGAAACTAGAAAAGGCAGGGTAAAGGAACCTTCCCCAGAGCCTCCAGGAAGAATGCAACCCTGTGGACACCTTGCTGTCAGCCCAGTGAGACCCTTTTCAGACTTCTAACCTACAGAATCATAAAATAGGAAATCCGTGTTGTTTTAAACCACTCAATTTATGATTATTCATTACATCAGTGGGATCTGAAGATTTTACTGACAGGCAATTGCAGAGTGAGCCCAGCTTTCAAGAAATGGCTGTGTCAGGAGACGTTGCTGAGAAGGAGGCACGGAGCCTCAGCGGCTGCGGAGGACACTGGAGCGCCCTCTCCACAGCTGCCAGAATGACGGGCACCATGGAAGGAAGCTTCCTTCTCCTTTGGCCCTTTCAGCAACGTCCTCTCAGGGCTCCGACTCCCACCCTCCAGGGCCCACCTGCTCCCCCAGCCTATGGACAATGTGCAGCGCAGACCTGAGCAGATGACCCCTGCGTCCTCCTTGTGCCTGCAGTTGTGCTGTCCCCAGCCCCGGGAAGGGCACTGCCACACGCGGGACTCCTTTCCTGCGCAGTTCACGTCATCCAGCCAGATGTGGCCTGATCCCTCCCCGAAGTGAGCAGAGACCGTGGCATTGAGGGCATCTCCACAGCCCAGCTGTGCGCACACCACCCGGGCATCGTTCAGGTCCCAGCTGTCATCACAGATGGTGCCCCAGGAGCCCTGGTGAAGGACCTCCACTCTGCCGGCGCAGCGACCGCCCCCGTCCACCAGGCGGAGCTGTCTGCTGTCTGAGGAGAGAGAGGCCAATGGGGCATTTACACAGGGAAAGACAAGGGTTTCTGGTGCTGTGGGGCCCCCTCACCTGAGCAGTTGGCAGCGCTCTCTTCTGAGGCTGCAGAGCCAGGTGGTTCAGACATGGGGTCACACTCGAGCAACACGTGAGTCTGGTTTCCTACAGAAACAGTGGTGGTCAGAGGCTTAGTAGGGTTGAAGAGCAGGAAACTGAGCTAAACTAAATAATAACCTAGTGATGGGGTCTGAGTTGATACTGTAAATTAGTAATTATGTTATCATATTAGATATAATATTAGAGTTCACCTTTTTTTATTGTGAGTTCTGCTTCAACAATGTCAAAATTTCTGGGTTGTATTGTTTATTGGGGATACATTGGTTAATAACATTATATAAATTTTAGGTTTACGACTTTGTAATACAACTGATGTGAGTGTTCGCCACCTTAAGGCTAGTCTCCTTCTGTGACCAAGTATTAATATTTACCCTGTTTGCCTTTCCCTACCCCCCCCTCCCCTCTATATCTGTTTGTTTGTTTTGGTTTATTAGTTGCTTTTTGTTGGAGGTTGTGGGACTGGATGAAAAAGGAAGGATTAAATACAAATTGATAGTTACAAAATAGTCATGGGGATGTAAAGTACAGCATAGGGAATATAGTCAATAATATTGTAATATCTATTTATGGTCCCAGGTGAATACTAGAGTATCAGGAGAAATACTGTAAGTATATGATTGTCTAACCACTATGGTGTACACCTGAAATTAATATAAAATAATATTAAATGTAAACTGTAATTCAAAAAATTTTAAAGAATACATTTTCATAAGTTTTGAGAATTACATGTACTGTATAACCACCACCACAATTTAATATACAAAATAGACGCATAACCCTAAAAAGCTTCCAAGTGTCATTGCAACCAATTAAAGTCCCCTTAAACTCAGCCCCAGAAAACCACTGACAGCTTCTATCACAATAGATATTTTATGTTTTCTAGAATTTAATAAAATAACACAATATGTACTCTTTTGTATGGCTTCTTTCTCTCACCATGTTTTGAGATTTATCTGTGTAGTTGGATTTACCTGTGTAGTTCTTTCTACTGCTGAAAAGCTTTCTTTCATTGTATGGATATGCTATAATTTGTTTATTTATTCTTATGTTAATAAAAATTTGTTTGGTTTACAATTTTTTGCTCTAGTAAGTAAAAATGCTATGAACTTCCTTGCCTAGATTTTGTATGTGGTCATACATTTTATTTCTCTAATAGTATAATTATCTAGTAGTATAATTTTTGGATAACCTACTAAGCATTTTTTAAAAAAATAAAAAAGAAAACTTGATTTTCCAAGAAATCATTTTCTTTTACATTACCACCAGCAATATATGATAGTTCTAGTTAATCCATATCATTGACAAAACTTAGAATTGTCTCTAACTTTAGCCATTCTAGTTTGTGAAATTATATCTTTTTATACTTTATTTAAAATTTTTGGCCTTGGCCAGTCGGCTCAGTGGTAGAGCATCAGCCTGGCATGTGGATGTCTAAGTTAAATTCCAGGCCAGGGCACACAGGAGAGGCAACCATCTGTTTCTCCACGCCTCCCCCTCCTACTTCTCTCTCTCTTTCTCTCTCTCTTCTCCTCATGCAGCCATGGCTCAATTGGTTGGAGTGAATTGGCCCCAGGCACTGAGGATGGCTTTGTGAAGCTTCTGCCTCAGGCACTAAGAATAGCTCAGTTGTAAGCATTGCTTCAGATAGGCAGAGTATCGGCCCCAGATGGGGTTGCCAGGTGGATCCCAGACAGGGTACATGCAGGAGTCTCTCTATTACTCCTCCTCTCACTTGGAAAAAATTATTTTTTTCTTAATAACTAATTATATTGAGTTTTTCTTTTGCTAATTGGTAACTTGTAAATCATCACTCACTCTGTAGGTTGTTTTTCCATTTGGTGATGGTTTCCTTCGCTATACAGAAGCATTTTAGTTTGATGCAATCCCACATGTTTATTTTTGCTTTTGTTGTCTTTGCTTTTGATTTTAAATCAAAAAAAGAATCATTATCGAGACTGATGTTAAGAACTTTACTCCCTATGCTTTATTATAGGTCTTTCATTGTTTAGGTATTGCATTCAAGTCTTTAATACATTTTGAGTTAATTTTTGTGTATGGTGTAACATAAGGGTCTAATTTCATTCTTTTGCATGTGGCCATCTGGTTTTGCCAATGACATTTATTGAAGAGATTAACCTTCCAGATTGTATATACTTTGCTCCTTTGTTGTAAATTAATTGACTATATGTATACATGCATGGGTTTAGTTGTGGCCTCTCAATTTTGTTCCATTGATCTATGTGTCTATTTTCATTACAATATAATGCTGTTTTGATTACTATAACTTTACAATATACTTTGAAATCAGGAAGAGTGATGCTTACTGCTTTATCCTTCTTTCTCAAGATTGCTTTGGCTAATTGGGGTTTTCATGAATCCATAGAAATATCAGGATTGTTTTTTTTATTTCTGTGGAAAATGCCATTGGAAATTTTATAGAGATTGCCTCGAATCTGTAGATGTCTTTGGGTGGTATGGATATTTTAACAAATTAATTTTTCTGATCCATAAACACATGATATCTTTCCATTTGTTTGGGTTTTCTTCCATTTCTTTCATCAAATTCTTATACTTTTCATTGTACATATCTTTCACTTTCTCAGTTAAATTTATTCTAAAGTATTTTCATCTTTTTGATACAATTGTGAATGGTATAATTTTCTTTTTTTTTTTTATTTTTTTTTAATTTTATTTTTTTAATGGGGTGACATCAATAAATCAGGATACATATATTCAAAGATAACAAGTCCAGGTTATCTTGTCGTTCAATTATGTTGCATACCCACCACCCAAAGTCAGATTGTCCTCTGTCACCTTCTATCTTGTTTTCTTTGTGCCCCTCCCCACCCCCTATCCCTCTCCCATTCCCCCCTCCCCCCCGTAACCACCACACTCTTATCAATGTCTCTTAGTTTCACTATTATGTCCCACCTACGTATGGAATAATACAGTTCCTGTTTTTTTCTGATTTACGTATTTCGCTTCTTATCATGTTATCAAGATCCCACCATTTTGCTGTAAATGTTCCGATGTCATCATTTCTTATGGCTGAGTAGTATTCCATAGTGTATATGTGCCACATCTTCTTTATCCAGTCATCTATTGATGGGCTTTTTGGTTGTTTCCATGTCCTGGCCACTGTGAACAATGCTGCAATAAACATGGGGCTGCATGTATCTTTACGT
Source organism: Saccopteryx bilineata (assembly GCF_036850765.1). Lineage (NCBI taxonomy): Eukaryota > Metazoa > Chordata > Mammalia > Chiroptera > Emballonuridae > Saccopteryx > Saccopteryx bilineata. The sequence continues at coordinate 95,535,854 of NC_089490.1, read as the reverse complement.
ATCAATGTTTCTGAGTTTTTGGGATATATACCCAGTAGAGGGATTGCTGGGTCATAAGGTAGTTCTATTTTCAGTTTTTTGAGGAACCACCATACTTTCTTCCATAATGGTTGAAAGAAATACTTTACATTCCCACCAACAGTGTATGAGGGTTCCTTTTTCTCCACAGCCTCTCCAACATTTGCTATTACCTGACTTGCTAATAACAGCTAATCGAACAGGTGTGAGGTGGTATCTCATTGCCGTTTTGATTTGCATTTCTCTAATAGCTAAAGAAGATGAGCATCTTTTCATATATCTGTTGGCCATTTGTATTTCTTCCTGGGAGAAGTGTCTATTCATATCCTCTTCCCATTTTTTTATTGGATTGTTTGTTTGTTTGTTGTTGAGTTTTATGAGTTCTTTGTATATTTTGGATATTAGGCCCTTATCTGAGCTGTTGTTTGAAAATATCATTTCCCATTTAGTTGGCTTTCTGTTTATTTTGTTATCAGTTTCTCTTGCTGAGCAAAAACTTCTTAGTCTGATGTAGTCCCATTCATTAATTTTTGCCTTCACTTCTCTTGCCATTGGAGTCAAATTCATAAAATGCTCTTTAAAACCCAGGTCCATGAGTTGAGTACCTATGTCTTCTTCTATGTACTTAATTGTTTCAGGTCTTATGTTTAGATCTTTGATCCATTTTGAGTTAATTTTTGTACAGGGGGAGAGACTGTAGTCCAGTTTCATTCTTTTGCATGTGGCTTTTCAGTTTTCCCAGCACCATTTATTGAAGAGGCTTTCTTTTCTCCATTGTGTGTTGTTGGCCCCTTTATCAAAAATTATTTGACTATATATATGTGGTTTTATTTCTGGACTTTCTATTCTGTTCCATTGGTCTGAGTGTCTATTTTTCTGCCAATACCATGCTGTTTTGATTGTCGTGGCCCTATAATAGAGTTTGAAGTCAGGTATTGTAATGCCCCCAGCTTCATTCTTTTTCTTTAGGATTGCTTTGGCTATTCGGGGTTTTTTATAGTTCCATATAAATCTGATGATTTTTTGCTCTATTTCTTTAAAAAATGTCATTGGAAGTTTGATGGGAATTGCATTAAATTTGTATATTGCTTTGGGTAATATAGCCATCTTGATTATATTTATTCTTCCTAGCCAAGAACAAGGTATATTCTTCCATCTCATTATATCTTTTTCGATTTCCCTTAACAATGGTTTATAGTTTTCATTATATAAGTCCTTTACATTCTTTGTTATGTTTATTCCTAAGTATTTTATTTTTTTTTTGTTGCAATCGTGAAGGGGATTATTCTTTTGAGTTCCTTCTCAGTTGTTTCATTGTTGGCATATAGAAAGGCTATTGACTTCTGTATGTTAATTTTGTATCCTGCGACCTTACTGTATTGGCTTATTGTTTCTAGTAGTCTTTTTGTGGATTCTTTGGGGTTTTCGATGTATAGGATCATATCATCTGCAAAAAGTGATACCTTTACTTCTTCTTTTCCGATATGGATGCCTTTTATTTCTTTTGTCTTGTCTGATTGCTCTGGCTAGAACCTCTAGTACCACATTAAATAAGAGTGGAGAGAGTGGACAACCCTGTCTTGTTCCTGATTTAAGGGGGAAAGCCTTCAGTTTAGTGCCATTTAATATGATGTTAGCTGATGGTTTATCATATATGGCCTTTATCATGTTGAGATATTTTCCTTCTATACCCATTTTGTTGAGAGTCTTAAACATAAAATTGTGTTGTATTTTATCGAAAGCCTTTTCTGCGTCTATTGATAAGATCATGTGGTTTTTGTTCTTTGTTTTGTTGATATGGTGTATTACATTAACCGTTTTACGTATGTTGAACCATCCTTGAGATTCTGGGATGAATCCCACTTGATCATGATGTATTATTTTTTTAATATGTTGTTGTATTCGATTTGCTAGTATTTTGTTTAGTATTTTAGCATCTGTATTCATTAGAGATATTGGTCTGTAGTTTTCTTTTTTTGTGCCATCCTTGCCTGGTTTTGGTATGAGGGTTATGTTGGCCTCATAAAATGTGTTTGGAAGTATTGCTTCTTCTTCAATTTTTTGGAAGACTTTGAGTAGAATAGGAACCAAGTCTTCTTTGAATGTTTGATAAAATTCGCTGGTATAGCCGTCAGGGCCTGGACTTTTATTTTTGGGGAGGTTTTTAATGGTTTTTTCTATTTCTTCTCTACTGATAGGTCTGTTTAGGCTTTCTGCTTCCTCTTGACTCAGTCTAGGAAGGTTGTATTTTTCTAGGAATTTATCCATTTCTTCTAGGTTGTTGAATTTAGTGGCATAAAGTTTTTCATAGTATTCTACAATAATTCTTTGTATATCTACGGTGTCCGTGGTGATTTCTCCTCTTTCATTTTGGATTTTGTTTATATGAGTTCTTTCTCTTTTTTCCTTGGTAAGTCTTGCCAAAGGTTTGTCAATTTTGTTGATCTTTTCAAAGAACCAGCTCCTTGTTCTATTAATTTTTTCTATAGTTTTTCTGTTCTCTAATTCATTTATTTCTGCTCTGATTTTTATTATCTCCTTTCTTCGGCTGGTTTTGGGTTGTCTTTGTTCTTCTTTTTCTAGTTCCTTAAGGTGGGAAGTTAAGTGGTTCACTTGGGCTCTCTCTTGTTTGTTCATATATGCCTGAAGTGATATGAACTTCCCTCTTATCACTGCTTTTGCTGCATCCCATAGATTCTGATATGTCATATTGTCATTTTCATTAGGCTGTATATATCTTTTGATCTCTGCACTTATTTCTTCTTTGATCCATTCATTTTTTAAAAGTATGTTGTTTAGTTTCCACATTTTTGTGGGATTTTTTTCCTCTTTTTTGCAGTTGAATTCTAGTTTCAAGGCTTTATGATCAGAAAATATGCTTGGTACAACTTCAATTTTTCTGAATTTGCTGATGTTGTTTTTGTGGCCCAACATATGGTCAATTCTTGAGAATGATCCATGTACACTGGAGAAAAATGTATACTCAGTCACTTTGGGATGAAATGTCCTGTAGATGTCTATCATATCCAGGTGCTCTAGTGTTTTGTTTAAGGCCACTATGTCTTTGTTGATTCTCTGTTTGGATGACCGATCTAGAGCCGTCAGCGGTGTATTGAGGTCTCCAAGTATGATTGTATTTTTGTCAGTTTTTGTTTTAAGGTCAATAAGTAGCTCTCTTATATATTTTGGTGCTCCTTGGTTTGGTGCATATATATTAAGAATTGTTATGTCTTCTTGATTCAGTGTCCCCTTAGCCATTATGAAATGGCCATTTTTGTCTCTGAGTACTTTTCCTGTCTTGTAGTCAGCATTATCCGACATGAGTATTGCTACACCTGCTTTTTTTTGGATGTTATTTGCTTGGAGTATTGTTTTCCAGCCTTTCACTTTGAATTTGTTTTTATCCTTGTTACTTAGATGAGTTTCCTGTAGGCAGCATACAGTTAGATTTTCTTTTTTAATCCATTCTGCTACTCTGTGCCTTTTTATTGGTGAGTTTAATCCATTTACATTTAGTGTAATTATTGATACTTGTGAGTTCCCTATTGCCATTTTATATCTTGCTTTCTGTTAGTTTTGTGTCTTGTTTGATCCTTCTCTTTCGTTTTTCTATCTTTTGTTTTTATTTGGTTGTATTCCATACATCTTTCCTCTGTTGCTATCTTTTTTATCTCATGTGCTTCTGTGGTGGTTTTTTCAATGGTGGTTACCTTTGAGTAATGAAAAGGGTCCCTACCCTGTTCATTGTAGCGAACTATTTTGTGAGTACTTTTGCACTCCATCGTCCTTTGCTACTGTTAATCTCCATCTTCTCCCCCTCTTTCTTTTTGTTGTTGTCACAGTTTAAATTTGGTTTTATTGTGTTCTTCTTGGAGCTTTTACTTGTGGCTCTGTTTTTTTTTTTGATCTTTGTATCTGATTGGAGAACCCCCTTTAGTAATTCCTGGAGTGGGGGTTTTCTGATGATAAACTCCCTCATCTTTTCTGTATCTGTGAATGTTTTTATTTCTCCTTCGTATTTGAAGGATAGCTTTGATGGGTATAGTATTCGTGGCTGAAAGTTCCTCTCTTTCAGGACTTTAAATATTGGGGTCCACTCTCTTCTAGCTTGTAGAGTTTCTGCTGAGAAATCTGATGATAATCTAATGGACCTTCCTTTATATGTTGTATTCTTCTTTTCCCTGGCTGCCTTGAGTATTTTTTCTTTGCTGTTGGTTTGTGTCAATTTCATTATGATATGCCTTGGAGTAGGTTTGTTGGGGTTAAGAAAACTCGGAGTTCTGTTTGCTTCTTGAACTTGAGGCTTTAGTTCTTTCCACAGGCGTGGGAAGTTCTTATCTGTTATTTGTTTGAGTATGTTCTCCATTCCATTTTCTCTCTCTTCTCCCTCTGATATACCTATTATTCTCATGTTATTCTTTTTGATGGAGTCAGATAATTCTTGTAGGGCTATCTCATTTTTTTTAATTTTTGAGTCTCTTTCTTCTTCTCTCTGTTGTGCCTCAAGTTGCTTGTCTTCTATTTCACTAATCCTCTCGTCTATCTGACCTGTTCTATTAGCTAAGCTTGTTACTTCGTTTTTCAGCTCATGAATTGAGTTTTTCATCTCTGTTTGATTTGTTTTTATAGTTTCAATTTCCTTGGACATATATTCTTTGTGTTCGTTGAGTTGTTTTCTGAGCTCCCTAAATTGCCTTTCTGTGTTTTCTTGTATATCTCGGAGGATTTTTAGGATTTCTATCTTGAATTCTCTGTCATTTAGCTCCAAGGTTTCCAATATATTAAATTTTTTCTCCATAGATTTTTCCTCATCTAGCTGTGTTACCTCTCTTTCTTTTGTATCCATGATATTCAATTTTCTCTTCCTTAATGGCATCTGAGGGTGGTTTTGTTGATAGTATTAATGAGATTTAATAAAGAATAAAAAGTTTAAAAAAATAAAAAATATAAAAAATCGAAAAGAGTTGTTTTTTTAAAAAAAATAATAATGAAATAAAGAAAAATAAAATAAAATAAAAATTTTTTTTAAAAAAAGGAAATTATTCCCCCCCTCCTTTTTTCCTCTCCTCTCCTCTCCCCTCTTTCTTGAGAAAATCTTGTGGTGGACTGTGAATTATAACAAACAATGCCTGTAATGGAGGGCCTGAATTGGGGAAAAGTAATAAAGGGGCAAAAAAAAAAAAAGAAAAGAAAAAAGAAAAAAAAGAGCATATGGACCCACAAAAAGCAAATAAGGAAAAAATTTGGGTCAAGAATAAAATGATTTGCTTTTAGGTGTTGGTTGTCTAAGAGTTATGATGAGAGGAATAAGAGGAAAACGGAAAAATGGGGGGACAAATTAAAAAATTACTATTGTATTTAGTGGAACAAGAACTAGATAATATGGAGAGCCAGGGATGGGAGCACTGCTAGTGAGTTAAAAAGGTGAAGTAAAAACCCCCCAAAATGCCACAAACATAGGTTTGAGTCCCAGATAAGATAATTTGTTTGTTATTGAGGTTTGAATGAGAGGAGATGTAAAGGAGAAAGGAAGAAACTAATATAGAGGGAGAAAAGAAAGAGAGAGAGAGAAAAAAAGAGGGAACCACTAAAAGAAGAAAAAAGAAAGGAGAGAGAGAGAGTTAAGGGTTTTGGAGTGCAACCCTCATAGAGAGAAAGGAAGAGAAGAGAAAAGATAATGGGAGATGTAACACTTATGGGTAGTGTAGTTCAAGGAGAGGAGAGAGTAAGACCGATAGAGAGTTAATCAGCCAAATGGGAGGAGGAAAAAAAAGTATCAAGAATGAAGATAAGAGAAACAAACGAACAAATGTAATAAAATGGGATAGGTTATAAAGTCTGCAGATTATTCTTGATTTTGAGAGGTTATCTTCTTGCTTTTTCTTTTCTCTCCCTCTTCCTGGTCCGTGACTCTGTACCCCGGGTTCTGCCCCTTTGGCACGCTCAGGTAGAGGTTTGCAGTTGATAAGTCTCTATGGCAATGTCATGTATTGTGCTTTAGTCTTATTCGCAGTCGAAGCTCATTAGCATTTATAGGCTCTGACAGTGAGAGAGTCCGTGTTCCTGGAGCCTTTCTCCTAGTCTTTCCTTCCTCAATTAGTCACCTGAGAATCCAGCTATGGGGTTGCTGCTGCCTCTGCCTGGATAGTAAGAGGCTCAAAGAGCTGGCAACTCCCCACTCTATTTCCACTCAGCACAGGGCTCTGGGTAAGGCTCAGTCAGTCAGAGCTGCTAGCATAATCAGGCGGGCTTTCCGCCCACTCAAAGACCACTGGCTCTGCCACTCTGTCCGGTAACACAGGCGGGCGCCCACTTCCGGGGCGCTTGGAGGAAACTCTCACTCACTGTCTGCAACCAGGATATCCGGCCAGCAGTCTCACGCTCTGAGTGAAACCCCCAACCGCAGGGAAAAGTTGCAGCGTTGGAATTGAGTCTCGCTCCGTCCCCGTGCGCGGCTTTTGCAAGGCGCTGGGGCGGCCCGAGATTCTGCTTTGGCCCACACAAAGGCCCCTGACTCTGCCCCTCTGTGCGATAACACGGGCGCGCACTGCCGAGGAACTCGGAGGAATCGCTCACTCCTTATCTGCGCGCGCAAACCAGGATATGAGGCCGGCCGCGGTTCCCTCTGAGTGAAACAGCCTCCAGCACAGAAAATCTCCACCGTTGGGATTAGTTCTCACTCCCTCCCGTGCGTGGCTTTCCCAGGGCGCTGGAGCTGCCCAGAGACTCTGCCCTCGGCCCACAGAAAGGCCTCTGACCCTGCCTCTCCGTGGGGCAACACGGGCACCACACTCTAGGAAGAAATTCTCGCCCACTAACTGCACACCGACCAGGAGACCGGGTAAAATGGCCGCTCCGCTTGTCTTTCTTTGTTTGGGTTTGGCACGAGTGTTAGCTTGTATTGCCCGAGTTGCCACAGGATCAGATTTTCCTCGGCTTGGATCAGTGTGCCACAGCCTGGTTCGGCCGTTTGTGCCGTGGCGGCCTGGATCTATTCACCCCCTTTGCCCGCCTCAGTTTCTATATTCACAGTTACCAGAGAAAGCCGCCCTGTTTAGGTTAGTGAGGAAGGCGGAGCATTTCTTACTCCCTATTTCCTTCGGGGTTTGGTTATATATTTAGCCAATTTTTCACTCAATCATACCTTTGGGTGTCTTGCGAAGCATCTGGAAGCTCCAAGTATAGGTTTTTCTGTTTCTGGTTGAAGATCTTGTTGAGTTTTGGGGGAGATTTATCGGTATCGCTTCCTACCTCGCCATTACTCTGACGTCATCCCTAATTTTCTTGATTTATTTTTCAGATGTTTTATTTTTATTGTATAGAAATGCAGCTGATTTCTGTATGTTGATTTTATATCCTACAGCTTAACTGAATTTGTTGAGTACTTCTGTTTTTTTGGTCGTCTTTAGGATTTCCAATATCTAAGATTATATCATCTGAAAATAATGATAATTTTACATTTTTATTTTTTTTTTCTTCTTTTCCAAGTGAGAAGAGGAGATATAGAGATACAGACTCCCACACATGCCCCAACCAGGATCCACCCAGCAACCCTCATCTGGGGCAATGCTCTGCCTATCTGGGGCACTTTGTTTATATTTTAGATGTCTTTTATTTCTTTATCTTGCCTGATTGTTCTAGATAAGACTTCTAGTACTATGCTAAATAAGAGTGGTGAGAGTAAGCACCATTGTAGTTTTTCTGATCTTAGAGGAAAATCTTTGAACCATTCAAACTTGAGTATAATGTTAGCTGGGAAATTGTGATATATTGAGGGGTTTTTTTTATGTTGTGGTAATAATAATCTTCCATACCCAATCTGTGTGCTTTATAATGAAAGGATGTTGTATTTTGTCAAATGCTTTTCATGCATCTATGCAGATGATCATATGATTTTTTTTGATCATATGCTTTTTATCTTTTATTCTAGTAATGTGGTACATCACATTTATTTATTTGCATATGTTGAGCTATCCTTGCACCCCAGGGATAATCTCACTTGGTCATGGTGCATGACTTTTGAATGTGTTGTTGAGTTCAATTTGCTAGTATTTTATTGAGAAGTTTTTACTCACCGAAGAAACTGGTCAATAGTTTTCTGTTAGTGTCATTATCTGGCTTTATTATCAGGGCAATGCTGGCCTTATAAGAAAAATTTGAAAGTGTTTCCTTCACTTCTATTTTTTAGAAGAGACTGACAAGGACTGATGCTAATTCTTCTTTATCATGTAGAATTCACAAGTGAAACTATCTCTCCTGGACTTTATGCTGGAAGGTTTAGAGAATTGATTTAATCTCCTTATTTATAATTGGTCTGTTCAGATTTTCTATTTCCTCATGGTTTGGTCTTGGTAGGTGTAAAGCCAGAAGCCAAGGCCAGGACCACTATCACAGCAGCCCGGCCTATGCAGGTTCGCACTGGATTCGGACAGTTGGCAAAGAAACAGCGGAGCCAAAAACTTATGGGCCATAGTCTTTAATTCTAGCTTGCACCTGGCGGGCAAGTAAAAACACACACTGGGCTCCAAAACCCACTCACATTCAATGCTCACAAAGCCACTGACTTATTCGAGTTTCCTAGAATCAAAGGTTTCTAGCTCACCAGCCTTATTCTCCTCAGTTCCCCATCTCCTTCCTTATCCCAGATACAAACTCTACACAAACTGGCATCTCACTCAGCACTCCACCATCTTGGCTGCTTCTCCTGGCCTCCTCCACGTGGCCTTTCTCTGCTCTCTTCTGCTCTCTCTTCTAATGATAATCTTAGGAACCAAGAGCCAAGTCCCGTTCTGCCCCCATTTTATAGTGTAGCTTCACAACCTTTAATCCAATATACAAAATAGGGAAGTCTCTAATACAAAGTCACTTTCTGAGGCATGGTTGGATTGTACCACCCCACATCAAAAAGGGTGGGAAAGGATTAATCCCAAACCAAGCCCCAGGCTACAAGGATTCTCAACACACATTAATATCACCTGGGCGACGGCCTCCATCTTTAACAAAGTGAGCATAATACATTTTATCTGCCCAACAATAGGTCTAGCAATTTATCCATTCCTTCCATGTTATCTAATTTGTTGGCACATAATTGTTCATAGTGGTCTGTTATGATCATTTGTATTTCTGTGGATTCGGTTGTAATGTCTCCTCTTTAATTTCCGGTTTTATTTATTTGAGTCTTTTCTCTTTTTTTTTCTTAGTCTAGCTAAAAGTTTTTTTATTTTGTTAATCTTTTTATTAAAAGACAACTCTTAGTTTCATTATATTTTTTATTGTCTTTTTAGTCTCTAGTTCATTTATTTCTGCTGTGATCATTGTTACTTCCTTCTACTAATTTTGGGCTGTTTGTTCTTTTTGTAGTTCTTTGAGGACCTCTTCTTGGGAGGGAAGGGAGGGCAGAGTGACTGGTGGGAAGGAAAGGTGACTTCCTAGGTGCCATTAGTGTTTTCTTTAATAACCTGGGTTGGAGTACACAGGCAAGGTATACAGTTATTGTTTACACATTATTCTCTATGATTATACTTAAATAATATTGTTTATTTTTAAAATAGTATTTCTTGTAATACTTCTTGCTCTGACCTGAAAAAAATAGATAAACAATTTAAAGAACCGTATTTCACCACGAAATACCTTATTTTTAAGGCTGTTTTTCCACACTTCTGGCTCCGAGGTACATTCCAATAAGGATAAGAAACATTCTTAGTACCAGAGAGCCCTTCCCTTTCTCTTACCTGAGCAGATCACAGAGGCCATGTTTCCATGGGTACAGTCAGGAATGCCCAGGGCAGTCATAGAGCACTTCCACAAGGAGGACTCAGCCCCTGAGCAGTAAAACTGTGCCTTCCAGATCTGAGTATCTCTTTCCACAGAGTATGCTTCTTTGAGGATTGAGAGGGCAACTCCACAGCTGAGCTGACGACAGACAACATTGGCATTGGCCATATTCCAGTGGGAGGCACAGAGCATTCTCCATTCTCCAGAAACATTCACTTCCAAATTTCCCTCACACTGAGAGGTGCCATTTTTCATGAGCCGGATTTCTGTGTATGCTGGTAGGAGAAGACAGGATTTTAGCAAAATCTTCTATTTTTCTTACTCCAACAGAGTATGCAGGGAGGTTAAAATCTTGCTCTGCATCTCACCAGAACAGACAATTTGAACAGTTCTACTGGGCTGGCAAGTGCCTCCTGGACAGGACACTCTGGGGCAGACCCTGAGCTCAGGCTCCTTCCCCGCACACCAGAACTCTTCAGCCCAGACCTGTCCATCTGACTCTCTGAAGGGCACGTCTACAAGGACGGACACAGCTTTGCCACACCTCAGCTCTGCACAGATGACTTGGGCACTGGAGAATGTAAAGTTCCCACCAGATACTGAATTCCACTTTCTTCCAGAATGCACTTCTACTTGCCCTGAGCAGGGTCCATCCCCTCGAACCAGGCGCACAAATCCTAAGAGAAAACAAACTCAGTGAATGTTTACAATCACATGATGACAATTAGAAGTGACATTTCATAAATAATGGTGTTAAAGGTTTTCTTTTCCAGGGAATAAGAAATAAGGAGAGTATATTCAACAGTCAGTGTCAGAATAGGGCCTTCCTGAGTGAGTCTCTGAAGATAAGTCATTTGTATTGGCTGGATATCTGGAATTTGTATTTCAGAGTTGGTTAGAGAAGTGAAGTCCTCATCTATGGGACTTTATAGAGGAGTGAGACCTATAGGGTGCAAGGAAACTGCATAGTACATAAGCATTCAAACTTTAGTGAAGAAGTATGAAGAACAGAACCAAACCAGAGGGACAAAAGCTATGAAAGGGTAGAGACCTATCAGTGACAAAAAGTTAGAAAACCATCCTGGGACTTGTGGGGCTCAAAGTCTGATTAGCTTCTTTCTCAGGGGCCAATCCTCAAATGAATGAAGGTAGAGAAAATCATGAGGGCTATATCCATGAATGCGTGTCTATGTCAACCTATAGACAGAATGATGGCTCAAGATTAGAAGTATAGGCATTACAACAAATCCACTTTAATTTAATAAAATCCACATTTTATCTGATAATTTCTATGGCAAAAAAAAATTCCAAGAGTATCTTAGGTGATCTAAATGGGAAAAATAAGTCTAGATGTTAAGAAAGCTCAGAGAGTCATAGCAGAGGGAGAGGCTGGTCCTAACCATCTCTTGAAACACTAAGATTTGTTGATAAGTTTGGATGAGAATGAGTTCTCGGGGCGAATTTATAAGACAGCTAAGTTTGCTGATCACATCCTTTTATAGGTTTTCTTCTGAGATATGTGAGTCTCAGTGAATGCTAAGGGATAATAGTAATTGATTTTTATCTTGTCCTTATGCTAACTCAGTTCCTATGTGACATCAGCAATATGGCAAAATAGAAAATCCTCAACCTTTGTTTTCTGACAGAAACAATAATTTGGCAGCCATCCATACACACAAGTGCCCTTGTGGGAGCTTTGGGATCCAGATGAGAGGTTGCAAAATGCTAGTGGAGCCAAAGACTGAGGAGGGTCCATAAGAGAAGTCATCTCCAAGTCCCAGTGTTAGGCCTTCTGATGTGGTACCAGCTCAGACCTGGAAGCAGCTCCATTCCCTTGTAGATTTGGCTCTAGCCTAGCCTGTCCATGGTCCTGTCAACAGTCCCATCCACCAAAGAACCCCTGAGAATACATGTTAATCCAAGCCCCCAGTATCAGGTCTGGAAATGTAGTCATGACTCTAAACCCAGAAGCAGTTCCATCACCTGGATTCAACCCTGCACCATTGTGATCCTAGAGGTAGTTCTGTCAATTCAGGGACCCAAAAGGAGCTATGGCCAAGTAACAGGAAGACCAAATGTGAACCTGACTGTGGATCTGAAGCACCCCCATGCCCTGGCTCCAGCCCCTTTCTACCACACTCAGGAGGCAGTCCCGCCCTCCCAGGAGCCCAGCAGGAACGACATCTATCCATGCCCTGCTACCAGACCCGCTGACCATAGGCCCAACAGCAAAGCTGGCAGCAGCCACATGACCTGACTCCAGCTCTGATAGACCATGATCCTGAAAGCAGTCCTATCAGTCAAGGGATGTAGCAGAAGATCTTTACCTGTTTAAAAAAAAAAGAATAAAAACAGTCTATAAAGACTGAAACAGGTGTCTGCTTCTTCAAATGCAGACATCAATGTAAACTTACACAGATCATAAAGAATCTGGCAAAGGTGGTATCATTAAGGAAAAACATAAGGTTCCAGTGATGAACCCTAAATAAATGAATATCTATGAACAAATAATTCAAAATAATTATCTTAATGAAGCTTAATAAGGTATAAGAAAGCACAGATAAACAATTAAACAAAATAAGAAAAAAAATACATGAACAAAATGAAAAGCTTAATAAAGAAATTTCATGTAAATGGTAACCAAAAGAGATCAAAGGTAACTATATTTATATCAGACAAAATAAACTTTAAGTCAAAAACTATCAAAAGAGAAAGTCATGTCATGATGATAAAAGAGTCAATTCAACCAGAAGATATAATAATTACAAATATATATGCACCTGACATCAAGGCACCTAAATATAGAAAGCAAACATTGATAGATCTGAAGGGAGAAATAGACAGCAATACTATAATAACAGAAGACTTCAGTACCCCACTCTCTATAATGGATAGATCATTAAGACAGAAGATCAGGAAGAAAACAGTAGAACTCAACAACACCAAAATTTTTAGATGAAATGAAACTATCAGACACATATAGAAAATTTACCCAACATCATGGAAAAATATGCATTTTTTTCAAGTTCACACAAGATAGATAGCATGCTAGGTCACTGTCAGTCAAGTAAGTTTATAAATATGATACATACATTTGCTCGCTTATAGTTTGCATTGGGTGTGGGAGATAGGCTGTAAGCTGGCAAAGTCGTTATAGCCTAAGGCTTAGTTTTAAGACTAAGCCTTTCCCGCCCTGTTAATAATAAGATCTTTTCAAAACTAAGCTTATCCCTTCACCCTGGACTATTGCATGATGTGGGGTGGTGCACTTTTATGAGGAATCCCATTTATGCCTCAGATAAGTGACTTTGTATCAGAGACTTTCTTATTTGTATGTTGACTTAAAGGTTTTGATTTCTACACTATAAAATGGGGCAGACCAGGGGCTCGCTGTCTCTCGGTTCCTGCTGTTGGCACTGCAGAAGAAAGGCAGCCAAGATGGCGGAGTGCTGAAGGAGAAGCCAGTTTGTGCAGAGAGAAGGAGATGGGGAACAGAGGTGAGTAAGACTGGTGAGGTAGAAACCTTTGATTCTAGGAAAGCTCCAATAAGTCAGTGGCTTTAGGAGCCCTGAATGGAATGGGAAGTGTTTTCCCACTGTGTTTATTTCTCGCCCGCCAGGTGCAAGTAGGATTAGAGGTAATGGCCCACCAGCTCATGGCTTCATTGTTTCATTATCGTCTGTCAGAATCAAATGTGAACCTGCATAGGCCAGGCAGCTGTGATGGTGGCTGTGGCTATTGGCTTCACAATCATATAAGAAGTCTTAACAAAGTTAAGAAGATTAAAATCATTTCAAGTATTTTTTTCTGCCCACAATGGAATGGAACTAGAAATCATAACAGTAAGAAAACAGAAAAATTTATAAGTACTTATGAACTAAACTGACACAACATATTTGTATTTTAAGATTATTTTTCTATTTCTATAAATAAAGCCATTGGGTTTTTTATAAGAATTGCATCAAATTCATAGATTTAGGGTAGTATAGACGTTTTAACAATATTAATTCTTTCAATCAATGAACCTAAGATGTCTTTCCATTTATCTATATCTTCTTTAATTTTCTTTATTAACATTTTATAAATTAAACATTTTATAATTTAAAAAGAAGTCAGCATGCTGCAAAAAAGAAAAGAATGAGATTCAGGGAGCAGAGCAAGCAAACCATAATTTGGAGAATAAGAGAATTGTTAAGTTAAACACAGCAGTAGAGACTATCCAAACTAAAGCATAAAGATTTTAAAAAGACAGAAAAATATTCATGGAAATGTGGGATAGTGTCAAACCAAATAAAAACATGTATATTTATAAATTCAAAATAAGTGATGAATAGAGAAAATATTTGAAGAAATAATGTATGCAATTTTTTTAACTTAATGAAAACTATAAACAACAATCCCAGAACTAAACTAACCCAAAACAAGATAAAGAAAAATACCTAGGGCAACTTGATAATTGCTGAAATTCAGTGATTTTTTTTTTAAAGCAGCCAGAGAATATTGATTTATTGTATAGAGAGGAACAAAAAAAGTATTACTTAGTTCTCAGTGGAAGAACTGCACACCATATAACATATCATATAATATAGATTACAATATAAAATCATTTTTAAAGTACTGGGTAGGAACTGCCAACCTAAAATTAAGTCACTGGTGAAAATGACTTTTAAAACTGAATGAAAATAAATGATAGATAAAAGATTATAGAATTTGAAAACACCAGATCTACACTGTACTAAAATCTTACAGACAATTATTACTTAATTAAGCTTAATCTAAAGGAAAGTGATAACAGATAAAAATTTGGATCTACCCAAAGCTATAAAAACTTGTAAATAAAAAATCTGTGGCAAAAACATATAAAAAACATTTTCTCACTTCTTAAAATAAAAAAATATTTAAAGCAAACAGTAATGTATTATAATATTTATAACATATTTATAAGTAAAATATATGACATCACAGCATGAACATCAAAAGTAATAAAAAGGAAATACACTGTAGTAATGTCTTACATTATATGTAAACTTATATAATATCATTGGAAGGTAAAAAGTGATTAAAAAGTAATAATTTCAACATTATGGTAAGCTTTAAAAAGTCAAATAGCTAATAAATTAATACAATAAAACAGAATACTAAAAATACTCAATTAAGGATTAATATAGGAACAAAAAAATAAGACAAATAGCAAGCTAGTAGACTTAAGCCAAATTATACAAATAATTACATTAAATTTGAGATGATCAAACTATATAAAAGACACAACCATATGCTGTCTACAAAAACATATATATGTTAAATATAAACACAGAATTAAAATATATATACCTTGTAAACACTAATCCAAGAAAGCTGTAGTATCTAAGTTAATATCAGATAAAGTAATACAAAGAATATATTCAGAGAGAAACAAGAAACATTTTATGATACTAATATCCAAAAGAAATTATGTATCATCAAAGTAATGGGATACAGCTAAAAAATGCTTAAAAGAAAATTGACAGCCCTTCCCTCCCCCCTATTCTATTCAAATAGAAAAGAAAAACTAAATGTACATGATTTAAGATCTACAAAATTAACACCAAATTATTATCCAAAAAGTATGAACACTAAGAACAGAAATAAAAAAAATAGAAAGCAAATACACAATGAAGAGTATCAACAGAGTCAAATGGTTATTCTTTTTAAAAGAATAATAAAACTAATATTTCTTTAGCAAAACCAATCAATAAAAAATGAGAGAATACACAAATTAATAATATCAAGAATGAGAAGAAGGATATCATTATAGATCCTACACTGCAGTGTTGGTGGGACTTCAAATATGTGCAACCACTATGAAAAACAGTATGGAGATTCCTCAAAACACTAAAAACAAATTTATAATATATAACCCAGAAATTCTACTTCTGAGTATTTATATAAAGAAAAAAAATTATTTGACAAGATATGTAGCCCTCTATGTTCACTACGATATTTTTCACAATAGCCTAGATATAGAAGCAACCTAGTTATCCATTGATAGATGAATGGATAAAGAAGATGGGATAAATATAATGGAATATTATACAGCAATAAAAAAGTGAAAACTTGCCATTTGTGACAGCATGGATAGACCCAGAGGATATTATACTAAGTAAAATAAGTCAAACAGAGAAAAACAAATGCCATATAGTTTCTTTAATATGTGGAATCTGAAAACAAAATCAAACATAACAAAAACAGACTCAGAAACAGAAACCAAAGGGATGGTTACCAGAGGGGAGAGATGGGAGGATAGATGAAGAAGGTGAAGGGGAGCCTGACCTGTGGTGGCACCGTGGATAAAGTGTCAACCTGGAATGCTTAGGTCACCAGTTCAAAACCCCTGGTCAAGACATATACGACAAGCAACCAATGTATAACTAAAGTGAAGCAATTATGGGTTGACACTTCTCACTCCTGCCCCTTCTCTCTCACCTCTCTCTGTAAAATCAATAAATAAAATCTTTAAAAAATAAATAAATAAAGAAGGACAAATATAGTGATGGAAGATTATTTGACTTTGGGTGTTGGGCACACAACACAATCAACAGTTTAAAAAAATGAAAAATATAGTCAATAATGTTGTGATAAGTTTGCATGGAGACAGGTGATTAGTAAAATTAGTAAGGTGATCACATTATTAAGGTATAAAAATGTGAAATCACTATATTGTCCACCTGGAATTAATAAAATTATATAGGTTTCAGGTATACAATTCTATAATACATCATCTATATACTGTATTCTGTGTTCTCTACTGCAAGTCAAGTCTCTCTCCACCATCAGTTATCCTCCTTCACCCTTTCCTACCTCCTCTACCCCCTTCCCTCTGGTAATCACCACACTGTTAGCTGTCCATGAGTTGTTGAGGACTTTTTTGGTGTTTGTTTGTTTGTTTTGCTTAATCCCTTCATCTTTTTGCCCAGACTCCCAACTTCCTCCTCACTAACAGCTGTCAGTCTGTTCAGTGTGTCTGTGAATCTATTTCTGTTTTGGTTTTTAGTTAATTGTTTTGTTAGATTCCACATGTAAGTAAAATCATATGGTATTTGTTTTTCTCTGATATTATTTCACTTAACATAAGTGAAATGAGGTTTTCTTAAAGCAAAAATTCCTAATTGAAATTAAATGCTCCCTTGAAAATAATTATCTTCAATAACCATAATAATGAAAATGGAACAAAATCTTTGAGTTAATAGACAGGTTTATGGAACAGATTTTGGTAATGGTTTCACTGATAGATACTTATCTCCAAACTCATCAAGTTACATACATTAAATGTATTTATCTTTTTGTATTCCAATCGTTTCTCAATAAAGTAGCTTTTAAAATGAAAATAATTGTTTTTTTAGAGGCCCTATTACTATCATCAATGATCTGCTGAAGGTTAGTTTTAAAAAGACTTACTTTTCCAGTGATCTTCTCTGTGCATAATACAAAAATGTTGATTGTTTATGAAGTCAGTCTTTTGGCCTGCTAAGGACCTATTGCAAATGTATTTAGGTTTCCACCCGCCCCAACATTCCATCAGATGGGATGGGCCTTTTCTAAGACCCAATCACCTACCTTATGAAACTCACTGTGGTATCTGATGGTATCTTCCTCAAGGAAAGCTGTTTTGATGGTATTAGTGTCTTGGACATCTTATGAACCATTTTGCTAACAACTGGAAACATCTCTGGCAAGTACTAAGACCACCTATTCATACTCTAGTTTCATTGCCGTCTTCCTTAGCTCCATCTTGGCACAGGTCAAATATACTTAGTATTGAACACTTCATATGTGCCACTTCAGGTTTTCTTGACCTCACTGTCTAATACTTTCTTCACTCCAGGTACTGTATTTTAAGTTTTAAAACTTTATATTTTCCTGCTGCCTCAATGTCCCCACAAACAGGCTCTGGGCCCACCTCACCTCAGTGACCAGGTGCACCAATGTGACAAGGCTGATCCTTGCCACAAGTCTCTTCTCTCGTTCTCCCATGACTATGACCTAATAACATTCAAGTGCACCAATGAAATCCCCTTACGCATTTCGCTTATGTACTCCACCCAGACCACCACATAAGTAGGTCTTCACTCTCTCTTTGCTTCCCACATGCTTGGTTGAGCCTGTTTCCTAGGCATTTTCCCCATGTGGCCCCCTTGTGGCAGTAAGTGACTCTGTCTCTCCAGGACCATATATATATAAATATAATAAACTTTGTTTTCCTGTACCTCTTCCATGTCCCCTTTTGTGGCTACACCTGGCTGATCATCTCATGAAAGATTACAAACAGCTACCATGATGAAACAAATTCATATAAGTACAACCTAACAGTTGTACCTGTAAGAAACTTTTGGCCCTGGCCGGTTGGCTCAGCGGTAGAGCGTCGGCCTGGCGTGCGGGGGACCCGGGTTCGATTCTCGGCCAGGGCACACAGGAGAAGCGCCCATTTGCTTCTCCACCCCCTCCCTGCCCCTCCTTCCTCCCTGTCTCTCTCTTCCCATCCCGCAGCCAAGGCTCCATTGGAGCAAAGAGGGCCCAGGCGCTGGGGATGGCTCCTTGGCCTCTGCCCCAGGCGCTAGAGTGGCTCTGGTCACGGCAGAG
Source organism: Saccopteryx bilineata (assembly GCF_036850765.1). Lineage (NCBI taxonomy): Eukaryota > Metazoa > Chordata > Mammalia > Chiroptera > Emballonuridae > Saccopteryx > Saccopteryx bilineata. The sequence goes on along the minus strand of NC_089490.1, from coordinate 95,517,446 downwards.
CGACGCCCCGGAGGGGTAGAGCATCACCCCCTGGTGGGCAGAGCGTCGCCCCTGGTGGGCGTGCCGGGTGGATCCCGGTCGGGCGCATGCGGGAGACTGTCTGACTGTCTCTCCCCGTTTCCGGCTTCAGAAAAATACAAAAAAAAAAAAAAAGAAACTTTTGACCCTAACTCCCTACTTATCATAACATAGCACAGAGACAAAAAGTGTCTCTGGTATGGACTTTTTATTGTCCAGGGCTAAACAAGCCCTTATGCTTCCTTGAGTACCTAAAGCTCTCAGAATCACTGTGTAACTGGAATATTCACCCAAGTATGCTGTAAAAGCTGTGATCCTATCCTCTCAGTTATTCTGAGAATGAGACTGAGGCTAATCCTGCTGGGGATCCCCTATCAGAAAAGACAGGTCTTACCTGAGCAGACTACTCCAACATCCCAGTTATGGGAATAGTCAATGTTATGATAGTTTCGAAACATAGAACGGAGACAGTCATTGACATTCAATTCTGTGCCTTTGCAGGAAAGATATGAAAGCCAAATGGGCCCAACCCCTGATCCAAAATAAGCCCCTCTGGGAGCATCAACACCATCTCCACACTCTAGTTGTCTGCACACGACAGCTGCTTCAGCCAAGTCCCAGTCAGGATCATTCACTGTGCCCCATGTTCCTTGGTAGTTCACTTCCACTCTCCCCTCACAGCGGTGGCCTCCATTCTGTAGCCTCAGGTCTGAAGCTGCAGGAGAGACACAGACACAGAGAACATGATACAGAAGAGATTTTAGGAGACCATACAGTAGTGTGCAGGTAAGTATCAAAGAACTAGGTCTCTGGGAGGGTTCTAGTTCTGAAGACTACTTGAACAGAAGTCTTATAACTAAAGATATAAAGAAGAAGCACATAGTAACAGGTAGGAGACATGTAATGGGCTAGCCCCACACCCACACATGGTAGTTGAGAATCAGGAGAGAGATCTCAGCTGAAGAGGTTCCTTCTAAAGAGTGAGGGGTCCCAGCCCCACAGAAGGCTTCCCATCCCAGATCACCAGTACCGGAAAGAGAAGCCCCCACCACATCTGGTTGTAAAAAATTAGTGGGGATTTAGTCTATGCAGGCGAGATGGAGGGTTGATGGAAACCCAGGTGTCCTTTTAAAGGGCCCACTCATAGACTTGCTTACAGGTACTTACCTTGGGCTCTGGTAGAAGGATAGCTCAGGGGGCACCAGGGATATACAAGTGAAAATGAGTTGTATGTCTTTGAGATGATGGCTAGAGGGACAGCCACCATTGTCCCTGTGTTGAGTACTTCTCCCACAAAGCCAAAGCTAATTTTGCATTAAACTGCTGGATGCCCCACCTTGACAAATTACTGAGATCCTACCCAACCAACCTGAACACCACCAGAGGCTCTTTTAGTGGCAGGAAGCCAGCCTCAGCCAAGCTGACATCTTTCTTAAAAAGCTCTCAAATGTCTGCAGGACCCAGGCAGGTGGCAACTGCCTTTGGTGTACCCTGTGCCTTTTTCTGAGTGGTACCTGCATTAACCTGGTGAACACCACTCACCCCACCCTAGTGACTGAGACCCCACTTCATTCCACCTTTGTTCTACCTGAGACTCTTTCAGGCTGAACCTATGGGCATCCAGCAAGCTGTGGCAGGTCTTGGGGTGCCATTTGCTTTTGCTAGTGGCCCTAGGCCCGATACTGGTGGCAGCCAGCCTTGATTCACAGTGTAAACTTTCCCACATGTTTCCAGACCCAGCATAGGCAGCTACCAACCACAATCAATTTGTAGCTCCTGCCAGGTAGTGCTGAGGAGGTCAAAGGCAGCAGCTGACCTTGGCCTACACCAGAGCCCCTCCCAAGATGCCCCAGAACTAACACACATGATGGCAGTTTTGGACCACAACCGGCACCACCACAAGTGGCATACCCAAAGAGTGGCCTCAGCAGGCACCAAGGGTGAAGCCTTCTCTTAGGTCAATCCCTGCACAGCAATTTATACACTGTGGTCATGGTCAATCCTCACAGCCAGTCAGCCTAAAGGTCAAATCAACCCACTGCACTGACATACCATAAGCAATCAACACTCAACTACAATAAGAAAGCACATACAAACCACATAAGAGACATTCCTGGAGCACTCAGCTCAGGTACACCACAGGAAACCTCCTCCATAAGGCCATCTTGCTGAGATTGGGAGACATAGCAACTCTGCCTAATACATAGAAACAAACACAGAGAGGCAGCCAAAATTGGAGACAAAGAAACATATTCCAAATGAAAAAAAACAGGAGAAAGCTCTAAGAAAATACATAAATACAATGGAGGCAATAAGTCTACCAGATACAGAGTTTAAAACAATGGTTAAACCTGACCTGTGGTGGTACAGTGGATAAAGCGTCAACCTGGAATCAGTTGTGAGATTCAGATGGTTCACACAGGTTCAGCAGAACCAATACTTAATTCTTTGTTGAGTTTGGTGAACTGGTTGTTAAAATGGCACTTGTAAACAACGTTCTCTCTAAGATAGGTACCTGGGCAGCTGCCCAATGTGGAAATCACAAATTTACAGTCCTTACTCTTTTTTAAAATTCATCTGTGCGGTTCCAAGATGGCCACAGAGTAGGTAGATACTCCAACTCCCACTTCCCAGAACCAAGGTGGATTACAACTTAAATCTGAGAACACTCATCATGAAAGACAAACTTTGGACTAAACTAAGAGGATTCTACAGCCAAGGAACCCACACTGAGACTAGTAGGAAAGGCAGAGACGTGGAAAGGGCTGCACCGCTCTGGGGAATGAGTGGCAGCCGGGAGGGACTTTTGCAATGGGGAGGGCTGTCCAGCGAGTTGTAGATCCTTATCCCCAAAACTGGAATCCCAGCCTAGAGCACTGAAACCTGGAAAAGGCTTACAGACTATATTTGGCTGAGAAAAAGCCTAGAAACCATTTGAAAGAAGGAGGCCAGACTCTCAGACCCAGGCTCCGTATTAAAGGAACTGCACTGAGAGCCTCATTCACAGCCACTTTCCTGGAGCTCCAGGAGGACACCCTAACCCCCAGGCTGAGTCACTCCCTAAATTTAAAGTGAACATTTTCCTGGGAACAGCATCACCAGCAAAGGAAAAAAAGTGCCCCATCCACTGGAGGTTCCCCTACCCTAGCTAGAACAAAGGCACTTAGAGCCAGGCGCCATGATAGGGACACAAATAGGGAGGTGCAGAGGTCTAAGCTACACCACCCCCCTGCACTGCTGAGTGCTCGCCAGGGGCAGGCAGGCCGGAGGCAGCAGGGCATGGCTGCAGAAGTTCGAGCGAGCACACGCAAGCTGGCCATGGAGCCAGGAACCACTGCTGCTGCTGCCGCGGAGGTCCTAGCTCACACACAGTCTTGCTTGCTGGGTGGGCCCACCCTTGGCAGGGGCGGAGGCCCAAGCAACAGTAGAGGGGGTACACATGAGCACATGCGAGCCTGCCAGCGAGAGCAGAAGTCACGCCAGCTGCTGCAGGGATCCGGGCCCACGTGCAAACCTGCTCAGGGTGTAGGCACATCCTCAGCAGCAGCGAAAGCAGAGGTGACTTCGGTGGTAATCCAAGTGGGCATGCATGCCACCCATCCCCCAAGGCAGCTGCTGAGGTCTGAGCTGACGGAGGCAGCTCCAGAAGTGGTCTGAGCAGATGTGCATGGCCCCACCTGCAGGGGTGAAAGCCAGGGCAGATATCCAAGCCTGTGAGCAAAAGTGCTCACAGCACAGACCAGCCCTCAGAGGCAGCAGAGGCTGGGGTGGCCACAGAAACAGTCCAAATGGGCACACAGGCATGTGCTAACCCAACCAGAGCAGTGGTGGCCGCAGAGGCAGGCTGGCACCAACAGCACCTGAGCCCAAAAGTCCTGGCAGCAACAGCAGGCCCAGTAGACAGAAAACACAATGGAAGCACAGGGACCACACTCATTGGACCCCTGTGACTAAACCCTACTGAGTGCTGAAAAAGAACAAAAAAAAGAAAAGAAAAAAAGTAAATAAAATGTCTGGATAGAATGACACCCGAGGCTAAGGAGTAGGCCACATCTAATACAGTACCTAATAACTGAATAACAGTGCTGAGCCCAACAAGTAGACAGCAATAAGAGACAACAGAAAGCGAATTTTAGGGGAACTTGAACTTTTAAAGGAACTTCTCCCAGGCCAAGAGTAGATAAAAGCAAGCCTAAGAGTGCAGCTGAAATTTACAATGGCATCTGGACCCAGCAGTGACAGCCACAAGATCTGGATAACCTGTAGTTCCCAAAAGGTGGATAAGAACCAGTCATAGGCAGTAACCCCCACTGATCTGTGACAGGCCCTGGCCAAGGAGGTCCAGGGCAACCCAGACAAAATGGGAAGGCAGAGAAGTGCAATCCAAATGAATCAACAAGAGAAACCCCCAGTAAATGAACTGAGTGAGATGAAAATAAACAAACTACCAAATGCAGAGTTTAAAATAATGATTATTAGAATGCTAAAAGATCTTAGAACAACAATGGATAAACACAATGACACATAAATAAAGAGATAACAAGCATCAAAAATGACATTGAAATAATAAAAAAGAATCAGTCAGAAATGACAAATATAATATCAGCAATGAAGACCACAATGGAAGAAATTAAAAGCAGGATGGATGCCCTGGCTGGTTGGCTCAGTGGTAGACTGTCGGCCTGGCGTGCAGAAGTCCTGGGTTCGATTCCCGGCCAGGGAACTCAGGAGAAGTGCCCATCTGCTTCTCCACCCCTCCCCCTCTCCTCCCTCTCTGTCTCCTCTTACCCTCCCGCAGCCAAGCCTCCATTGGAGCAAAGTTGGCCTGGGTGCTGAGGATGGCTGTATGGCCTCTGCCTCAGGTGCTAGATGGCTCTGGTTGCAGCAGAGCAATGCCCGAGATGGGCAGAGCATTGCCCCCTGGTGGACCTGTCGGGTGGATCCCGGTCGGGCGCATGTGGGAGTCTGTCTGGCTGCCTCCCCATTTCCAACTTCAAAAAAATACAAAATAAATAAATAAATAAATAAATAAATGAAAAAGAGACTCAAAAAAGTCTGAGGAAACTCTAAGAGAGCTCTGTGACAACATGAAGAGAAATAAAATCTGCCTTATATGGGTTCCTGAAGAAGAAGAGAAAGAACAAGGGATAGAAACCTTGTTCAATCAAATCATAGCTGAAAACTTCCCTAAAATGATAAAAGAAAAAGTCACACAAGTTCAAGAAGCACAGAGAATTCCATTAAAGAAGAACCTAAAGAAAGCCACACCAAGACACATCATGATTAAGGTACCAAAGCTAAGAGATAAAGAAAAAATATTAAAAGCTGCTAGAGAAAAAAAAAAACTATCACCTACAAAGGAGCCCCCATAAGGATGACATCCGACTTTTCAACAGAAACACTTGAGGCCAGAAGGAATGGCAAGAAATATTCAAAGTAATGCAGAAGATGAGCCTACAACCAAGACTACTTTATCCAACAAGGCTATCATTTAAAATTGAAGGAGAAATTATTTAATAAAAGCTTCCTAGACAAAAAAAAACTCAAGGAATTCATTACAACAAAATCAATGCTGCAAGAAATGTTAAAGGGCCTGTTGTAAACAGAACAAAGGGGGGAAAAGAATATAGTAAAAGAGGAAGATAGCTTTAAAGAATAAAGTGGCAATAAACAACTACATATCAATAATAATCTTAAATGTAAATGCATTAAATGATCTAATCAAAAGACATAGGGTAGCTGCATGGATAAGAAAACAGAACCCATACATATGCTCTCTACAAGAGACACATCAGAAAAACAAAAGATATACATAGACTAAAGGTTAAAAGGATGGAAAAAATATTTCATGCAAATGGAAATGAAAAAAAAGCTGGGGTAGCAATATTTATATCAGAAAAACTGGACTTTAAAACAAAGGCTGTATAGTAAGAGATAAAGAAGGTCACTACATAATGATAAAGGGAGCAATCCAACAGGAAGATATAACCATTATAAATATCTACGCACCTAATATAAGAGCACCTAAATATATAAAGCAGATGTTGATGGAAATAAAGGGCAAGATCAACAGCAATACTATAATAGTAGGGAATTTCAATACCCCACTAACGTCACTAGATAGATACTCAAGAAAGAAAATTAACAAAGAAACAGCAGGCTTAAAAGGCACACTAGATCAACTGGATTTAATAGATATCTTCAAAAACTTTCACCCTAAAGCAGCAGAATATGCATTATTTTCAAGTGCTAATGGTACATTCTCTAGAATAGACCACATGTTAGGGCACAAAAGCAGTCTTAACAAATTTAAGAAGATGGCATGAAACTAGAAATCAACCACAACAGAAAAACTGAAAAATACTCAAACACATGGAAACTAAATAACATGATATTAAATAACAAATGGGTTAACAATGAGATCAAAGAAAAAATTTTAAAATTCCTAGAAACAAATGATAACAAGCATACAAAAACTCAAAATTTATGGGAACCAGCAAAAGCAGTACTGAGAGGGAAGTTCATAGCACTACAGGCATACCTTTAAAAGCTAGAAAAAGCTCAAATAAACAACCTAACCCTGCATCTAAAAGAACTAGAAAAAGAACAGCAAATAAAGCCAAGAGGTAGTAGAAGAAAGGAAGTAAAAAAGATCAGAGTGAAAATAATGACATTGAGGCTAAAGAAACAATACAGAGGATAAGTGAAACCAAGAGCTGGTTCTTTAAAAGGGTAAACAAGATCGATTAACCTTTAACCAGACTCACCAAGAAAAAAAGAGAGAGGACTCAAATAAATAAAATTAGAAATGAGAGTGGTGAAATAACAACTGACACAACAGAAATATAAAATATTTTAAGAAAATACTATGAAGAATTGTATGCCAAAAAATTAAACAACGTAGGTGAAATGGACAAATTTCTTGAAATATATAATCTTTCAAAAATCAATCTGGAAGAATCAGAAAACCTAAACAGACTGATTACAACAAATGAGATTGAAACAGTTATCAAAAAACTTTCAACAAGCAAAAGCCCTAGGCCAGATGGCTTCACTGGTGAATTCTACCAAATATTCAAAGAATTAACTCCTATCCTTCTCAAGCTATTTCAAAAAATTCAAGAGGAAAGAAGACTTCCAAGCTCCTTTTATGAGGCAAACATAATTCTGATTTCAAAACCAGGCAAAGACAACACAAAGAAAGAAAATTATAGGCCAATATCCCTGATGAGTTTAGATGCTAAAATCCTCAACAAAATGTTAGCAAACAGGATCCAGCAATACATTTAAAAAATCATACATTATGATCAAGTGGGATTTATTCTGGGGAGGCAAGGATGTTACAATATTCGTAAATCAATCAATGTGATTCATCACATAAACAAAAGGAAGGAGACAAACCACACGATAATTTCAATAGATGCAGAAAAACATTAGATAAAATCCAGCACCCTTTATGATCAAAACTCTTAGCAAAGTGGGAATACAGGGAACATACCTCAACATGATAAAGGCTGTCTATGACAAACCCACAGCCAACATCATAATTAATGGGCAAAAATTAAAAGCAATCCCCCTAAGATCAGGATCAAGACAGGAGTGCCCCCTTTCACTACTCTTATTCATAGTACTGTAAGTCCTAGCTACAGCAATCAGACAAGAAAAAGAAATAAAAGGCATCCAAATTGGAAAAGAAGAAGTAAAACTATCATTATTTGCAGATGATATGATACTGTATATAGAAAACCCTAGCCCTGGCCGGTTGGCTCAGCGGTAGAGCATCAGCCTGGCGTGTGGGGGACCTGGGTTCGAGTCCCGACCAGGGCACATAGGAGAAGCGCCCATTTGCTTCTCCACCGCCCCCTCCTTCCTCTCTGTCTCTCTCTTCCCCTCCCACAGCAGAGGCTCCATTGGAGCAAAGATGGCCCAGGTGCTGGGGATGGCTCCTTGGCCTCTGCCCCAGGCGCTAGAGTGGCTCTGGTCGTGGCAGAGCAATGCCCTGGAGGGACAGAGCGTTGCCCCTGGTGGGCGTGCCGGGTGGATCCCGGTCGGGCGCATGCGGGAGTCTGTCTGACTGTCTCTCCCCGTTTCCAGCTTCAGAAAAATACGAAAAAAAAAAAAAAGGTAGTGAAAACCCTAAAGTCTCAGTCAAAAAACTACTAGACCTGATAAATAAATTCAGCAAGGTGGCAGGATATAAAATTAATACTCAGAAATCAGAGGCATTTTTATACACCAACAATGAACTATCAGAAAGAGAAATGAAGGAAACAATCCCCTTTACTATTGCAACAAAAAAATAAAGTACCTAGGAGTAAATTTAACCAAGGAGGTTAAAGACTTGTACTTGGAAAATTACAAAACATTGATAAAAGAAATCAAGGAAGATACAAACAAGTGGAGGCATATACCGTGCTCATGGTTAGGAAGAATAAACATCATCAAAATGCCTATACTACCCAAAGCAATTTATAAATTTAATGCAATACCAATTAAAATACCAATGACATACTTCAAAAATATAGAACACATATTCCGAAAATTTATATGGAACCAAAAAAGAACACAAATAGCCTCAGCAATCTTAAAAAAGAAGAATAAAGTGGAAGGTATCACATTTCCTCATATCAAGTTATACTACAAGGCCATTGTACTCAAAACAGCCTGGTACTGGCATAAGAACAGGCATATAGATCAATGAAACAGAACAGAGAACCCAGAAATAAACCCACACCTTTATGGACAATTGATATTTGACAAAGGAGGTAAGAGCATACAATGGAGTAAAGACAGTCTCTTTAACAAATGGTGTTAGAAAAATTGGACAGCTACCTGCAAAAAAATGAAACTACACCACCAACTTACACCATTCACAAAAATAAACTCAAAATGGATAAAAGACTTAAATGTAAGTCGTGAATCCATAAGCATATTAGAAGAAAACATAGGCAGTAAGCTTTCCGACATCTCTCGCAGCAATATATTTGCTGATTTATCTCCACAGGCAAGTCAAATAAAAGACAGGATAAACAAATGGGACTATATAAAAATAAAGAGCTTTTGTACAGCTAAAGACAACATGAACAGAATAAAAGGACAAACCACATAATGGGAGAACATATTCAACAATATGTCTGATAAGAGGTTAATAACCAAAATTTATAAAGAACTTCTAAAACTCAACACCAGGAAGACAAACAATCCAATCAAAAAATGGGCTAAAGAGGCCCTGGCCAGTTGGCTCAGCGGTAGAGCATCAGCCTGGCGTGCGGGGGACCTGGGTTCGAGTCCCGGCCAGGGCACATAGGAGAAGCACCCATTTGCTTCTCCACCCCCCCCCTCCTTCCTCTCTGTCTCTCTCTTCCCCTCCCACAGCAAAGGCCCCATTGGAGCAAAGATGGCCCGGGCGCTGGGAATGGCTCTTGGCCTCTGCCCCAGGTGCTAGAGTGGCTCTGGTCATGGCAGAGCGACGCCCCGGAGGGGCAGAGCATCACCCCCTGGTGGGCAGAGCGTCGCCCCTGGTGGGCGTGCCGGGTGGATCCCGGTTGGGCGCATGCGGGAGTCTGTCTGACTGTCTCTCCCCGTTTCCAGCTTCAGAAAAATACAAAAAAAAAAAAAAAATGGGCTAAAGAAAAAAATAATCAGCTTAAGAAATGAATAGACACTTCTCCAAAGAGGACATACAGATGGCCAATAGGCATATGAAAAAATGCTCAACATCACTAATCATTAGAGAAATGCAAATTAAAACCACAATAAGATACCACCTTACACCAGTCAGAATGGTGCTCATTAACAAAACAACACATGATAGGTGCTGGCAAGGATGTGGAGAAAGGGGAACCCTCCTGCACTGCTGGTGGGAATGCAGACTGGTGCAGCCATTGTGGAAAACAGTATTGAGATTCCTCAAAAAATTAAAAATGGAACTGCCTTCTGACCCAGCCCTCCCACTTTTAGGAAAATATCCCAAGAACACTATATCACTGATTCAAAAAAAATGCACCCCCATATTTATGGCAGCATTGTTCACAATAGCAAAGATCTGGAAACAGCCCAAGTGTCTGTCGGTGGAGGAGTAGATTAAAAAGCAGTGGTACATATATACAATGAAATACTATGGGGACATGAAAAAGAAGGAAATATTACCTTTTGCAACAACATGGATGGACCTGGAAACTATTATGTTAAGTGAAATAAGCCAGGCAGAGAAAGAAAAATGATCTCTCTCATTTGAGGAATCCAAGGATCAATGTGAACTGAGGAGTAGAATTAAACTTGAAGAGAAGGGGGAGGGAGCTGTTGGGGGGATAAGGGAGATGTTGAAGGGAATATGGTGGAGGGGGGATGCATTCGGGGCAACACTAGAATCTATGTAAACACAGTAAATTAAATCAAAAATAAATAAAATGCATCTGTTCAATACTGTATTTTAAGCACCCATAGTAATGTTCATTCCATCCATAGGTGAAGAAAATAGCAAGTGAGGATGTCAATCAAGAAGCAATATGGAAATATCTTAAATAACAGTTTTGTTTTGTTTTTTTGTCAGTTTTTCTTTTATTAAGTGAGAAGTGGGAAGGCAGAGACAGACTCCTATATGTGCCCTGATCGGGATCCACCTGGCAAGCACCCTACTGAGTGATGCTCTGCCCATCTGGGGCCACTACTCCATTACTCAGCATGGGAGCTATTTTAGTACCTTAGGCAAGGCCATGGAGCTATTCTCAGCACCTGGGGTCAACTTACTCAATCCATTTGAGCCATGGCTACAGGAGGGAAAGAAAGAAAGAGAGAAGGAGAGGTAGAGAAGCAGATGGTCGCTTCGCCTTGACTGAGAATAGAACTTGGGACTTCCACACACCAGGCTGATGCTCTACTGCTGAGCCAACTGGCCAGGGCCTGTCAGGTATTATTTAATATTTTTATTAATATTTTTAAACTTTTTCTTGTAACATAATCTAGTTTTGTGTACCTCTTTTATTGTTCTTAAGTATTAAATGCAAGAAATAATAAACTACCTTTTGTTATATAATTTTTTTATACTTAAAATGGCCATTAGGGCAGAGAACCAGTTGTTAAATTATTTGAATCCCACCACTGCCTGGAATGCTTAGGTCACAGTTCAAAACCCTTGGCTTGCCCTAGCAAGGCACATATGGAAAGCAACTGCAACAAGTTGATGCTTTCCACTTCTCCCCAAATTCTCTCTCTCTCAAAATCAAATTTAAAAAAACAATGGTTAAAAGGGTGCTCAAAGAACATAGTGAGAACCTCAACACAGAGATAGTAGGCATAAAAAAGGACATGGAAATCATAAAAAAAAAGAACAGTCAGAAATGAATAATACAGTAACTAAAAGGAAGAATACACTAAAGGAAATCAACAGTAGATTAGATGAGGCAGAGAATCAAATCAGCAATATGAAAGACAAGGTAGTAGAAAACACCCATTCAAAAAATAAAAAAGAATTATTAAAAATGAGGAAAGTTTAAGGGAACTTAGGGACAACATCATGTGTAACAGCATTTGCATCATAGGGGTAACAGAAAAAGGAAGAGAGCACTAAATTGAAAACCTATTTGGGCCCTGGCTGGTTTGCTCAATGGATAGAGCATCAGCCTGGCATGTGGACATCCCAGGTTTGATCCCTGGTCAGGATACACATGAGAAGCAACCATCTGATTCTCTTCTCCTTCCTCTCCTCTTTCTTCCTTCCCCTCTTGCAGCCAGTGACTCAATTGGTTCTAATATCAGCCCTGGGACCTGAGGATAGTTCAGTTGGTCTGAGTGTTGGCCTTAGGCACTGAGAGTAGCTTCATTGATTCAAGCATCAGCCCCAGACAGGGGTTGCTGGGTGGATCTCGGTCAGGGTACATGTGCAAGTCTTTCTCTCTATTTCCCATCTTCTCACGAAGAAGAAGAAGAAGAAGAAGAAGAAGAAGAAGAAGAAGAAGAAGAAGAAGGAGGAGGAGGAGGAGGAGGAGGAGGAGGAGGAGGAGGAGGAGGAGGAGGAGGAGGAGGAGGAGGAGGAGGAGGAGGAGGAGGAGGAGGAGAAGAAGAAGAAGAAGAAGAAGAAGAAGAAGAAGAAGGAGGAGGAGGAGGAGGAGGAGGAGGAGGAGGAGGAGGAGGAGGAGGAGGAGGAGGAGGAGAAGAAGAAGAAGAAGAAGAAGAAGGAGGAGGAGGAGGAGGAGGAGGAGGAGGAGGAGGAGGAGGAGGAGGAGGAGGAGGAGGAGGAAGAGGAGGAGGAGGAGGAGGAGGAGGAGGAGGAGGAGAAGAAGAAGAAGAAGAAGAGGAAGAAGAAGGAGGAGGAGGAGGAGGAGGAGGAGGAGGAGAAGAAGAAGAAGAAGAAGAAGAAGAAGAAGAAGAAGAAGAAGAAAAGAAAGAAAGAAAGAAAGAAAGAAAGAAGAAAACCTATTTGAAGAAATAATGACAGAAAATTTACCTAACCTAACAAGTCCAGAAAGTACAGTGTTTTAACCAAGATGAACCCAGAGAGACCCACACCGAGATGCATAATTAAATGTCAAATATTAAAGACAAAGAGAAAATCTTAAAAGCATTAAGAGAAATACATTTGGTTATTTACAAAAGGTTCCCATAAGACTGTCAGCTGATTTCTCAACAGAAACATTCCAGGCCAGAAAAAAAATGACACAAAATATTCAGCGATGAAAAGCAAGGACTATTCCGAGATGGCTGCAGAGCAGGCACTCACTTGCTCCCAGCCCCAAACTGAATTTACAGCTACATTATAGATAAATCAACCTGAATAGCCAACTGAAGGCTAGCTAAATTATCATATACTGCACTGCTCACAAAAATTAGTGGATCAGGGAACATGCAGATATTCCAGTACTTTCAGCCTTTTGTATAGTGTATTTTCACCAATGAAATAAAAGTTGGTTTTGCATTTTATTTGCATAATCAAACAACTTTCTTTGGCTGTCATTTGCTTTTTTCATGTTCGTGTTTAATAAAATAAAATCAAATGCTTCTTTTTTATTGCTTCATATTTATTTTGAAATATCTTTTAATTTTTGTGAGCAGTATAGCTAAGAATTTACAAAAGAAGTCACATAGGTACTAGTAATAAAAGTGGAGACACAAAGAGGGTTGACCCTCACACCCAGGTGCAGCAGCTGAGAAGTCACAGGGACATCATGGCAGCATAACTCCCTCTCTCCAGAGGCATGGGGCCTCAACCCCATGCAAGGATCCCCAACCCACAGCTAGAGAGACAAGAAGAGGAGCCCACATAGCATCTGGAGGTGAAAATCAGTGGAAATTCAGTCTGCCTGGGAGACCCAGATGTGTCACCTTCCCAGAGACAAGCAATCCAATAGTTATAGCACCAGCTTGAAGAGTGCACTGCTGGTCCCCAAATGCTTGTGGGACCATTCTGCCATGCTCATGCTCACTCCTGCATGGGGGTCTTCTGGCTGCAGCCAGCAGTGTCTCTTGGGGTACCCTTTTTCTGGGGAGGCTTTTGACAGAGACTCAGTGTCAGGCACATGAGTTGTAAAATCTCTATTTTCTGGTTTTGTCACTTTTTGTCACTTTTTTATCACCCGTCGCCCAGGTGATAATATTAGTGCCCTTCTTGCTTGGAAGGGGCTTGGTTATACTAATGTGTGTTGGGGGAGGGCTTTTGCACCAAAAGGTTTTTAAAAGGAGGAGCTAGGAGGCCATTTTAGGAAGAGTGGCCACATTCTTGTAGAGAGGAGGAGGCTGTGCTGTAGCAGGAGAGAGAGAGAGGCCACATGGAGGGGAGGAGGCAGCCAAAATGGCGTAATGGGGGAAGGAAAAGCCAGTTCGTGGAAGAGATGGGGAACAGAAGTGAATAAGACTGGTGAGGTGGAAGCCTTTGATTCTAGAAAAACTCAGATGAGTCAGTGGTTTTGGGAGCCCTGAATAGAAAGGGAAGTGTTTCCCACTGTGTGTATTTACTCACTTGCCAGGTGTGAGCTAGGATTAAAGGAAAATGGACCACCAGCTTTTGGCTAAATTGTTTCTTTACAATCAATCCGAATCAAACTTGTACCTGCGTTGGGCAGGCGGCTTTGATGGTGGCTGTGAATACTGGCCATACACTCAGACAGTAACTAAACTGTGTGGCTTTGGAAAGAGAGACAGCCTCCCCCACCTCAAGCACAGAGTTGGCACCCCTCCTCCACTTGTTGAAAGCCCTCTCCCAACAACAGTCAGCCAGTTCTGCTGAGGTCAGCTGTGCAAGGAGATTGAGTGTCACCGTGCAATGCCAGGGCTCTTGCAGTGTGTCTCCAGGGAAATTCTAGTCCGGGAATGAGATGAGCAGAAGTGGGGGTATGTGGTTACATTATGGAGGGTGGGCAATTCCTATCTCTCCAGGGAGTTCAGCCTGCACTATCCTAAAAAGGGGAAGAAGTGACCACCCTCCTCCTATAAGTTTGTAGGCACCATCCCCAAATGGAGACATGGAGACTGTTTGGATTAGCCTTGCTAGGTCCCAGACCTCCTGCCCTGCTGGGCTCAGTTCCATGGCGTGGAGGTGGGGGGGAGTGGCTTAGAGTTCAAACATTCAAAGTGTGAGTCTCTCAGAGGCTATTGTCTGGAATGGGAATGAAGTACTTAGCTCCCTCCTACGGGCTGGGTAAGCCTCACCCCCAATAGTAGACTCTTTTGATCTGTCCCACTGAGCCCTGCAGCAATGCTCACTTGAAATTGCTCCTGCAAAGGGGACAATTAGCCACACCCAATCTGAACTTGAGGCTCATCCTTCCTGGGAGAACTAGAGTTGGAGACTCTGGCAGAGATTGAGTGGTTTGTGTATAGAGTGGGGGCCACTTTTCTTTTGTCGAGTGCCTGACCACGTGACTCCCAAGTAGTGGACTCACTAGCCCTATCCTCACAACCCCAGTTGCCCCATTCTGTAGAGTTTGCAACCTGTGGTAGGGTCTGTGGAGTGCATCCAATCTGGACCTACTCTGCAGGCTTTCTTCAGAAGGCTCTTGAGGAAGACTAGGCAACCTCAGGGAGAGGCAAAGTAGCTGACAGGTAGAGACAGACCTCAAGAAACCTTGGTCCTTTTACATATCTGCTCCCTGCTTTAAGCTGGAGGAAGCTGACCCTTATACATAGATTGACCCCTCCCAGGCATACCCAGTCTCAGTAGATGCAGCCTCAAACAATGAACACTGTGGTAGCTCCAGACAGGTAGCCCAAGGCCAGTTACACAGTGTCAGACATTGACCTGCACCTGAATCTCGCCCAAGTGGACCCAGAACCAACACAACCAGTGTCAGGCTTCAGATCACACCAAAGCTCATCCCAACTAGCCACACAGTGGCAAACCCAAAGAAGAATTCAGGGAGGCACCAGACCATGCTGGGAACAACTGTACCTCAGGGGGCAGTCCCCGCACAGCATTTCATAATGGTGATGAAAATTTACTTTTTTTTTTCTTTCTTTCTTTCTTTTCTTTTTTTTTTTTCCTGAAGCTGGAAACTGGGAGAGACAGTCAGACAGACTCCTGCATGTGCCCGACCGGGATCCACCCGGCACACCCACCAGGGGCAACGCTCTGCCCACCAAGGGGCGATGCTCTGCCCCTCCGGGGCGTCGCTCTGCCACGACCTGAGCCACTCTAGCGCCTGGGGCAGAGGCCAAGGAGCCATCCCCAGCACCCGGGCCATCTTTGCTCCAATGGAGCCTTGGCTGCAGGAGGGGAAGAGAGAGACAGAGAGGAAGGAGGAGGGGGTGGAGAAGCAAATGGGTGCTTCTCCTATGTGCCCTGGCCGGGAATCGAACCCAGGTCCCCCACACGCCAGGCCAACACTCTACCACTGAGCCAACCGGCCAGGGCCGAAAATGTACTTTTATGGGTTCATTTCACCCATGAAAGAGCCAACAGCATTCAAGGCTCACCTACAATAAGAGGGTGCATATAACCTACAAGAAGTATTCCTGGAACACAGAGCTCAGGTGATCTGGAATATTGTGCCACTGAGCCCAACAAGACACTTTCATCTTAAAGATATAACAAATTTGGGAGTCAAAACGTATCTACCTAATACATAGAAACAAGAGACAAAGAAATAAGCCCCAGCCTGACCAGGCAGTGGCACAGTGGATAGAGCATCGGACTGAGATGTGGAGGACCCAGGTTCAAGACCCTGAGGTCACCAGCTTGAGCTCATCTGGTTTGAGCAAAGCTCACCAGCTTGGACCCAAGGTTGCTGGCTCGAGAAAGGGGTCACTCAGTCTGCTGTAGCCCCCAGTCAAGACACATATGAGAAAGCAATCAATGAACAACTAAGGTGCCGCAACAAAGAATTGATCTCATCTCTCTCCCTTCCTGTCTATCTGTCCCTCTCTCTGACTCTCTCTGTCTCTGTCACAAAAAAATAAAAATTAAAAAATTTAAAAAAGAAATATGCCCCAAATGAAAGAATAGAAGAAATTCCCAGAAAAAAGTTAAATAGAAGCAACCAAAATACCAGATTCAGAGTTTAAAACAATTATAATAAGGATGCTCAAGGACCTTAGGACAAAAATGAATAATCTCAGTGAGAACTTAAACAAAGAGATAATAAACATTAAAAAGTGCATAGAAATCATTTTTAAAAAGTCATAAATGAAGAATACAATATCTGCAGTAAAGAATACACTAGAAGGAATCAACAGCACATTAGATGAAGCAAAGAATCAAATCAGCAATATGATAACAGTAAGCATCCAAGCTGAGCATCAAGTAGAAAAGAGAATTTTTAAATATGAGGAAATTCTAAAAGATCTCTGGACCAACATTAAGCATAACAACATCCACATCATAGTGGTACCAGAGTAAGAAGAGAGGGAGCAAAGGATAGAGAACCTGTTTGAAGAAATAACGGCTGAAAACTTTCCCAACTTGGTGAAGGAAAAAGTTACACAAGTTCAGGAAGTACAGAGAGTTTCAATCCAGATGAACCCAAAAGGGCCCACACTAAGCCACATCATAAACAAAATGCCAAAGATAAAACACAAAGACTTAAAAGTCACGACAGACTTTCTGATTAGACTATAAGAAAAAAATTCTCATTTTGATTACCTCATTTCAAAGCTAGTGCAGTGATTCTAGGACCTCAGAAAACTCATTTCTCTGCTCCTGACAGGAAAGCAGGAATCTAAGGAACTGACTGAGAAACAGGTAACGACAAACAGAGGTGGTTTGGTCCCAGTTTCAGGTAGAATCAAGGCTGCGGTGTTGGTCGCTCAGGAAGAAATCTGACTTGGATGAAGCAATTAAGCCAGTCATATAAATCTCCAGCTTATCCACTGTGTTATTTTCTAACATTGGAGGAAACCCCTGTTAGTTATATATTGCTAGGCCACAAATTACATTATACTAAAACTGCCTTTTTCCAAAGACAAAAAGAGAACTTTTTAAAGTAGCATCATGACTACACCACATACACCTTCCTAGACCTAAACCAGGACCTCCTGAAATTTCAATTGCTTCAGCCCTCTTCCAGACCAGAGTCACCTCCCCACTGAGAGCTCAGTGGAAAGATTACCTCATGTTGTCTGTTGCATTCTTGACTATACACAACTCCTGCCTTGTAGAGTGTTGTGCACTAAAGGCAGCATAAGTATCTGGTGCCAGTAGTTATAGTTGTAGTAGTAATAGTAACAAGAACCCTGGTAGAAATTGTGACAAAAATGACAAACATCCCAAGACAAAAAGGCCAATGTCATGAACAAGTAATTCACAAATGAAGGATTAAATTAGTTAATATATGCATATATGCCAAGTTTTGCCTAATATACCCCAGTTTGGGCTAAGATTTAAAAACTTGATAAAAGCCAACGTTTATGAAGGTATGTGGAAACTGATGTTCTCATCCAACATTAGTGGGAATAAAATTTAGTGCAAACATTTCTGGCAGGTCATTAATCTCTATGTATCAAGAGCCTTAAAGGAATTCACAGTTTATAGAAAGCAATCCCATTTTTAGACTGTTAAGAGAACCAATCATGGATGGTCCTTACATTTAAACACAAAGAGGTTTAACAACTTTTTTTCAGGCCCTGGCTGGTTGGCTGAGGTGTAGAGCATCAGACCGGTCTGTGGAAGTCCCAGGTTCGATTCTCAGCCAGGGCACAGGAGAAGCACTCATCTGCTTCTCCACCCTTCCTCTCCTCATCTCTCTCTCTCACTTCCCCTCACTCAGCCATGCCTCAAATGGTTCAAGTGAAGTTGGCCTTGCCTGATAGGGAACTTTGCCAGGTAGATCCTGGTAGGGGCGCATGTGGGAGTCTGTCTCTGACTCCCCACCTCTTACTTAATTTAAAAATAAAATCTTTTTTTTATAATAGCAAAAACGAAAACAACTAAATGCCCAACACAAGTGATTAGGTGAATATATTGCATGTTAGCTACATAATAAAATAATTGAAAACAATTAAAATTTTCAAATTATCCTTATAATATTCTATATTTTTGTAATACTTCAATAAAACATTTTAATGTGTAAAAACAGAATAGTTAATGATATAGAAAGATGCCCAAAATATATGTTAATTTTTAAAAACAGGTTACCAAATAATGTAAACTGAATCACCGCATCTTTGAGGATCATGTTTTTGTGTATGACGGCATAAATTGTGTTTGAAGGGATAATTTTTTCCAAACCTATCATGGATTTTACTGTGGAGACTCCTGTAATGTATGCCCATCTCAGAAATCATCAAATGCTCAGAAAGGTCAGGACTACTGTTTTATAAGGACCAAGTCGAATGTCACATAAAGTAGGAGAATAAATTTTTAGCAGGATAACACTGAACAGTGCTGTTTCAGAGAAGATAAAAAGAAATACTTTGCTGTAGCAAAATGTTCTTGCTTCTTATGTAACTGCTAAGGAAATTTCCTACAGTTTTTCTAATAACAAGAGGGGACCTTTTATCAAAACACCCATTGTCTCTTCTCTTTGTGGAATCAAAACCCACCTCTGCACTTCAGAGCCATAGAGAGAAGAGTCTTCACTAGCATCTGGCCAACATCCGAGCAGAAACTCCGAGGGATGAGGTTCCCAAGCAGAGCATTGGACTGAGAGACTGCACTCTAGGCGGAAGACAATGAGTGTGGAGAGGAGACAGTACACCATCTCAACCTGGCCAGTACCCAAATCTGAGAGAGCTGCCTCCTCCAGACTGAAGCCCAGACTTTCTACAACTTTACCTCTGATTCTGGCAACCCTCTGGCTCAGGGGAAGCCAGTTTTCATGGAGGGAACACATGAGAGAAAACGCACCCTACATAATTCACAATAGATCCTAGTGAGTAGAAAGGATCAGTCCAGGATCTAAACAAGTCAGGAAACAATTCACGAGAACTGGGATAGGAACTTAAGAAACTTTATATATAAGTGATGTTGTGTATCAGTTAATCTCGATAAAAAAGAGATCCCCTCTCATGGTTGCAGATTCCTGGTAAGAATAGATGATCCAGGAGGGAAAGCCTCTCACAGAGTCCAGTGCTGGCCAAACACTGTAGTCAAGCAGAGAAGAGGCTGTGGGATGGAAGAAGAGCAGCCAGAGAAAAGCAAGCAGGTGCAAGATTATCTATGATCTGGTTACATACAGTTTACATGACACCCAATGGTGTGGGCACGGTGTGTTCCACAGACCAACGGATTCAGTCACTTCTCGGCAGCCCTATTCCTCTCACACAGACAGCCTTCCCACCTCCTCACACATCCTTCTCACACACACACACACACACACACACACACGCCTAAAGGAGCACAGATACAGAAAACATAGAAATCCTTATGGAGCAGTTTTCTACAAAACAGGCTAATGGAGTGTGTGAGGAATAGCCCAGAAACCCAGCTGAGGTCAGTCGCTGGTCCTTCCCACACACTGGGAGCCACTGGCGCAAACTCTTTCTTAAAAACAAGGAGACCCAGGAAAGGACTAAAACTGACTTACCTCAGTCTGTGATCAAATATCATTTTTTTACAAACCTGTCACTATGACCAGTTGAAACCCCACAAGAGAATAGCCAATATTCACAATCATTGTGGTACCTTTTCAGTCAACAACACTGTCTACATTGAGGTGTTGGCTCCACAACTCCTGGTACATCCTCCTTTGCCAAGGTGTCCACTCACTGTCGATCTCAGGAAAGAGAGGCAACTCTTACCTCGAGAATCCACCACAGTGCTGAGGAGGAGAAAACAGAGTCCCTGAAGAGAGAGATGTCCATTCAAAGTCATCCTGACTCCTATGTCATCACGGTCACAGTCTCAGCTGCAAAATAACCCTGCAAGGAAGCATCAGGTTATGGACAAAGTCTTCAACAATGGGAGGGGAATATACAGACACTTACACTGACATCCTCCCTGAGAGCCAGTAGAGATAGCTTTTACCATTTCAGATGCTATCGGAGACTTCATCTACCACCTTCTGCAGTTCAAACACCAATTAGATTCTGAATTTTCAATATCTCCTTATATGAGCAACATGGCCCTTTGATATCATGTTTCCTTAGGTCTCTTAGAACCAGGTCTCTTAGATCGGGGCTGAGGTAGAAAAAAATGAAGCAAAAAGCAAGGGTGGTTCTCTCTCCACCAATAGTCCTGGTTAATCACCGCAGACTATGAGATTGTTGAGGGAGTGGGGAGTCACACTGCAGCAATCAGTTGTCTTTTGGCCCATGGAAGGATGACATTGTTGTAATCAGGCATTGTTCTTCCCTGTGAGAACCACAAGAAGCCTTAAAATATAAGAGTGATTATTAGGCCAGCAGAATAATAAGGACCAGAAGCATAGAAATTCACAGGTGAGTGTGGAGGGGGTGTGGTGGGAAGCACTGAGTGGGAGAGGTGTGACTCCTGGTCTTTCTCCCTTTCTGTAATGATCTGGAGTCTGGGGACCTGGAGCAGAGGAGTTCACAGCAACGCTGGGCTTTGACAGAATCTAACTTTTCCTCCTCCGGGATCTATCTTAGCCCCTAAGACATTCTCTCTAACCCACGCATGTCACCTGAGGCTAAATTCTCCTTCTTGGGGGATAAGGAGGGGCTGCAGTCTACAAGGTATTTAGACTAGATTACCTATTTATGCAGCTGCCTCGGGCCAGAAGTCCTGCCCCCAGATTCACACTTGTGCTCAGGAGTCAGGAATAAATGTATCAGCCAATTGGCTGACCTACTTGTATCATTTTTCTTCCTCTGTCTACCCTCCCAACTTTCTGGAATCTCCCTTAATTCATAGCTCGGTGTAGCATAAAGTTTACTCCAGTCCATTGTATCCTTGCTATCCCTAATATATGTACTAATTCTCTTTTCACTTTTAATGGTTTTACTGTGAGTTACACCAGGGGAAGGAGGAGCAAGGGAAGATAGAAATGACAAGTGCTGTCAAGCAAAGTTTTAAACTCACTGCTTCTTTTTTTTTTTTTTTTTTTTATTCATTTTTTAGAGAGGAGAGACAGAGAGAGACAGAGAGGAGAGAGAGACAGGGGGGAGGAGCTGGAAGCATCAACTCCCATATGTGCCTTGACCAGGCAAGCCCAGGGTTTTGAACTGGCGACCTCAGCATTTCCAGGTCAACGTTTTATCCACTGCGCCACCACAGGTCAGGCTAAACTCACTGCTTCTGTTCCCTTCAGGGTTATTTGATGCTATTTCAAAAATCACACAGAATCCTTGTTCTCCGGTCAACAGGTTGACAACACAACCCTCTGAATCCAGCTCACCCTCCATTGATTGTTTTGACCTCATTGTCACCCACAGAGTATGCGTGGGACTTTGACATTGTACTGACTCTGTTTAGAGTCCTCCTAACATTCAGTCCCAAGTTTCATCAGCTCAGTATCCCCTACACAGGTAGCTATAAAATACTCATGGTTCTCTCAAGTTCCACTATCTGAAGATGAAAGCAGAGATTAGAGTTTACTTCCTGCAGCCCCACTCCAGCTTTGAGCATGGGTCAAAAGGCAGAAAGACCCCATGGACAGTTAGAAAGCAATTTTAGCTAACTAAAATTTTTCTGTATTTTTCTCTCCTGATTCACGAAGTTTCAGAGTAGACTTTAATGCCTTCACTTTCATCAGGCAAAGAACATTCCAATTACTCACTTTCATGTTTCAACCATTTTTCCTCAGCAGCTATATTTCTACAGCCAATCAGAAGAAGGATATGATGAGGTTTAGTGCTAAAAAATAAAATTCTTAGGAATTTTGTAAATATTCCTGTCTTGTGTCAGCTCACACCTTGGATGGTTCTCAGAAGAGCCTGCTTCTTATGCTTCTTATTTTTATTTTTGTGGGGTATATGGTACTGGGTTAGGCCTATTTTCTCACTTGGTTCCTCAAAGGATTGAGATCTAGAATGAGAATGGAGAGACAGGTCTTGAGCTAGGAGAAAACAACTCTTTGTTCTCAGAGGTGAGAGGAGTGACTACCTACCGGTGCTGCTGCAAACACTGTGTAGTGAAGGGAGAAGATCATTTATTGAATCTTGTCTGATAATTTCACTTTTCAGTGAAATAGAAAACCAAGCTACTGGAAGGAAGTTAATCATTACCAAAGGGTTTGAAGAGAGAAGCAAAAGTTTGCAATTGCCTCTGATAGGAAGATGCTTCGGTCATAATCAAGTAATATCCAGCCCATCTGACCATTGCATTTCCCAGTGTAAGTTAATAAAAATGGTATTGTGGTTTAAAAGTTAAATGGTTTTCTCAAAAGTTGCAGTTAGTAGACATCTCATATCTTTTTAAAAATAAGAACATATTAACAGTTAATTTCCTTAATGATAATAATTTATCAATAATTATCAGAGAAAAAAGAAGATAAGAACAACAATAAGGAGAAAAGTGGAAAAGAAATTTTCTTATAATGAACATTAACATAAAAATCTTTCACATAAATTTTTTCTGCAAATCAGATTATTTCCTTGTGCTAGATATCCAGAGAGGGGATTGTTATTATATATACAGAAAAGGAATTTATTAGTAATCAAGTAGGAAAAATATTAACTTTTTTACTTTACTATATTGTCATTCTCCTCTGAATCACTCAACCATTTTGAAAAAGGAGAAAATTTTAAAATTAACCAATCTCCTTCAGTTTACTCTAGGTCTAGGTGACTGTCTCTTCCAGTATTAGTTCGAGTAGGGAGTGTTTAAGGCAAAGGAGGCTCTTGTGTTGATGACTTCCTCCAACCTTTCTTTTGCCTTTTACTAGGGCTGACTACTAGACCTCAGTTAACATAGGCATGGGATCTTTACACAGTCCTTGAAGATCTCATTTATCTCAGGATTGAAATCTCATAGACAAGGCACTGCTATGGGCTCCAGAACCTATTATAAGGAATGATGGGCTAAAAAGAGAAAGTTCAACTCAGGGTCAACATGCTGTCTCCAAGAAGCACTGTATTCCAAATCTTGATCTTCACAGTCAACTTGGGCCAACTTGCCTTCTGATAAAGACAAGAGCTTCTTTGACACATAAGGAAATATTAGTGTAAAATTTTATAAACAATGAAAGAGGAAAGTTTTAGAGAGGACACCAACCCAATGAACCTGAGACACTGTAATGTAGTGATTAAGAGAACAGACTCAGGAACCAGACTGCCTGGTCTTGACTCATAGATCTGCACATACTGTATGTGTGACCTTGAACAGGTTCTTTAAACTCTCTGTGCCTTGGTTGCCTCATCTGTGAAACGAGGATAACAGTCATGCCTAGATAATAGAGTTTTGGTGAGGATTAAATGAGTTGGCTTTACTAAGCAATAAAATAAGTGCTAGATAGTGGTAATAGAGAAGTAGTATTATGGCATCTTTCTCCATCCCAACTCAGGAATCAACGGACTCTAGAATGTCAAATTAAATTCTGTTACCTCTAGCTTTGATGGAATCTGTTAAAAATCTATCATGGAACTATAGTGGTGCTTTGATGGTATAATTATAATTGTGCCACTCAGCTGTGAGGCTTCTGCAATTGACCGTCTCTCTTTTGTGTTCCCCTTCTGATCATGAAATTCTATCTTCGCTTCTGTAACCTTTCATGAACTCATTTATTTACTTACAAATTTTACTTTATAAATTCTAATGTTCTTAGTAGAAGTTCTATGTCTAATTCACCTCTATGTCCTCTAATTCACCTCTATGTCCGGCTATTTAAAAACTCCAAATACATCTATTGACTAATGAATTGAATGACACACTGCTAAGTGTTCTACACGAGTCATTTCAATTAAAAAGAACTATTTTGAGAACATTATTCAACTTGATGTGAGGACTTAATATCGCAATGGAAAGTTATATCATTCAATATGATGATAATAGTGTTAAAGGATATTATATTAATGTATTTAATACAATACCATTACATGGTATGAGATATGGTTCAAAGCAATACAACATTTCTGCAGTGAATAGAGTACATTTCAATTTCCAAAAATCAAATGCAGCCCCATTTCCAGGGCAGGCTGAGATAGCCAGTTCTAAAAACATGTAAATGCTACAGGTTTCTGCAACATTGTAGAAAACACACTACGGTGTACTGACAGGTGAAGACCATGAAGCCTCTCATTCTATCAGATACGGCTAAGTGGGCAGGCAGGATGTTTCTATATTTATCATTTGGCACATTTTCAGTTAAAACCACACATGACTATAACAGGAAGAAAATTTTGTTGTGAAAATTTTAGTTCAGCAGCTTTTATATTAAATAAAAAATGCAGAAGTAAAGAGCAGAGAGAATTCTGTTCTTTTACTTAGTTTAACTGATAAATTGGCCATATGGATTGTAAAACAGTACAATATATTACAAGATTGTTACATAGTTCTGTCATTCCCAATTTACCCATAAGAAAGTGGAGGTTTAAGAGGTTAAGTAATCTCTTTTCTGGGGAAGTTAATAATTAGATATCCTTGCTTGGGGAATAACTCCTCAAGACTTACCATAAACAGAGTGACTAAAATATAAAATATTCCTTAGGAATTTTAAAAAGATCTATAAAACCTTAAAAATAAAGTATTAATTGTACTGTTTTACAAAAGCATTGAGGATACACCTCACAAATCTGTGCTTTCTGTGGATGGTTCAGGGTTAATAAAGGTTCTTCTACCAAAGCCCACCTCATCGCAAGAGCATGGAAGAGCAAGGTCATGAGCTGGTTTATGTCCAGCCCATCATTCTTGCTCAGTCCTTGGCAGACTATGAATAGCAACAGCTAGCAAATAGCTTAGTACTGAATAGACCTCATTCATTTCTCCACAAGTCCAGTGCATAATGCCCAGAGACAATACAGGTCAGATCTACTAAATCAAAGACAAGCAGATACTAAGTGGAGAGCATGCAGACCAAGGACCATTTCCCAACTGTGATTAGGGTAGTAAAAAGCCCCCTCATCTCAGACCATCTTTGGGAGGAGAAACAGAGGAAATGCCTCCTGAAAAAGAGAAAAACCAGTAGGAAGTTTGAGCCTGGAATTGATGAGTATCCATTATGCCAAACCTGAGTTAAGTGGAAGAGGACATTTTAAGTGGAAGAGGCTCAGTTAACTTTATGGAAACTTTTAATTCACACAAGTTCCTCTTACTAGTAAGTAAAATGAAATCAGCTATAAAAATAGAGAATAATCTATTTATGCATATACATTGTAGAGGACATGTTTTCAAGCCCACTACAGATAAATAATTCCCAAATCTAAATGCACACAACTATCGCCTCTATGAAGCTCTTTCTGATTCTTCTAGCTCAAAATTACTGTTGTGTTGATTTAATCTGTACAAACTTGCTTACTGCCTCCAAAGTGGAAGCTTCTTGAGAACAAGGACTGTATCTTATTCTTCAATGTCTCTTCAGGGTCAAGTAAAGGTACACAGTAAGACCTTAATAAATATTGGATAGATGAAGGAAGGAAGGAAGGAAGGAAGGAAGGAAGGAAGGAAGGAAGGAAGGAAGGAAGGAAGGAAGAGACGACCCTGCTGCAATTAATAACTATTGGGAGACATGGGAGGTGGGGAATAAACAAATCTGAATAATCACATTTGGCACAGACTAAAGCAAAGGTAAGGAGGTACAGACCCACTAGTCAAAGGAATAAAATATAAAATGTCTTCAAATCTCTCTGAGAAGGTTCAGGTCATGTTCAATTTCTGCACAAAGCTGTACCTCAGAAGGTTCTCCAAGGCAAGAAAAATCTGACAGCATCACTACCAAGAGTTTGATTGAAGAATGTGACACAGACTACCATATTTCCCCATGTATAAGACACACCTTAATTTGGGGGCCCAAAATTTGAAAAAAAAAATGTATTACATAAAGTTATTGAATTCAAGTTTTATTCATCATAAAATTCAAATCACTGACTTCATATATCACCTCATCCTCAGTTCCATCTATGGCATTTGAAATGCCACACTTCTTAAATGACTTGACAATGATCTCAATCTTGATATTATACCAGGATCTTTTCACCCAGGTACAAACTTCTATAGTTGGTTTCTTCACTTTTCCTGCTGGTGTCAATTTGTCCCCAGAAGACTTCATTCATTCGTTCCATTCATCTCTCATGGTAGCTTTGAAGAGTTTGTTAATGCTGACATCAAGTGGTTGGAGCTGAGATGTCAAGTCTCCAGGTATGATGGCAAGTTTTGTGTTTTTTGCTCTGCAGAAATCTTTGTGTTTTTGTTATGTGTGCCCTGAACTGATCAAGCACCAATAGGGCAGGTTTGTGTAAGAGCCTACCTGGTCTCCTTCTCCAAACTTTCTTTTTTTTTTTTTTTTTTTTACAGGGACAGAGAGAGGAGAGAGAGTCAGAGAGAGGGATAGATAGGAACAGACAGACAGGAATGGAGAGAGATGAGAAGCATCAATCATTAGTTTTTCATTGTGACACCTTAGTTGTTCATTGATTGCTTTTTCATATGTGCCTTGACCGTGGCCCTTCAGCAGACTGAGTAACCCCTTGCTTGAGCCAGCGACCTTGGGTCTAAGCTGGTGAGCATTTTTTATTTTGCCCAAGCCAGATGAGCCCGTGCTCAAGCTGGCAACCTTGGAGTCTCGAACCTGGGTCCTCAGCATCCCAGTCCAACACTCTATCCACTGCACCACCGCCTGGTCAGGCTCCAAACTTTCTTAAACCAGATCTTCATCACATCCTGATTCATCCAACCCTTGTCTTGAACATAGAAAATCTCTCCTCAAGGAATGTCTTCTTTTGGCATTGTTTTGCGTTTGAAAATCAGCACAGGAGGCAGCTTGGTTTCATTGGCACAACAAGCTAGAACAACTGTATAATGGCTCTTTTCATGTCCACTTGTCTTCACAGTTACAGTTTTCACCCCCTTCTTATCAACAGTTCTATTGCTTGGGACATCAAATTGAAGGGGGACTTCATCCATATTTGCAATCTGTTCCAACTCAAACCGATGTCTTCTGACATTGAATGACAAAATGCTGAAATTCAAGGACCTCTGCTCATAGCTTTCAGGCATCTTTTGGGCAAGTCTGGTGTGTGTATGTATGCTTAGCCCATTCCATTTTATGAACCTGAAATGCCAATTGTGTCCTCCTTTGAAATCAGTAACTTCTTTTTCACCAGCAATTCTTCTTGCCTCATGCTGAACAATCTTTGTGGACACAGGAATTCCAATTGCCCTTTGCTCTTTAATCCATACCTTCAATTTCCTCTCTAAATCAGGTCATTTTGCTGACTTGCTTCTCATGGCCTTCTTTTGCCGTGGCATTTGCAGTAGGGTTTCTTCTTCCCATAGCCAGTCTCTGATTGATTTCTCAGTTGGAGGAGGACCAAAGTTACATTCAGCAGCATGATTTCCATTCACTTCTGCAAACTTGAATTCAGCACTGTACAAAATTTTTTTCTAAATCACCACAGAAACACATGGCTTAAAAAAAGAAGAAACAGAGGAAAGAAGTATGGAATACAACTAAACAAAAACAAATGCTAGAAAAACAAAAGAGAAGAACCAAACAAGATACAAAGCTATCAGAAAGCAATATATAAAATGGCAATAGGAAACCCTCAAGTGTCAATAATTACACTAAATGTAAATGGATTGAACTCACCAGTAAAAAGACACAGAGTAGCGGAATGAACTAAAAAAGAAAATCCAACTGTATGCTGCCTTCAAGAAACATATCTAAGCTACAAGGATAAAAACAAATTTTAAAAAAATCTTTTCTGAGCCATTTCTGGGCAGAACATGACAAAATGTAACCTATTGTAATATACTGGTAACAAGTGCAAAACAATGAGCACAAAGACAACTAGCATGAAAAAGCAGGGAA
This sequence comes from Saccopteryx bilineata, assembly GCF_036850765.1. Taxonomy (NCBI): domain Eukaryota; kingdom Metazoa; phylum Chordata; class Mammalia; order Chiroptera; family Emballonuridae; genus Saccopteryx; species Saccopteryx bilineata. The sequence goes on along the minus strand of NC_089490.1, from coordinate 95,489,139 downwards.
TGCAAGGGAAAAAAATCTACAGCCACCGCATAAGGAACATCCAGTTTTTATTTATTTATTTATTTATTTATTTTTATTTTATTATTTTTTTTTTATAATTTTATTTTTTAAATGGGGTGACATCAATAAATCAGGATACATATATTCAAAGATAACAAGTCCAGGTTATCTTGTCTTTCAATTATGTTGCATACCCACCACCCAAAGTCAGATTGTCCTCTGTCACCTTCTATCTTGTTTTCTTTGTGCCCCTCCCCACCCCCTATCCCTCTCCCATTCCCCCCTCCCCCCCGTAACCACCACACTCTTATCAATGTCTCTTAGTTTCACTATTATGTCCCACCTACGTATGGAATAATACAGTTCCTGTTTTTTTCTGATTTACTTATTTCACTCCGTATAATGTTATCAAGATCCCACCATTTTGCTGTAAATGTTCCGATGTCATCATTTCTTATGGCTGAGTAGTATTCCATAGTGTATATGTGCCACATCTTCTTTATCCAGTCATCTATTGATGGGCTTTTTGGTTGTTTCCATGTCCTGGCCACTGTGAACAATGCTGCAATAAACATGGGGCTGCATGTGTCTTTACGTATCAATGTTTCTGAGTTTTGGGGATATATACCCAGTAGAGGGATTGCTGGGTCATAAGGTAGTTCTATTTTCAGTTTTTTGAGGAACCACCATACTTTCTTCCATAATGGTTGTACTACTTTACATTCCCACCAACAGTGTATGAGGGTTCCTTTTTCTCCACAACCTCTCCAACATTTGCTATTACCTGACTTGCTAATAACAGCTAATCGAACAGGTGTGAGGTGGTATCTCATTGCCGTTTTGATTTGCATTTCTCTAATAGCTAAAGAAGATGAGCATCTTTTCATATATCTGTTGGCCATTTGTATTTCTTCCTGGGAGAAGTGTCTATTCATATCCTCTTCCCATTTTTTTATTGGATTGTTTGTTTGTTTGTTGTTGAGTTTTATGAGTTCTTTGTATATTTTGATATTAGGTCCTTATCTGAGCTGTGGTTTGAAAATATCATTTCCCATTTAGTTGGCTTTCTGTTTATTTTGTTATCAGTTTCTCTTGCTGAGCAAAAACTTCTTAGTCTGATGTAGTCCCATTCATTAATTTTTGCCTTCACTTCTCTTGCCATTGGAGTCAAATTCATAAAATGCTCTTTAAAACCCAGGTCCATGAGTTGAGTACCTATGTCTTCTTCTATGTACTTAATTGTTTCAGGTCTTATGTTTAGATCTTTGATCCATTTTGAGTTAATTTTTGTACAGGGAGAGAGACTGTAGTCCAGTTTCATTCTTTTGCATGTGGCTTTCCAGTTTTCCCAGCACCATTTATTGAAGAGGCTTTCTTTTCTCCATTGTGTGTTGTTGGCCCCTTTATCAAAAATTATTTGACTATATATATGTGGTTTTATTTCTGGACTTTCTATTCTGTTCCATTGGTCTGAGTGTCTATTTTTCTGCCAATACCATGCTGTTTTGATTGTCGTGGCCCTATAATAGAGTTTGAAGTCAGGTATTGTTATGCCCCCAGCTTCATTCTTTTTCTTTAGGATTGCTTTGGCTATTCGGGGTTTTTTATAGTTCCATATAAATCTGATGATTTTTTGCTCTATTTCTTTAAAAAACGTCATTGGAAGTTTGATGGGAATTGCATTAAATTTGTATATTGCTTTGGGTAATATAGCCATCTTGATTATATTTATTCTTCCTAGCCAAGAACAAGGTATATTCTTCCATCTCATTATATCTTTTTCGATTTCCCTTAACAATGGTTTATAGTTTTCATTATATAAGTCCTTTACATTCTTTGTTATGTTTATTCCTAAGTATTTTATTTTTTTTGTTGCAATCGTGAAGGGGATTATTCTTTTGAGTTCCTTCTCAGTTGTTTCATTGTTGGCATATAGAAAGGCTATTGACTTCTGTATGTTAATTTTGTATCCTGCGACCTTACTGTATTGGCTTATTGTTTCTAGTAGTCTTTTTGTGGATTCTTTGAGGTTTTCGATGTATAGGATCATATCATCTGCAAAAAGTGATACCTTTACTTCTTCTTTTCCGATATGGATGCCTTTTATTTCTTTGTCTTGTCTGATTGCTCTGGCTAGAACCTCTAGTACCACATTAAATAAGAGTGGAGAGAGTGGACAACCCTGTCTTGTTCCTGATTTAAGGGGAAAAGCCTTCAGTTTAGTGCCATTTAATATGATGTTAGCTGATGGTTTATCATATATGGCCTTTATCATGTTGAGATATTTTCCTTCTATACCCATTTTGTTGAGAGTCTTAAACATAAAATTGTGTTGTATTTTATCGAAAGCCTTTTCTGCGTCTATTGATAAGATCATGTGGTTTTTGTTCTTTGTTTTGTTGATATGGTGTATTACATTAACCGTTTTACGTATGTTGAACCATCCTTGAGATTCTGGGATGAATCCCACTTGATCATGATGTATTATTTTTTTAATATGTTGTTGTATTCGATTTGCTAGTATTTTGTTTAGTATTTTAGCATCTGTATTCATTAGAGATATTGGTCTGTAGTTTTCTTTTTTTGTGCCATCCTTGCCTGGTTTTGGTATGAGGGTTATGTTGGCCTCATAAAATGTGTTTGGAAGTATTGCTTCTTCTTCAATTTTTTGGAAGACTTTGAGTAGAATAGGAACCAAGTCTTCTTTGAATGTTTGATAAAATTCGCTGGTATAGCCGTCAGGGCCTGGACTTTTATTTTTGGGGAGGTTTTTAATGGTTTTTTCTATTTCTTCTCTACTGATAGGTCTGTTTAGGCTTTCTGCTTCTTCTTGACTCAGTCTAGGAAGGTTGTATTGTTCTAGGAATTTATCCATTTCTTCTAGGTTGTTGAATTTAGTGGCATAAAGTTTTTCATAGTATTCTACAATAATTCTTTGTATATCTACGGTGTCCGTGGTGATTTCTCCTCTTTCATTTTGTATTTTGTTTATATGAGTTCTTTCTCTTTTTTCCTTGGTAAGTCTTGCCAAGGGTTTGTCAATTTTGTTGATCTTTTCAAAGAACCAGCTCCTTGTTCTATTAATTTTTTCTATAGTTTTTCTGTTCTCTAATTCATTTATTTCTGCTCTGATTTTTATTATCTCCTTTCTTCGGCTGGTTTTGGGTTGTCTTTGTTCTTCTTTTTCTAGTTCCTTAAGGTGGGAGGTTAAGTGGTTCACTTGGGCTCTCTCTTGTTTGTTCATATATGCCTGAAGTGATATGAACTTCCCTCTTATCACTGCTTTTGCTGCATCCCATAGATTCTGATATGTCGTATTGTCATTTTCATTAGTCTGTATATATCTTTTGATCTCTGCACTTATTTCTTCTTTGACCCATTCATTTTTTAAAAGTATGTTGTTTAGTTTCCACATTTTTGTGGGATTTTTTTCCTCTTTTTTGCAGTTGAATTCTAGTTTCAAGGCTTTATGATCAGAAAATATGCTTGGTACAACTTCAATTTTTCTGAATTTGCTGATATTGTTTTTGTGGCCCAACATATGGTCAATTCTTGAGAATGATCCATGTACACTGGAGAAAAATGTATACTCAGTCACTTTGGGATGAAATGTCCTGTAGATGTCTATCATATCCAGGTGCTCTAGTGTTTTGTTTAAGGCCACTATGTCTTTGTTGATTCTCTGTTTGGATGACCGATCTAGAGCCGTCAGCGGTGTATTGAGGTCTCCAAGTATGATTGTATTTTTGTCAGTTTTTGTTTTAAGATCAATAAGTAGCTGTCTTATATATTTTGGTGCTCCTTGGTTTGGTGCATAAATATTAAGAATTGTTATGTCTTCTTGATTCAGTGTCCCCTTAGCCATTATGAAATGGCCATTTTTGTCTCTAAGTACTTTTCCTGTCTTGTAGTCAGCATTATCCGATATGAGTATTGCTACACCTGCTTGTTTTTGGATGTTATTTGCTTGGAGTATTGTTTTCCAGCCTTTCACTTTGAATTTGTTTTTATCCTTGTTACTTAGATGAGTTTCCTGTAGGCAGCATACAGTTGGATTTTCTTTTTTAATCCATTCTGCTACTCTGTGCCTTTTTATTGGTGAGTTTAATCCATTTACATTTAGTGTAATTATTGATACTTGTGAGTTCCCTATTGCCATTTTATATCTTGCTTTCTGTTAGTTTTGTGTCTTGTTTGATCCTTCTCTTTCGTTTTTCTATCTTTTGTTTTTATTTGGTTGTATTCCATACATCTTTCCTCTGTTGCTATCTTTTTTATCTCATGTGCTTCTGTGGTGGTTTTTTCAATGGTGGTTACCTTTGAGTAATGAAAAGGGTCCCTACCCTGTTCATTGTAGCGAACTATTTTGTGAGTACTTTTGCACTCCATCGTCCTTTGCTACTGTTAATCTCCATCTTCTCCCCCTCTTTCTTTTTGTTGTTGTCACAGTTTAAATTTGGTTTTATTGTGTTCTTCTTGGAGCTTTTACTTGTGGCTCTGTTTTTTTTTGTTCTTTGTATCTGATTGGAGAACCCCCTTTAGTAATTCCTGGAGTGGGGGTTTTCTGATGATAAATTCCCTCATCTTTTCTGTATCTGTGAATGTTTTTATTTCTCCTTCGTATTTGAAGGATAGCTTTGATGGGTATAGTATTCGTGGCTGAAAGTTCCTCTCTTTCAGGACTTTAAATATTGGGGTCCACTCTCTTCTAGCTTGTAGAGTTTCTGCTGAGAAATCTGATGATAATCTAATGGGCCTTCCTTTATATGTTGTATTCTTCTTTTCCCTGGCTGCCTTGAGAATTTTTTCTTTGCTGTTGGTTTGTGTCAATTTCATTATGATATGCCTTGGAGTAGGTTTGTTGGGGTTAAGAAAACTTGGAGTTCTGTTTGCTTCTTGAACTTGAGGCTTTAGTTCTTTCCACAGGCTTGGGAAGTTCTCATCAATTATTTGTTTAAGTATGTTCTCCATTCCATTTTCTCTCTCTTCTCCCTCTGATATACCTATTATTCTTATGTTATTCTTTTTGATGGAGTCAGATAATTCTTGTAGGGCTATCTCATTTTTTTTAATTTTTGAGTCTCTTTCTTCTTCTCTCTGTTGTGCCTCAAGTTGCTTGTCTTCTATTTCACTAATCCTCTCTTCTATCTGACCTGTTCTATTAGCTAAGCTTGTTACTTCGTTTTTCAGCTCGTGAATTGAGTTTTTCATCTCTGTTTGATTTGTTTTTATAGTTTCAATTTCCTTGGACATATATTCTTTGTGTTCTTGGAGTTGTTTTCTGATCTCCCTATATTGCCTTTCTGTGTTTTCTTGTATATCTCGGAGGATTTTTAGGATTTCTATCTTGAATTCTCTGTCATTTAGCTCCAAGGTTTCCAATATATTAAATTTTTTCTCCATAGATTTTTCCTCATCTAGCTGTGTTACCTCTCTTTCTTTTGTATCCATGATATTCGATTTTCTCTTTCTTAATGGCATCTGAGGGTGGTTTTGTTGATAGTATTAATGAGATTTAATAAAGAATAAAAAGTTAAAAAAAAATAAAAAAATAACAAATCGAAAAGAGTTGTTTTTTTTAAAAAAAATTAATAATGAAATAAAGAAAAATAAAATAAAAATTTTTTAAAAAAGGAAATTATTCCCCCCCTCTTTTTTTCCTCTCCTCTCCTCTCCCCTCTTTCTTGAGAAAATCTTTTGGTGGACTGTGAGTTATAACAAACAATGCCTGTGATGGAGGGCCTGAATTGGGGAAAAGTAATAAAGGGGCAAAAAAGAGAGAAAGAAAAAAAAAAAAAAAAAAGGAAAAAAAATAAAAGAAAAAAGAAAAAAAAAAGAGCGTATGGACCCACAAAAAGCAAATAAGGAAAAAATTTGGGTCAAGAATAAAATGATTTGCTTTTAGGTGTTGGTTTTCTAAGAGTTATGATGAGAGGAATAAGAGGAAAATGGAAAAATGGGGGGACAAATTAAAAACTTACTATTGTATTTAGTGGAACAAGAACTAGATAATATGGAGAGCCAGGGATGGGAGCACTGCTAGTGAGTTAAAAAGGTGAAGTAAAAACCCCCCAAAATGCCACAAACATAGGTTTGAGTCCCAGATAAGATAATTTGTTTGTTATTGAGGTTTGAATGAGAGGAGATGTAAAGGACAAAGGAAGAAACTAATATAGAGGGAGAAAAGAGAGAGAGAGAGAAAAAAAAAGAGGGAACCACTAAAAGAAGAAAAAAGAAAGGAGAGAGAGAGAGAGAGTTAAGGGTTTTGGAGTGCAACCCTCATAGAGAGAAAGGAAGAGAAGAGAAATGATAATGGGAGATGTAACACTTATGGGTAGTGTAGTTCAAGGAGAGGAGAGAGTAAGACCGGTAGAGAGTTAATCGGCCAAATTGGAGGAGGAAAAAAAAGGTCTCAAGAATGAAGATAAGAGAAACAAACGAACAAATATAATAAAATGGGATAGGTTATAAAGTCTGCAGATTATTCTTGATTTTGAGAGGTTATCTTCTTGCTTTTTCTTTTCTCTCCCTCTTCCTGGTCGGTGACTCTGTACCCCGGGTTCTGCCCCTTTGGCACGCTCAGGTAGAGGTTTGCAGTTGATAAGTCTCTATGGCAATGTCATGTATTGTGCTTTATTCTCGTTGGGAGTCGAGGCTCATTAGCATTTATAGGCTCCGATAGTGAGAGAGTCCGTGTTCCTGGAGCCTTTCTCCTAGTCTTTCCTTCCTCAATTAGTAGCCTGATAGTCCAGGTATGGGGTTGCTGCTGCCTCTGCCTGGATAGTAAGAGGCTCAAATTGCTGGCAACTCCCCACTCTATTTCCACTCAGCACAGGTCTCTGGGTAAGGCTCAGTCAGTCAGAGCTGCTAGCATAATCAGGCGGGCTTTCCGCCCACTCGAAGACCTCTGGCTCTGCCACTCTATCCGGTAACACAAGCGGGCGCCCACTTCTGGGGGGCGCTTGGAGGAAACTCTCACTCACTGTCTGCAACCAGGATATCCGGCCAGCAGTCTCACGCTCTGAGTGAAACCCCCAACCGCAGGGAAAAGTTGCAGCGTTGGAATTGAGTCTCGCTCCGTCCCCGTGTGCGGCTTTTGCAAGGCGCTGGGGCGGCCCGAGATTCCGCTTTGGCCCACACAAAGGCCCCTGACTCTGCCCCTCTGTGCGATAACACGGGCGCGCACTGCCGAGGCACTCGGAGGAATCGCTCACTCCTTATCTGCGCGCGCAAACCAGGATATGAGGCCGGTCGCAGTTCCCTCTGAGTGAAACAGCCTCCAGCACGGAAAATCTCCACCGTTGGGATTAGTTCTCACTCCCTCCCGTGCGTGGCTTTCCCAGGGCGCTGGGGCTGCCCAGAGACTCTGCCCTCAGCCCACAGAAAGGCCTCTGACCCTGCCTCTCCGTGGGGCAACACGGGCACCCACTTCCGCGGCTTAGGAAGAAATCTCTCTTCCACTAACTGCGCACCGACCAGGAGACCGGGTAAAATGGCCGCTCCGCTTGTCTTTCTTTGTTTTGGTTTGGCGCGAGTGTTAGCTTGTATTGCCCGGGTTGCCACAGGATCAGATTTTCCTCGGCTCGGATCTCTGAGCCACAGCCTGGTTCGGCCGTTTTTGCTGCGGCGGCCTGGATCTATTCACCCCCTTTGCCCGCCTCAGTTTCTATATTCACAGTTACCAGAGAAAGCCGCCCTGTTTAGGTTAGTGAGGAAGGCGGAGCATTTCTTACTCCCTATTTCCTTCGGGGTTTGGTTATATATTTAGCCAATTTTTCACTCAATCATACCTTTGGGTGTATTGCGAAGAATCTGGAAGCTCCAAGTATAGGTTTTTCTGTTTCTGGTTGAAGATCTTGTTGAGTTTTGGGGGAGATTTATCGGTATCGCTTCCTACTCCGCCATTACTCTGACGTCATCTCCCACATCCAGTTTTTAGATCCCAAATTTTTCAAAAAAGAGTGTGTCTTATACATGGGGAAATACGGTATAACACTCATCAAATATTTACTTTCCTAATCTTCAATGAGTAGTTATGGTCAATGAAATGTCAGAGGGTGTCACATGTATCACTTATGAGAGGAGGCAGTGAAAAAGCTAAGTATGATTCTATAGTCTCTCTCTTTCCTACCCCAGAGATTGCAAGGGCCAGAAAGTAAATCTACAAGATGGTGGATCCTCAGTCAGCCTGGATCCCTGTTACTATGTGGAGCAGAGCCCTCCATTGACGACAATAGATCTGATAAATAAATTTTTGTGTATGAAAGCTACTAAGATTTGGGGGTTAACTTGTTCCAGTGGCATACTGTGACTGAGATAAAGGATAAAGAAAACTTAAAAATAAAATGGAATTTGTCACTTGAAGAAGGTGCTTCTGAATAGTTTCCTGGAGAAAATAGTTCCCTAGGTTTCCTTCTGAGTATTTATTCCAAGCTGCTATCTCAGATCTTACCTCACTTCCTGTTGGATTTTGTTGATTTGCAGTCACCATTTCCAATTTATGGACAGCTAGATCTAAAACCCTTTTAAAGAACACCTGGACATAAGTGAATCTCCTTTTTCATTTTATATCGATCTGTGCTGGCAGTCACACTCCCATTACCCTGCTTTTGTCCCTAAGCACCTTGATCTTAATCCTTTATCATCTCCTCTTTCCTTCAGCTTGGTCAATCCATCATCTTTGATTTTATTTTTATCTTTCCACCATCCCTGTACTAATGAAAAGATATCAGGTGTTTTTAACCCTCTGGAGTTTCTTCTTGATTTTCTGAATCAATCTGATTCCTAGATTTAGTGTTTCATGTTCAGTTCCATTAATTACCTTCTTGGCCTTTGGGTAAAAAATAATTTCATTGAATTACTTCTTTTTCTCAATTCAAGAAAATTATATATTGAAAATATTGCCTGACTTGTGGTGGTGCAGTGGATAAAGCATTGACCTGGAAAGCTGAGGTCGCTGGTTCAAGACCCCAGGCTTGCCTGGTCAAGGCACATATGGGAGTTGATGCTTCCTGCTCCTCTCCCTTCTCTCTCTCTCTCTCCTCTCTCTAAAATGAATAAACTAAAAATAAATAATATATGCCCTTGGCTCTTTCCAGGTGGCTCAGTAGATAAAGCATCCACCAGGCGTGTCAGAGGTTTCAGGTTCGACATCCCCACCCCCGCCCCACCCCAGGCCAGATCACATACCAGAAGCAATCATTAACTAAATGGAACAACTAAGTGAAAGAACGAGTTGATCAATTTCCCTCTCTCTCTCTCTTCCACTTTCTTTTTCTCCAATCAATGAAAAAAATTTTTTAATCTATGAAAAAAATTCTTTTAAAGAAAGATTAAAAAAGAAAACATATGCCCTTGTGAGCACAGTGCTAGAGCCCCTTTCAAATCAGTGGGAATTTTTTTTTAAAATAAAGAGAACAAGGAAACACATGTCCTTGTGCTAGAGTCCTTCTCAAGGCCTTGGAAGGGACTGGTGTTATGAGAGATCCTGGTGCTTAAGCTTCATTAGCTTTATGATCAGAAGTTATAGAAGTACCAACTCCAGAACAATCTGAGTTCTTGTAGGTGATGATTCTTAGACCACTTAAATCCAAGGTTAGCACCTACACCAGGGTCGGGAATCTTTTTGGCTGAGAGAGCCATGAACGCCATATATTTTAAAATGTAATTCCGTGAGAGCCATACAATTATCTGTGTACGTTAGGCATTATCCAATAAAAATTTGATGTTGTCCCGAAGGACAGCTGTGATTGGCTCCAGCCACCCGCAACCATGAATATGAACAGTAGGAAATGAATGGGTTGTAACACATGAGACTGTTTTATATTTTTAACACTATTTTTTTTATTAAAGATTTGTTTGCGCCTGACCTGTGGTGGCGCAGTGGATAAAGCGTCGACCTGGAAATGCTGAGGTCGCCGGTTTGAAACCCTGGGCTTGCCTGGTCAAGGCACCAAAAAAGATTTGTTTGCAAGCCAGATGCAGCCATCAAAAGAGCCACATCTGGCTCGCAAGCCATAGGTTCCCGACCCCTGACCTACACAGTTTGCTCTCTAGTCTGAAAAACAGTTTACATCAAAATAAGAGGAGTACAATTTGGTCAGCTGATTCAACATTGCCCATCTAGGGCTGGCACTCGAAATTCAAAGCTACATCTCTCACACTGGTGCTCTGCTGCACATGAGCTTTGGTGCAGTGCAGTCCAGCCTGCAGACCTGCTTGAAAATACAGCAAAAAAATTTGTCTTCCCGCCTGACCTGTGGTGGCGCAGTGGATAAAGCGTCGACCTGGAAATGCTGAGGTCGCCGGTTCGAAACCCTGAGCTTGCCTGGTCAAGGCACATATGGGAGTTGATGCTTCCAGCTCCTCCCCCCTTCTCTCTCTCTCTCTCTTTCTCTCTCCTCTCCCTCTCTCTCCTTTCTATAAATGAATAAATAAAATAAAATAAATTAAAAAATATTAAAAAAAAAACTTATTAAAAAATAAAATAAAATAAAAATAAATTTGTCTTCCCTTTAACATCTAGAAAGTCTGTGAACAAATATTTTCCTTATACTGGGAATAAGGCTTTGGGTGCTGCAATTGTCACTTTTGGTACTCACCAAAAGTACACCCAGATCAGCCTTAATGAGGAAAAGTCCAATTGCTGATCCCATTTATAATCTCTATTCTTCACCTGAGGACCACTTTGTTTATAAGTACAATAAGCAAGTACTGAAGTAGCTTGGGAAAACAGTTAATTGGCATCTACAGAGTATGTTACCTTGTCAAGATGATTTTTATGCACCATCTACATCAGGGGTCCCCAAAATTTCTACACAGGGGACCAGTTCACTGTCCCTCAGATCATTGGAGGGCCGGACTATAAAAAAAAACTATGAACAAATCCCTGTGCACACTGCACATATCTTATTTTAAAGTAAAAAAACAAAACGGGAACAAATACAATATTTAAAAGAACAAGTAACTTTAAATCAACAAACTGACCAGTATTTCAATGGGAACTATGGGCCTGCTTTTGGCTGAGATGGTCAATGTCTGGTTCCATATTTGTCACTGCTAGCTGTAATAAGTGATATGATGCGCTTCCAGAGCCGTGAGGTGTGCGTCCCACGTCACCGGAAGTAGTACTGTACATGAGCAACGCCTCGCTTTGTGGCGCCGCCACATACAGTGCTCCTCTCACTGACCACCAATGAAAGAGGTGCCCCTTCCAGAAGTGTGGTGGGGGCTGGATAAATGGTCTCAGGGGGCCAAAGTTTGGGGACCCCTGATCTACATGATAAATGACCTTTGGTGATAATTTACATGGGACACAAATATCCTCACACTTTGTGCACTTACAAAAGGTTGATCTACATACCTCCTCTCTGTCTTCTTCTTGTTAACCTTTCCATCTTGTTCTTTCCCAGGTCCTAACATCAAGCCAAATCATTAGCCACCACCCATGAATCATTATGGCTCTATAACTTCTGACCTTCTCTTGTTCAGGTCAAGTGAATAGCTAAATGCAGTACTCTAAATTCTGTCCATGGAAAAGGTGTTTCTTTCTCACTGCCTTTCAGGACCACCCTTTAGGTTTCTATCTATAATACAAAGACAAAAACCAAGTCAAATAACTCATCCAAGGACACCCAGCTAGCAAATGTGGTATTGTGAAGCCAGTTAGTCTGACTCCGGAATCTATGCTCTTTAGCACCACTCCATAGCAGTCTTGGTAAATGGAGTGGGAAACAGACATTAATCATGAAGAAGGAAGCAAAACTGTTGGTTGCTACTAATTTTCTTTGGTACAATCTCCTGTTGACCTAGGGTTGGCAGTCACAAAAAGTTTGAATTCCCCCTAGTTGTTTTTCCTTCCTCTTGCTGGACAATCTGGATGTTTTTTCTTCTTCTGTTGGATCATTTATCAAAACAAAAAAAATTGAGATTAATTGGTTCTCACTTAGATTAAAATAAACCAGTACCTTGAACTGGTTGATTAAACTGAGAAATGAAAGACAGAGGATGATGACTCCTGAGTTAACCTGATTTTTAGAGTCCATCTTACTTGTGCTTGGCTTTAACATGGTCTAAACAACTTAGAATAACCTTGGCTTTGAGAACCATTGGACAGTAAGATAACTTCAAATATACAAAAGTGATAGTAGTAGTAGTTTTTTCTGCATAGCAGCATCTACCAAATGTTGTTAGTGGAGACAAAACATGAATTTTTTAAACTGATGAAGCCTATGTAGTCATACTTAGAGGAAAAGTCCTTTAAGCTCTGTCCGATTCGAATTTTTCAAAATCAAGCCATTGACTCAGCCACTTCCTTCTTATACATCCACGCTGTAGAAATGACTGCCTCAGCCCCCCCCCCAGCCCACTCATAGCCCAGGGCTCCACACTGCCCAGTCCTCACAGCTGAGGGCTCCAGCTGCCTGGAGACCACCCAGGTGGCGGCAGCAGATGCCCTCCTCCTTCATGGTGTTCTATTTTCTTTCCAGTGGAAGTATTGCACATGAACTAAAGAAAAATTGGAAATTACAGAGAAGTATGACCAGTCATAATCTCCACACTTTTAGCGTATTGAGTATTTCCTTGTTCTCTTTTTAATGCATTTTTTTCTTGAGACAACCTGTGGTTTGCTAACCTTTTCTCATTATTTTTAGAATTTACTGTCCTTGGAAAATGTACCATAAGTAACTACATAATACTTCACTGTCTGGAAATTTACTAAACCAGTTCTCTTTTAGACATTTTTTACCTTCAGTTCAAACATGGGGATGAACATTTATCTCCAAATATAAGTATTTGTTTATATGTTTTAAATTTCCCCCAGGATAGTTACCCACACTAGTATGGGTCACTAGTGTGCTCTTGAGACAGTCCTGAGAAAACCAAGCAGAGCCAAATGAAACTTTAAAAAACTATAAAAATTCTCCCATGTAATTCACAATAAAATATCAAACAATGACAGAAGCACCCCCACATTGTTTTTATAGAAGTACAGTGTAGAAAATGCATGATTATTAAACATCTGTCTGTTGCTAAACCACAAGCTCCATGAACACAGGGACTCTGTCCAGCTTATTCCTAGCACCTAGCATGTATTAAGTACTGAATAATCACTAGATAAGACAGATGTGTAATCAATATACTAATGAGAATTTGAAAGAGAAAAAGAGGAAATTGTTGAATACCAAGCCTCCAAACACCAACCTGAGTCCCACCACCCCAAGTTCACATGGCAGAATTCAGACCCTTGTCAGTTCCTTTTATTCTTCATACAAATATTTTACAGTTTTATTTTAAAATCATTTACACATATTTATACAAAGAAAAATAAATTTCAGGATGGAACCTTGGGACCATGGTAGTTTAAAAAAAAATCTCTCTGATCATTAGCTACTGAAGACAAGGCAAGAGGCTCAGCAGTCATTTCTGGGGGTTAATGTAGCTCCCTCCACGGGGCACAGCTGAGAAGAATCCAAGCTGTTCCCTAACCTTCCCTCCATCTTCACCTTGCAGAAGTACTACAGGGGTAGGGGATTTTTTGACACTGTCCCCTGGAAACATTTCAAGAAGTACAGCAAAGACCTAAGGTAACACTGAACTTCCTCTTTGCTAGGAATTTGGCAAGATGGCAATTTCTGAACCAACTTTCTAGAAGAGCTACTAATTCAAGTCTTACTCATAGGTCTAAGAGGAAGAGGGACTGCTGTACCCACCACATGCCTCTCCCACTGTTCTGTCCTCCCGCCAAAGGCCGAACAGAGCCCTTGATCTGATCCCATCTGGCCCCTTCCAGGCTAATTCCACAAATAAGCCTTCCTCCTACCCAACACCCAGAGGACTCTGCATAGCAATGGACCCTCACAGCTCTTGATAGTGATCTAGAGCCCTAGATAGCGATGCCAGCATTCCTGTAGGCAGCATTATACCCAAGGAATCCGAGCCACAGCCAGGAGAGGTCCAAGAATGACAGAACTATGAGTACCCCTACCAAAACTTGGCTCTACTGAGCCCAACCAACACTGAAATCAAACAGACCAACTCCTGACATCCTATCCTAGATACAGTCATCACAAGTGCACGGTAGAAGAACCTCCTACATACATCCGCCCAAGGACACTGTACTATTATGAGTGCCCAGTACAAGTGGGGAAAAGAACAGACAGTACAAATGTGGTAGACCCTATGAGAAATGGCAGCTGATGACAACAGTAACCCTTTACCTCTGGGTCCTACCCATAAAGCAGCACCAAGAAAGGGCATGATGAGCAGAGAGATCTGTAGCTGGATGTGCAATCCCTGAATTAACAAGGGACTCAGCAATAATACAGTTCATTTTCCTACAATTATGTAGGAACTAGGACAAAACCTACCCACCCCTACATTGAGGCCACTCCTGAGAGGCCGTACCGCTTATGATCGTCAGCCCACCCCCTTGGTAGGCCCATTTGGGGAGAGGGAGTCACATCCGGAGCGGGGACCCATCCAAGCAGACACTCACAGGGCAGCCCATCCCACTGTCACTGAGGCAGACCAAACATGGCTAAGAGGGTGGACAGATCCCGGGCATCAGCCGCCCCATAGGCATCGCTCTGGCCTAACATAGACAATGCCAAACGCAGGGTGCTCCAGATGTTCTCTGACATGGCGCCCCCTTCGCCCCGAGGGCCCCGGCTTTTCCTCTGCATGTTCAAGGCCTCCAAAAAGTGTTCCACAGCCTCCCTGTAAAAAAAGAGTAACAAGAGCTGGTGAGCAGAACACCAAGAAAGGAGGTAGGTCAGCTGGTATGGGGCGAAAGAAAGCTGGGGCTCATTAGTCAAATAACAGGAACAGAGCATAAAGAGTTAGGGCCAAAAAGGGAGAAAGAGTTCACTCATTCATTACTCAACAGATACTCTCACCGGTGAGCCCCAAGGTTGATGCAGCTGATGCCCAGGTTGTAACGGGACCGAATATAGCCAGGCTGTAGCTCAAGGGCCCGACGGTATGCAGCTACTGCTTCTTCACTCTGGTTTCCATTGGCCAGTGTGGCCCCTAGTTTATTCCACAGCAAATAGTCCTGGGACAGGGATGGAGAAGGGTTAGGAACATGGGCCAGGCTCAGATCAAATTCTGCCTAGTCTTTCCCCAGATTCACCAATCTGTTTAGCTAATATATGTTACGATCCCCTTCCTTTCTCCTCAAAAGTTTACTGTGTGGCCCTGGCCGGTTGGCTCAGCGGTAGAGCGTCGGCCTAGCGTGCGGAGGACCCGGGTTCGATTCCCAGCCAGGGCACACAGGAGAAGCGCCCATTTGCTTCTCCACCCCTCCACCGCGCCTTCCTCTCTGTCTCTCTCTTCCCCTCCCACAGCCAAGGCTCCATTGGAGCAAAGATGGCCCGGGCGCTGGGGATGGCTCTGTGGCCTCTGCCTCAGGCACTAGAGTGGCTCTGGTCGCAACATGGCGACGCCCAGGATGGGCAGAGCATCGCCCCCTGGTGGGCAGAGCATCGCCCCATGGTGGGCGTGCCGGGTGGATCCCGGTTGGGCGCATGCGGGAGTCTGTCTGACTGTCTCTCCCTGTTTCCAGCTTCAGAAAAATGCAAAAAAAAAAAAAAAGTTTACTGTGTGGTTCAATGTAACCACTCTCACCCCACACAGACTCCCTTAAGTTCAAATGATTCTACCTACCCACCACTCACCCATCTTTGCCCCGTTCTATCAAGGTAATCAGTACATGGGAGGCTAGAATAAAATATCCCAGTACTCCAACCAATGATTCTTCCACCCTATTTCCACTCCTCCGAGGCTCACATTCGGACGAACGCTGAGGGCCGCTGTGAAACAGTCCACCGCCTTGTCATACTCCCCACTCAGGTTGAAAAGGACCCCCAAGCCACACTGCACATCAGGGTCAATGGACGTAGGGTCCAGGCGCACAGCAGCCAGGAAAAGCTCTTTTACTTCAACAAACAGGGAGCTGGAAAGGAAGGAGAAAATGCAAAAAATAGGCAGAGGAGGATGTCTGTATTCGCACCCCTGCAAAATAATTCCTTAATTATTCAATCATATCTCGGAGATTCATCAATCTATCAGCCATCCCTCCTACTCTACTCCCAAATTCCAATTTAGAAACCTGTTCTTGCCTGACCAGGCGGTGGCGCAGTGGATAGAGCATCGGACTGGGATGTGGAGGACCCAGGTTCGAGACCCCGAGGTCGTCAGCTTGAGCACGGGCTCATCTGGTTTGAGCAAAGCTCACCAGCTTGGACCCAAGGTTGCTGGCTTGAGCAAGGGGTTACTCGGTCTGCTGAAGGCCCGCAGTCAAGGCACATAAGAGATAGCAATCAGTAAATAACTAAAAGCGCCACAACAAAAAATTGATGATTGATGCTTCTCATCTCTCTGTTCCTGTCTATCTGTCCCTATCTATCCCTCTCTCTGACTCCCTGTCTCTGTAAAAAAAAAGAAAGAAACCTGTTCTTTATCCTGTCCCAGCATTACACTGTAGAATGCAGCCCTCCTTCAAGTACAGCCTGGGTCCTCCATCTCACTCTTAGACCCTCGAGTCTCAATCTATCTAAACTTACAAAATCAAGGTTCTCCTCCCAGTCAGGTTACCATGCTCACCCCAGGAGCTCCTCACTCACTCGGACAGCAGGGACCCCAGGATGCGCTTGCTGGGGCTGAGCCCTGCGCCGCCAGCCCCTGCTTCCCCGGGCACCACTAGGTGGGCGTAGGCCGGTGTGTAGCGTAGCCAGTCTCGCAGGGTCTCACAGGCCTGTCGCTGCAGGGACTCATTGGTGAAGCTGACAGCCAGTGCCATCAGTGCAGTCCGGTTATCTGGCTTTAGCTCCAGACACCTGTTTGGACAGAGATGGGCAGAGCGGTCACTACAGTGACGCTGGCACCCATCAGCACCCTGGGATGCAAGCCAGGCTTCAGAATGTAATCATGATGGCCTCACCTGCCAGCTCCCTCAGATTAAGATACAGAGGAATCCTCTGAGTGCAACTTATTAAGAAAGTCACAGGAAACATTTTAGCAGCAAGGGAACCTGCCAGGGTCCCACAAATAAAATGTTTTTGAAGGAACAGAACCACTTATCTACAACTCACTACAAATGTTAGAGTTTCAGTCATGAGACACACTCTTGTTAGTGGCCAGAAAGAAGACAAGGATCTGGACCTGAGCTCCTATCATTCCCAAGGCTTTCTGCAGAGCCCCGGAGTCACCGCACCGCACCCTCCTGTGTACTCACTTCCGCAGTGCGCTGATGGCTAACAGTTCCTGTTCATTCTCTGCCTGGGTGGTACCCAGATACTGCCAAGCCTAGGAAGAAGTTGACAGATTCCATCACCCCTGTTTTCACCTTTCCGTCCTCCCTTCCTCTGTCTCCCCCCACTCACCATCTCACTCTCAGTCCCCACCCCAAGCCATCACCCAGGCCCTAATCCATCTGTAGTACTACTCTTTGGGGCCTCCCTCAGAACTGGAGGAGCAGTCTCCATCCGGAAGTCAGAATGAGTCACTCACTTCCATGTGCTTAGGATCCTGCTGCACAGCTGCCTCAAAAAGCAGCACTGCATTGGGCAGGTCGCCCTCCTGAAGTCTCCGCAACCCTTCCTCAAAAGGCTGGGGGTGGTCACGCAGGGGGTTCTCCTCCTCAAACTGGTACCCCTACAGGGAAGAAAAGACAAGTGACATCCCATATAAGAAGGAGCCCTCACAAAGCAGCTGGAATAGACGACAACCAAGACAGAGGTAGAGAAGATGAAGGTCTCCAAAAAGGTATCTGAATAAACTCTGGCAAGTTTCCTGTATTAATAGATCATCTATGACCACAGTAAAATCATTCAGTTTTGTGCTCACACTTCTATATCCTGTTCACAATAAGGATATAAACTAGCCTCACAGCGAGGCTAGTCTACAAACTCCAAGATGGGAATAAGTTTATTTTAGGAACTCTTTATAGGCCTGGATTTCCACATCCTTGACTGCTCAACCACGGAACAGAACACGTGTCTTACCAGGATTTGCTTACAGTAATGAGATAAGCTCTCCTTAGGTACTCAACAGGCACTTCTTGTTATCCTGCAATAGCGTGGGAATGTATAAAGGAAAAGGCAATTTGGACTCAGAGACCCTGCCATTCAAATCCAACTCTTACTTAGCTCATGGAGTCATTGTGGGCAATAACAAGATGGAATGTGTTGAAGCACTTTGAAATTCTTAATTTATTCCTCAATTTCATTCTTAAGAGTTATTAATATTAAACTGTATCTGATAGTAAACGAAAGCTAGACCCCAAATTCCTGAGGGCAGAAAATGCTTCAGAAAGATTCTGTTCCCTTCTGCGTGAGGATTTCTCATTTGAGGGAAGACATGGTGCTCTTTGCACAGTTCTGTCTAGTAGTATTATTTCATGTTAGGCAGGGAGGTAATAAAGCAAAATGGCAGTCACTAATAAACTGCGTGATTTCAAACAAGCAAAAAAATGTTCCCTTTGGAGAATAAATGGTTACTATCACAAAACAATATACCAGAAGACAACAAAAAGCAAAATATTGCAGTTAAGGATAAACTGAAATGAAAGTATACATAATAAGCACACTACTACTGAGAAACTGCTGAAGAATCAGGAACACTTATCTTACCAGAAAGTTCTAAATAAAAGTCATCAGATGGAAATTATTTGTGACAAAATTAAATAATTACAATGAAGGTTTAAGAAGCGAGACATACACAAACAAGATGGATTTGGGGTCAATGTATAAAAAGTACGTTCATGTCGAACATAGGTAATGTTCAGGGACATCTCTATACAATATGAAAACTCACAGGCAGAAAACGACCCTGCAACAGGCATCAGCAAGCCTTTTCTGTTAAGTAGGGCCAAGTAACATTTTGTCACAACTACTCAATTCTACCACTGGATTGAGAAAGTAGCCACAGATACTATTTAAATAATTAAGTATGGCTTATCTAATTTTCACATGTCAAAAATCGTACGTTTCATTTTTTTCAACAACTTAAAAATGTTAAAACCATTTTCAGCTCACAAACTAATAAAGGGGTGGCAGGATAGATTTACTGGAGGGCTTTAGTTTGCCAATGCCCACCTTAGACTATTAAAGTTCAAAAAAATAAATCTTTCTATATTCATTCTCAACTACTGGCCATCATCAGTCCTTGTCTTAAGCATCATGTAGGAAACAGAGATCATGGTCACCTATAACACAATTTCATAATGAAAGTAATTCCTGCCTCTCAGACCTACTGAAAGCATCAAATAAGAATGGTCATGCCTGACCAGGCAGTGGTACAGAGGATAGCACATCGAACTGGGACGCAGAGGACCCAGGTTTGAAACCTCGAGGTCACCAGCCTGAGTGTGGGCTCATCCAGCTTAAGTGCGGGGTCAGCTGGCTTGGGCATGGGATCACAGACATGACCCCATGGTCACTGGCTTGAGCCCAAAGGTCAATGGCTTAAAGCCCAAAGTCGCTGGCTTGAGCAAGGGGTCACTCGCTTTGCTGTAGCCCCACTCCCGTCAAGGCACATAAGAGAAAGCAATTAATGAACAACCAAAGTACCGCAACAAAGAATTGATGCTTCTCATCTCTTTCCCCTCCTGTCTGTCTGTCCCTATCTATCCCTCTCTCTGACTCTCTCCCAGTCAATCACACACAAAAAAAAGAATACTCACAAAGCCTTACCAAAAAGCTTAAAATACTATTCATGAATAGGTATTATCCTCAGCAGACAATGCAACAAGTCAGTGCCATCATGATGCAACCACAGGATTCTCTAAATATCCTCCTACTCATGCTCTATTCTCTTTGAGATTTTATCAAATGCTAATGAGGGAGAAAATTTCAAAATTAGAATATTTACATAGATGAAAAAGAGTACTCTAAAGGTATCTTTAACACTATTACATCCTAAAAATCTAATCCAAGCCAATCACTAGGTCTGATCAATGTCTGGTCTATTCAAAAATCTCATAGGACCACACTGCAAAAATAGGGTGACTACTAAGAGTGTGCCCCATCACAGAAACTTCCCCTTAATGCCTAACAGTATACAATATCTGCTTGAATGATAGCTGTTGTCTTGAAAAATTAAGAGTGCCATCAATATAAAACAGTATATCAGAGACCCATGAATTTATCTGATAAGAGTCAGAGTCACATTTTGGGGGAAAAAAAGTACTAATGACATATAATTCAGTAATAGCACAAAGCCAAATAAAAGTCGAATTGTTCATTATTAGTGAGTAATAAAGTAAAACATACTTCTATGGACTACTAATGCAAATGTTTCTAATCCTAATTTTACAATATACCCCAAGGTATCAATCATATCAAATAGGGTTTAAGAATCTAAAAGCATAATTATGTTTTTAAGTTTTTAATTTAAAAATTTATTCCGAGCATGTCATTAATATGTGAGTAAACAAATGCTAACAGAAAATGCTCATATGAAACTAGTGCTATGTCTATGACTATATTTATCAAAAGCATAGAGATTTTTATCTAAAATTTTATAACTTGCCATTTTTTAGTCAAGGGGGCCTAGGTAACTTATCAAATTAATACAAATTAATAAAAGAAATATCTCCAGGTACTTCCTAAAGTTCTTCCAGATCAGAATGCTATAGAAGAAATTCTTATTATGCTAAAACATAGGGTGGGGTCCCCAAGAGTCAGCTCTTTTCTATATTAGTGCAGCGATTTTCAACCAATGTGCCACAGCCGGCGCACTGGGGAGCCGCAAGGATTTTTAAAACATACACTACCTGACTCTTCAGTCAGGGTACTGACCTCTTTTCCTCAGATTGTCAAATTTAAAAAAATGACAACAGCCAACACAACAATAACTCTGGTATGAATGAATCAAAATTAGACCATTTTTGTGTGTGTGTCAGATCAGTAAAAAAGATATTTTTTGGTGTGCCACAGAATTTTAGGAATTAGTTTACGTGTGCCACAAGATAACAAAGGTTGAAAATCGCTGTATTACTGGATAGCTCTCAAGAAATCAGACTGGGGTAACAAACAAAATCATATTTCTCTGAGTACTAAGTTTTTCACTGGCTTTTAAAGTTATCCTTGTCTTTTTAAAGTTATCTTGAATGTTATTCGTCTCTATCTCTGCACAGCTCCCTTATGTCATCAAGGTCTACCTCCAACATCTGGTCTTATATCGCATCCCTGGTTCCAGCCCCAGAATCCCTTCCCAGACAGATCCGAGCTGAGAAGACATCACGAAACCAAGAAATTCTCTCCCTTCCCAATCATGCTTCATCTCGGCAGCTCAATTATTAACCACACCCCCAAATGCCCTACAACCCACCGGTCGTATTTTTTTCACAGTGATATCCCTGAAATAACACACACTTCTAGGTCAACAGTATATGTTATATGCAAAAATTCGATCATCTTTCACCACGGACTGCTAGGAAATTTTCCTAACATTTAATATAATTCTTTGAAAACACTCTAAATTGGAGCAAGTGGTTCTACTTTCAAGGAAGAGGTCAGAATTTAAAATAAGCCTGTCAGTTTTAAAAAGTACAAAGGTATTAAGGTATGGAAACACAAAGATAGTCTACCCACTACCACTCCACACTAAAGGAGTTATCAATTTACTCAAAATGTTTTCAATCTCCAAAGCAGAGCCTCCTCGTTTGTGCTCTGACTGCATCACGTGCAAACCTCTATCATAGGTGTACCACCACTGTGTCACTGTTATTTAATGAGGGTGGTCTGCTATTCCTAACCATCAAACTCTATGAATACAGCATACTCTCAATCACTAGAGGACATCAGGGGCACAGGAATGTTTCAGACTTCCTCATGCGAAAGGGCTCAAGAAAATAATTACTTAAAAGTGAGTACCCAAATTCAGGATTAAAGGAGAGATAACAAAACAAGGAAATACTGCCCTGGCCAGGTTAGAGCATTGTGGTTACAATCCTCGATCACAGTACATACAATCAACCAATGAATACATAAATAAGTGGAAGAACAAAGCAATGTTTCTCTCTTTCTTCCTTCCTTCCTCTCTCTCTCAAATCAATTAATAAACTTAAAAAGAAAAAACAAACAAACAAGGAAACCCTGCAATCTAAAAAACTAGTTCTTACCTTGTCATAGGAAGCAGTCGTGAGGTCGTCATAGTCAGAAAGCCAGGGGTGGGCCTCAGCATCCCGCTTCGCCATCTCCTCCAGCTCTGCCTGCAACTTGTCCCAGAAATCGACATCAGACTGTAAGGAAGGGAAGGCAGATAGAAAAAGGGGATACATCATGACCACCCCATCCCACCCTCAGCTCCATTAGAACGATTCCCTGAGGCAGCAGTTCTTAAATTTCAATGTGTTTACGAGCATCTGAAGCTTTTTAAAAATGCAGATTCCTAGATCCTACCCCAGATTCTGATTCAGTCATCTGCAGTGATGCCAGGTATTGGCATTTTAGAGGCACCTACCCTACCCCTAGCAATTCTGACATGGAAGATCCAGGAACACCGTGCTCATCATCTTTGATGTTAACACACCCACTCTCTCCAATGGAGTCTTTTCTCTTGGGGCGTCTGTTCCTGCACTATCTGCTCTCACCTCTATAGCTGTTTTGGCTCGTTCAAACTCCACATCAAGGGCAGATGTGTTTCCTGATCTTGTGAACTGGTCAACCCAGGCATCTGATGTACCCTGTGGCAAAGAAATACAGTCATACCACCGCCACTAACTAAGTACCCACTAAACACCAACTAAATACCCACTGAACACCACCAACCTGGACACTTCTGAGAACCTTCTCAGAATCTCTTTCCCACCCACTCAGACCTGGGTGCTACCAAGACAAGCTGGCAATAAAACCCCTTCCCCATCTGGAACCACTGAACACTGGACCCAAGACCTAGGGCACCAGCTGGCTCTGAAGTGGGACTGGGAAGTGACAATGTCCTACCTGCTGCTGTATAAACTCTGCTGCCCACTGTTCTGCCTGAGCTCGGCCCGACCCTGCACCGGACTCCAGGGACACCTGCCCCTCGCCAATCTGCCGCACGAATTTCAGGAACTGGGGCACAGAGACACACATAGGCCACTCGGGAGAGAACTTCCAGGTGTGCACTCTCAACCATGCCCAAGAGGAGCCTGCGCTTACCCTCCCCTCTGACCATCTCTGGCTACAGACAAGATATGCTAAAGATCCTAAAAAATGTAGAGAGCAAAAAAAGAAAGGGATTTCTGGCTCTAAAGATTTGAGAAGGCACAGAAAAGAGAAAGGGTTAGCAGGCAAGGAAACGAGGGAAAGCATGTTGGAAGGAAAGAGGAAGGACTCAAAGTCTCCATTCTCCAGACTGGAAGGAATGGGCCTGGGATCTCATCTCCTTCTCTTTAAACTCAGCTAGGGTAAGAGAAGCCAGACCCTTCACTTCCAAGACCAGGTCTGCTGGGCAAGGCAGCAGTGGGTTTGGCTTACCTCAGAGTTAGCCAATTTGGGGTCATCTACTTTGGCCACAAAGTCACTGGCAGTGTGCCGCAGATCCTCATCAGGATGATACTCGTCGTACCTGGAACAGGTAAGGCCAGACTAACTTTACACATTTGTTAGCCATTACCTTCCCAGGCTATTCCCCACTCCCAGCCCACAGCTATCACAGTTCCTGTGGGAGAAAAGAAAGTGACCTTACTCAACTCTCTCGTTAAGAATGTACAAATTCCAATTTACATTAAAGAAGGACATTTGGGCAGGAGTGGTAAAGTGCTAGTGACAGACATCCTTGTACCTCTCCCTTTTCCCACACATATCTTTACAGAGAGAAGGAATATAGATCGGCTCCAAAATAAAACGGAAACAGAGTGCATAAGGTAAAACTATGAACTTCTGTATGGGCAGTTAGGATTCTCAGGGATAACACAAGTGGAAACCTTAATGTACAAAACGAGGGGGTTACAAGCTGGTTTGGGAATGTGGCTGGAGGAGACTGGAAGGGGCTGGAAAACTGTCCCATCCTCCTCCCACAGGGACCCATCCAGAAAGAAGGAGCTGCACTCACCAGCGATCCGCGGCAGCTGTTGCCTCAGGCTCTCCCAGCCACAACTTCTCCTCGGACTGTTCCAGATATTCCTCGGCCCAGCGCGCAGGGGACACAGACAAAGGGTCTGCAAGGAGCAGAGAGTTGGGGAAATTATACAGGACTCAGTGAGCTGGCAAGGAAAGAGTACTAACTGGACCAAGCCAAAGCAGTCAAAATCCTACTTGATCCCTCAGAGACCCCTGGTCAAAAGAAAATATTACTAAATTTCCCACATCCAACCCACTGCCCCTCAAGGGGCCTGGGGCAGAAACTTACTGAGTTGGGAACTGGAGACAAAATAAAAAGGCTCAGAAAAGGAGTAATGACCAAACCCTTTTGCATGAAGTGCCAGGAAACTCAGTAAGAAAGAGCAGGCACTAGAGCAGGGGTCCCCAAACTTTTTACACAGGGGGCCAGTTCACTGTCACTCAGACCATTGGAGGGCCGGACTATAAAAAAAACTACGAACAAATCCCTATGCACACTGCACATATCTTATTTTAAAGTAAAAAAACAAAACGGGAACAAATACAATATTTAAAATAAAGAACAAGTAAATTTAAATCAACAAACTGACCAGTATTTCAATGGGAACTATGCTCCTCTCACTGACCACCAATGAAAGAGGTGCCCCTTTCAGAAGGGCGGTGGGGGCCGGATAAATGGCCTCAGGGGGCTGCATGCAGCCCGCGGGCCGTAGTTTGGGGACCCCTAAACTAGAGTCTCCACCTTCCTCGAAGGTGCTATTGGGAAGCAGCAAGGGATCCAGGGAGAACAGAGGAGCTCTTGTTCCGTAACCAGATCTCCAGTCTGTCCCCCACCTAGAGTTCACATCCTCCCAATGAAAGCAGCCAAGCAGCACGTTTCATCTGAATATACCTACCAAGACCATCTGAAAAGCAGAAGGCTGAGCTAGAGCTAAAGATACATGGGTCCACTCTTCCCAACGGGCGTTTGTTTTTTTCACTTTTTAATTGAGATGTAAAATACAAACATGAAAGTACATAAAGCGTGCCAAGCTTAAGTAGACTGCTTCATTCGCTTCCACATATAAATACACTCAAATCACCACCACCTGATGAAGATACAGAATATTCAGAGTTCCCTCGAAGTTTCCCTCATACCTCCATCCCCCAGGGATAAACACTATGCTGACTTCAGTCACTTTTGATTAATTTTGAGGGCTATGTTTTTAAGTCTAATTCTAGAAATTGTCTTAGCTCTAGTGACAAAGGGCACTGCTGCAACATCTGAATAAACAAATCAAGGCCACAGATCGAATGAGGGTGCCAAACTCTGTTTCTCAACCTCTAGGACTTCGCCCTTTACTATTCCGGGACCAGGGGGGAAAAGGCAAAGAAAAATTATTCAATGGGACTGTAAAGAATGAGTAAACAAGGCCCTGGCCAGTTGGCTCAGTGGTAGAGCATCGGCCTGGCATGCAGGAGTCCTGGGTTTGATTCCCGGCCAGGGCACACAGGAGAAGCACCCATCCGCTTCTCCACCCTTCCCCCTCTCCTTCCTCTCTGTCTCTCTCTTCCCCTCCCTCAGCCAAGGCTCCATTGGAGCAAAGTTGGCCTGGGCGCTGAGGTTGGCTCCATGGCCTCTGCCTAAGGTGCTAGAATGGCTCTGGTTGGAACAGAGCAACACCCCAGATGGGCAGAGCATTGCCCCCTGGTGGGTATGCTGGGTGGATCCTGGACGGGCGCATGCGGGAGTCTGTCTGACTGCCTCCCCATTTCCAACTTCAGAAAAATACAAAAAAAAAAGTAAAAAACGAGTAAACAGAGAAAACGTGAGCCTGCAGTGTTCCTTCCTTCTACTCTGCATCACATCTTTACAAACCAGATACGAAGATGGACATCTTGTCTTTGTCCCCAATTTGAAGAGCTGTCATTAATTTTAAAACTGAGATTTATCCCCCCAGTATTAATGTTTAGCAGAACTTTACACTCCATTTAACTGAGACTTTGCTTTAATAATTTCAACAAAGTAATCTCAATATCTGAGGAAGTATTTTCAAAAGCTGAAAAAAAACAAAGGAGCAAGACTCTCAGAACATACCTAAGTATAACTAAGTAATCTATTACTAGTACAATAAAAAATACAGTTGACAAATTTTTTGGTCATAAATTCAGTCTCTTATTTTCACAGGTTCTCAACATTTATATCCAGATTTCCCTCACTCGCTCTTAGAGGCAACATTTATTTTTCCTTTGCCCCAACGAGACTGTTGGCTCAAGAGTAGTGACCTAAGGAGATGCTTAACACAGACTTTATAGCACCCCCCAGTTCCTTTGTCCCATTCTGTTGAAAAATCACTAGTTCCTGCCCCTTACTCTCCATTCACTCCTTACTCTCAACTAGAGCTTTTTGCAAAAGCATACTGCAACCACAAATGCCCCTTCTAGAGAACACCATTTCTGTGAAAAAATACAAAGTACCTGGACTTTAAAAGAGACATGAGATAGATTAAAAGAAAATCACTGAGGTGAAAAAAGACATCTTCAAATATCTGTAATTTGACATCTGGCCATATTAGCCACAAGGCTCAGAATTTTCTGGCATTGGGAACCTGCTTTAATAAAGAAGTCAAAATAAAATACCACTTGGCCTTCACAATATTTTTTGAGACATTTTACAGAAAATCGGATCCATATGGATACCTCTAAGATTGAAGCAATTAAGGCCGACAAAGGGAAAGGGACTCTCCTAGGTCACACAGATGAGTAGAATTCAAGCAAACAACCTAGATACCAAACATCCAACTCAGAATGTTCACCACATACAGCTCACTATGTGTTCCTTGCATCTAGGCACATCGACCCCAAGTCAAAAACTCAGAACTTCCTACCCTTATCAAAAGTTTCTGTGTTTGCTAGACAGCACAGTGGTAGAGAATGTAGCTTCTAGAATCAAGCTACCTGCACTCAAATCCCAACTCCACCATCCAGCTTCAGACAAATTACTTAACCCTCCAAGTTCCCATTTCCTTATTTATAAAATAGAAATAATAGTAGCTACCTCATAGGGATTGTTATAAAGGCCAAATAAGATAATGCACATATAAAGCACAAAATAACAAATATTAGCTATTGCTATCACAGCTGTTTACTGCAAATCCACACCGCAAGTAGTAAACATTACAATGAGATGGTTATTCCTTTTGTTCCATAGCCTCTTCCTCTGTTATCCAGGGGAGATCCAGGACAATCCCCTTCTGCTACTGCTGCCCACTGCTTTCCTACAGAAGTACAGGTTTCTCTCTCTCTCATGATTATCACTGAACCTCACATACCATGTTAGCTGAGGCTGTCTAAACTAATGATTGATGCTTCTCATCTCTCTGTTCCTGTCTGTCTGTCCTTGTCTATCTCTCACTCTGACTGTCTCTGTAAAAAAATAAATAAATAAAAATAATTTAAACTCAAACTCATTAAGGTTATGTTTCATTTCTAGACGTGAGCAATCATGAGACAGAGAATTATTCAGCCCAGAAAATTAGGGTTAGGGGGACAGAGTCCATCAAGAAATATGGCAGACTAAAAACTGAGCTTGGTGTGGTCATGGAATAATTCTATACGTTGACTGTGGTGGTGGTTACACAAATCTACACGTGATAAAACTGCATGAAACTATACACACACATAAATAGGGGCATGTAAAACTGGTGAGATCTAATAAGCTCTGTGGGTAATTTCCTATTTTGATATTTTGCATAACTAACAGTTATTTATGCAAAATGTTATCACTGGTGGAAACAGTGTAAAAGAAAACCAGAACCTTTCTGTACATTTTTTTGCAACTTCCAGTAAAACTATAATTATTTCCAAATAGAACATTAAAACAAACAAACAAAAATTAACTTCAAGGTGCCTTTTAAACTTAAGTCTATATTTGTAACAATGGAGATTAGAAAATAATAAGACTTTCAAGAATATATCCTTATCTCATCTCAGTCTACTTAACCATAAAGTAATAGGTGATCTATATCATCAGTATAATTATATCACCCACTAATGTTATCAGAATAATCAAAAAAATTTAATTACTAGAAAATCAATTTTCTTTAGCCTTTTCTCCCAGATCTCACTTCATTCATTCCCTAAATACTGAAGATCCACTACATACAAAGCAATATACTACTGCAATAGGACATTTTTTATGAAGGCAGACTCCAAATAGCTCAGCTTCTCTTCCCAGCTTCCCATGTCCTTGCTCCTGTGAAGCAGACATGGTTACAAAAGAACATAAGAAAAAGAAGAGAGAGCTCTCCCAAAGAGGGTATCACAGGTAAGACAGGCCCAAAGTGTTTTTCTGAAGTTTACACATTATGGAAGATTTCAACGGCTGCAAACAATTCAGATAATTATAACAAAAATCTCATCAGTCTTAATGCCTATATAGTAGTGATTTTTTTTTTCTTTTTTTGAGCTATGAAAAATAACTGATGCCCACACATTACAACAGAAGACTCTCCATAATGAGAGACAGCACTTAGGTCTAAGGTTTCCATGAGACACCATCTCAGTCTAGTGGAGGGTCCCTGTTACAGCTCAGATTTCTCAATGATAGTGTAATGGTTCTAAGTATAGAGACTACAGGCAACAGACATGCGTTCAAATGTCATCTCTTTATTGAATAATTCTGGACAAAGTATTTAACCTTTCCAAATCTCAGTTTCCTTATCCATAAAATAGGGGAGGAATACCTACCTTGTAAGTGTTCCTATAAAGATCAAATAGGTTTGAGAATATAATGTGCACAGCACGATTAATGAACCAAGAGCACCTGCTATTTACCTTCAACTTCAACTTAAGGGTAGGAAAGGGAGTCATGATAAAAGAGACCACTGGCTTTATCAAAGGTGAGTTTTAGCTGTTAAATTTTGGGGGTTTTCTCCTGTGTATGCAGTAAGCCCTATCTTTAGAAGAATAAAAATGATGAGGGATAAACCAATTAGGTCCCACTCATCACCTCAAGAAAATTCAGAACTATGATGATGTGAGCACCCTGAGATTCTAGGATCTTTGTAACTTTGTCCCTTTGAATCTCTTGTTATTCTTGGATTTCTTAAATTAGAAAAAGGCTAACAATGCTTTTCTCTGAGGGCAATCAAGAAGAGAAAAGCTGAAGAGAATGCCCTTCTTCCATACCCCAGACAGGATTAGGGGAGAGAAAAATCAATCTCAGAGGATGCAGTGAGAATGGACTCTCTCAGAGGAAAAAGTTGGCTGAGACCCTGAAGAGCCAAAGCTATAGGCCTGGCAGAGCCACATGATGGTTAACCCTACAGGGTCTGGAATCATTCAAACCCAGAGTCAAATCCCAACTCCACCACTCACAAAGCTGTGTCACCTTGGGCAGTTTTCTTATCTATAAACCAGGAATAAAAACAGTAACTAGCTCAAGGGTTCTCATGGGGATTAAATAGAAGATGCATTTAAAGCACTTAACACAAAGCCTTAAACATAGTAAATAACCATTAGCTATTATTATTAGTTTTTATCATCAAGGTATGATCTTTGCTCTCCAAGATCTTATACTTCAGGCCCTTGAACTCAACAATTCCATCTTCAAAGGCCGAATCCTGTTCAAGATGTCTTAATGCCAGAATCCCACAGGCTGTATTAAATATTTCTCTCTTCCTGGGCCACACTGCAATCTACGCAGTCTCTCCACCAAACTACAGTAATAAAGTTTCAGGTAACAAAGAGGTAAACATAACTCCTCATGTTCTCATTCATGTTCTTTCTCTCTCTCTCTCTCAAATCTTTTCCCCAGTTCAAACCCAGTCCTCTTTTAAATATAAGTTTCAATTACCTATTATTATAACCTAAGGGAAATCAGGTTCAGTGCACCATAGAAATAATCAAGAGTCCAAAAAAGTCACAAGCAGCTAAAATGACTCTCTATCCTAAGACGAATTATGGTAACAGTGTAGAACTTTGCCCCATAGGAACCATTTAGATTTTTCCATGAGGAACCTCACCTGTCACTTCAGAAATGAATTCTTGGGACCAGTCAGTCTCATTATAATCCTGAGTTACATCCACAGCATCTCCAGCTGCAAGAAACTCCTGGGCCCAATTTTCAGATAAGGCCAAGTCTGCCACACCAGGGGCTTAAGAGAGAGAAAGAGAGAACTAAGAAACAAAAGAAATATGTATTATTCTATCATGCATAAAGAACCCTGAGGGCACATGAAAACACTGTTGCTTTCTTCTCCTCCTGCATCTCAGCTTCCCAGTCCCAGCAGCAACCAAATATAAAACCCCTGGGCTCTATCTACACAGAAAATGGTGATCTCCCCTCTCACGAGACTTTGGACCCACCTCTCTGGGGCGCCTGGCGGAAGCTTGACTGTTCAATCTCCTGCATCTCTGCCAGGAGGTCATCCATCTTGAAGGTCTGAGGGGCACGCGATACAAGTGGTACATTCTGGTCCTGGAGGAATTCTGCCACCAACTGTCAGAAGAGAGATGGTGAGATGAACCCAGCAAGTGACAGACCCATGGGGTAGGGGTTACTAATGTCAACTACAAGGAAACAGAGAAACTATTAATTTGGAAATACTCAAAGAATACATTTCTAAAAATAAGCAGGAAGGCAAAGGCAAATTTCATTTGGTCAGGAAAGTCCAAAGACTGAAACATGGGTGAGCCAAATTTAAAGTAAAAACACAATGAGGGGGAAAAAAAACTGCAACAAAAGAAACTGGTATATTTACCTCATCTTCAGAGGCTACGCCCAAAGGCTTAGAGACCTAAGACAGAAGGGAAACAACATGGTACAGTGGTGAAGACCAGACACACAACTAACTTCAACTGGGTTAAAACTCCAGGTCTGCCATTTATATGACCTTGGGCAAGTCACAGTACCTCTCTGAGCCCCCGTTTCTTCACCGATAAAATGGCTGCCTTTATCAATGTAAAGGTGAACAGTGCTTAGTATATTGCTCAGTAAATGAGTGTTTACCCATTTACTCAGTAAACACTCATTAAGTGGTAATTATTATTCGCAACACAATAGAGCAGTGATTTTTCAACGTTTTTTATCTCATGCAACTAATTACTACAATTCTGCAGCACACCAAAAAAAAAAAAATTACAGTTTTTATTGACCTGACCAAAAAAAAATAGGTATAATATTAATTCATTCACACTAACTGCTATTATTGTATTATTGGCTGGTGTCACTTTTTTATTTGACAATGTAAAGGCAAAAAGGTCAGAGCCCTTGTCTAAATAGTCAGGTGCAGCATGTTTTTAAAATTCTTGCCGCACACCAGCTGAAAATTGCTGCAACAGAGAAAGGAGTTAAGTGTACATGTGGACCCTCCATTCCCAGCCACCACTTGGGCTTTCCATCTCAAGAATACTCACTGCCTCAGAGGCTGGGGTTCCTGGTGGCCAGGGACCAGGCTTTAACCCCTCCTGCCGAAGGGCCTTGTCCTGGGTGAAGTGCCCGGCCAGCTTCATGAGTGGGTTGGCACCCCCGCATTCGGCCTCCACCAGCTCCCGCATTGCCATGGTGACAGCCAACTCTCTGATGGGAGAGAAGGTTAGGAACCCAGGTCCCCACCCACAATTCAGCCTGTATCTGGGGGAGGCAGATAGACGTCTGTCCCAGGTTAGCTAGTGGCCACACTCTCCGCTCCTGGCCCCCACCTTTGCCAGGAGTCCCAGAGCGGACCGCTGCCCTCATGCCACCACCCCCAAAAGCCCCGGGTATCAGCCTGGGCCTCCACAGCGGCCTCCACGACTGTGGTCTCAGACGGACAGATTGGCCGGCAGCCGTCCCCCAGAGGGGCCTGGGTCCCAAGAGACCACGGGGTTACAATTCCGCAACCGGGCTGTACCGGGGCATTGGCAGGGCAACGAAGAGGGGCAATGACGCCTGACCGTAAACTCCAGTGCCCCACACTCTCCATAGTAAGGCGCACACCGCGGGGGGACCACCCCCTCCCCGAGGTCACCTGAGCCCCTCCCCTAAGTCACCTGAGCCCCTCCCCCAGCTCCGCCAGGCCAGGCCCACCACTCCCGCGCTCCGGACCGCCTCATCTCCCCCAACCCCAGTCGCAGCTCCAGCCCCGCCCCCGGGACCCGCGAGGACGCAGCAAGGGCGAGGAAAGCTCGGGAACGTGTCCTCGGGCCCCCCTCGACCCTGCGCTCACCAACGCGCGCCACGCCGCACAACCCGCCTGGGCACCTGGTGCGGGATGGAACCCGAGAGGAAACGATGGGGTGGTGAGCCAGGGGCGGAGCTCGAGCTTAAAGGAGCCGTGACCACCGCGCCGCTGTCCTGCCTTGCGGAAGCTGTTTTAAAGGTAAGACTGCGACGCAGCGTGATGGGAGGAGCCGGGAGTCTTAAAGGGGAAGTCTAGGACTACTCTGGGAGCTTACGGTCTCCAGGACTTGTTTGAAGGGACACTCAAAGAAGAATGGAGCTAGGAGGGGACTTTCTGAGCTGGGGTGAAATCCGAGGGCACGGGATCCTGGGCTCAGTGTATTCTAGTTCTTCCCCGGAGGCGCACTGTGTAACGCGCGATTTGCGAGAGTCAAATCTGGGGGCCTCCCCAACCTTCTAGGCCTGTCCCCTTTCAAATTGCCTTTAGCGGACCGTATCATACATAGTCTGACTGGAGACAGCGGACTGCCCCCAATCCTTCCTGACAACCCTGCGTAATAAGGAAAACAGCACTGGATGATGACAAATTCCGGAGACTAAAGAAAGTAGAGTCCAACGCACCATGAGACCTCAAGCTGGTAACCCTACAGGGAAGGTGCACAGTGAGTCACTCCTCTTCCCTCCATTCTCCCGCGCCACTGGTCAAGGTCACTATGATGGCCTATTGCCACTGCCCCAAACTGGGGAAGCACAGACCTGATGCAAGAAATGATTTTAATCACGGTTTAAGCCTCAGGCCCCACCATCTGCCACAGGATTGGATCTGGTGTCAGACTTCAAGAAAACCCTGAAATCTTACCTGGCTCCAAGACCAAGGTAGACCTGATGTCATGAAGAAGGGCTGCTGGTAGATGAGCAGGGATGGTGGTGCCAAAAAGACAAAAGCCCCAGTTCAGCCCAGGGGCAGCAGAGGAGACAGACAGCAGGTGGCGCCCTGGACCAGGCTGTCCTGCAGATTTCAAAGGTGGAGGCTCCAGGGAACCAGAGGGGCAGAGCTGTGTAAACTAACTTAAATCTCGGGAGATAGAAAAACTGCTCTGAAAGATCAGGGGGACAGAGTGACAGGGCAGACATTCAATCGTGCAGAATTTCTCCTTTTCCTTACCTTTTCACCTTTTTTCAGAGGCCCTAACTAACCCAAACCCTTTTTCCCCTGGTACACAAATCCCAGCCCTTGCATGTTCACTGTTCTCTGGCTACCATTGTAAAGCAAATACCTAGTACCTAACAAACTAAATCATGCCAAGAAGGAAGAGATGTCCTCTGAGAAGTGTATGTTTAAAAAGGGAATCCCTAGAGAGAGCAATATTTAACTGACATGGTAGAATTTCAAAATCAAGACAGCTTGAGAGGACTTCCCAATACCTCTCAAACCATACACATAACCAACCTTCTGCTCTGCTAGATTAGTAACTGGTTAGCAATAACTAATTATATGACCTTCCCAATAAAAGTGATGTTTAGTGAATACTTAATAAAATCTAGTCATTGCACTGAACACTTTATTTGCATTAGTGCTTTAGTCTTAATAATAGCCCTATGAAATAGGTATTACAAACCCTACTTTACAGATAAAACATCCAAAAACACTCAGCTAGGAAGTCAAAAATTCAGTTCAGACATAATTCCAAAATCCTACCCATTATACCCACTGTTTCCAGTCTTAGAGAAGCCTTACTTATAAGCCGTGGAGAGCTTTAGTCTCCTAGCCGTAGAATTCTTCACATAAACCTGACCCACAAGTCCAAGATGATGCTAAGAAAGAATTAATCGAGTTACTTGGGTGTTTAATATTTAGTTTATTGAAGTTCTATCTTAAAATCCTAGATTTTGTTTATTCAACTTCAATCTTAAATTCTATTCGTAAAAGTAATAATTTTATTAAATGAAAATAATCATTTCTACTTGTTCCTTGTGGATTTCAGACCTGAGAAGGTATGTAACTGTGCAGTGGAGACTTATAAGTAACTAGAGAAAAAGAGTAATGGAGGACATATTGGTCTGTGTCCAGCAATGATTATGACTATGAAATTAAACTCCATTGAGAGGATGGATTCTCCAATCAAGAGGTTTGATGTGGTGTAATCCTCACGTTCCATTGGCTAATGTTTAGTAATTTAGCCATCTTAATAGCAGAGGAGGCTAGGAAATGTAATTTACACCCATGATGAATTGGACCAAGGTTTGGTGAGCAGCTGGTGATCTCTACAACAGTCCACCCTCTCATCACCAGTGTCAGGCTATGCCAGTGACTTTGAAAAGATTTTTTTCAGACAAGAAGTTTGTGTGGCTGTTTTAATATTCAGTCTTCCAGTGTTCAGTTGTTCTATCGTCGCCTCTACTGCAGCTTTGAGGATCACTTCTCAGTTGTTTCCTAGACCAGGGTTCCCGTATGGTATCTCCAGTCTTCTCTGGGCCATGTCTTCTCCATCAAATTTTTTTAGATCCCATCACTCTTTCTAATCCAGTAACCTGATATAAGCCCCACAAACACCACATCACTGTGAATATCTTTAATGTGTGTGGAAAAGACAATTTCTAGTTACTTGGGTTTTAAGTTAGTATTTAATTTACTAAAATTATAAGTACAGGATGTGAGGGCACTCTGTCATCCTATTGATCTCTAGGATTTATTCAGCTAATCTTCCTGGCTGGTCGGGTGTCCCCTTCCCCCTTCACCATCCCATGTGCATGGTCAAGGAAGATAACCTTCCCCAATAGAAGAGAGGACCGTTCTTCAGTCAAGGGTATGCCAGTGGCTCTGCTTCCCTACTAGAACCTCCAGGCAGGCTCTCCAGGTCCATTTGTAGGAGAACTTGAGGTATTCGAGCTTCCAAGACTCCAGACACATCCAAATGAGGCGCTGCATGTAACAAACAGTCTGCCTTTCTTTAAGGTAAATAAATAAATAAGTAAATAGTAAAATTATAAGTATGAAATCTGGTTTTGCTTGTGCCTTTAAATTTAACTTACAAATCCTGCAAGTCTATTTATAAATGTACTAATTTTTTTAAAAATTACTTCCACTTATTCTTTGATTGATGTTTAACTCTACTTAAACAGATTTAAATTTCCTTAATAATTAGTCTCATCTACAGACACAGTAAAATTTCCATAACTGTTTAGATCATATCCATATGCTTAATATATTTGATTTTTTCCTCATGCACTTCAATTGCTTGACAAGGTAAACTTAAAATCCTCACATGCAGGCCCTGGCAGGTTGGCTCAGTGGTAGAGCGTTGGCCTAGCATGTGGAAGTCCCAGGTTCGATTCTCAGCCAGGGCACACAGGAGAAGCACCCATCTGCTTCTCCACCCTTCCCCCTCTCCTTTCTCTCTGTCTCTCTCTTCCCCTCCTGCAGCCAAGGTTCTATTGGAGCAAAGTTGGCCAGGGTGCTGGGGATGGTTCTATGGCCTCCACCTCAGGCACTAACTAGTATAGCAGCTGCTGTAATGGAGCAACAACCCAGATGGGCAGAGCATCGCCCCCTGGTGGGCTTTCCGGGTGGATCCCAGTCGGGTGCATGTGGGAGTCTGTCTGACTGCCTCCCCACTTCTAACTTCAGAAAAATACAAAAAAAAATCCTCACATGCAAAATCTTTCTATAGAATAAGCAACTCATAAATCTAATTACTTGATTTACTGTGTTCAGATGTTTGATTTGTCTTAAACGTTCTAATGTTTTTAAGCTGGAGCAGTCTTAGCCTGAGCAGGTGGTAGCGCAGTGGATAGAGCGTTGGACTGGGATGCAGAGGACCCAGGTTTGAGACCCCGAGCTCGCCAGCTTGAGCACGGGCTCATCTGGTTTGAGCAAAAGCCCACCAGCTTGAACCCAAGGTCACTGGCTCCAGCAAAGGGTTACTCGGTCTGCTGAAGGCCCATGGTCAAGGCACATATGAGAAAGCAATCAATGAACAACTAAGGTGTTGCAACACACAATGAAAAACTAATGATTGATGCTTCTCATCTCTCTTTGTTCCTGTCTGTCTGTCCCTGCCTGTCCCTCTCTCTGACTCACTGTCTCTGTAAAATAAATAAATAAATAAATAAATAAATAAATAAATAAATAAATAAAGCTGGAGCAGTCTTACACCTTAAAACTAAAAACCATACCTCTAAAATCGACAAAGATTTCAAATTGAAAATGCAAAGTTTAGTTTAACTGAAATTCACAGATTCTTAACCTTAACATCAAAATACTATGGTGTACACTTCAGTGACTTCACTGTCTCTACACTAAATTCTACTCCTCAGGAGAGCCATAGAGTCATCTCAAGAAGGCTGAAGTTATTAGGTCATAAAGTACTTTGTAATACAGTCAGTTGTGAGGTTGAAGAACAGGACAGGAGAGCTAGGGCCTGTGGAACATGTGCTGCCGAGGGAATTCTCACCAGTGCACACACTGAGCAATCTCCCGGTGGAGCTACCTCTGCTGGCTGCAAGGTGGGCTTTCAGCTGGACCAATCCATAATCCACATGTGCAGGGCATCTTTCCCACTCCACCTCATCCAATCTTGGGTAGAGGAACTGCTGCTGCACCCCCACCCCAGTCTCAGCAGATTTCCCCCACCTAATAAATTCTGCATTCCTTCTGTTGTTTCTTGTCTTACCGGATTCTCCTGCTCTGTCGATGTTCTCTTTTCTAATCTTCTAATTAAGAATCATCAGACCCACATAAATCTCCTTTTCCTTTTCATACCTGCCTCGCCCCTGAGTCCTCATGTTCCTTTCATATGTGTCTAGCCTGTCTTCAAAGACCATAAACCTTTCTTCTAATGAGATTTATCTCTTCCTCCAGCTTAACCAGCCTTTTGTTTTTTTTCTTTCAATTTCTACCTCTCCTGTTCCAAGAGAAAGATGTTGGTATTATTTCTGTTTTTAAGCAGTTCTTCCTTCACTCTTTGTAAACAGGATTATTAGAGTCAGAATGTTCCAGACATGGGCCTTTTCAATTGCCCTCTTAAGCCTTTGAGTTTTCAGTAAGCTCAATTATTTTCCTTTCTTAACAAGAAAATGGTATATTCCTTATATAATAAGGGATCCCCACTCCTTTTGATCTCTTCATTGGGAAAATATGCCATCCTTGTTAGCTAAAGCCACAGCCTGGGGCTCCCAAATTTGAAGTCACAGCCAAGAATTGCATAATTAACCAAAAGATTATAAAGGTTACAATTCCAGTTTACCTTGAGGTGGTTAGAGGTAACTCTTGGGAACTTGTGGACAAGCCTAATAATCTGAGTTATTGGCTGCTCTATACCTCATTCCCAGGTCCCATGATACAGTTCACAAGGACAGTAAGAAGCTGACCAGACATGGCCTACTTGGGCCTGCACAAAGTTCACACACGTATGCTCAGAAATGCAACTTAGTTCCTTTTGGGTTTGAGGCTCAGTCTGAAAACCTGGAAAACACAGCAGTACAAAAAGTTATTCCATCCACCTGTTAACCTAAAAATAAAAGGCCAATGTGAGAGGCAACAAGCACTTGTTTAAGATAAAAAAGGAATAGCTATTCGGGAAGTGCTGATTCAGGCAGAAACTCAAATAGTGTTTTGATTAGGAGACAAAGGCAATGGGTATATATAAGAAAGGGAAGGGAGCATAAGCCCAGCGTGTGGAGGTCCTGGGCTCGATTCCCGATCAGGGCACACAGGAGAAGCGCCCATCTGCTTCTCTACCCTTCCCCTCTCCTTCCTCTCTGTCTCTCTCTTCCCCTCCAGCAGCCAAGGCTCCATTGGAGCAAAGTTGGCTTGGGCACTGAGGATGGCTCCATGACCTCCGCCTCAGGCACTAGAATGGCTCCAGCTGCAGTGGAGCAACACCCCAGATGGACAGAGCATCACCCCCTAGTGGGCATGCCGGATGGATCCCAGTCAGGTGCATGCAGGAGTCTCCCTGCTTCTAACTTCAGAAAAATACAAAAAAAAAAAAAAAAGAAAAGAAAAAAGAAAGGGAACAATTACAACAATAGAAAGAAGGCATTTCTATTGGTACAGATAAGCTAAGATCATGATGCTAATTCCAAAGATATCTTTAATTTTCAGTTCAGAAGTCATAATACCTGTTTTCTTATTTTCTTTACAAATAGGTATTTGGGATGCAAGGTTGCTCTAGCCTCAGTCCAAAGATTATTTTGCCCAGTTAATATTCCAAAGGTTTGAAGAGTAAGATGTACAAGGCTGTTCATGTGGGATGGCAGCTCCAACTCCATTTTAGAGTGGCTTCTCCATTTGTATTCTTTTTCTACACATCAGAGCTTTTATAGCCAAAATTCTGCTCGTTTTGAGGTGTGACCTAAAGACCACCTGTTTGGTGAACCAGTCTCTATTGTAGTACTAGGTCACCTTTGCCCATCTAGCTCAAGGTCACCCACAGAAGTCAGTACCCAAAAGTCTGTGAGCTCTTGTTTGCTAAGATGCTAGCATATCCTGTTGCTGAAACCCCCATCTATTCAAAAATAACCCGATGTCTATTTAAAACAACCTAGGAACTATAAAAATAGTCACTCTCCTATAGGCATTAGCTATTATAAGCTTCTGTAAACTGCCAAAAAGAAAGGAACCCAAGTGTGCCTGGCTTCAAAGCATATGTTCCAAACCACAACCTCAGGCAGCCTAGAACTTCATGCTGGTAAATACCACATTTACTGTGGCTGGGGATGGTTTTGTCCATCTTCCAATAATTGATGATTGCTGGCATATAACATGCTGATTCTGAGTTACTTCAA
This sequence comes from Saccopteryx bilineata, assembly GCF_036850765.1. Lineage (NCBI taxonomy): Eukaryota > Metazoa > Chordata > Mammalia > Chiroptera > Emballonuridae > Saccopteryx > Saccopteryx bilineata. The sequence continues at coordinate 95,450,157 of NC_089490.1, read as the reverse complement.
AAAGTTCTTATTGCCTGACCAGGCGGTAGCACAGTGGATAGAGTGTCGGACTGGGATGCGGAAGGACCCAGGTTCGAGACCCCGAGGTCACCAGCTTGAGCGCGGGCTCATCTGGCTTGAGCAAAGCTCACCAGCTTGGACCCAAGGTCGCTGGCTCCAGCAAGGGGTTCCCCGGTCTGCTGAAGGCCCACAGTCAAGGCACATATGAGAAAGCAATCAATGAACAACTAAGGTGTCGCAACGAAAAACTGATGATTGATGCTTCTCATCTCTCTCCGTTCCTGTCTGTCCCTCTCTCTGACTCTCTCTCTGTCCCTGTAAGTAAATAAATAAAATTAAATTTTAAAAAAAAGTTCTTATTTAAGTGTCACTCAACCCTTTGAGGAAGCAATTCCCATTTAGGGGATGAACTGAAGCTTAAGAAGTTAAAGAAGAAACACTAAGTTGCTGGGTTTTAAACAAAAGCAGAGCTGACAGCAAAGCCTCCTCCGCCCTGCTCCCCTTCCCCTCCCCTGGCAGGGGAGCCTCTGTGCTACGGGATTTCCTCAAAGCAACAAGGTGGCATGTCAAGAGTAGGGACTTTGGGTCTGTGGGGGGACAGCTAAACTATCAGGGGATAAGGTAGCATGAGCAGCTTAAGTCCACCTGGTCCCCTGGGGCTTGACCAGTTGTCCTCGGGAGGATGTTCGTATTACCCTCTCTTCACTGCTTCATGCCTTTTGGACTTGACCCTCTCTGTAGCACTGTAGAATGAAGGAAGGCTACTCTTCCTTCAGGTCTAACTTAAAATTAGAGGTCTTCTCAACTACTGCTTTTGCCCACTAACAGCCTCCCCCCAGAGCCAGCCATGCTGCAACCCATGGGGAGACCGTGGTATAATCCTAACTGCACATGTTTTAGGGGAAAAGACCAAAACTGATGGGGTGATGGGAGAGGACTACAGACCTGACGTGAGAACTTAGGAAATCTGGTTCAGGTCTTTCGACTGGCTATTTGGGACAGACGTCCCCTTATCCTTGTGGACTGGAATCCTCACCCAGGCATCATAGGGTTTCTACTCCTGTTATGACACCACATCCCAGAGACGCCATCACCTCCCCCTCCTACCCACTGCTGCTAAATTTAAACCTTCATCTGTCTTTTTCCTGTAGGATGTGGATATTTTAAGGGAGCGACAGCGTGGTGATGCTGGGGATGTAGTGACACCCGCTCTGTAAAAATAAGCGTGCTAGCCCCTCCTCTCCGTCTGTCAGATGCACCTGCCTGCTCGCCAGGGACTCACCCAAAGGATGCTGGGTGAGGAGGGGGCTCCCAGGAAGTGGAGTTTGGGAAACCATACCCGCAGTGCACAGAGGAAGAGTGGGCACAAACTCATCGTCATACACCCCTCTGAGACATCCCAGGGTCTCGGATTCACCAGATAGACATATCGTCCAGAGGAGCCCTGAGGTATGTATGATAAGGCTGGGGGAGCCTAGGGGATACACTTTGGGGAGCAAACATGGATCTCAAGGGCATATGCGATCTCCCATACCTGCTAGAAGACTGGGAGCAGAAGTGTCATTCTTTACCTACCCAACAAAGTCCCCAGGGTGCGGTCTGTGGGTGGGGAAATGGAATTCCTTCTGATTGGTGCATTAGCCCGAAAGTTGCAGGGTGGAATTGGAGACTCCTGAAGAGGGCAGTGCCCGCCTGCGTTTACACACCAGTGTGTGTGTGCCCACCACCCAGGAGGCATAGGGTGAGTTTTCAGGCCTCTGGCTGGTACCTAGAAGAAGGACACTTTGTTCTCGAACTCCTAGTTACCTTACCTGCCTCTACAGCCCGGCTTTTCCCAAGGGCATAGCTCTTCATCATGCCCCTTTCAGGAAGCTAATTAATTTTCCTGCAGAAAGAGGACTTCACAGGAAAATAGCCCTCCAGTGTAGAAGGAAAGAATGGAGTCAGGCCAAAGGAGATGTGTTGACAATTGCAAAGTAAATGGAAGTAGGTAAATTGGAAACGCTGCCCAGGGCTTGGCACCCAGAGGCTTTGCCAGCTTCTGTGAGGGAGGTTATGGAACAGCCTTCCAGGAGATCTTGAGCAACAAAATAAAAACCCATTTGGACTCCTGCCCGCTGTCCTTTCTGCGCATGATCAGGGCTGGTATCTTGCCTCATTCCTGCTGCCTATTTCTTGTGTATGTTTGAGAGAGATTGAGAGGGGTGGGCCAGCAGGCAAGGGCACAAAGAGTTCAAGGTCTTCCCTCGGCTCCTACTTATACCCTCCCCCCAAGGACTCCTCTATGTGTCCAGTTGTCATACAGGGAGATGGCAGTAACCAACCATACACTGAGATCTGGAATGTCAGACATGAAGGACAGGAAAGGTTACAAGTTTAAGACATAATCAGTGATCAGAGGCTCTGATTCTAAAGTCTCCAGGAAACCACTGTAGAATAGTGCATTTCAGAAAAAACCATCCCAGAGACAAATGATCCAAAAAGGCCACAAGTCCAGCCAGAGGCAGATTAAGGTCGGTTGAGACCCTGGGCACAGAAGAAAATATTGGGCCCCTTACATTAGAAAAAAGTGTAAAGTTGGGGTTTGCGAGGCCCTTCAGAAGTCGGTGCCCAGGGCATGTGCTTGGCGTGCTCGCTGTTAAATCCACCTCTGAGTCCGGTCAAGGTTGGGCAGATGCTAAGAAAAACCACACTGCCATTTGCCATTCTGTATTGTGGAAAGCTATGGTCTCTGGGACCGGGGCAGGTGAGGATGAGGAGGGATAGCAAGGGGGAAGAGAATGGGGTTAACACACTGAAATTCAGGGCCACAAACTCTCTCTCGTACCTCTACTATTGAGCCATCACCTGACCCTCTGAGGGACTCCGGCTGAACAGGTAGAGCCGCCTCCCACATGGTATGGCCACAGGCAGAAACATCAGCTTGGCATCCAGGGAGCACCGCCACAGGAGAGGCTGCTGCAGGGCATCTGCTTGGCCACCTCTGTCCTCCATGCACTGACTTCCCAGCCAGGGGGCCCGCAGAGCAGCTCTCCTCTCCCCTTCTACCAATAAGTCTCAGTGTGAGAGCCACACACATTACCTCATTCATTATTTACCGAGCCCCTGCCATGTGCCAGACCCTATACAATTTGCTGAGGATACAGTAGACCTGGTGGTGGAGACAGACGCGTACCACAGTTTAGGAAGAAGTGCTATGATGGAGGCACACACAGGAGGTGCCAGAGCACAGAAGGCTTCCTGGAAGAGGTAACAGTGAAACTGGGTCTTCAGTGATAAGTAGAAGATTACACACAAAGTAGGATAAATATGTAGAATGGTTAAGTAGGACAGGAGCACACAAAGGGGAGAGGACATGCTGGGCACAGGGAAGACACGGAGGCGAGAAAGAGCAGGGGAGGTACTGGTGGTTTGTGTGACCAGCCAGGTGCACAGGAGTGGTGCAGAGGGGCCAGGGAAGAAGGCAAGGCCCGACCCACCTGGGTTAAGGGGCTTCCCAAGGCCTGAGAACTTGACCCTGGCAGTGCCAGGGAGGTAGGGAAGGTTCTGAGAGAAAAGTGGCATAACCAGAGTTCCACTGTAGAAAGGTCATTCAGACCCAGTCAGGCTGACGTGGGGTAAGACACCAAAGGTAAGGAAAACAGGTGGGAGGTCCTGGCAACGGGCCAGGCTTATATTGAAGAGTTTGTGAATCAAGACAGTAACAGCAGTAGGGGGAAGAGAAAGACAGACATACTGAGAGGTTTTAAGGGGTAAAAATGATAGGGTTTCATCACCATTTGGACATGAGGTTAAGGGAGAGGGAGAAATCTAGGTTTCTGGCTCAGATGACTGGGCAAAAGGGGATAGGGAGAAGTAACCCAGATTAGAGCAGAATTTGGGCTAAGGTTGAGTTTGAGGCACAGGGTGCCTGAGTAGACATGCCAAGAGGTAGTTGTAAATAGGGATCAGAAAAAAGGTCTGGCTGGGAGAAATATATGTGGAGGCATCCTCACATAGCTGGTAATTGAAGCCATGGGTAAGGATGGGGCACTGGGTAGGGCATGGGACGGCTAGTGAGCTCCACCTCCATCCCATGTATGTTAACAAGAACCCCAGAGAACGTACTGATACTCCAAACCCCTCATCCCACAGAAAGGAATTGAGTCTTGGACCCCTGGTACTTCCTGGGGCAGGGACAGCACAGGAAGAATGCTTCCACTCCAGGTCCCTCTGCTGAAACAAGCCCCTCCAGTCACTGCTCCCTACCACCTCGGAACACGTCTCAGAGCCCGTCTCTCTCGTTACAAATAGCAGGGCTGCGTGCCTGCAAGTCCTGGACTCCGCAGCCAGGAGCCCATGTGCTGCACACGGTGTATTCTAAGAGATGGGGAGGACTGGCAGTCACCACAGGAAGCCCAGGCATCTGTGGCATCCCCTGAATTACCTCTGTTTTCCCAGAGTGCTGAGGGAAGAGAGCAGTGAGAGCCATCTGACCCTGACTTCCTTCCCTGTGGCCTGACATCCTGGTGATAGCACCCAAAACGACCAGCCCTGTGCCCCTCACCTCAGCCCTGCTCAGAGACCCCAACGGGCCCTGACACCCAAGGGCCCACCTCCCACTCAGGGCACACCACCCACACAGGGCCCACATGGGCTCAGCCAGGCTGGAGGCAGCTCACGGAACTTTTTTCTGGTTGTTTTATTTGAAAACTCTCAGGTGTGTCCCCTTCCTCACCACACCCAACCCCCTACCACCCACCCCAGGACATGACGATGCCACACGCACACACAAGGCTGTGAGCTGCACAGGGACACAGGGGCTGTGCTCACGACAACATGAAAAAATATACATTATATATAATATACTAGGGCCCCCACTCCCGCTCCCACCCCCACAACCTAGCCATGACCAGGCCATGAAGGAAGGGCCAGGGGCTGTAGGACCTCAGGCAAGGACAGGAGGGAAAGAGGACAACAAAGGAAGAAAAGTGGGCACGTTAAAGAAGCAGGGGTCCCCAGAGTGAAATGGACAGAGAGGTGGGGGCCTGTAAGAGAAGCAGGAAGGCCCTGCGGAGGGAGCTGCGGGGAGGAAGGCCTCAGGGACAGGAGAGGAGGGAAGGGTTCCTTCAGTACCACCCAGGCCCCTGCCATTGCTACTGTCCCTGCCCCCCAATAGAGCATGGCTGGTAGGGGGAGAAACAGCCATGAGTGAGCTAGGGGAAGGCTGCCCTGCGGGGCAGAAAAGGTAGTCACTATCGTCTTCCACAGGGGGAATAGTAGTCTTCCAGAGGCATGGGAGGGAGGTGGGCTGGGGTGAGGAGGGTGGCCTCCAGTGGGGCCCACGGGGATTTTGAGATTAAAGGATGATTCAAGCTCTCTCCCTTGGTCTCTCTTCTCTCAGAATGTCCTTCTCTTTGGGGAAGGGGGGGTCTCTGTCTCACCAGGGCAGAATTCTCTCTCTGTTTGGGGAGGGGATAGGCCTTAGTAGCGGTGTGGGGGGGTCTCGATGATGCGTCTCTCATCGCTGCTGGGTGAGTCAGCTGCCTCTGAGTCACTGCTGTCCTCGTCCTCCTGCTGGCCACCAGCAGCCCCCGCCACACAGGCTTGCCGATTCTGGTAGGACTGGAGAAGGCAGGGGTGAAGAGGAGAGGGGCTCAGCCGCCGAACACACCCCACAGCCTCTCCTTTAGGGCCCAAGTTTCTCAGTCCCTTTACCCCCACCTCCTCCCTTGTCCAAACCTCTCCTTCTTACCCACGGGCACTTTTCCCCAGGCCTGGCTGTTCCTTAGAGCAGTGGTCTCCAACCTTTTTTGGGCCACGGACCAGTTTAATGTCAGAAAATATTTTCACAGACTGGCCTTTAGGGTGGGACGGATAAATGTATCACGCGACCGAGACAAGTGTCAAGAGTGAGTCTTTAGACAGATATAACTAACAGAGGGAATCTGGTCATTTTTTAAAAATAAAACATCCTTAAGACTTAAATATAAATAAAATGGAAATAATGTAAGTTATTTATTCTTTCTCTGCGGACCGGTACCAAAAGGCCCACGGACCGGTACCAGTCCGCGGCCTGGGGGTTGGGGACCACTGCCTTAGAGGGTGTTTGCTCTGTGTGCTGCAGCTGAATCTTGACCCTGTAGACTTCCCCACTCCCAGGGCCACTTACCTCCATGGGGTTCACGATAATGGTGAGAGCGGAGTCATCCCAGAAGAGGTCAGGGTCCTTGGGGTCACTGGAGGCCCCTGGGGGCCCGCCAGCCCCTGAGACGCGGCGGTGAAGGGAGTGGATTCTCACCAGGCCCAGAATGACCATGAGCACGAGGAAACCCACACACACCACAATGATGAGAGTCGCTGCACTGGGGACCACTGCGGGGAGAGCATGTGGTAAGGAGACTCTGGCCAGGCCCACCGGAGGGGACTCAGCACAGGGCGCAGAAAGGAGGACCCTGGGCAGGGGGTGTCTGAGTAAGAGAAGATAGGATCCATGATGCCCAGAAGAAGGGACCACCCTGTAGCAGCTGGAAGGGAATCAGGACCAAAGGGACAAAGAGACAGTGGGAGGAAGGTGTGCAAAAGGGGGCAAGGGCAGGGGAAGAAACGGGCTCCCAGCCCAACGCTCTCAGGAGCAGCCCTGTTCTCAGCAGGCGAAAGGCAAGGTTTGGAATCACCCCACGTCATCCTCTCAGGACCACTGAGCCTCGGATTGAAGTGCCCAGTGTCCAGTGGGGGAAGGAGAGAGGCAGCTACATGGGCTTAATGGTGTGGAGGAGAGAACGTCCAAAGCTGGGGACAGGTCTAAGAGGCAAGAAGCAGCCCCTTCGCTTACCCACCTGAACTGAGCTCGCTCCTGCGTGGTGCCGCCTCCCTTCTCCTTGTGGGCTTAGGGCTCCTGGTCATCGGGGGCTTCTGCTCCTCCCTAACCTCCCCCAGAGGAATACACTCCTTCCCCTTGGCCCTGTCATGCTCCTGGCCCTGCATCTTTACTCTGAGGCCCAGGTTCAGGGGAGCATGGACCATAAAGGGCAGAGAGACACTGAAGGGCATGTTGACTTTCACACGGACCCGAGAGCTGATAGTGGAGAAGCAGACGTGCATGCACATGTACATGCCCACGAAGAACATGTGGGCACACAGCTGGACAAAGGTCGCCATACTCTGCACCCGAGCCAAGCCTCTGCCGGCCAACACGGCTGCCTGCACCAGCCACTTGGCAGCCTGCTCACACGGCAAGGTCCGCAGGACACATCTCAGGGTCTCCAGTAAGGCAGAGAAGAGCCACAGGTGCAGTGTCACCCAGCTCCCCACCAGCTGGGCAGCCCAGGCAACCCCCTGCAGAAAGATGTAAACACCACAGACAGGGGCTGCCTTGAGCCCAATCCGGCACCACTCCTGCACAAACACACACAGCGCTCGGAGCAGCAGGAGGAGGCGAAGCAGGAAACCGCACAGCTGCAGGGGCACTTGGAGGTAGAGCTCCCACATGCGCATGCCCAGACCCAGGGCCCTCACAGGCAGCTGGGTCACTACAGCCCACATGGTGCGCACCCCTCCCCACTGGTTTTGCTCACAACAGCTCAAACGACCAGAGGCTTTGGGAAGCGCAGATTCTAAGCAGTCCCGTTGCTCAGGGACCATTACATGTATGTGTCACACACACATTATGCTCCAAGCCACAGAGAGACCTCCCGGTCCTGAATTTACCCGCAGCCTCCAAGACTCACATGTCAAGAGATAGAGAAGAGTGCGGAGAAGCACACAGCACAGGCGCCCCACACACCCTGCCACAGTCCCCTCCTCGCAGCAGCCAGCACAGGCACACGCACACTGCCACTCACTCCGGGGCCAACCAGGTGTGTGGAAAACGCCCTGCCTGAACAGGCACACTAGCCTCACACCTCCCTTAGGCCGCCCTGATGGCTCTCTGCCAAGTTGGTACCCGGGCTGACCCGACCCATAGCCCACTTCGGGCCACTCTCCAGTTAGAGCTGACTCTGCCTAGCAGGGCAGCAGGCTCCCTGGGCTCTGGCTCTAGGGCAGAGACGGGCCTGGCTGGATCAGCATTTCTCAATGCCTGCAGGTGGGGGAGGAGAAGCAGGAGACTGAGATGACCTTTCTGCCCCTCTGCAGGAAATAGTCCCTCTCAATTCTTCACCTTAATGAGCAATATTTGGAGGAGAAGGGGTTGGTCCCACCAGCAGAATGTCCCTACAGCAGCTAAGCCCAGGCTCTAGAAGGAGTGGAGACCTCTCCTGAGAGTGGAGGCCACAGCAGGTGAACTTGCTCTAGGGCACAATGATGACAAGCCAAAGCTTCTGGTTTGTGCCTTAATCAAATGTATTTGTCCCTCTGAGCCCCTGGCCTAGTGAAGGGAATCACAGGTTTATTGCCAGGCCTAAGAAATGACCGCAGGAAAGACAAAACGCAGACACTCTATTTGTAGGCCAAGGAGCATGGTTAATTAGTTTAAAATGAGCCAGGAGGCCAGGGAGATGGAAGGATTTTTAAATTAGCTACAGACAAGAATTTTAAAACTACAATCAACCTTTCTTACTGCATTAGATCTAAGCCGTTACTTCTGACCTTCCATAACCTCCGCACTCAACATGAAGGGCTGTTTTAGCCAATGGGCCATGTGAACTCGTGGTTTCAGCTGATGGTGAGGACCCCATGGGGAGCCTTGTCCGGTGCCTTGCGCAGGTCCCCCTCTGTGAAGACCCTCCGGAGAAATTTCTTTCTGCCCTGGGTTCCAGGGCTTCTCCTGAAATCCTGCTTCTCTCCTTCCATTTGACCTTCGTAACCTGCTCAGGTTCCCTCTTGCTTTAGCTACAAGGAAGCTCAAGGTCAAAATTCTGACCCACTCTAGCAACTGCAGTCTCTCAGAATATGTATTTTATGAGCTGGTTTCATCTCATGCTTCTTTCATCTTTGTCCTTTCCTCTGCTCTTCCTAATTCATTTTCTGACTTTATCCTATTACATTGTAGGTCTTTCTGCAGAGCCGTCGGAAACAACGTAGGGAAATGGTTCCAAGGCTGCCCTTTGGAATCATCTAAGGATCTTTGAAAACTCTGAAGCCTGGCTCCCACCCCCAGACGTTCTGAGTCAGCAGGTAGGGAGCGTAACCTAACCACCAAACGTGTTTACAGCTCCCCAGGGGACTCTGGCATGCATCAAAATTTTGGATGACTAGATAAATATTGTCTTTATCATTTTGTCTCACCCTTCTCCGACTTTATTCTCCCTAACCGTGATCACTGTAAACCAACCACTTACCCCGATTTTCAAATTCTCATTCTCTCTCATGGCCATGCAAAATCCCTTCTACCCTTCAAGGTCCAAGTTCAAACTCTACATGTGCCACAAAGCATTCCCTGACTGCCCCTCTTCACTCTGACCTGTTTCCTGATGCACTTGGAAGCTTCAGAAAAATTAACCTCCTATCCACTGAAAAACAGTATCTCCTACTGCTTCTGCATGGCTGGAGGAATTTAACATTGCAAAGCCATAGTTCTGTAACATTACTCTCGGGGTTGGGAGGGGTAGGGAAAGGACCGTTGTAAGGAGACATATGGACCAAGTTTTATGAGTGGATCTCCTGATTAGCTCAGGAAATGTCAATCACCAGTGACCCCAGGTGAACTATGAACTCTGCACAATACTTGGGCCAAAATAAGAGAAAAAGCGAAAGCAGGCTACTGCTCTCTATTAGGACCTCAGAGAAAGCTTGGTTGGCCTGGACATCATCTCAGAACAGTGAATGGGGAGAGGAAGCGAGGGCAGCACTTACAATCACCTCCAGGCAGCTGGGGGATGAGGGTGAGGGGAGGGAGCTCTGGTGTAATTAGCCTGACCACCCCCTCTCTGGCCGCCAGGACCTCATACCAGAGAAAACAAAAACTGAACATCTCAACAGATCCAGCAACAATGCCAATCCGGCTCTACCTTCGGCCTAATCTGTGTAGCAGGATCCAGCATCCAACCCAGACAAGGTCGAGTGGGCCCATTCCCAGGGAAAGATTAGAGAAAGAGCTAGGGAGTCACAAGAAGAAAGAAGCTGGCCCTGAGGGTCTCCTTAACAAAAGCAGGTTTAGTTCTCTCTCGTCTCTACCAACTAAAGACCGAGTGAAGCTTCTTGGAATGTTTGCAACTGGGCTATGCCTTGTGCTCCCTCCTCAGCCCTGCTTCCATCTGCCCTGCCACAGTGTGTCACAGTAACACACAGTAAAACCCGCCTGTGGTGGCGCAGTGGATGGAGTGTCAACCTGGAATGCTGAGGCCGCAGGTCTGAAACCCCAGGATTGCCCCGTCAAGGCACATAAGAGAAGCAACTACTGTGAGTTAATGCTTCCTGCTCCTCACCCCTCTGCTCTCTCTCTCTGTCAAATCAATAAATAAAATCTTTCCCCAAAAAAAGGCTTCTGCAAAAGGAAGTAGGGAGCCAGCCAGTCCTTGGGAAAAGGAAACACAAAGGATTGCGTAGTAGTGGCCGCTGCCCAGGGAGAGGGAGCCAGACTGAATAAGAAGCCCTGGGAAGCCCTTCAAACTCCCCCAAAATGGGTGCAACTATAAAGTATTAAGGTTAATAATAGTTTTTGAAAACATCAAACATAAATGGAGAGGGTATGAAAAGCAATGGTTAGCACACACTCTGCAACTGCTGCCTGAATTTGAATCCTGGCTCTATCACCTTCTGGCTGTGTGACCTGGATAAGATTCTTAACCTCTCTGGGCTTCCATTTCCCTGCCTTTAAAGAGGGTAATTGTAGTCTCTACTCCATGTGTTGTTTGTAATGACTAAATGAGTTAATATGTGTGAAGCCCACGAGCATGGCACCTGGCACACACTGATGTGTTTGCTATTCTTATACTGAGGGGAGGGCTGTTTGCAGGGTGGTGTTTGCTAACCACGTGCTTCTTCCAAGAAAGCATTCATGGAGCTCCTTAAGGAACTGCCTTCACAGCCTGTGATACACCTTTTGACTTTGTTCAAAGTGACAAATCTGTGCCCTGTGAGAATGGCTTTAATGTTTGACAACATAAAATGACATCCAGCGCCAACTCTGACAAAAGTGGGTGCTAAAGTTGGGTAATGCTGAACTGGGCCCAAAGCAAGGTGTATCCAAAACAGTAAAGTAAAATAAATGTATCCCCTACATCGGCTTGAAAGCAATCTAAAAAAGGATTCTAAAAACCATTTTTAGCAACATCGGACTCATTTTGCAGTTTTTTATAATATTGGAGAAGACTCATTTTGTATTTGGTATAAATCTCAGGTTACAAAATAAATGGATCCCAACTTGGTAAAAAGAAAAACAATAGGTATAGAAAAAAAATTGACACATAATATACCATATTAAAAATAGTTTCCTCTCTGTGATAGAATTATGGATGATTTTTTTTCTTTATACTTGTAGTTTCTAGTTTTTCTACAATTAAGCAAATCTTAAATTGGGAATTAAAAAACTGCATCACTGGTAAAGGGGCACGGCCAGGGAATGAGACTGCTCTGAAGGGCAGCACTCCATCTGAATATTTGCATGTTTGCATATTTTGTTTTAGAAATAGTCTAGGCCCTGGCTGGTTGGCTCAGTGGTAGAGTGTCGGCCTGGCGTGTGGAAGTCCTGGGTTCGATTCCCGGCCAGGGCACACAGGAGAAGCGCCCATCTGCTTCTCCACCCCTCCCCCTCTCCTTCCTCTCTGTCTCTCTCTTCCCCTCCTGCAGCTGAAGCTCCATTGGAGCAAAGATGGCCCGGGCGCTGGGGATGGCTCCATGGCCTCTGCCCCAGGCGCTAGAGTGGCTCTGGTCGCAACAGAGCGACACCCCGATGGGCAGAGCATCGCCCCCTGGTGGGCGTGCTGGGTGGATCCCGGTCGGGCACATGCGGGAGTCTGTCTGCCTGCCTCCCCGTTTCCAGCTTCAGAAAAATACAAAAGGAAAAGAAAAAAAAAGAAAAAAAGAAATAGTCTAATGACTTTGTAAATAGCACATCATTACATATGTAATAGCATCAACTTTCCCCTTGAGGATAAGGATTGTATGTATCTTATCATTCTTTTATGTTCCTAATAGTACTTTGGGACAGTGCTAATACATAATAGGTGCTTAAAAAATAACTGATAACTTCACTACCAAGGATCCCTAGGCCCAGGGTTAATTTGATGTTGTTGTGGGAGGGCAGCGGGGACAACCAAGGTTTTGCCTAAAGCCCACACTGACTTTGTGACTGCAAGCATGAGCACCCCGACAATGACACAAAGTTCAGATTCTTCACAAGGGAAAGTGAATGATCCACGGGCATAAAGGGACTGGAACACAGCCGTCGGGTCCAGGGAAGGGAACTCACTGAGCTATCCCGCCCTCCTCTCCCAAGGGTGGAGCGGGAGGATGCGGGGCCCAGCCCAGTCCCCCAACACCCACCCACCCCGCACAGCCTTACTTACTCGAGTTTCGGTGGGAGCTGGCCAAGCTGTGTCCGGCCATCTCGGGAGGTGGCTGGTGACCACGATGCAGGAACTGCTGGGAGCTGAGCACGTGACTAGGGTGGGCAACTCGGTTCATGCTGTGCAGGACATTGACCTGGGGACGGAGGGTTTGGTGGGCACACACTCCTTCCCAGTCCCAACACCACCTCTCTCAAGCCATCTCTGAACCACTGCCCCACAGCTGCTGCTTCCCCACCCTCCACCGGGTCCAGGAGTCCTCCTGCTGTAATAGTCATTCACACCCCCTATCGGTTTCAGTCCACTTTGCCCTGGCCCCTCGTCAGTGGAGGGCAGCATGGAAGGAAGGAGACTTTCTGTGTACCTCCACAATGAATTCATTGCTGGAGTAACGACCATTCATTTCCGAGCAGGACAGCCGAAATTTCCTGGCATAGAGGGCAGCTCCGTGTCGCAGCCGGTAACGAGCCTGTCTCAGGATCTCTTCATACACAGTGATGCTCTCCACCCCTGGGGGAGGAGGAAGCAGCTCGGTGCTGGAGCCCGTGAAGAGGCCCAGGGCCGGACTCTCTCTCTGACTCTCACTAGCCTAGAATGGGTTAGTCCCACCCTTCCACAAAGATGGGACCTGAGATCTCAGAAGATAAGATGTTCCCCTCCACCCCCCACCTGGAGCTAACTGGCTGGGACAGACTGCATTTCCTGCCCCGCTCTCCTTTAATAGCTCTGTGGCTTCTGAGTAGGGATGCAGAGAAGGAAATCAGGAGACTCCGCAAACATTAGGAGGGTGGCAGGCAGGAGAGAAACGGAGAGAGGAGGAAACACGGAAGTCATCAGGCAGGCTCTGGAAGGAAATGGAAACAGGAGGGGACTGGTTATGCCTATCAGCTCCCATCCTCCCTTGTGGAGGGTCTTTGAAGAAGAGCAGGCTTCCTTTGGAAGTCCTCAAATCATGACCATTAGTTAGATCATCTCTAACTGAAAGCTCTGCTGTGGACGTGAGATCGATGAGATGGAAGACAGACAGAATGGCTGGTATCAAAGAGCTAGAAGATTAGGAAGATAGTCAGAGAAAACTGAGCCTAAGGAAGGGTGTAAGTGAGCCAGGCCATAGAGGGAAGCAGGGAGAAAGGATCGTTTTGAGCCTCAACCTCCATACATTTCCTCTAGCAGCAACCTGGAAGCCAAAGCATCTTCCAGGCTGGGAAAGTGCAAAACGTCACCTGGCCACATCCTTGGGCCTGGAAGGGGGGCCTTTGTATTTCCCAGATTATGGGGAGGAGCACACACAGAAAAAGAAGACAGGCCTTTGGGCTCACTGACCGGCAATGGTGAGGTACGCAGATGTGTTGGTGAGCTCCAGCCCTCGCTGCTGAAAGGAAGCCATGTCCAAGAGCAGGCTTTCCCGCTCTGGGTCTAGGTCGTCTCCCACCAGTGAAATCTCACAGCCATCCAGGTTGTGCACAATCTCATCTGACATGCGTGTGTCTGTCACTGGATTAGAGAGAGTCAGGAATTGGGTCAGACAGAGTTGAAGGCCCACCTCATGGCCACTCTTCCTCCCCTTCCAGGGTCATTCCCAGAGAGCAGTCAGCATCAGTTTTAAGAACACCACTACCCAACAATTTCCATACCCTTGTGGGCCTCCTACTGGCTCTTCTTCCTAATAGTAAGTGGTTCTAGTCCAGTAAATGCAGGATGAAGTTGCTCGTTCACATCCAGCCCAATTTTCCCCCTCACTCTAATGCTAGGGACCCCTTCCCTGGATGAGATCACTCCCTGAGGTCATCCTTACCTGTGCCTTGCCAACTCTCATCCTTTTTGGCCTCCACCTGGTGAGAAATGGAGCAAGTGATTTGAAGATCTGGGAACAGGGCAACCCCCTCGGATCCCTCAAAGTCCACAGCTGGGCGGGCAAAGTGAGCGGTGCCACTCAACAGGATCTGGGGGGCATCAGGTTGGAGGACCACCACGTATCCCTCCACTTCAGGGATGGAGACGCAGGATTCTTCACTGAAGCACCTATATGAGAAATGGGGAGAGACAGCTTGTAACCCCAAAACCTCCCTTGTAATCAATATTCGTTTCATCCCTCTGGGCTCCCGCCTCCACATAGAGCACCCCACATAGGGAGGGTGAGGGGAGGAAAGGGGGACAGTATCTCTGTACCACCACCACTACCACCCCATAGCAACGCTGGAGGGAACATCCCGTCTCCTCAGAGGACGCCACTACAGGAAAGATCAAGGACAGAAAGTCAGGAAACCCTGACCTAAGGGGTGACCACATCATCAATACCCTACCCCAAGATTATAGAACATCTATCAAACTATATTTTATAAGCTGAGCTTATAACAATGTACATACACACATATATAAACAGTTCTCTATCCAGGAGGTTATTGTTTTTAAGTGTGTTTAGTACAATATCTGGCAGATACGTGCCCCTAAATATTCAACAACAAAGGGGGGCAGGGACCTATCAAAAGATGTCCTCCTCCTTGGTGAGTCTTCCATTCATTCCCTTTAACCATCAGAGTAACACACTTCGGTAGGGAACTAATCTGACTATCTTAGACCTGCTTCCACCTTCCCAGGAAGCCTCACTGATCTTGGTGCCAATACAAACTCTCCCTAGAACACTCAGTCATGCTAAATCAACCAACAGTGCATCATCTCAGGAACACGCTCCCAGGAGCCCTCTAGTCCCATCCCATGTTAATAATAATTCTCACAGTAGTTACTGGTTTATAAAGTATTTTATCCATATTACTTCATTTAACTTTATTTCAATGCTGTAGGATATGAATAAGAAAGCAAAACTTTTAGATCAAGCATCTTGGCCACATAAGAAATATGTGTCTTGCCTGAGCAGGTGGTGGCACAGTGGATAAAGCATCAGAATGGGATGCGGAGGACCCATGTTCAAAACCCCAAGGTCACCAGCTGAAGCACGGGCTCTTCTGGCTTGAGCGCAGGCTTACCAGTTTGAGCATGGGGTCGCTGGCTTGAGCATAGGATCATAGACATGACCCTATGGTCACTGGCTTGGACCCAAGGTCACTGGCTTGAGCAAGGGGTCACTTGCTCTGCTGTAGCCCCCAGGTCAAGGCACATATGAGAAAGCAGTCAATGAACAACTAAGGAGCTACAACAAAAAATTGATGCTTCTCATCTCTCTCCCTTCCTGTCTGTCCCTCTCTGTCCCTCTCTCTCACTCTGTCTCTGTCTCTGTCAAAAAAGGAAAGAAGAAAGAAGGGAAGGAGGGAAGGAGGGAGGGAGGGAGGGAGGAGGGAAGGAAGGGAGGAAGAAAAGAATGAAAAAAAGAAAGAAAAGAAAGATGTGTCTTAATCGAGGCTTATCTCATTTCAAGTCCACAACCTTTCCACTAAACCGCAGCCACCATTTGGGTTTGCACTGAACAAATTTATGCATAAAGAAGTGTCCCCTTGAACAAGCACTCTTCATAAGGGAGTTGCTAATTAAGGGGCAACCATGGCCCAAGCCCATGGTCCACATGCTTTTGCTAACTGAACTGATTTTGCTAAGAGGACCATTATTAGCATGCCTGAGCATGCCCAGCTCGACGGCTGGAGCCAAAAGAGAGAAGGGAAGAAGCCTCAGTAGACATAATGAGCTCAGAGTTCCTGATTTGACTGATACCCATGGCTTACTGAGCTCCTGTGTCATGAGGAGTAGGGCCCTAAGCAATCTTAGGGCCCAGATCAAAGCCTCTTGGAAAAGAGCCCCAGCTGACCCTGGGAGCACAGGCTCCAACAGACATTCCCACTTCTATGAGCAATCGAAAGGAACACAAAAGAGAACAAGAGGATGGCCCCAATCCGAAGGCACCAGTGATCACGTTAGAGATTAGATAGGGCACACAAACCTGAAAACAAGGGCAAGCGTGGCCACTCTCACCTGAGAAGAACAAACAAAAACCCATGAGAATTCAGAGAGGGAGAGACTACTCCTGGCTCTGATGGGAACAGGACATTGGGCAAGGGAGGGCAGGGACAATCAAGAAAAGTAGCAGCACATGCCCTCCCTCCTGGGAGCATGCCCATGCCTTTCTTCCCCCACAGCCGTGCATCTCCTACACCCGAAGGGACCCTACGAGACTCACAACCAGGGGAGCAATGGGCAGTGGCAGCTCTCCTACCCCCTGACCTTGTCTCCGAGGCCCCCTCTTCTCTGACTTTCCAGTGAGCCAGAGCAGCCCCACATAGGCTCTCCTTTTGCTTCTTCTATCATGAGCCTTTCCTTGTCTCACTTCCCCCAGCTTTAATCAATGTACCCTCAAAATCAAAGAAAAAGAAGAAGT
Organism: Saccopteryx bilineata; assembly: GCF_036850765.1. Taxonomy (NCBI): domain Eukaryota; kingdom Metazoa; phylum Chordata; class Mammalia; order Chiroptera; family Emballonuridae; genus Saccopteryx; species Saccopteryx bilineata. Next base: position 95,433,405 of record NC_089490.1, on the reverse strand, counting down.
GAGCTGTACCCTCAAAATCAAAGAAAAAGAAGAAAAGGAGTGAGCTATCCTGTCAAGGAAGGAGGACTCTACATCACAGAGGTGAGGAGCACACTCAGGGTAGGTATGGGAGCATCAGGCAGGAAGGTCAGGGCCAGATGGCTGAGAGCTTTGAGTGCAATTTTTGTGCAGTGGGCAAAACAAAGCCATTGATGTCTTCTTCATCAGAGATGTGTGAGGATGAAAATTCTGATTTAAGATCACGAAGCCAGCTTCAGGGTAAACTGAAGTTAGAATACTACAGATGGGTCCAGTAGTAGTTAGGCTACTGCAATAGGTCAGGTGAGGGGAATTAGAGCCTGGGCTGGTGTGGTAACAGCAGAAATGGAAAAGGAAGAGACAGAGTCCGGACAGTGGCACAGAGGTGGGATCTGGGTGACCTGGGAACTGATGGGGCATGGAGGAGAAGGGGAAGGAGGAACCCAAGATAACTCAGAGGTGTTAATCCCGGGACTGCAAGGACAGAGATACAATTACAGACATAGAGAATTCAGGGGAAGGGGGTAGTCTGGGCACTGAAGTTCATTATTTCAGCTTTCGCTCTTTTTTTTTTTTTTTTTTTTTTGAGGTGCTGTAAGAGCTTCTAGGTCAAGGTTATAGCAAGCTGGTAGAAATTCAAGAGCTATGGAAAAAAGATGAAGCCAGAGAAAAAGATGGGGTAGCATCTGTTCTTGGGTTAATGCCACAAGGAGATGGGCTTTCTAAGAAAAAGATTTTAAAAAATAAGAATTAAAAAAATAAATATAAAAACCTTAGGGAGCCTGACAAGGTGGTGGCACAGTGGATAGAGCGTTGGACTAGGATGCAGAGGACCCAGGTTCAAGACCCTGAGGTCACCAGCTTGAGCGCGGGCTCATCTGGTTTGAGCTAAGTTCACCAGCTTGAGCCCAGGGTCACTGGCTTGAGCAAAGGGTTACTCGGTCTGCTGAAGGCCCCTGGTCAAGGCGCATATGAGAAAGCAATCAATGAACTAACGTGTCGCAATGAAAAACTGATGATTGATGCTTCTCATCTCTCTCCATTCCTGCTTGTCTGTCCCTATCTATCCCTCTCTCTGACTCTCTCTCTGTCTCTGAAAAACAAACAAACAAACAAAAAAACCTTAGGGAAAACATGCATTCACTGAACAGTTGTATAAACCTGGTTTTAAATGGAGAGAGGCCCAAGAACTGAACACTGGAAGTTAGGGAAGCCACACGGACCAGGGCAAGGATATGCATCAGAGGAACGGAGGTGCTGGCAGGTGTCTGTCCCTCCCTGTCTCACTCACTCATACACTCACGCACAAAACCTCTGTATTTTCTCCCACAACCTCAAAGAAGTTTTAGGGAAACACTAAGCAACCACATGGAAGCCCTAGAAATGGAGAAAAGAAAGTTCTCTCTTTCTTAGGCTCAGAAAGAAAACTGGGCCCCTTTCCTGTACTAGAGGACCAAAGTCAGTTCCCAGCCCTTGTATAAGCCTCTTCCTGGGCACACATGTAGGATTCAGATGAGCCCATCAACGAAGAGGGTGTCAACTCCTCCCCCTGAGGGGTGACCTTTGCAGAACTCCACCCTAAGCTAAAAGATAGAGCCCTCCCTTCTGATTTGGTCCTTGGCCAACTGAGAGGGAAGTAAGTCCTTCTTTACTGGATGACAGTTCTTCACCGACTTGAGTTCTGACTTGAACATGGTGGGTACATCTTCCGCTCTGATCTGTGCCCACATGACTTCATTTTTACCTGTAGCTTTCAGCTCCACACCATAACCACACCACAGACCAGCAGCCCACCTCCTAAAAGGCCCCGCACCCACCTTCTACCGCTCTAATGGTGAGGCCTGATAATCACACCCAGTCACTGTCTAGGGCTCAGAGACCTCCCTTCTCTAAACTACTCTTCTCAGGAGAGGGACAAGTCCAGAGGCATTTATCTTATACAGCTTATGGAGAAACAGGCAGAGGAAGGGAGAACCAATACTTACTCAAGAATCCTGACGAATCCACCCACTAGATGGCAGTATCTCCTAAATACTGCCCCATAAACCATATACTAAGAGGTGAAAATTCCTTTATAATAAGAGCCAACATTTGCAGAATAGGCACTCTGCCAGACATTTGATCTGGATTGTGTCGTTCAGTTATCATAACAATTCCATGAGTTAGATTCTATTGTTACCCTTGCTTTATGGCATTTGCTTAATGTGAAAAAACTAATAATAGACTCTATGCCCATACCTATTATGCTTTCGTTACCTCTCAAGTAATCTCTATCTTTAAACTCCAGATATACTTACACCTTGAAGTAATATATAACTTTCCTTTTAAAGAATTCAAAATCATGCACTTAAAATTCAAAGGTCAGCAAACCTTTTCTGTGAAGGGCCAGACAGTAATTCGTTTCAGTTTTTCATCCATACAGTCTCTGTCCCAACTACTCAGCCCTGCCATCACAGTGGAAAAGCAGCCACAAACAATATGCAAATGAGCAAGTATGGCTGTGTTTTAATAAAACTTTATTTACAAAAATAGGCAGCAGAGAAATGCAAATCAAAACGGCAATGAGATACCACCTCACACCTGTTCGATTAGCTATTATTAGCAAGACAGGTAATAGCAAATGTTGGAGAGGCTGTGGAGAAAAAGGAACCCTCATCCACTGTTGGTGGGAATGTAAAGTAGTACAACCATTATGGAAGAAAGTATGGTGGTTCCTCAAAAAACTGAAAATAGAACTACCTTATGACCCAGCAATCCCTCTACTGGGTATATATCCCAAAAACTCAGAAACATTGATACGTAAAGACACATGCAGCCCCATGTTTATTGCAGCATTGTTCACAGTGGCCAGGACATGGAAACAACCAAAAATCCCATCAATAGATGACTGGATAAAGAAGATGTGGCACATATACACTATGGAATACTACTCAGCCATAAGAAATGATGACATCAGAACATTTACAGCAAAATGGTGGGATCTTGATAACATGATACGAAGCGAAATAAGTAAATCAGAAAAAACCAGGAACTGCATTATTCCATACGTAGGTGGGACATAAAAGTGAAACTAAGAGACATTGATAAGAGTGTGGTGGTTACGGGGGGGGAGGGGGAATGGGAGAGGGAAAGGGGGTGGGGAGGGGCACAAAGAAAACAAGATAGAAGGTGACAGAGGACAATCTGACTTTGGGTGGTGGGTATGCAACATAATTGAACGACAAGATAACATGGACTTGTTATCTTTGAATATATGTATCCTGATTTATTGATGTCACCCCATTAAAAAAATAAAATTATAAAAAAAATAAATAAATAGGCAGCAGGCCAGATTTGGCCCCAGGGCCATAGGTTGCCAGCCCCCACACTTAGACCATCCAGTCTGACCTTGCAAGAGCTTGATGAATCAAGGTTAAAATAGGTAAGGCAACTAGAACTATCCTCCCGAAATTTTCCAGGCAATTAGTATTGAGCCGAAATTAATGTCAGCTGTCCTCGCTCCCAATCCAGCACCTTGTCCCACCTTACATATCAGCAGAGAAGATTAAAACACACAAATCCTGGAAGTGTGGCTCAGTGGAAAGAATAATGAGTCAGTTGTTGGGTAATTAGTCTAGCCCAGGCTATGTCAACTGAGCAGGTCAAGTGTTCTCTCTGGGGACCCATCTTCCCGTCCATTAAGTGAGGGAGGTATGCCCAGCCTAAAGTGGCATTCTGACAGCCAAAGGGTCTGACCGCCTCTGCTCTGTGATATATTCGCCCCAACCCACACTCACTTGACGGCAGTGGTGAGGCGCAGGGGCCTGACGCCAGGCGTGGCAAAGCGCAGAGTGTTCATGTAAGCCACATGCTGCAGGGCATGGTTGAAGGTCTCCACATCATCCCCCTCCAGGGTGAGCAGGGACTGCGAGGGGTTCACGTGGACCTGGGCCCCAGACACAGACACAGCTGAGAGCAGGCCCAGGAGGCAAGAGAGGAAGGGAGCAGAGGTAGAGAGGTGGAACATGGGCGGGGGACAGGGGGGCATGCCCGGAAGGAGAGGGCTGGATAAAGGGGCTATACCTTCATGCCTTTGCCCAGGCTCTCGAAATCCCTATAGTCCAGCCCCTCCCGACATGCATAGAGGCACTCGATGACCTCGCGGCTCTCCAGGCGGCCTGAGCGCACGCTGAAACCAGCCAGGTAGCCGTGGAAGTAGTGGTGGATCGGCAAGGGGTCTCCTAGGGCAGGAACACAGGGGCAGACGGGAGGTGAGAAGATAGGAGGAACAGAACAAGCAGAGGGACTGAGAGAAAGAGCAGAAAGCTTGAGAAAGAAAACTGAAAAGAAGAAAGGTGGAAGCTAAAAGAAAGAAAGAAGAGAAAGAGGGAAGTGAAGCTAAGTGGGAGATTGGAGAAAGCAGAGAGAGAAAAGAGAATAAAACCAGGGAGAAGAAGCATGAAAAGCAGAAGCTTCCAGGACAGGAAGAAAGTGGAGGAAGAAAAGCAAGACCAAGGGAGGAAAGAGGAGAGAAAAGGAGGAAAAGGAGGAGATCGCAAGACAGGGCACCTTCAGTGGCATGCAAGGAGGCCAGGGTGAATGTGTGTGAGCTTCAGAGGCACAGGAGCTCCCTGCTGTGCGGCTACTGCGTTCCAGCAAGAGATCTCCTTCACCTCACTCTGTAGGCAGGGAGGGACACCCAGAATCCAGCTAGGCTCCATCGGACCTTAACTCTCCAAGGAAACCCTGCCTTGCTATAGTTCTGGAGGCTCTGCCCCCTAGTGGCATGAGAAGCAGTAAGTTCCGAGGCTGGGCAGGATTTGGTGTGAAAAAGGGAGCCAGAGCCGAAAGTTAAAGTGAAAACTCTCTGGTCACCAGTTCTTACACACAGAGTACCTTGTGTGGCGTCTGTACTGTTGTCTCCTCCCTTTTCTTTCTCCTTGTTCTTCTCTTCTGGAGGAAAAAAAATAAAGTGGCAGTGAGCTCAAGGTTGTGAGGACAGACTGAACGGAGAGGAAGAAGAGGTCTTCCCTGCTCTGACCTGCCCTTGCAGGACTTGCAATAGCTCAGGTGAGTCCCAACCCTTCTTTTGTTATGTCTCAATCTCTCAGGCCTTGGTATGACAAACTCCCAAATATGCTGCTGAGGAAACACAAGGACTCTGGACAGACAGACACACACACACACTTACACAGACACACTCCCAGACGGGAAAAAAATGAAAGAAATAGCTTAAAAGTTGGAAGACCAATGACTCTGAAGGGCTGATAGCTTCCAACAACAGACAGGGCTGCGGAAACCATCATCGCTGTGATGGAACGAAGTGGAAACCAGCTGAAGTGACAGAAAGATTCTGGGAATGCCTAAGAAAACAATTCCTCTAAGTCAGAGGCGATGCCCAGTTGACTAGGGAGGTGTAGGGGCTGCGGTCTCCTGGGGGGCCTCCTTCTGAGTTACCCTGCCAACTGCAAGGATGCGCAGGAACGTGCAGTCAGGCTGCCCTTGCTCCTTCACCAATCCTGTGCCACTGCAGGCTCCAACCTTCAGTGCCTTTGCTGAGAAGCTCAGGGACTTACCAGTCCAGCAAGCCCCAATCATGAGAGCAGGTTCCCTTCGGGGCGGGTGGATGAGACCATTGTCATGGATGAGGGCAGGGTCAAAGGAGATGCCATCAGCATAGAGTGTGACTGTGGGGAACTCGAGGTTCAAAGCATAGTGGTGCCACTCATCATCACAGACCTGGGGGAGTAAGATGGGGCAAGAATCCCTCAGTGACTGCCTCTTCAAGGAACTAGCATGAGGCATGGCTCCCCTTCTCCTAGGAATCAAGGGACAGTCCGTTATATTTCCCATTCTATATCAGGGCTTACTAGTGAATTGTTGCCTGCCTAGCTCAAGGAATAAGATCCTTGCAAAAATTCTATCAGGCAACCAACCTAATACCTAAATTCCACTCTTTGGGTAAATTTTGTTTTTTGATATGGAATACTTCACAAATTTGCATTATCATCCTTGCTTAGGGACTATGCTAATATTCTCTGTATTTTTCCAATTTTAGCAAATGTGCTGCCAAAGCAAGGACAGGTAAATCTTTTTTTCTTTTTTTTTTTACAGAGACAGAGCGAGAGTCAGAGAGAGGGATAGATAGGGACAGACAGGAACAGAGAGAGATGAGAAACATCAATCATTAGTTTTTTGTTGTGGCACCTTAGTTGTTCATTGATTGCTTTCTCATATGTGCCTTGACTGGGGGGGGTTACAGCAGACTGAGTAAACCCTTGCTCGAGCCAGTGACCTTGGGTCCAAGCTGGTGAGCTCTGCTCAAACCAGATGAACCTGCGCTCAAGCTGGCGATCTTGGGGTCTTGAACCTGGGTCCTCCGCATCCCAGTCGGACGCTCTATCCACTGTGCCACCGCCTGGTCAGGCGAGCACAAGTAAATCTTTACAGCTATTCATATTTCTAAGAGGAGTAACACACTATTTTGTGAATCAATTTTTCGCAAAATCATTTATACTTGGAACATGCAGAGTTCTTTCCCACCTCAGGGCCTTTGCATCTGCTTTCCCCTCTACCAAGAATACCCTCTCCTCACAGCCATTTCCCATCCTACAGGACTAAGCTTACGTTTCATCTCAGTCAGCCTTCCCCGAACATCCAACGCAAGGTGAGCTGCCCAATCTCTGCTGTCCCTCATTCTCTATGCCAGTCTCTTCCTTGTCCTTTCAGAGCATTTATCCTCTTTTTTTATGTCTGCTTACTTTCTAAACATCTATCTCCACTAAGATGTTAGCTTAATGAGGGCAAAGATTTTGTTCCAGCTCATACTCCCTTGGCTCCCAGAACCTAGAAGAATGACAGGGACTTAATTGATACCTAATAAGTATTTGTTGAATAAATAGGGCTAAGTAAAGGGAAAGTAGAAAGGTAATGTTACCAATATTACCAGCATGGGGGAAGATCAAGAAGTAGCAAATGGCAGCCTATCTCTTTAAAAGAGTAACAGAAAAAAACAGCAGCTTTTGTAGACAGCCCTCAATTATCCAGTTTGTGGATTTTCAAGGCCTTTGTTTCCCTTTCTCTCTCTTCTGCTTCCTGCCTTTTTCCAGCCATTTGCTTAATCGGCCACTCCACCAGGGCTTGTGAGAAAAATAGGAGATGGGAACCCATTAGTCCCCACTAGTCCCTGTGGTTAGCTTGAAGAATGCAGCTGTTGGCTCAAGAGCAGATTTTACTCTTTTTTTTGGTCCAGTTTTATTTACCCCTCCATCATGGATAACAGCGATGAGAATTATTAAGTATAGAGTCCTTCTCAGTCCACAGTCATGCATGGAATAAAGTTCGGTCAACCATATATACAATGGTAACTCCATAAGACTAATGGAGGTGAAAAACTCCTGTCACCTAGCGACTTTGTAGCTATCCTAACGTCATAGTGTGATGTATTACTCACATGTTTGTGGTGATGTCAGTGTAATCAAACCCACTACACCAACAGATGTATATCAGTATAGCACATACAATTACATACGGTACATAACACTTGATAATAAATGACTATGTTACTGGTTTATGTATATACTATACTATACTTTTTTATCATTATTTTAAAGTATACTCTTTCTACTTATAAAGAAAGTTTGCTGTAAAACAGTATGAACTGTTACCCCAGCAGCAGCCTCAACCTCTCCTGTTCACTGTGTGTCTTGACTGTATCATTCTCTCATGTGTTTGGTTTACCCTCGCGTGGTTTTGCACAGTAACATACTGTACAGGCTCGTAGCCTAGGAGCAATGGGCAATCCCATACAGCCTAGGTGTGTACTAGGCTTTGCCATCTAGGGTTCTCTAAGTGCTCTCTGATGTTTGCACAACAATAAAATTGCTTAACAATGCATTTCTCAGAATGTATCCCTGTCATTAAGTGAGGATGACTGTATAAAGGTCTGTTACATCACTTAATCCTACAACAACCTGGGAATATAGAATTCTTATTAGTCCCATTTAATAGCTAAATAAATTGAAGTTTAGACATATTAACCAAATTTTCATGCCTGGTAAGTTCCCCTGACAAGACTCAGACCCAGTCTGTATACCTCAGAATTAGTTATTTTACCATTACAACATGCTAACTGCTTGAGAGTCAGAGATATGTACTGTGAAGGCTCTAGATCAGAAAGAGATGAAATAAAACAAGGGGAGGGGGAAAGATGGTTGGTTGCATTTGATGCTAATAGTAATTTGTTTCCTATTTCCTTTTAATCCAGGAGTGCTTTCTGTAGGAGACAAACTTTGGAAATACAGAACAAGACAAACTTTGGAAATATGGGGACATAGTGGTCAGGAATAGAAAGTAGAGAATAAAAGATGGGGCACAGGGCCAAAAAATGCCCACCCCTGCCCTAGGACCCTCCTTCCCTGCAAGTAAGCTCTACCCACCCACCTTTCTGGCCCCAGCCTCACCTGCTCCAGCTTCCAGAGGAACTTGACCGGGCGGGCACTCTCAAGCAGAGGCCAGTAGAGGAAGGCAATTCTGCAGCCATGAACCGTCAGGGCGTAGTGGGAGAAGCCGTCCTCTGAAGAGAAAAGATGGGGATGGAGGTCATACACAGGGCCTGGGGCAAGAACAGGGTCAAAGCACCAGGAGGGAGAGGACGCTGGGTTCTCTTTATCTTCTCATGCATTCTCTCCTGCATTCACCAGTCTTCTCCTCCCAACACATATACACATACTTACACACTCACATGCACACACTCCATATCAGGTGATAACTAGAGCTTCTTGGGCACTCTGATTGGCTGAGAGGGGACATGCGCCAGCCTGCCCCCCCCCCCTCACACACACACACACCAGATCATTACTAGTCCTTTGATTAATACAAACATCACTGGTGACAATCCTTTTCAAGTCAAGAGAAATGACCTCACAGAAGTGGCAGAAATGAAAGAACAGGTCAAGCCAAGCCTCTCCTACCCCTCTCCCAGAAGGACATGTCACTGCTGTTGAGGGAAGAGGCATACTTATTGATGGAGCCAACTAGCCCTTATAAGAGGAAAATGGGGTGAGGGTAGAAGAGAAAGAATGGTGCACCCCACAACCCAGGCTTTTCCATCACAATGAAAGGGCCTTAATAGGAGAAGACTCACGGGACAGTCTACTGGTGCAAGGGGACTGGGCAACAGCAAGGGAGAAGGGCAGGGAGCAGTCCCACTGCACTCGGAGAGTAGGAGGACCTCAGCTTGTCATATCGGCAGTAAATCGCACTCTCAGAAAGTATCATACCTAGCACTGCCATCTTACAAGTGAAGAGAGAGGAAGCGACCCATTCACAGTTACAGGCTGGACAGTGACAGAGCCAGGACAAGAAGCCAGTTTCCCCACTCTCAGACCAGCACCCTGAAGAAGGCTCACCGTTCTGGACAGTGTTACACACGATTGTTTCCTCTTCCTTCTTGCCCTTGTTGGGAGTTACACCATGCTTCATCCAGAAGGACAGGGTAAAGTGGTCACTGAGGCTGTCCTGGGGCCCAGAGCCCAGCCCAGCTGGGCCACCCACAGGCACCTGCACAGCTTGGGTGCCATTGAACCAGTAGATGAGGCTACTGTCCTGGCTGTAATGCACTGAGAGTCCCGCCGTCCAGTTGGCATTGGGGCCGGGCATGGGCAACAGGTCCACCTCCCCAGTGGCAGCACCTGCAGGAGCCCCAGAACACACACATGTCAGAGCTGAGCAGCAGCAAATAGGGAAATGAGACGTAGGCAGGGACCGAGAGACTGATTGCCGTGAACCAGCGAGGCTAGTAATTCCAGGTCCTGAGTGGAAACAGTGCTGAATTAAGAAAATAGACCTAAAGAAAGAAAGGATGGGCTCAGGAGGTCTCTTTGCAATGCAAGAGATAGCCTGCAAAAAGCAAGCCTCGGCCCTGGCCGGTTGGCTCAGCGGTAGAGCGTCGGCCTAGCGTGCGGAGGACCCGGGTTCGATTCCCAGCCAGGGCACACAGGAGAAGCACCCATTTGCTTCTCCACCCCTCCGCCGTGCTTTCCTCTCTGTCTCTCTCTTCCCCTCCCACAGCCGAGGCTCCATTGGAGCAAAGATGGCCCGGGCGCTGGGGATGGCTCTGTGGCCTCTGCCCCAGGTGCTAGAGTGGCTCTGGTCGCAACATGGCGACGCCCAGGATGGGCAGAGCATCGCCCCCTGGTGGGCAGAGCTTCGCCCCTGGTGGGCGTGCCGGGTGGATCCCGGTCGGGCGCATGTGGGAGTCTGTCTGACTGTCTCTCCCCGTTTCCAGCTTCAGAAAAATGAAAAAATGAAAAAAAAAAAGCAAGCCTCCACCCCCTACCTGCTTTATTTATAGGGCAAAGTGAGGCCATTAGCAAATCAAAGATCTCACTAAAACAGAGTCACATTTCCAAGGCATCCCAAGAATTCTACCAAGTGCAGAAAACCCCCACCATACATAACATCTTAACTTCACAAAACAAAGGATAAAAAAAACCTGCCTCCAGTCTTTCCTAGGGACACAGGGGATAGGACTAATATAAACAATCGGGCACCATAGCTAACATGAAAGTGTGGGAAAAAATAGCCTTTAGCAACTTCACAGAACAAGTGAGGTGGGGATTTGGGCAGACTGTCAGCTTACTGCCAGTTCCCGACACCTCTGTCCCCCCAAAATCTAAACTGCAAAGACTCTGTTGGCTTTCGGTCCCCAACAACGGATGAGAAAAAATCTCCTACAGTTCATCTTGCCACCTCTTCCAGCTTTTCAACAAAAAGAAAGGATGGACCTATCTTTGGGAACTACCTCTCCAATTAACTTATTCTCCACCTGTTTGTCTCTCCCTATCATTGTTCCACAATGTATCTGGTGACTGTCTTGTGCTACAACCATGCATCTTAGCCATAACATATTTATTTGCTGTTAGGGTCACAACCCCTAACTACATGCCACAACCCCTATGCATATGTATACCTGTGGATGGGTATTAAAAGAAACAAGGCGCCTGACCTGTGGTGGCGCAGTGGATAAAGCGTCGACCTGGAAATGCTGAGGTCGCCAGTTTGAAACCCTGGGCTTGCCTGGTCAAGGCACATATGGGAGTTGATGCTTCCAGCTCCTCCCCCCTGTCTCTCTCTCCTCTCTCTCTGTCTCTCTCTCTCTCTCCTCTCTAAAATGAATAAATAAAATAAAATAAAAATTTAAAAAAAAATAAAAATAAAAAGAAACAAGGCAGATTCTTGTGAAAGAGGCAGAGAAGGGTCATGTAGAGCTTGCGGGGGACGGGGGGGGGTATGCACCCACCACAGAGTTTCCGCAGTGCCCGTTCAGAGTAGTTGTCTCGGTCGCAGCCCTTGGCCACATGGCTGGTCTGCAGCTCTATGGTGGCCTGAATGTTCCAGAGAGGTTCATCACAGGTCTCCAGGCGGATACCAGGGAACAAAGCCAAGCTCCCGGCACCTGGTGCATATTCAATCCTTTTGTTCCAGCCTGTGTGGGCGAGAGGAAGAGGGCAGTGCAGAGATAGTGAGGAAGGCAGCCCCCTATTCATCCATCCTGTTCTTGCCATTCCACTGACAATCTCGGGCTCTTACTAAAATGGCCATCCAGGGTAAAGAGCGATAAGCCTGCACCCAAATATCCCTCCCCTGACTCCTAGCCTAGCCCCTATGACTGTCAAAAGCAACAAAAAAGAGAGATGAAGGTGAAAGGTAATTCAAAGATGAGTCACAGAGCAGGGCCCCTCACCTTGCCAGCTGGGTTTGCAGGTGGGCTTCACCTGGATCTCCACCTGGGCGTCATCTGCTGCCCGCTTCTTCCCGCAGTCATAAGCAGTCACTGTAAACTTGTAGAGCTTCTCACCACTGTACTGCAGCTTCTCAGTGTTCTCAATGTTCCCTGGGGTGGGGGCAGGGGAAGACAGAAGGGTCAGGAGCACTAGAAAAAGCCTTGGGAGACAAGGGGGTGGGAATGAGCTAGTTGGGAAGCAGGAATCTAGAATGAAGGTATCTGGGAAGGAGGGTGTAGCCTGAAAATTTGAAGGGCAGAGAAGTGAACAGCTCAGCCCTGGGGTGTCCCGAGGGATGTGTGTGCACAAGGTGGGCAGGAGCTGGACTCACCATCATTGTCGATGAGAAAGGGGATGTTGGGTGTGAGGATCTCGTAGTAGCAGATCTGGCTGTACTGGGGGGAGCAGTCGCCATCAATGGCTTCCACCCGCAGGATGCGGTCATACAGCTTGCCCTCAGTCACTGCAGCTCGATACAGCCGCTCCACAAACACGGGGGCAAACTCATTCACATCATTGACCCGCACGTGCACTGTCGCCCTGCACAGGCCAGAGCGGAAGGAGAAGAGAGAACAAGTCAGGCAACCTCGTACTAGAGACCCAAGAGAGGCACGCACAGGAATCCAGACAGGAAATCGGAGCAGGAGGGAGGTAGTCTGACCCTGAGCCTGGGCACCGCTCCCAGACACCAGGCACCTCAAGGGAAGTATGCTAAGGAAAGGCTATCTGCTGTGAAGGGTAGGGACAACCCCAGGTGACATCAACGTGATTTTGATGGCTTCTGTACAGAATGCTATAGATTGGGGCTACCAAAATGAGGGGTAAGAAAGGATTTCATGTCCAGCAGGTCATTCCTTCACAACAGTCGGATCCAATGGAATAATCAAGGAAGATGTGAAGTAAAAGTAAAGTTAAAAACCAACCATGGGAAAGGAAGCAGTATTTGTACAAATGCCATTAGTCATCTTGCATGAGCAGTACACAGATGAGCAGTGCCTTTTGTCAACACATTTACAATACGCATGTCGGCTGTAGCCTCTCTGTGCCCAGGCCCCCAGTGGGGCCGGCAAAGCGAGGGCTAAGCCCTTTGTGCTGAGCCCTGTCCCTAGCCAAGATCCAGGCACCCACACCCAGGGCCCGGAGGCAAAGGTCCTATCCCCAAATGGGAGATTGAGTCACAAAGAGCAGTTTATTTCTAGTGCCTCTCAGCAGCCCAGGAATCCTGACTACCCATCTTTGTCCATTCTCAAATGAGAAGTTGGGACCATTCAGAGGAGTCCCAGCTCCCAGTCCCGTTCATGCTGTAGCCACCTCCTGCCCACCCTCACCCAGAGCACTGTGCATGTGGTAATGGTGTGAGTGTGGTACACACTGCCAAGGACCGGTGGGGCAGTAGGAAAGAATCTGGGTGTGTGCTGAGTGTGCTCCTCCCCTTCCTCCTTGTTCTCCTCATCCTCATTGCTCCCACGCACCGAGCCCCTTACCATCAGTCAGGCACTGCGGAGCATGCTTTTTATACAAACCATCCCCTTTCATCTTCACAGAAACCTAAAGAAGCGGGTGTTATTATCCCCTTCTTACAGGTAAGGAAAGGCAGATCCAGAAGGCTGAGCATGCTGCTCAATGCCATCAGAGGCCGAGCCAGGATGAGATCCCACTGAGTTCTACTATGTATTTCTGTCTCCTGCCCCTAAACCCTATAAACAGAGAGGGCAGGAGTGGATATTCAATGACTGCACAGATAAAGGATGATGGAGGGCTTGAAAGGAGGGAGGAGACCTTGCAGCAGGGGAAGGGACAGGGGCTTCCTCACTTGTGGGACTTCTTGGTATTGGCTCCATCGGGGCCCTCGCCGCAGTCATAGGCTTGGATGGTGAAGGTATGCTCCTTCTGAGCCTCACAGTCCACTGGCTCCTTGGCCCGTATCAGCCCTTCTCCTGTGGCCTTGTCCAGGATCACAGCCTCAAAGGGTACCCCAGACCCATGGATCCGGAAGCCACAGATCTCACCTGGATGAAGGGGGAGGGGAGGCTGAGGCTCCTGTCCCACCTGCAGCACCTCCGTCCAGCCTCCCTGCCTCGGCTTCCCACATCACCTCTCCTGCCAAACCCTGTCCCTTCTTTGTACATGGGAAAGCAATAATCGTCAAGCATACAGCTCCAACGCCAGTTTTCCTGAGCAACAACCTCTCAGGGGCACCAGGTCTGAGATCTGGCAAAATCTTGATGTATTTAACCCCTGCCTGCCGTGTCCTTCTCTCCCGCTGCTTTCTCAAACACCAGCTTCAGTGCAGCCCTTTCAGCTCCTTGAGTGTACTTCATCTTCCACTTTCCAAGGCCTCTTCTCACTTCCTTATTGCTCTCCCTCCCAGGACCTCCCCTCTCCTCCCCTGCCCTCTCCTCCCCTGCCCTCTGCCCTCCCAATCACTTTTCTCTGTCCTACCTGCCTGGCCATCCACCAACTCCAATTACCTGCATAGCGCAAGGGGGCATCCTTGTCCAAGGCGAAGAGTGGTGGGTTCAGCAGTACCGTGTTGTCATTCTCCATGACGATGCCCTGGTATTCCGCCTCGATCCATGGTTTGTGCTTGTTGGCTGATCCCCCCCAAGGAGAGGAAAGGAAGAACCTGTGAGCTGGCCCTCCACTCCCACACAACTGTCCTTGACTCAGACAAACTCACACTCCATATCACTACCCTTTCCAAACCCTGCAGAAGCACCTGCAGGCAGAAAAAAAATGAGGACAAGAAATCAGCTATTAAAGAAGTGAGAGGGTCTAAGGGAGGTCACAGCCTTCTCCTATGGCAGGATAGAAAGTTTCCATGCCAACAGCCTGCCCCAGAGAGAGGGGTCCCGTTTCTCCCCTGGGAAACATGGCCAGAAGGTGGAGAATTTTCTTCAGGGGTTTCAAGTGCTGAGGTATAAACACTGGGGGTCCAGGGAACAGTAGTGGGTCATCAGGAGACCCTGGGAAAAGATGGGACAGATGAAGGGCAGAGTTGAGATTAGGAAAAGAAGATCTAAAAGGTTCCTGAGATATTGTTTATCCTCCCCAGCACCGCCATTCCATTTCACCTGATCCCTCCCCTCTGCACTCCTCCAGCCAAGCCCCAACTAAGGCCATTCTCCCAGAGTGGAGGGAGGAGGAAAAACAAGAGAAAATATATAGGACAGAGGGAGGGAGACAGTGAGGGGCAGTGATAGAACAGAGGAATCAATGCCAAATAACTGGACCCAGCAGAGCCGACATCCTAAGGGATTATCGAGCTGGCCTAGAAACATAACAAATCTCCTCCCTGCTTCTCACCCCCACAGCCAAGAGAACACACTTAGATCTAACGCATTTCTATGTCCCTCCATCAAGGCCACCAAACCCCACACTCCCTGAACCCCACTTTTTATATATAGACTCATGACTTGTCTCAATTCTTGCTTACCCCACCCTACTTTTCTTCAACCACCAAGCAGTTCCGGGTGGATATGGGACTCACTCAGCCTCTAAATATCCCCATCTCCTACCAGACTTAGCTCAACGGTGCCTCCTGTCTGGACCAATCTCCCTCCAGCCTGGTAAGAGGCTAGAGGGAAGGAACAGCATTTTCCCCTCCCTTTCTACATCACCTTCCAACCAACCTCCACTGCCTGCTCTATCTAATCCTATCATGCCAACCCCCAGGCTCCCAACGCACATTCATGATGGCCCTTCAGCGGGGACATGGCAGAGGAAGACATCATCTAAAAGGATGTCACCAAAGGAAACTTGTCCCCATATGACATGATGAGCAAGAAATTCTGATTTTCATTTTTTTTCCCCAAAAAACCCTCTGGCATGTGAAAGCCTGTCCCTTTCTTGCTGATGACCACCATCACCCCCTTCTCTAGTGGCAGAGGCTAAAGCCACAAGATGGTGCTCAGAAGGCAGCACAGGAAGCAGCAGGAGGCTAAAAAGCCAGGCTGAGGTCAGAGACTGAGGATGGTGGGCCGCACACAGCAAGGCCAGAGCGGGACATCCTCTCCACGGCTCCCCCCTCACCCGGCTCCTCTCCTCTTTGCGTCCAACTCTTCTCACTCACTGCCAGGCTCCCTGTCTTTTCCTCCCCTGACTCTCCCCTCCTACTCTTCTTATCTGTTCTTCCTCGTTTCCCTTTCATGCCTCTCTCTCATTTTTTGCCTCCACTTTTACCCTTTTCCAATCCCTTCTCGTCCCCCTCCCACACCTCCTCTCCCTTTTCCATCTCAGCTTTCCTTCTCACCACTCATTTAGCTCCCCCTACACTCCCACTTCTGCCCTTTCTTGCCTTTCTCCACCTACCTGAGCCCTCTACCGGGTACCCCACCTCCTCCCTTCCTCCTTCTCTCTTGGTTCCTCTGTTGCCCTCAGCCAGCTGAATTTATCTGCTGTCTGCCAGAGAGGGCAGCTCTGGTAACCCACAGCCCAGCTGCATGCAGGCATAAGGGTATGGACGCAGAGGAACATGCCAAAACATACGTGCTCCGAATTGCTGAACTGTGAGGAACAGTTTCTCCCCAAGATGGGATGGAGATGAACCAGATGGATCTGCTGCACACCCTTAGTGCAGACACACCCCAGTGAACGTGGAGAACCACCCAGAAATATATATATCGTCCCTCAGGGCAAGTCCTGAGACCTGAGTTATCTCCAACAGGAGAAACTGGGAGGTGGAGACAGAAACCCCAGGATGGGAATAAGGACCAAATGGGAGCAAAAGAAGCACATGGGTAGAGATGGACCAGACAGGAGGATGCGGCAAGGAGGGTGCAAAGGAAGGGAGCAAGGGCATGTCTGAGGAAACGGATGGGAAGGGGGATGGTGGGAAGAACGACACCTGTCTTGTGCCAGGGAGCCTCAATGGCTCCTGCCCACCCCTAGCCCACATCGTCCTGATTGATGCCCTTCTTTTAGCACCCTCACCTCCCACCTCACTCACCTTTGTTACAGGAGCTGGAGGGAAGTAGGGAGGCCAGCAAGAAGGGCAGCAGCAAGAGGGTCATGGTATGGTGTGGTGTGGGGCAGGGCAGGGCCAGGCGTTCGCTCTCCCCTGGGAGCTTCAAGCCCGCTTATTGCACCTTGGGGAAGGGATGCAGGGGATCTCTAAGGAGGGGCGGGAAGAGAGCGGGCAGCAGGGCAAAGAGAGAAGGGAGCCTGCCGCCCACACTAGTTCATGGAGCAGACCTGGGCAGACCTCAACCTGGGTGGTTGAAGTGGGGGATTTGCAGTGGCTTCCCGTTCGTTCTCCAACCCGGCGTCCTCGCTCTCTCTCTCTCTCTCCCTCTCTCTCTTCTCTCCCTCTCTCTCTCTCTTTCCCTCTCTCTCTCACTCTCTCTCTCTCATTCCCACCCCATCCCCTCTACTGCAGGATGACGTAAGCACAGCCAGACGAAGATTGATGGGGCCGCTGGCCAATCGATTGACTGGGAGGGCCAGGTGCTGCAGGGGCGGGAGGGAACCAATGGGACTAGGGAGCTGGGGCGGGAGAACGCGTTAGGGCTTTTTCCCTGGATTGCAATTTGCGGGAGCAAAGGAACTGCGGGGGCTGAGGAGGAAGCTGGGGAGCAGTAATGGGGGTGGGAAATAGACAGACTTGGGGAGAATTGAGAAGCTGAAAGCTCGGGGGTGGGGAAGGGAGACGTCAACGGAACCCTGAAGGAAGCGAGAAGCAGTATCCACACCACCCCACCCCCCAACTCTGCATTAACCACTTTACACAGCCCATTCCATCAGCAAGTCCCTGCTGCGTGCCCCCTGGGAACCGTGAAGTAAAACCCACAACCTGAACCCGAGAGATCCTAACATTTCTCTTCCCAGCCCAGTTCTCTCTAAGAAAACCATGGGACGGTTAGCAGGGCGACGGAAAGGGCCCTGGGACTGGAGGAAAAGTGAGATATTTGTGCCACGAGAGCGCGCGCGCGCGCACACACACCTGACGTGGTAGTTCACTACCAGATGGAATTTTTCCCAGTGCCTACCCTCCCTATCTCACTATCCCCTAATTTCCCACCTTAAACCATGATAACTCAGCCCAGTTGATTCTTTTCTCTTTTTTTTATAAATAAATTTTTATTTTAATGGAGTGACATCAATAAATCAGGGTACATATATTCAAAGAAAACATTTCCAGGTTATCTTGTCATTTAGTTCTGTTGCATACCCATCACCCAAAGAGAGATCGTCTTCCGTCACCCTCTATCCAGTTTTCTTTGTACCCCTCCCCCTCCCCTCCCCCTCCCCTCCCCTCCCCCTCCCCTCCCCTCCCCTCCCCCTCCCCTCCCCTCCCCCTCCCCTCCCCTCCCCCTCCCCTCCCCTCCCCCTCCCCCCTCCCCCTTCCCCTCCCCCACTTACCTCCCCCCTTCCCTCCCCCCCAACCACCACACTCCTGTCATGTCTCTTAGTCTCTCAGTCCAGTTGATTCTTTTTTTTTATTATTTTTTTTTATTTTTACAGAGGCAGAGATAGACAGGGACAGACAGACAGGAATGGAGAGAGATGAGAAGCATCAATCATTAGTTTTTCGTTGCGACTTCTTAGTTGTTCATCGATTGCTTTCTCATATGTGCCTTGACTGCGGGCCTTCAGCAGACCGAGGAACCCCTCGCTGGAGCCAGCAACCTTGGGTCCAAGCTGGTGAGCTTTTTGCTCAAGCCAGATGAGCCCGCGCACAAGCTGGCGACCTCAGGGTCTCGAACCTGGGACCTTCCACATCCCAGTCCAACGCTCTATCCACTGCGCCACCACCTGGTCAGGTCCAGTTGATTCTGAAGCCAGAGAAGTTAGTCGCTTTGAGAGGTGGGGGAAGGTGGGGGAGGGGCACAAATTAATTCAGGCACACCTACCCCCACCATGGGAATACTGGTAAGCATGGGCTGTCCAAAGGCTGGGGACTGGGGGCTGTTGGTATCATCAGTGACTCCAGAGGGAGAAGGAAACCCCTGGGTCCCAAGCCACAGTGTCAAATTCTCCAAAATAGCTAGCCAAACTCCTCCCTCGCCTTCCACACTGTACTTTGTACTCATGGCCTCATCAGGCTGTGGACAGCCCCCTCTGTGCTTAGGAAGAGCAGTGTCTCCCCCTTCCTTCCTAATGGCCTTTAGGACAAAGTGTCCAGACTGCAGCTCTATGACGCTGTCTGGAGGAGTTGGGGGGCCAGCACTATAGGATTTTCTTCACTTTGGCTGTCAGCCAGCTGGCTGTCCCGCTTTCCCCACCTGTCCCCTCATACTTCTCAGGATCCCTGACTCAGTCCCAAGAGCTCAGGCTGTTGTTAGACCTCATCCCTTAGTGAGCCTGGAAGGGCCCCCTCCACACAGCAAGACCAGCGCCCTCCCCGAGTGGCAGAACCCCTGCAGGGCTCTGGCACAGTTGCCCAGCCTGCCAGAGGTAGGCTAGAAGTCACACTGACCTTTGGAACGGCTCAAGTCTTGGATGACTGACAGCCCCAGATCCTGCTCCAGGTTCCTTCCTCAGGAAAAGCCATGGTCAAGCACAACTTTGCCCAGTCCCTGCCCCTCCCTCCAACAGCAGACACCACCCCAAACTCATCATGAGGGGAGGAAGTCTGATAGGAGCTTTTATTGCAACGGGGCCCTATTAAGCACAGACTTAGACAAGCCTTCCTCTGTGTGTGGAGACCTGCCTGAGGTCTCTCTGCCCCCCTGCCGGACAACACCCCTCCCTCCTCAGCCTGTCTCCTATATTCTCCTGAAATCTTGATCTCCATCTTGGCCAGCCTGGACAATGCCTCCCAACCTCACCGGCTACTACCGCTTTGTCTCTCAGAAGAACATGGAGGACTACCTGCAAGCCTTAAGTAACGGCCTCACCCCTCCTAGACCCCTTTCACTCCCGTTACCTCTCTCCTTTCCTGCCTCTTCTTCCCATTGAAAAGGGGAAATGCTGGGGTTGGACCTTGGGGAAAGACTCAGGAGCTGGCACCTATCTTGGGATCCATCTCTAGCCAGGGCATTGCTAGGAGGCAGTAAATCCACAGTCCAGACCCAACTGAGGGAAAGCTCACAGCCCCACGATGCTGCTGCAGGACAGGGAACCTCTGGCTGTCTGGCTGGGAGGACCCCAGCTAAGACATAACTCCCACAGATATCAACATGGCTCTGCGGAAAATAGCACTGCTGCTCAAGCCAGACAAGCAGATCGACCATCAGGGCAACCGTATGACAGTGAAGACCCTCAGCACCTTCCGCAACTATGTTACAGAATTCGAGGTGGGAGTTGAGTTTGAAGAGGACCTAAGGATGGTGGACGGACGAACGTGCCAGGTACCTTTCCTCGGGCTTGGGGGAGGGGACACGGATTAGCAGGTAGGGTAACGACTCAGGACAAAGCGAAGGGGACCTCACCCAGCCAGAACCAGGGAAAATGACCATCACAGCAGGCTCTGTAGCCACACAAGCTCCTGGTGCTCCCCACCCCTACTCTCTCCCTGGTGGGCTCTTATCACCAGCCAGAAGGACAAAAAGAGCAGGTTGCCCTCAGGCCAACGAGCAAACATTTGCTTACCCTGGAATCTAGCCTTGACCCTATTGGTCACCACAGTCTTTTTTCCCTTAACCTCTATAGCTCCACTTTCCTACATTTTTTGCTGCTTCTTACATTCCTTTTGGTCTCCTTTGCAGACCCTAGTTCCCCTAATAATCTCTTGAACTGGGTTTTCCTCAGTGTTTTGTTCTTGACTTACTCTCTCATTTGTATACCATGCGTGGGCCCAATCATCTACCCCAGGCTTTCAGCTACCATCTGTAGGCCGCCCTTGACTGAATGCTCCAGCCAGAGCTGCCTCCTGAGCTCCATCATAAAGTTTGTAACTTCCTGAAAATGTTTACACCTGCATGTCCCAACGTCAAACCCAAAGTCATTAGCTTCCTACCCCAACCTATTCCTGCTTTTGTATTTACTGTCTCTGTTAATGGCAATAACTAGCAGGACCAGAGACCTGGAAGTAACAGTCAGTATCTCATGTTCCCTTACATCTGGACTCCCACACACACATGCAGCACACACACATACACACACTCATACACACAGAAGCACAAATGTGTCCATCACATCTAATTGCTCAAGAAGTCTTTATAATTTTTCTGCACTGCCCCATATAGTAGCTACTAGCCAAGTAGTAAAATACACACTGGATTTTTAAGCCAATACAAAAAAAGAATGTGAAACATATCAGAAATGTTTATATTGATTACATGCTAAAATTATAATATTTTAGATAAGTTAGGTAAAATAAAATATATTATTAAAATTAATTTTACCTGTTGCTTTTTACTTTTCTAATATAGCTACTAGAACTCTTTCAATTATGTATGTGGCTTGCATTTAAGACCCATTATATTTCTACTGAACATTGCTGTCCCACATGGCTCTCATCTGTTCCTTCCTAGTCTTCTCACTCTCACCATCTTAATTCAGGCCCTCATTTCTCACCCGGTGCCCAAAATAAGCCCTCAGTCTTAACCCTTCTCTAAACCACTCTGTATACTGTAACCACAAGGATCTGTCTATCATGTCACTCCCTTACTTAAACCCTTCATGACAATCTACTCCACTCCAGATAAGGTCCATATGCTTCACACAGCACACCATAGGCCTTCTCACATACACTCTAGGTCGGAGCCCCTCAGAACTGCTTGCCCTCTTTCTTACCTCTGTGCCTTTACTTTCCTTGCTAGAAATTTTTCACTAGCTGCCACTTAATTAACTCCTCACTTCCTTGAAAATTCACCTCTTCCCTCTTCATTCCCATCCTCAACAGTCTTGCCTGGTATTTTATACTGCTCACAAAAATTAGGGGATATTTCAAAATGAATACAAAGCGATAAAAAAATAAGCATTTGATTTTTTTTTATTAAACAAGAACATCAGAAAAGCAAATAACAAGTCAAAGAAAGTTGTTCAATTATGCAAGCGAGATGCAAAACCAACTTTTATTTCATTGGTGAAAATGCACTATACAAAAGGCTGAACGTAATGGAGTATGCACGTTCCCTGATCCCTCAATTTTTGTGAGCAGTATAGATACCTATTTACTGCTCTGTCTGAATAGGATTCTGAGCTCCTTGTTTAATAGGGTCTGTTCTATATGGACAGACTCAATAAATGTTGATTGGAATGCCCAGGCCCACCTAGCTCTGACTCAGGGGGCTTGAGCCTTCAAGGACAGTTCAGCTATCCTTGAAATTGAGAAAGAGAAGGAAAGAGATTCCCTGGTGGGAATCTCTTTTCTTCCCCAAAGGCCCCTCCAGGTCGACCACAAGTATCCATGGACAAAGTCTCTGTTTTTCATCACCCACTTCCCAACTTCACCTTAGTTATCCTGCTTCATCTCTGCCCTGCCCCACTCACTGTAGACAAACTGTGGACCCTCCTCAGTGGCCTTTAGGAGTGGGAGACAGGAGTTCTAAATCAGAGCAACCTTCTCACTCAGAATGAAGAGGGTAGAGCAAGATAGTATCTGCTGAAGAGAAAGGGTGCAGCCCAGCCAGAGTGAGAGGAAGCGGCCCTCAGTCTTCTTTATTCCTGCCTTGCCCATAGACCATAGTAACCTGGGAAGAGGAGCAGCTGGTCTGTGTGCAGAAAGGGGAGGTGCCTAACCGAGGTTGGAGGCACTGGCTGGAAGGAGAGAAGCTGTACCTGGTAAGCTGGGTGAGGTCCGGGGCAGGGGACCCAAATGAGCATGTTTGGGAGAGGGGCCTTCAGCTAGGATTCATCCCTTTGCCCAAATCTGATTAGTCTACTGCTCCACCCCCTAGCCCTTCTCCAAAGAAGCCAACCAAGGAAGGGAAACAACTAGAAGCCAACTAGGAAGAGTAGAGAGAGGAAAAAACAGAGTGGCCAAGATGGGCCCTGGCCACAAGTCAAAAGAATGTCCATAAGTCATTAACTAGAGAGATGGAGACTTCGCCAACTCACATTCCCTGACCCAGCTACCTTCCTTCCTCTGGGGTGAAAAGTTGAAGGTCTGGAACAATAATACAATTCTTCATACATCAGATGCTCTAGTTGATGTATCCTGAAGGATTAGATAGAGGTCAAGGACCTTGGGAAAGAAGCTTTAGCTGGCAAGAACTTTCTTTCTCCTCGTCGTTCCTACTCTCTCCCCAGGAACTGACTGCAAGGGACGCAGTGTGCGAGCAGATCTTCAGGAAGGTCAAGTAGCCAGAAAGGAGCTGAGGGCCCCTCCAGACGGCACCAGTGCCCAGACTCCTCTTGCTTGTGTCCGTTCAAGCCCAGACTGTCCCAGATCATCAGTCCATTTCACAAGACACTTACCCTCAGAATCCCTCCTCATCCCTCCCAATGTTAATCTATAACTTGCAGCCCCCAAGGCCAAAGTCCTTTCTTTCTCACACTCCACTGCCCAATAGTGACCTCATATCCAGTTTAAGATCTGGCCTCCTAGATGAAAGAAACAGACAAAGAGGAAAGGGCTCTTGAGAATAACCAATCTCAACTCTCTTTAGTTCATTCAGCCTCTTATTTTCCATCTAAGAAAGAACTAAACTTTGAGCCTTTGGGGGTTAGTAAAACTCTATCCTGGCTGAGTTTTGGAATACTTTGCTGAGGTTCAAGAATTTAAACAGAAGCTACTGATAGAGTCTGTTTGTCCATTTCCTTGTCCTTATTTTGAAGAAAGCATCAATGCTCAAGAGAACCAGGCCCAAGGCATGGCCCCACCCACACAGAATTCAGTTCACCAACATCTGACTGCAACTTGGCTATCTTATAGTTACATTCTACATATCAGGGGAGAAAGAGGTGACTGGGTAAGACCTTTGTACAGTACTGGGGAAGCTGAGAAGTTTCTAAATAGTGATCTGGCCTCTATCTCTACTTTGAAAAGGACAGACAGCAAGAATTCCAGAAAAGACTGAAAAGGGAAGCAGTAGAAGATACAAGGCCAAGGGCTGGAAAGATGAGGATCTTGGAGCTCTGAAGGCAAAAATAGGGAAAAGACCAACAGGCCTGGTTATAGAGACCCTCTGCTTAAAGTTCAGCAAGACTGGGGACACAGGATAAGGGGGAGAGCGCAGAACAGCAAGGCCCCTCCCTTAGGGTCCTAAAATCACTGCTGTGGAAAACAGCCCAGAAAGATACTATTCAGGGTCAGGGCCAGCTCTAACCTCTGGCTCCTCCCTACCACCAGTGGCTTTCATTCTTTCAGAATAAAAGTACGTGAGGCAAGAGTCAGAGAGAAGGGGACTCAGTGTGGGGTGGGGACAGAGCCTGATAGGGCGGGGAGGGGCGATTGTTGGAAAGTCCCTGGCCTGTGCTCACTAAATGAACACTTCTGCCCTCTCTTCTCGCAAAGGCTAGGCCCCCTACACATTCAGGACAGTCACTGAGACACCAACCAAGAAGGACTAGGCTTGCAACATTGACCTTACCTCACTTCCTGGAATGCATTTGGAAAAAGAGCAAGAGAAGAACTCAGAGTGGAACTGAATAACTTATTCCCTGCCCAGCATCTCTGTAGAGGACCCCAGCAAAGTGGGGAGTCCTCTACAGACAATCTGCCCAGCAGAGGTTCTGAGGGTTGCTGGGCTCTGCCTTGTCCCTTTCCAAGGTGGAGAGAGTCAAAGATGATGCTTCATGTATATTCACTCATTGCCTAAGTCACCAGGTCAATTCAGGTCCCAGCCAGTCTGAGTCCTCAGTGCATGGCCAAGCCTCTCCCCACTGTTCTCTGTTCTCTTCTTGTCAGTTCAGCACCCCTTACTGGAGTCTAGCCGGAGGGCCTGACCCAGAAGCTTAGAGGCCTCCATGGTGACTGGCAGGCCCAAGTGAAAGCAGCTTCATTCTCCCCAAATTCCTGTGACATGAGCATCCACGCTGCAGGTCCACATTCTCCACTCGATTCCACTCGGTCAGGAACCGGAGGCTTGAAGACCTCCAAAGGAATACAAGCAACTAGAGGAGGACTGCACAGCTCTGAGACATCTACAAGGGGCTGGGCACTAGGCGGGAGGGTGTGGGGAAGAATGATGTGTCCTGGACCTACTGAGACTATGAAGAGCTCCAGCTGCTGTTTCCCCCTTGGGCAGCAGGGGGCGCATCTCACTGCAATGGGAGCCAAAAATCCACCACATTGTCTTCCCTCCTCCTCCACTTTCTTGGCTATTCCATTCTCCATTAGACACATACACTCACTCACACACACGAAATCCTAACCTGCGTACTCACCCTGACAACACTTCTACCCTCATTCAAATCAGACTGCTCCATTCATCCTCAGATGAATCACCAGGAGCACAACATGTAAGTAAAGAAAAGACAGGAGAGGAGGCAACAACCGCAGATGGATGGGTGGACCCCAAAATCAGTCTCACCCCAGCCCTTTCAGGGAAACCAAAGTTGTGGATCTCAGGACTGAATCTAATTTTTTTTAACCAGTCTTAGATCTCAGAGAAATGATCAGGAATCCAAGATGTTTATTTCCATGTGAAATGGAATAACTGCACCCCTCTAAACCAGCCCCATGCCAGACCCCTATCCCGTTTCCACTCCACTTGGCCAAGATAGCACCATATGTTACCAAAAACCTTCTAACCTGAACACCAGATGATCTGTTAGGTCAATCCAGATATCTCAGTCAGAAGAAACTGGCCAACAGTGGACAGGAGGACAGTAGCAGGTATGTGTCCTCTGAAGCCAAGGACCACATACTGCCCAAGGACTTGAGCTCCACATTCTAGGAAGGGGCCCAAGAGGAGGCAGGAGCAGCAAAGTCTGGCTGTGTACCTCTCCCCATCTGTCCCCCTCTCCCCTCAGCTCATGTGCCCAGGGAGCTCAGATGGAAGTAGGAAATCCCTCAACACTAAAACACAAAGGCTATCTCAGCCAGAAGCCTGATCCTGGGGGCCCCTTTGAAACCACTGCAAGTCCTAGGACCCCCAAGGAAGAGCACAGACTTGACCTATTGGCCACTTTCCTCCACCTAAATGTTATCTCCTAAGAAGCAAGAACCCTATATGATCTAGGCTTAAATATCCAAAGATCAGTAAGAGGCCAGCAATCCCTGATATAGTTGAGGGTGAAGATGAGGATAGAGGCTTCCCCTTGCTATGGCCTCATTCTCCTCTTCCTGCCTTTCCACAGGCTCCTCTGGAATTCACTCCTACCCAGCCTAGGGAACACCCCCAATACCTACATCCAGCTCTCTGGAACATCTCTTCCAACTTCCCCCCACCATAACCCTCTCAATTATGACAGCACTCATGCCATCAGGGCCCCCAAACACTGACCTGGAGCCAACCCAAAACATGATTATGGACAGGTGAGGATGGGAGAGACCTTGCAGGTAAAGTGGGAAGTGACAGGATGAGGGGGCCTAGTGGACAAATGAATGGGCTCTGAGCAGGTCTCTGATTTAGCCAACCTGGGTTTGCATGGAAGGCAGAAAGAAAGAACAAAGACAGTAGGCAAGGCCCTGTGGCTAGAGGTACAAGCAATGGCCCTGCCTGGCCAGGGGCCAAAACCAGCACCCACCGGGCTTTCCTCCTCCTATCTTAAATCTCAGTCCACAGAATGGCTCTGGGCTGGCTCTGTGCACCCCTGTGCTCCACACTGAATACCAACCCTCACCAGGGGCCATTTTGATCCCAGGGCTGTGAGATGCAGCTGACCTTCCACACTCACCCTTCCAGCAAGAACAAGAGGACCTCTGTCCTCTCAAGGACTTCCGAGCCCACCATCTATCTGGGAGTGAGCTTCTTGCCTCCCCCTACCCACCCAGCTCTCAAGCCTTACTGCCCCTTAATCCCACTTTTGTTCTGGCCACTAGGAAGAGGGGGAGCCCTAGGACTGTCCATTCTGTCCTCAGTGAGTAATGCCCAAGTTGAAGGTCACCAGCATAGCCGAGTTCATGGATAAACCACTTGCCTCAGAGGCTGTAGATGAACCTAAAATAACACCCAGAATTAGAAGGGAGTATTACATAGTGGTCAGGTGAGCAGGCTCTCTTGTCAAACTGCCACCTCTTACTAACAATGTGAGACTATACAAGCCACTAACTTAGAGTAAATAAGTCACATCTGTTGGTCATGAAGAGCAATACCAAGGGCACTTCCTTCCTTCTAAGAATTTTGTGACGATTCCATGTAAAATCACTCAGCATGGTACCTAGAATAGAGTAAATCCTGGCGAGGCTTAGCTATTATTACTTTTATTAGCTCTTACCTCTTAACTTGATGAATGAGATTCCCTTAACTAGAAGCAAAGCCTTGTATCCTACAGTTAAGAATAAGGCATCACTGTCTGACCAGGTGGTGGTGCAGTGGATAGAGCATCGAACTGGGATGCAGAGGACCCAGGTTCGAGACCCCAAGGTGAGTAATGGGGGCTCGGGCTTGAGCGCGGGCTCATCTGGTTTGAGCAAAAGCTCACCAGCTTGGACCCAAGGTCGCTGGCTCAAGCAAGGGATTACTCAGTCTGCTGAAGGCCTATGGTCAAGGCACATATGAGAAAGCAATCAATGAACAACTAAGGTGTTGCAACGCGCAATGAAAAACTAATGATTGATGCTTCTCATCTCTCCGTTCCTGTCTGCCTGTCCCTGTCTATCCCTCTCTCTGACTCTCTCTCTACAAAAAAAAAAAAAAAAAGAATAAGGCATCACTCCCCCTGCCCTGAGGTCACACAGTGGCTTATATTTATACCAAAGGGTAAGTGACCAATACCAAAGACTGAGAGACAGTATAGCCCTCGCCTTGGCTGGTCAGGCAGGTAAAACAGCTGGGGCGATGGGGATGAAGGAGAGTTGTTACATCTCCCCAAGGCTCCAAAATCAGATTCTCTCACTGTGCCCGTATCCCCGCAGCCCCAGGACAAGTGTGCTGTACCAGACAGCACCACCACCCTGCAAAGTCCCTGTGCCACCATCTCCGTGGCCACTTTTGCTCCTGCAGCCTGGTGACGAGCTGCCGCCCAGCAGCAGGCACTCTTCCCTTCCCACCCGCCGGAGAAAGCTGCAGGGCAAGGGAGGGAGCCAATGGCAGGACAGCGCCACTGTGGAGTCAGCCGTGCGGCGCCATCAGGCTCCGCCCCCACCCCTCTGTCCCTCTGGTACTCCTTCCCAGGGTGCGCACTGAAGCTGCACCATTCACGGGGCTGGACCGCGGCAAGGACTGTGCCCAGGCCCCAGATCCCCCCATTCCCCCGCTGCAGGTGCAGCCACTTACCCTCGACCGGTCCTGGCTCCTTACCCTTCTTCCCTGTGGATGCCAGCACCCTCCACCCCACCCCGAGATTCTTTCTCCTGCTTTCCTCTTGCCTGAGAGTCCTCCAGCCTCCTGCCCTCATCCCCTTCAGCACAGCCCCTGTCATTTTTCTACCCAAAGGAGGCCCCAGCCATCCTTCCATTCCTGCCTCAGTTTGGGCCTCACCAGCTCTTGCTACCCCACACATGAGCCAGGAGGTGGAGGATCAAGTGAGTGCCAACTGCACAGCTTCCCTTTCACACAAATGTTCGTGACCCTTGTGAGTCTGTCTTGCACACATCTCTTCTACGTAGGATGTGTGTGCATTATCTGCATGGCCTTTCCATCCGCTGTTCTAGAAGACTGCTGAGAGCCAGCACCTCCCTCTCCCTCTGCTTCATGCATGTGACAATAGCTGTGGGATTCACTGACTCAGGCAGGCGGCAGGGCAGAGCTGAAAGCACTGCTTGAGGAGTCACTGTGATCTTGGGCAGAGTATTTCCCTCTGTATGCCTTTGTCTCCTCTCAGGACTGGTCTGTTCTGCCTTGATGTCTATGAATGATCTAGCCTCTTACCTTCCATTCCCACCCCCCCTCCTTCTGGACTATTTTCAGGAAACCCTGACTCCCCATCCTTGACCCAGCTGTAAGGAAACTATTGTCTTGCTTCATGTAACTAAAGCTCATCCTGTGAGGTCCCTAATGGAGGGAGAGCCCCAACATGAGAAGGGGCAGCTAAGCACTCTCTCTGATTCCAGGTGTCTTCCCTCACCAGCATTGCCAGTCACCAACCCCTTATCCCCTCCACTCCTTTCTTTCTGAGTAGCACAGATGGGACAAGGGTACACCATTTGAATAAGGATTTATTAAAGTGGTGGTGGAAATGAAGGAACTAGAACAGAGGATAATATACAAGTAGACTATCTGAGGTTCAAACAGCCTCACCCATTAACTCCTCCTGTGGAAGGAAGGGATGGAGCAGGATACAGCTGTTAGCAAGCAAGGCACATACTCAGTACTTTTAAAGCATCCTTTACTGAAAGATCTATGGTGGCACAGTGGATAAAGCATCAACCTGGAATGCTGAGGTCACCAGTTGGAAACCCCGGGTTTGCCTGGTCAAGGCACATATGGGAGTTGATGCTTCCTGCTCCTCCCTCTCTTCTCTCTCTTCTCTAAATCAAATAAATAAAATCTTAAAAATATAAATTTGTTTTAAGGCTGAACAAGTAGGTTAACCTTGCAAAAGATAGTCTTGCATTACAGTGCCACAGTGGGAAGCTTTAACCTGGCTCCATTTCTGAGGTGCCCTGAAGAAAAGGGTCTCAGCTGAGCAATCCCTTTGATGCACGCAGGCAAACAGACCCCTTTAGTCCAATAACGATGCCTTCATAGTTATCAACACTAAACGTTTTATGGTGTGTCTTCTTTAAAAGTAGTTTCCAAAGTATTTTTGCTAACTTGAAAACTCAAAATTTTACTAAGTTAAATTACAGATATTCATTAAATATCTAGGTCATTTCAAATAAGATAAAATACCGAAACAATTATTGAATACAAGTTTATCTACTTTTGGCTGCTTATTACAAAGGAACTAAAGATATTTGGATCTATCAGTGTCAATGTGTCTGCACCACATTGAAAAATTCACTAGGAGGAGAAATATACATGTAGAAATTATGAAATGTATCCGATCCACAGAATGTTAGTGTAATAAACATCCTACAATTGCTTACTTCATAGTTTTCCTTAGAAATTAAGGTTTCTAAAGGTTAAGAATTATAATCAATATATGTAATTAAAACTACTACAAATAATAAGGCTGAAAGAAAATCAACCATATAGGAAAAACAGGTAACAAAAGTAAAATATGGTTTTTTTTTCTTTTTATTTAATTTAATTTTATTTTATTTTTTTAAATTTTTTTACAGGGACAGAGAGTGAGTCAGAGAGAGGGACAGACAGGGACAGACAGACAGGAACGGAGAGAGATGAGAAGCATCAATCATCAGTTTTTCGTTGCGACACCATAGTTGTTCATTGATTGCTTTCTCATATGTGCCATGACCGCGGGCCTTCAGCAGACTGAGTAACCCCCCGCTCGAGCCAGTGACCTTGGGTCCATGCTAGTGAGCTTTTTTGCTCAAACCAGATGAGCCCACGCTCAAGCTGGGTATCCTGGGGTCTCGAATCTGGGTCCTTCCACATCACAGTCTGACGCTCTATCCACTGCGCCACCGCCTGGTCAGGCTTTTTTTTTCTTTTGAAGAGAGAAAAGTATAAAGGACATCTTTTTCTTAAGGAAAAGAGTAATTAATTCCCTTGTCTATAAGTTGAGTGACTGGTTGTTCCAGAATAGGAAAGAGGAAAAATATAGGACAAAAACTAGCCTGACCTGTGGTGGCGCAGTGGATAAAGCATCGACCTGGAAATGCTGAGGTCGCCGGTTCGAAACCCTGGACTTCCCTGGTCAAGGCACATATGGGAGTTGATGCTTCCAGCTCCGTCTCTCCTCTCTCTCTGTCTCTCCCTCTCCTCTCTAAAATGAATAAATAAATAAATAAAAGGTTACTTTATTAAAAAAAAACTGAATGAATATAGAAAAAGTGTATAAGATTTGTCAAACTAAATCTTTTTTTTAATAATTTTTGAATTTATTGGGGTGATGCTAGTTAATAAGATTATATAGGTTTCAGCCCTGACTGGTTGGCTCAGTGATAGAGCATTGGCCTGATGTGTGGATGTTACAGGTTCGATTCTTGGTCAGGACACACAGGAGAAGTGCCCATCTGCTTCTCCACCCCTCCCCCCTCTCACTTCTCTCTCTCTCTATCTCTCATTTCCTCTCCTGCAGCCATGGCTCAATTGGAGCGAGTTGGCTCCAGGCACTGAGGATGGCTCCATGGCCTTTGCCTCAGATACTAAGAAGAGCTCGGTTGCTGAGCAATGCAGCAACATTCCAGATGGGCAGAGTATTATTGCCCCCTAGTAGGCTTGCTGGGTGGATACCAATTGGGGTACATGTAGGATTCTGTCTCTGCCTCCCCTCCCTCACTGAATAAAAAGAAAAAAGATGATATAGGTTTCAAGTGTACAATTCTATAATATATCATTTGTATATTGTATTGTGTGTTCAACACCAAAAGTCTCCTCTGTCACCATTTATCCCCCTTTACCTTCTTCTACCTGCCTCCACGCACCTTTTCCCCTGGTAATAGCCATGCTGTTGTCTGTGTCTATTAGTTTTTTTCTTTCTTTTTTTGCTTAATCCTTTCACCTTTACACTCAGCTTCCCCACCCCATCCCCTTCTGACAGTTGCCAGTCTGCCCTCTATATCTATATATGAGTCTGTTTCTATTTTATTTTGTTCATTAGAATAAGAAAGGAATTTTATATGTTGTCAAGCTGGCTAAAATTAGAATCAATTTATGTTTTTAAGGAGGAATTCTTCATATTAAAAGTACACTCCTAAAAAATTAGTGATTTTCTCTCTGTTAAGAAGACAAAATATTTTTGGACTGTTGGTGTGCTTTCTTGATAGGAGATTTTGAAAGGAACTCTACCTTTTTAGTAATTTGGCTAGAAAGCAAAGGTTTTATGTCTTTTTAGGACTCTGATTATTTGGGAGAACTGAGTCTTCTTAATATTAGAAGAGCGAAGTTTTGGTCACAGTCATGTGAACTTTTACATTTGTCTTTAAAATCTTATACTATTGTTTTGGTTACATAGATTTGATTAAAAACATTATCTCATAATGGTTTATGATTCTAGTTAATACAATGGTCAAACCATTTGATGTTTTAGATAAATTCCTAGAATCAAATTTGAAATGAAGTCATTTTGCCCTAAAATTAACATAGAAATAACCCAGTGGGGTGGAATATCTCAAAAGGTTTGCCTCTCACCTTGTACAGGAGAGATGTTAAACTAATTAGGTTTAATTGGTATGTAAAGGAAGTGTGAAGCATTGTCCAATATGTGATGGTGAACCTTCTTAGTTTGTATGTGTGTCAGTATACATCACCAAGATAGGTATTCCAGAAATTGTTTCAAGTTCGTAGGAATTTGTCAGTGTTCTCATTGTCCGATTATGATGCTAAATTGTTATATGCCACAGAAATAATTACACTTCCTTATCAAATGAGCTCTCAACAGATCTTTAACTATGGCCTTTTTTGTTGCTGTTTCAGTCTTTTTGTCACTTGCAGTCATTGTTTGACTGTGATGCTTTTGCAAGAAGCTTTGTGTTCAGAGAGATTCATGGAAGAGACTCTGACAAGTCCTTTAGAATACAAATTTCTGATAGCTTTAAGCATATCACTAAACTGGGTAAGAATTTCTAGAACAAATAGAAAAAGTGGATTCAAGAAGAACCTGAATTAATAACATAGGATTAGACGAGTTAATGAGGATGACTATTATTTTTACAATACTTTCTTGAAAATATTGATGGTTCCTTAATGTTTTGTTTTCCAAATTTAAGGAAACATTTTTTTCTCTTAAGCTACCTATGACTTCTACCAATTTTGTTAATGTAGAGCTTTGTAAACAAAGTTGAAACATTTACTTTTTCTGCCTACTTAATCCCTCCAGAATTCAGAAACTTATGATGGAGTCATGGTCCCATAAACCTATCATAAGTTGAAAACCGTGTAAGTAAAAAATGCATTTTACTACACTGAACCAAATGTATGGAATTTTTCCCTCCATTGACCAATTCTCAAAGGCCAGCTTGGTGACACTATCTACCTGGGGTTAGTGTCACATCCCACAAGTTACGGACTCAATTTCACATGAGGGCTCCGACTTCAGATGCCAATTGCAAGTCCTGCCTGCCATACTTGTAGGTATAAATCCAGGGTTCTTACAACCCCCTCCTCAAGTTCAATAGTTTGCTAGAACAGCTAGCTCACAGAACTCAGAAGATTCCTCAACTTATTATCAGCCATTTGTTATAAAGGCTGCAACTCAGGAACGGCCAAATGGAAGAGATGCAGAAGGCAAGGCATGAAAAAGTCTAGCACATTTTGTTCTATTCCAACCATATATACTCTGAAAAAAGATAAAAATGTAAGGCGGTAAAAAGGTTTCGGTCATGGCCCTGGCTGGGTGGTCACCCAGCGCACTGAGGTTGCAGGTATAACCCCTGGTCAGGACACATATGAGAAGTAATCAATGAGTGCACAACTAAGTGGGACAATGAGTTGTGGTTCTCTCTCTCTCTCTCTCTCTCTCTCTCTCTCATTCTCTCAAATCAATGGGGGGAAAAATTGTTCGGGCTTTAAGGGGAAGAGAATGTAGGTATGTGAAGCAGAGGGTATATGGGAATTCTCTGTACTTTCCACTCAGTTTTTCTATGAAAACAAAACTGCTCTAAAAAATAAAGCCTATTTAAAAATGAAAGAAGAAAAACAATGGGCTTATGAAGGAGCATGCTTCTCCACCGCCATAGAATTGCTTGGGATAAAATTTGCTGTGTTGGTGGTGAACATGCTTTTCAAACATGTCAATCATTTAGGAGACCCTAAATTTCTATCTTATTTGTACCCAATAAGCTAATCCTTCCATCTTCTTAAGCAGCTGTCGCTACTGATGAAATTAGTTAAATCATTTGTTTCCTTATATATCAGGGAATGAAGAATATTCAGAATCACTTCTCTTTCCCTTTAAATTCTTGATTCCTTGAATGTACAAACTGTTTCATCTTTTCTTAAATTACCAATACTTAGTGAAGTGCCTGGCATTGAGAAGGCAACCAGAATACAAATGAAGAACAGTTCTGAGTCATTAGGAATTTTCTAGCCTGTCAGATGTAGCTCAAGAGTCATGCTGCACAAATTACATCAACAATCAGTGGAATAGTAAATGAGATGTAGGAAAAGGCAACTGTAACTGAAAAACTGGTCTAAGAAGCTATTTGTTGCCCTCTTGTGTCCGCTTTTAGGAAATACAGCCTAAAAGTAATGATCCAGGGGTCCCCAAACTTTTTACACAGGGACCAGTTAGTTCACTGTCCCTCAGACCATTGGAGGGCCGGACTATAAAGAAAACTATAAACAAATCTCTATGCACACTGCACATATCTTATTTTAAAGTAAAAAAACAAAACGGGAACAAATATAATATTTAAAATAAAGAACAAGTAAATTTAAATCAACAAACTGACCAGTATTTCAATGGGAACTGTGGGCCTGCTTTTGGCTAATGAGATGGTCAATGTGTTCCTCTCACTGACCACCAATGAAAGAGGTGCCCCTTCCGGAAGTGTGGTGGGGGCTGGATAAATGGCCTCAGGGGGCCACATATGGACACGGGTCGTAGTTTGGGGACCCCTGGCATTAGACTGAACTAAAGTGGTGATGGAAATAATGAAGAGATAGATGAATGTAAAAAATATTAAGGAGGTAAGATCAATAAGATTTTGATGACAAAGGGTGTGTATGTGCATGTGTGTGTGCACGTACCTATGTGTGTTGAGACCTAAGGTGAGGAAAAAGAGAAATTGAGGAAACTGAAGATGACTCAGGTATTTCAATTGGGTAACTGGGTTGACAGTGGTACCCAGTCTTAGTGGGGGTGGACTGTGCGAGAAAATGAGGACTCAATTTTAGACACGCTAAGATATTGAAATTTAACTTGCTCAACATTTATTCAGACTTCCTTCATGTGCATCCTCCTGCCTTACAGAGAGTGGAAAACTAAAAACTCCATATTCTACACTCTACTACAGCTGGAGTTTTAATGTAACTTAGGTTTTGACAGCCACAAGCACTAGCAGAAGAATTAATTCAAAAACAAATTAAGCCTCACCAGGTGGTGGCACAGTGGATAGAGCATCGAACTGGGACGCAGATGACCCAGGTTCAAAACCCCAAGGTCTCCGGCTTGAGCACAGGCTCATCTAGCTTGAGCGCAGACTCACTAGATTGAGTGCGGGGTCACTGGCTTGAGTGTGGAATCATAGACATGACCCCATGGTCGCTGGCTTGAAGCCAAAGGTCACTGGCTTGAGCCCAAGGTCACCGGCTTCAGCAAAGGGCCATTCATTCTGTTGTAACCCTCCAGTCAAGGCACATATGAGAAAGTAATCACTGAACAACTAAGATGCCACAACAAAAAATTGATGCTTCTCATCCCTCTCCCTTCCTGTCTGTCTGTCTGTCCCTATCTATCCCTCTCTCTGACTCTCTCTTTGTCTCTGTCAAAAAAAATTAAGTGAGGAGAGAGGCAGGGAGTGAGGATCCATTTTGCTGGTGTGAACTGTAGCAGAGCCAGGGTGAGCTAGAGTGTAAGTAGTAACATCTCAGTTTAGAAGGTGGCCTTGAGGTGCTGAGAAGCAATAGAATCTCTTGGGAGTCACTCTTGGAAGCTCAGCCTAGAGTCTGTTCGTTAGCTTTTCCCTGGTCTGTTTCATGATCCTGCTCTCTGTAATTAAGGCCTGACTGACCCAAGGTGCCTATGAGACATCCAAGTAGAGATGTGCTCTTGCACATTCCGATAGAGAACTCAGGAGATAGATGTAGATTAGGCTGGTATAGATCTGAGGCATAAAACAATAGATAGGAGTGGGTGTGATTAATAAGAAGAAAGCAGTTAAGAGAGGGGTGACCAGGGCATGAACCTTGAACACTATCCACATTCAAGTGTAAACAGAAGAAAAAGAATATGAAAGAACACTGAGTGGAGTTAGGTAAACAAGGGATGTGATGTCATAGATCCCAAGGGATGAGAACATTTCACAAAGGAAGGATTGGTCAATATTGCTTATTAATATTATAAAAAAGTAAATAATACTGAAATTTATCTATAATATTGAGTCTCAAAGAGGTCCTAGTGTGTCAGCTTTTCTTAGAATTGTCCAGAGAGGCCCTGGCTGGTTGGCTCAGTGGCAGAGCATCTGCCTAACCTGTGGAAGTCCCGGGTTCAATTCCTGGTCAGGGCACACAGGAGAAGTGACTACCCACTTCTCCACCCTTCCCCCTTCTCTTTCTCTCTCTTTCTCTGTCTCTCTCTCGCTGTCTCTTTCCTTCCTGCAGTCAATTCTCAATGGCTCTAGTGAGTTGGCCATAGGTTCTGAGGATGCCTCCATGGCCTCCACCTCAGGAACTGAAAAAATGGCTTTGGTTGTACAGAGCTATGGCCCCAGATAGGCAGAGCATCGCCCGCTACTGGCCTTGCCAGGTGGATCCCGGTTGGGGTGCATAGGAGAGTCGACAGACTCTCTCTGCCTCCCCTCCTCTCACTAAAAAAAATTAAAAATTAAAATAAATAATAAATAATAAATAAATGAATAGTCCAGAGAAGTGAATTAGGTTTCAGAGAAAGGACAAGCTACAAATGTTGCTTGTTTGACACTTATCTAGTCCATTGAAAATTCAGTTTAACTTCAGAGGCACTGTTGTGGACTAAAAATGACTATACAGTTTTTGCCATTTCTCCCATCAAGAGGTGGCATCTATTTGTCCTACCCTTAAATTGGAACTGACTGGAAGAAGAAAGATGGCGATGGAGTAGGTGGACGTTCCAACTGCCATCCCCAAGGACCAAATTAAATTACAACTTAATTTAAGAACCATCATCTTGAAAAGCCAACTTTGGACTAAACTAAGAGGAGTCTATAACCAAGGATCACTGAAGAAGACATGTCGAGACTGGTAGGAAGAGTGGAGACGCAGAAAGGGCTGCCCCGCTCCCAGGAGCAAGCAGTGGCCCAGAGGGACTCTCATGGCTGGGTGGGTTGCCCTGAGAGGTGTGAGTCCTCAGCCCCAGGCCAAGATCCCCAGCCTAGAGCCCCAGAGTCTAGAAGAGGCATTTAACTGTGAAAAGAGCCAGGTTTCTGTTTGCGAGAGACAGATCTCTCAGACACAGACTCTGTTTTATTTTTTTAATTATTTTTATTTTTTAATAAGATTTTAATGTTTTTTTATTTATTTTTAGAGAGAAAGAAGAGAGACGGGGCAAGAGAGAGAGAGAAAGGGGGGAGGAGCAGGAAGCATCAACTCCCATAAGTGCCTTGATTATGCAAGCCCAGGGTTTCGAACCAGTGACCTCAGCATTCCAGGTCGATGCTTTATCCACTGTGCCACCACAGGCTAGGATGCAAACTCTGTTTTAAAGAGCCCATGCAGAAAACCTCTTTCACAGTCACTCACCCGGGGCTCTGGTGGGAGAGAGCTGAGAAGACTGGAGTTGCAGGAGGAGAAGGTAAAGTTGGAGGCCCAGGGACAGACACTGTGGGGATGGCCACCAGAACCCCTGTGCTGATACATTCTCCCATAATGCAGTCGCCATCTTTCTTAGGTGGAGCAATCCCCTCTGAGCGGCATCAGCCTGGGGAAAAGCAACTACTCCACCCTCAGGAGTCTCTCCTACCCCAGTCATGGCAGTGGGTCATTCTGAGAGACCAGGAAGTAGGGGGCGTGTCAGTGATTCAGTTTTCTGGTGTTGAGACTGAAGCTCCCCCCCGCCACTCTCCCAAATCTATGACTGGTGCTTCCACCTCACAAGAGACTAAGTTGAAAGTGTGGATGAGTAGACCACACCTCTGGGTCTCAGAGGCCACAACCACCAGGCTCCTGGGGCCTCACCCTCCTGAGGTCTGTGAAAAAAGTCTGGACAGAGGAACACCTGGGGCCAAGGGTTGGAGCCACACCCACCACCCTTTCTAATCACTGAATTGCCACAGGCTCCAGACTCTAGCAGAGGTGTTTTTCAGCAGCTGAGCCCAACAAGCAGCCAGCAGACAGGCTGCATGAGGCAAGACTCAGGGAAACTTGGCCATTTGAGCAGACTTTCACCCAGGACCAGAGTGGATAAAAGTCAGCCTAACAATGCAGCTTGGTATTTCCATGTACACCTGGGCCCAGCAGAGGGAGCCACAAACT
This sequence comes from Saccopteryx bilineata, assembly GCF_036850765.1. NCBI lineage: Eukaryota > Metazoa > Chordata > Mammalia > Chiroptera > Emballonuridae > Saccopteryx > Saccopteryx bilineata. Next base: position 95,395,508 of record NC_089490.1, on the reverse strand, counting down.
CTGAATTGCTTGTAGCTCCAAGAAGGTTGCTGAGGGCCAGTCACGGGCAGTGTCTCCCACTGGTATACACTGGGTTCCTGCTTGAAAGGCCCAGGGCTGGCACATCCAGGGGCCAGCTGTGAAAAGCATCGGTTCAGGACCTAACAACCCTTGCTAGAGTGGTATCCTAAGGAAAAGCTCTTCACAATGGGCCCAGCTGAGGCAAGTTCCACTCTCTGTGATCAGCACCAGCACAGTGGCTCATGTGCATTGGATAGGGTGAAACTTCACAGTCAGCCGGCCTGGGCGCTGGATATTCTGTCCTTCTAGGCTAGATTCCACAGGAGGAAGGGAGAGAGGCTTGGAGCATGGACATTTAAAGTGTGGGTCCCTGTGAATCTACCACTGGATCTGGTCAAGGGGCTTAACCACCTTGGGGAGGGGCACAGTCAACCCCAGGAGAGGTCTCTCTCATCCTTCCTCCCTAAGACCAGGGTCTCAACAGCTGAAAGAACTTCTGCAGAGGGGACTGTTGACCACACTCGGTCTGAACCTGCAGCTCACCTTGTAGGGGAGAAATAAAACTTGAGCATGCAGCAGTGACTGAGGAACCAAGCTCAGGAGTAGGGGCCACATTCCCTGTACTGAGTGCCTGACCAAGAGACTCCTGAAGTAGGGGGTCCCACAAACGTTGTATTCACAATGTCAGCAGCCCTAACCCACCAAGTGTGCAACCTGTAGAGGGGTTGGTTGAGTGAGGCCAGTCTGAGCCCACACTACAGTCTTACTACAGAAGACTCTATGGGAAGACCAGGCAGCTGCAAGAGGAGTATGAGCAGCTGAAAAGTGGAGACAACTCTTACAGAGCTTGGGGATCTTATGGAGCTGTTTTCATATCTAAGCAGGAGAAATCTGATCATTGTACAAAGGTTGGCCCCTCCCACAGTACCCAGACACAGAAAATGCAGGCACAAACAGCAAAAAGTGCAGTAGCTGCTGACTGGTAACCCACACAGGGTTACAAACAACAGCTAACGCCAACCCAAAAAGAACTAGAGCCAACACTACTGGTAGTGGGTGGCAGATAGCACCAACCCTAGAATCAACTACCTACACAAGCAGCACACCCAAAGGTGCAGTCTAGCAGGCACCAGACACTGTGAAGGATAAATGCACCCAATAGGACAGACATTGCACAGTGTGTAATACACAAAATCAAGGTAGACCCTTAGAGCCAGCCAGCCTGAATAACTGTACCCATGGATAACATGTTTCATGGATAACTGTACCCATGAAAGGAACAACTGCATCTAATACTCACATACAACAAGAGGAAAAATAGTACCCTCAAGAAGCATTCCTAGAACAAGGAAAACAAGTGGCCTGGAGGACAGTACCACCAAGCCCATCTTCTTCATAAAGACCACACAAAAATTTCAAAGTCAGACAGTGATGCCTAATACACAGACAAAATGAGCAAACAGAGAGAAATGTGGCCCAAATGAATCAACAAGAGAAATCCCCAGAAAAAGAACTGAATGAGATGGAAGTAACCAAAACATCAGATACAGAGTTGAAAACAATTATTTTTAGGATGCTCAAAGATCTTAGAGCAGGAGTCCCCAAACTACGGCCCACGGGCCACATGCGGCCCCTGAGGCCATTTATCCGGCCCCTGCCGCACTTCCAGAAGGGGCACTTCTTTCATTGGTGGTCAGTGAGAGGAACACATTGACCGTCTCATTAGCCAAAAGCAGGCCCATAGTTCTCATTGAAATACTGGTCAGTTTGTTGATTTAAATTTAGTTGTTCTTTATTTTAAATATTGTATTTGTTCCCATTTTGTTTTTTTTACTTTAAAATAAGATATGTGCAGTGTGCATAGAGATTTATTCATAGTTTTTTTTATAGTCTGGCCCTCCAATGGTCTGAATGACAGTGAACTGGCCCCCTGTGTAAAAAGTTTGGGGACCCCTGTCTTAGAGCAACAATGGATGGACAGAATGAGTACCTAAATAAAGAGATACCAAGCATAAAAAAGGACATTGAAATCATAAAAAAACACCAGTTGGAAGTGACAAATAAATATCAGAAATGAAGACTGCACTAGAAGGAATTAATAGCAGGCTGGATAAAGCAGAGGATTGAATCAGAGATTTAGAGGACAAGATGATTGAAAGCATGGAAGCAGAACAGCAAAAAGAAAAAAGGCTCAAAAAGTCTGAGGAAACTCTAAGAGAGTTCTGTGACAATATGAAGAGAAATAACACTCACATCATAGGGATTCTTGAAGGAGAAGAGAACAAACAAGAAATAGAGAACTTGTTTGAAGAAATCATAGCTGAAAATTTCCCAAAATTGATGAAGAAAAAAGTCACACAAGTTCAAAAAGAACAGAGAGTTCCATTAAAGAGGAACCCAAGGAGGCCTACAGCAAGACACATTATAATTAAAGTATCAAAGTTAAAGACAAAAAAAGAATACTAAAAGCTGCAAGAGAAAAGCAGTTAATTACCTACAGAAGAGCCCCCATAAAAATGACATCTGACTTCTCAACAGAAACACTTGAGGCCAGAAGGGATTGGCAAGAAATATTCAAAGTGATGCAAAGCAAGAACTGATACCCAAGGCTTTTTTATCCAGCAAGGCTATCATTTAAAATTGAAAGAGAAATTAAAAGCTTCCCAGACAAAAAAAAAAAATTCAAGGAATCAATTATAACCAACCAGTACTGCAAAAAATGTTAAGGGGCCTGCTGTAAAAACAGCAAAGGAAAAAAAATCTAGAAATAAGATTGTAGATTCAAAGAATAAAATGGCAATAAACAATTACATATCAATAATAACCTTAAATGTAAAGGAATTAAATGCTCCAATCAAAACACATAGGGTAGTTGTGTGGATAAGAAAACAGGACCCTTACATATGCCGTCTATAAGAGACCTACCTGAGAATAAAAGATACACATAGCCTGACCTGTGGTGGCGCAGTGGATAAAGCGTCAATCTGGAAATGCTGAGGTCGCCGGTTCAAAACCCTGGGCTTGCCTGGTCAAGGCACATATGGGAGTTGATGCTTCCTGCTCCTCCCCCTTCTCTCTCTCTGTTTCTCTCTCTCTCTCCTTTCTAAAATGAATAAATAAAATAAAAAAAATAAATATTAAAAAAAAAAAAGATACACATAGACTAAAAGTGAAGAGATGGAAAAAAGTATTTCACGCAAATGGAAATGAAAAAAAAAGCTGGGGTAGCAATACTTATATCTGACAAAATAGACTTTAAAACAAAGGCTATTGTAAGAAATAAAGAAAGTCACTACATAATGATAAAGGGTGCAATCCAGCAGGAGGATATAACCATTGTAAATATCTGTGCACCTAATATACGAGCACCTAAATATATATAAAGCAGAGGTTGATGAAAATAAAGGGCAAGATCAACAGCAATACTATAATAGTAGGGAATTTTAATACCCCACTAACATCAATGGATAGATCCTATGGACAGAAAATTAACAAAGAAACAGCAGCCTTAAATGACACACTAGATCAACTGGATTTAATTGACATCTTTAGAACTTTTCACCCCAAAACAGCAGAATATGCATTCTTTTCAAGTGCTTATGGTACATTCTCTAGGATAGACCACATGTTAGGACACAAAACGAGTCTCAATAAATTTAAAAAGATTGAAATCATATCAAGCATCTTCTCTGATCACAATGGAATGAAACTAGAAATCAACTACAATAGAAAAACTAAGAAACATTCAAACATTTGAAGGCTAAATAGCATGTTATTAAATAACCAATGGGTTAACAATGAGATCAAGGAAGAAATAAAAATTTTCCTTGAAAGAAATGAAAATGAACATACAACAACTCAAAATTTATGGGACACAACAAAAGCAGTCCTGTGAGGGAAGTTCATAGCATTACAGGCATACCTTAAGAAGGTAGAAAAAGCTCAGACAAACAAGTTAACCCTGCATCTAAAAAAACTAGAAAAAGAACAACAAATAAAGCCCAGAGGAAATAGAAGGAAGGAAATAATATAGATCAGGGTGGAAATAAATGACATAAGGCTGAAAAACAATACAGAAGATCAATGAAACCAAGAGCTGGTACATTGAAAGGGTAAACAAGATCGATAAACCTTTAACCAGACTCATCAAGAAAAAAAGAGAGAGGACTCAAAATAAAATTAGAAATGAAAGTGGAGAAATAACAACTGACACCACAGAAATACAAAGAATTGTAAGAAAATACTATAAAGATTTGTATGCCAAAAAATTGGATAACCTAGGCAAAATGGATAAATTCCTAGAAACATATAATCTTCCAAAATTCAATCTGGAAGAATCAGAAAACCTAAACAGACCAATTAAAACAAATGAAATTGAACAGTTATCAAAAAACTTCCTGGATCAGATGGCTTCACAGGTGAATTTTACCAAATATTCAAAAAAGAACTAACATGTACCTTCTCAAGCTATTTCAAAAAAATTCAAGAGGAGGGAGAACTTCCAAGCTCCTCTTATGAGGCAAGCATAATCCTCATTCCAAAACCAGGTAAAGACACTAAAAATAAAGAAAACTATAGGCCAATATCCCTGATGAACTTAGATGCTAAAATTCTCAACAAAATATTAGCAGACTGGATCCAACAATACTTAAAAAAAAAAATCATACATCATGATCAAGTGGGATTTATTCTGGGGAGGCAAGGCTGGTACAAATATTCGCAAATCAATCAATGTGATTCATCACATAAATCAGGGGTCCCCAAACTACAGCCCACGGGTTGCATGCGGCCTCCTGAGGCCATTTATCCAGCCACCGCCACACTTCCGGAACGGGCACCTCTTTCATTGGTGGTCAGTGAGTACTGGAGTACTGTATGTGGCTGCACCACAAAGCGCAGTACTCCACGTACAGTACTACTTCTGCTGATGCGGGACACACTTGTCACAGCTCTGGAAGCGGTCATATCACTTGTTACAGCTAGCAGTGACAAATATGGAACCAGACATTGACCATCTCATTAGCCAAAAGCAGGCCCATAGTTCCCATTGAAATACTGATCAGTTTGTTTATTTAAATTTGCTTCTTCTTTATTTTAAATATTGTATTTGTTCCCATTTTGTTTTTTTACTTTAAAATAAGATATGTGCAGTGTGCATAGGGATTTGTTCATAGTTTTTTTTATAGTCCAGCACTCCATTGGTCTGAGGGACAGTGAACTGGTCCCCTATGTAAAAAGTTTGGGGACCCCTGACATAAACAAAAGGAAAGAGAAAAATTACATGATCATTTCCATAGAAGCAGAAAAAGCATTTGATAAAATTCAGCACCCATTTATCATCAAAACTCTCAGCAAAGTGGGGATATAGGAAACATACCTCAACATGATAAAGGCCATCTATAACAAACCAATGGCCAACATCATACTCAATGGGCAAAACGTAAAAGCAATCCCCTTAAGATCAGAAACAAGACAGGTGCCCCCTTTCAACTCTTTTATTCAACATAGTTCAGAAAGTCCTAGTACAGCAATCAGACAAGAAGAAGAAATAAAAGGCATCCAAATTGGAAAAAAAGAAGTAAAACTATCATTATTTGCTGATGACATGATACTGTACATAGAAAACCCTAAAGTCTCAGTAAAAAAAACTACTAGACCTGATACATGAATTTGGCAAGGTGGAAAGATATAAAATTAATATTTAGAAATCAGTGGCATTTTTATACACCAACAATAAACTGCCTGAAAGAGAAATTAAGGAAACAATCCCCTTCACTACTGCAACAACAACAAAAAAATAAAGTACCTAGGAGTTAATTTAACCAAGAGGGTAAAGGACGTGTACTCGGAAAATTATAAAACATTCATAAAAGAAATCAAGGAAGATACAAACAAGTGGAAGCATACACTGTGTTCATGAATAGGAAGAATAAGCATCATTAAAATGTCTATATTACCCAAAGCAATCTATAAATTCAATGTAATTTCTATTAAAATACCAATGATATACTTTAAAGATATAGAATAAATATTCCAAAAATTTATATGGAACCAAAAAAGAACATGAATAGCCCCAGCAATCTTGAAAAAGAAGAATAAAGGGGTGGTATTACACTTCCTGTTATCAAATTATACTACAAGACCATTGTACTCAAAACAGCTTGATTACTGGCATAAGAACAGGCACACAGATCAATGGAACAACACAGAAAACCCAGAAATAAACCCACACCTTTATGGTCAATTGATATTTGACAAAGGAGGTAAGAGCATATAATGGAGTAAAGACACTCTCTTTAATAAATGGTGTTGGGCCCTGGCTGGTTGGCTCAGTGGTAGAACGTCAGCCTGGCGTGCAGGAGTCCCGGGTTTGATTCCCAGCCAGGGCACACAGGAGAAGCACCCATCTGCTTTTCCACCCCTCCCCCTCTCTGTATCTCTCTTCCTTTCCCGCAGCTAAGGCTCCATTGGAGCAAAGTTGGCCTGGGCACTGAGGATGGCTCTGTGACCTCTGCTTCAGGCACTAGAATAGCTCTAGTTGTAACAGAGCAACGCCCCAGATGGGCAGAGCATCGCCCCCTGGTGGGCATGCCGGGTGGATCCCAGTCAGGCGCATGCGGGAGTCTGTCTGACTGCCTCCCCATTTCCAGCTTCGGAAAAATACAAAAAAATAAAAAATGGTGTTGGGAACACTGGACAGCTACATGCAAAAAAAATGAAACTAGACCACCAACTTGCACCATTCACAAAAATAAATTCAAAATGGATAAAAGACTTAAATGTAAGTCCTGAAACCATAAACATCTTGGAAGAAAACAGAAGCAGTAAACTCTTCGACATCTCTTGTAGCAATATTTTTGCTGATTTATCTCCACGGGCAAGTGAAATAAAGGACAGGATGAACAAATGGGACTATATCAAACTAAAAAGCTTTTGCACAGCAAAAGACACCATGAACAAAATAAAAAGACAAACCACACAATGGAAGAACATATTCACCAATACACCTGAAAATGGGTTAATAACCAAAATTTTTAAAGAACTTCTAAAACTCAACACCAGGAAGGCAATCCAATCAAAAAATGGGCAAAAGAACTGAACACTTCTCCAAAGAGTGCATACAAATGGTCAATAGGCATATGAAAAAATGTTCAATGTCACTAATCATCAGAGAAATGCAAATTAAAACCACAATGAGATATCACCTCACACCTGTCAGAATGGCATTCATTAACAAAACAACACAGAATAAGTGCTGGCGAGGGTATGGAGAAAAGGGAACCTCCAGCACTGCTGGTGGGAATGCAGACTGGTGCAGCCACTGTGGAAAACAGTATAGAGATTTCTCAGAAAATTAAAAATGGAACTACCTTGCCCTGGCCGGTTGGCTCAGCGGTAAGGGTCGGCCTAGCGTGCGGAGGACCCAGGTTCGATTCCCAGCCAGGGCACACAGGAGAAGCGCCCATTTGCTTCTCCACCCCTCCGCCGCGCTTTCCCTCTCTGTCTCTCTCTTCCCCTCCCGCAGCCAAGGCTCCATTGGAGCAAAGATGGCCCAGGCGCTGGGGATGGCTCTGTGGCCTCTGCCCCAGGCGCTAGAGTAGCTCTGGTCGCAACATGGCAACGCCCAGGATGGGCAGAGCATCGCCCCCTGGTGGGCAGAGCATCGCCCCTGGTGGGCATGCTGGGTGGATCCCGGGTCGGGCGCATGCGGGAGTCTGTCTGACTGTCTCTCCCTGTTTCCAGCTTCAGAAAAATGAAAAAAATAAATAAAAAATAAAAAAATGGAACTACCTTTAGACACAGCTATCCCACTTTTAGGAATATATTCTAAGAATACCAAATCACTGATTCAAAAGAAGATATGCACCCCATGTTTATTGCAGCATTATTTATTTATTTAGTTATTTATTTATTTATTTATTTGTATTTTTCTGAAGCTAGAAATGGGGAGAGACAGACAGACTCCCGCATGCGCCCGACCGGGATCCACCCGGCACGCCCACCAGGGGGCGATGCTCTGCCCCTCTGGGGCATCGCTCTGCCAGGACCAGAGCCACTCTAGTGCCTGGGGCAGAGGTCAAGGAGCCATCCCCAGCGCCCGGGCCATCTTTGCTCCAATGGAGCCTCGGCTGCAGGAGGGGAAGAGAGAGACAGAGAGGAAGGAGAGGGGGAGGGGTGGAGAAGCAGATGGGCGCTTCTCCTGTGTGCCCTGGCCGGGAATTGAACCCAGGACTTCTGCACGCCAGGCTGACGCTCTACCACTGAGCCAACCAGCCAGGGCCTTGTAGCATTATTTATAATAGCCAAGATCTAGAAAGACCCCAAGTGTCCGTCAGTGGATGAGTGGATTACACAATGGAATACTACACAGCTGTGAAAAAGAAGGAAATCTTACCTTTTGTGACTGCATGAATGGACCTGGAGATTATTACACTAAGTGAAATAAGCCAAGCAGAGAAAGAAAAATGATATATGATCTCACATATATGTGAAATCTAATGAACAAAGTGAACTGAGGATTGAAATAGAGGCAGAGATGGGGTCACAGGGACCAGAGGGACAGCAGTCAGAGGGAAGGGGGATGAGGGGATGGCATCAGAAAAGGTAAAGGGATTGATGGAACTATATATACATAACACAGAGATATAGATAACAGGACAGCAAATCCTAGAGGGAAGGGGGGAGGAGGTTAGGGGAAGGGGTGGCAAAGGGGGTATAAAAAGGGACACAAGGGTGGGGGTGAGGGAGTTTTATTCAGAGGGACACGAATTCGTGTAAACACAATAAATTTAAAATTAATAAAAAAAATTTATAAAAAGGATAATCAAAATAATGAGAGCTTAGGGTGGTTTAAAATACTGAGTCTTCCTGGCCCTGGCCGGTTGGCTCAGTGGTAGAGTGTCGGCCTGGCGTGCGGGGGACCCGGGTTCGATTCCCGGCCAGGGCACATAGGAGAAGCACCCATTTGCTTCTCCACCCCCCCCTCCTTCCTCTCTGTCTCTCTCTTCCCCTCCCGCAGCCAAGGCTCCATTGGAGCAAAGATGGCCCCGGCACTGGGGATGGCTCCTTGGCCCAGGCGCTAGAGTGGCTCTGGTCGTGGCAGAGCGATGCCCGGAGGGGCAGGGCATCGCCCCTGGTGGGCATGCCGGGTGGATCCCGGTCGGGCGCATGCGGGGGTATGTCTGACTGTCTCTCCCCGTTTCCAGCTTCAGAAAAAAAAATATATATACTGAGTCTTCCTGAAAAAGTTAAGGTTTGATTTAGCTTTTTAAAAGCAAGAGCAGGAGATGACGTCAGAGTAATGGCGGAGTAGGAAGCGATACCGATAAATCTCCCCCAAAACTCAACAAGATCTTCAACCAGAAACAGAAAAACCTATACTTGGAGCTTCCAGATTCTTCGCAATACACCCAAAGGTATGATTGAGTGAAAAATTGGCTAAATATATAACCAAACCCCAAAGGAAATAGGGAGTAAGAAATGCTCCGCCTTCCTCACTAACCTAAACAGGGCGGCTTTCTCTGGTAACTGTGAATATAGAAACTGAGGCGGGCAAAGGGGGTGAATAGATCCAGGCCCCCGCAGCAAAAACGGCCGAACCAGGCTGTGGCTCAGAGATCCTAGCCGAGGAAAATCTGATCCTGCGGCAACCCGGGCAATACAAGCTAACACTCGCGCCAAACCCAAACAAAGAAAGACAAGCGGAGCAGCCATTTTACCCGGTCTCCTGGTCGGTGCGCAGTTAGTGGAAGAGAGATTTCTTCCTAAGCCGCGGAAGTGGGTGCCCGTGTTGCCCCACGGAGAGGCAGGGTCAGAGGCCTTTCTGTGGGCTGAGGGCAGAGTCTCTGGGCAGCCCCAGCGCCCTGGGAAAGCCACACACGGGAGGGAGTGAGAACTAATCCCAACGGTGGAGATTTTCCGTGCTGGAGGCTGTTTCACTCAGAGGGAACCACGGCCGGCCTCATATCCTGGTTTGCGCACGCAGATAAGGAGTGAGCGATTCCTCCAAGTGCCTCGGCAGTGCGCGCCCGTGTTATCGCACAGAGGGGCAGAGTCAGGGGCCTTTGTGTGGGCCAAAGCGGAATCTCGGGCCGCCCCAGCGCCTTGCAAAAGCCGCACACGGGGACGGAGCGAGACTCAATTCCAACGCTGCAACTTTTCCCTGCGGTTGGGGGTTTCACTCAGAGCGTGAGACTGCTGGCCGGATATCCTGGTTGCAGACAGTGAGTGAGAGTTTCCTCCAAGCGCCCCGGAAGTGGGCGCCCGCTTGTGTTACCGGATAGAGTGGCAGAGCCAGAGGTCTTCGAGTGGGCGGAAAGCCCGCCTGATTATGCTAGCAGCTCTGACTGACTGAGCCTTACCCAGAGCCCTGTGCTGAGTGGAAATAGAGTGGGGAGTTGCCAGCAATTTGAGCCTCTTACTATCCAGGCAGAGGCAGCAGCAACCCCATACCTGGACTATCAGGCTACTAATTGAGGAAGGAAAGACTAGGAGAAAGGCTCCAGGAACACAGACTCTCTCACTGTCGGAGCCTATAAATGCTAATGAGCCTCGACTCCCAACGAGAATAAAGCACAATACATGACATTGCCATAGAGACTTATCAACTGCAAACCTCTACCTGAGCGTGCCAAAGGGGCAGAACCCGGGGTACAGAGTCACCGACCAGGAAGAGGGAGAGAAAAGAAAAAGCAAGAAGATAACCTCTCAAAATCAAGAATAATCTGCAGACTTTATAACCTATCCCATTTTATTATATTTGTTCGTTTGTTTCTCTTATCTTCATTCTTGAGATTTATTTTTCCTCCTCCAATTTGGCCGATTAACTCTCTACCGGTCTTACTCTCTCCTCTCCTTGAACTACACTACCCATAAGTGTTACATCTCCCATTATCATTTCTCTTCTCTTCCTTTTTCTCTATGAGGGTTGCACTCCAAAACCCTTAACTCTCTCTCTCTCTCCTTTCTTTTTTCTTCTTTTAGTGGTTCCCTCTTTTTTTCTCTCTCTCTCTTTCTTTTCTCCCTCTATATTAGTTTCTTCCTTTGTCCTTTACATCTCCTCTCATTCAAACCTCAATAACAAACAAATTATCTTATCTGGGACTCAAACCTATGTTTGTGGCATTTTGGGGGGGTTTTACTTCACCTTTTTAACTCACTAGCAGTGCTCCCATCCCTGGCTCTCCATATTATCTAGTTCTTGTTCCACTAAATACAATAGTAAGTTTTTAATTTGTCCCCCCATTTTTCCATTTTCCTCTTATTCCTCTCATCATAACTCTTAGAAAACCAACACCTAAAAGCAAATCATTTTATTCTTGACCCAAATTTTTTCCTTATTTGCTTTTTGTGGGTCCATACGCTCTTTTTTTTTTCTTTTTTCTTTTATTTTTTTTACTTTTTTTTTTCTTTCTCTCTTTTTTGCCCCTTTATTACTTTTCCCCAATTCAGGCCCTCCATCACAGGCATTGTTTGTTATAACTCACAGTCCACCACAAGATTTTCTCAACAAAGAGGGGAGAGGAGAGGAGAGGAAAAAAAGAGGGGGGGGAATAATTTCCTTTTTTAAAAATTTTTATTTTATTTTATTTTTCTTTATTTCATTATTAATTTTTTTTAAAAAAAACAACTCTTTTCGATTTGTTATTTTTTTATTTTTTTTAACTTTTTATTCTTTATTAAATCTCATTAATACTATCAACAAAACCACCCTCAGATGCCATTAAGGAAGAGAAAATCGAATATCATGGATACAAAAGAAAGAGAGGTAACACAGCTAGATGAGGAAAAATCTATGGAGAAAAAATTTAATATATTGGAAACCTTGGAGCTAAATGACAGAGAATTCAAGATAGAAATCCTAAAAATCCTCCGAGATATACAAGAAAACACAGAAAGGCAATATAGGGAAATCAGAAAACAACTCCATGAACACAAAGAATATATGTCCAAGGAAATTGAAACTATAAAAACAAATCAAACAGAGATGAAAAACTCAATTCACGAGCTGAAAAACGAAGTAACAAGCTTAGCTAATAGAACAGGTCAGATAGAAGAGAGGATTAGTGAAATAGAAGACAAGCAACTTGAGGCACAACAGAGAGAAGAAGAAAGAGACTCAAAAATTAAAAAAAATGAGATAGCCCTACAAGAATTATCTGACTCCATCAAAAAGAATAACATAAGAATAATAGGTATATCAGAGGGAGAAGAGAGAGAAAATGGAATGGAGAACATACTCAAACAAATAACAGATGAGAACTTCCCAAGCCTGTGGAAAGAACTAAAGCCTCAAGTTCAAGAAGCAAACAGAACTCCGAGTTTTCTTAACCCCAACAAACCTACTCCAAGGCATATCATAATGAAATTGACACAAACCAACACCAAAGAAAAAATACTCAAGGCAGCCAGGGAAAAGAAGAATACAACATATAAAGGAAGGCCCATTAGATTATCATCAGATTTCTCAGCAGAAACTCTACAAGCTAGAAGAGAGTGGACCCCAATATTTAAAGTCCTGAAAGAGAGGAACTTTCAGCCACGAATACTATACCCATCAAAGCTATCCTTCAAATACGAAGGAGAAATAAAAACATTCACAGATACAGAAAAGATGAGGGAATTTATCATCAGAAAAGCCCCACTCCAGGATTTACTAAAGGGGGTTCTCCAATCAGATACAAAGAACAAAAAAAAACAGAGCCACAAGTAAAAGCTCCAAGAAGAACACAATAAAACCAAATTTATTTGTGACAACAACAAAAAGAAAGAGGGGGAGAAGACGGAGATTAACAGTAGCAAAGGACGATGGAGTGCAAAAGTACTCACAAAATAGTTCGCTACAATGAACAGGGTAGGGACCCTTTTCATTACTCAAAGGTAACCACCATTGAAAAAACCACCACAGAAGCACATGAGATAAAAAAGATAGCAACAGAGGAAAGATGTATGGAATACAACCAAATAAAAACAAAAGATAGAAAAACGAAAGAGAAGGATCAAACAAGACACAAAACTAACAGAAAGCAAGATATAAAATGGCAATAGGGAACTCACAAGTATCAATAATTACACTAAATGTAAATGGATTAAACTCACCAATAAAAAGGCACAGAGTAGCAGAATGGATTAAAAAAGAAAATCCAACTGTATGCTGCCTACAGGAAACTCATCTAAGTAACAAGGATAAAAACAAATTCAAAGTGAAAGGCTGGAAAACAATACTCCAAGCAAATAACATCCAAAAAAAAAGCAGGTGTAGCAATACTCATATCGGATAATGCTGACTACAAGACAGGAAAAGTACTTAGAGACAAAAATGGCCATTTCATAATGGCTAAGGGGACACTGAATCAAGAAGACATAACAATTCTTAATATATATGCACCAAACCAAGGAGCACCAAAATATATAAGACAGCTACTTATTGATCTTAAAACAAAAACTGACAAAAATACAATCATACTTGGAGACCTCAATACACCGCTGACGGCTCTAGATCGGTCATCCAAACAGAGAATCAACAAAGACATAGTGGCCTTAAACAAAACACTAGAGCACCTGGATATGATAGACATCTACAGGACATTTCATCCCAAAGTGACTGAGTATACATTTTTCTCCAGTGTACATGGATCATTCTCAAGAATTGACCATATGTTGGGCCACAAAAACAATATCAGCAAATTCAGAAAAATTGAAGTTGTACCAAGCATATTTTCTGATCATAAAGCCTTGAAACTAGAATTCAACTGCAAAAAAGAGGAAAAAAATCCCACAAAAATGTGGAAACTAAACAACATACTTTTAAAAAATGAATGGGTCAAAGAAGAAATAAGTGCAGAGATCAAAAGATATATACAGACTAATGAAAATGACAATACGACATATCAGAATCTATGGGATGCAGCAAAAGCAGTGATAAGAGGGAAGTTCATATCGCTTCAGGCATATATGAACAAACAAGAGAGAGCCCAAGTGAACCACTTAACTTCCCACCTTAAGGAACTAGAAAAAGAAGAACAAAGACAACCCAAAACCAGCCGAAGAAAGGAGATAATAAAAATCAGAGCAGAAATAAATGAATTAGAGAACAGAAAAACTATAGAAAAAATTAATAGAACAAGGAGCTGGTTCTTTGAAAAGATCAACAAAATTGACAAACCCTTGGCAAGACTTACCAAGGAAAAAAGAGAAAGAACTCATATAAACAAAATACAAAATGAAAGAGGAGAAATCACCACGGACACCGTAGATATACAAAGAATTATTGTAGAATACTATGAAAAACTTTATGCCACTAAATTCAACAACCTAGAAGAAATGGATAAATTCCTAGAACAATACAACCTTCCTAGACTGAGTCAAGAAGAAGCAGAAAGCCTAAACAGACCTATCAGTAGAGAAGAAATAGAAAAAACCATTAAAAACCTCCCCAAAAATAAAAGTCCAGGCCCTGACGGCTATACCAGCGAATTTTAAAAGCAAGAGCAGGTTGATTATTCTAATCAGCATGCATGTGCCACACTTTATGGAATAATTAATATATTTAATTTATCTCTATGAATTATTCATTTTATAACTGAAAGTTTTTACCTTTTGACCCGTTTCCTATCCCCAACCTTACTTCTGGCAATGACCAATCTGTTTTCTGTATCTGTGAGCTTAGTTTTGTTGTAGTTGTTTGCTTTTAAATTACACACATATGTGAGATCATGCAAAAAAAAAAAATTGGAACTGACTGTGTTGTTTTATTTTGACCAAAAGAACATGGTGGGAGTAATGCTGGATAACTTTTGAGGCTGAATTTTAAGATTATCTGCACTTCCTCCCTTGTTTCTTGGAATACGCCCTCTCTAAACCCACCGCCTTGTGGTCAGCAGCCCAGGTGAGTCAGGTCTAGAATCTGCATGGACACCAGCTCTTGCCAGCACTCCCATCAGAGAGCTGATGGCAGGGAGCACCAACCGGTCCTCTGAATGAGGGCCATTTTGGATCTTTCAGCCAACACCATGAAAGTAGAATTACTGCTTGATCAGCATACAAAATCATGGAAAATAATACATTCTTCTTGTAAATCACTGAGTTTTGGTGTGGTTTGTTAACACTATTAAGGGAACTGGGGAGAAGGCTCTTCAAGGGAAAAGATATGAAAAGTTCATAACGACCAGATGGTATACAGTGCGTGAAGAAGTAGCCTGTACTTCTGCCCATCACTGTATAGGGACAGCTCTCATAGCCTCCTTCACTCTTAGACCAAAAACATTTTTAAGGTGCAGGTGATCCCGCTGAACAACAAGCAAATTCTAATTTCCCTGTGATGACATTTAGTTCTAACCTTTATTAACCACCCAATCCACCATTCTGTTGCTAGAAATACAGCAATGCCAGGTCACTGGAGAAAAAGTCTATCCGCAAAGAACTAAGTTCTGTAACTTTCCTTAGAAAATGAGAGCAATATAAAAGCAAAATACTGTTTTATTTCTGCTACGACAGAAGTGCTTATAACAGAAAGGCTAGAGTATAAAAATATTTTAATGTTTGTTGAATAAACAAATAAATCACTAATGATTGTTCACAAGATCACTCCAAGATATAATTTAAAGTAAGCTCTAAAATATATTTACTTTTTAATCACTTATCTTTAAATTACAGTTAACATACAGTATTATATTAGTTTCAGGTGAACACCCCAGTGATTAGACATTATATGATTTACCTAGTGATCATCCCGATAAATCTTGTACCCATCTGACACCATACATAGTTATTAGAATATTATTGACTGTATTCCCTGTGCTGCACTTTACTAAATTTATTTTTTTCTGTCCTAATTTTTGTGGAAGCAGTAAATATAAAGTTACCAAAATCTTCAAACTAGTATACATTTTAAAATTACTAAATTTCTCCTTCAGATTTTCTTCTCCAGGAAAAATAAATTCCTTTAGCTCTTTCTGACGAACTATATTTTCTTAGATTTTATACATTTCAAGTAAGTTGTAGTACTAAATTATTTCAAAATTTGATTCATCGTGAATATTAAATAATTCTGTGGTTTCCACATGAGTTCTCGAACTCTCTCCCATCTCCTCTGTCCCCCTCCCTCCTTTTCCCCTCCTTAGTATTCGTCTCTCCCTTCTCTCTGTTCCTTCTCCCCCTCTCTCTTCTATCCTTTAATCCCTCTTTTTCTCTCTGCTTTCCTCTGAATATGCTGATTTCAAAAGAAGCGTAATCATTCTTTTTAGCACAAGACCTAGGAGTTTTGGGAAAACATTTATTTTCCCAAAGTGTCTGTTGATTAAGAATCCAAGCACAGTTTAGTGGCATACCTCTGGCTCTGAGTATCTCTTGAGGCTACAGTCAAGGTGTTGGCTGGGGCTGCAGTATTTTCTTTTATTGAGTCTATTGGGGTGACTTTGGTTAATAAAATTATATAGGTTTCAGGTGTACAATTCTATAATACATCATGGCTATATTACATTGTATGTTTACCACTCTAAGTCAAGTCTCCTTCCATCACCATTTAACTTCTCTTTACCGTCTTCTACCTCTGCTATCTCCTTTTCCCCTCTCGTAACCACCATACTATACTGTTGTTTATGTCTATGAGGGTTTTACTATTTTTGTTTTTATCTTTTTTGCTTAATTCCTTCACCTTTTTCCCCCAGCCTCCCAGTCTTCTTCGCAAGGCCCAACAGGGAGAATTCACTTCCAAGTTTATTCACATGGCTTTGAGCACTCCTTGGTTTGCTGGCTGTTGGCTAGAGACAACCATTCCTGCCACATGGGCATTTCTATAGTGTAGCTCACATTCTGGCAGCTGGCTGTGTTCAGAGCAAACAAGCAAACAAGAGATCAGGAGAGAAGCCCAGAATTAGAAGTCAGAGTCTCTTTGTTATCTGATCTGGGAAGATATATCCTACTGTCTATGCTGCATTCTATTTGCTGGAGGTCCCTAAATTCATCCTGCACCCAAGGGGTAAGGTTTATACAAGGGGGTAATAGGAGATAGGGATCATTGGGAGCCATCTTGCAGGCTGCCCAGCACATATCATCTATAAAAAATAAAAGTATATTTAAATCATATAAATGCACTAAATTGAATAATTATATTAGCTATTATTGTGTTAGTAATTAAACACATTTGCTAATAATTATGTAAATATGAACTGTCCGGTTTCTTTTCATGTTTGCAAATTTGAGGCTTTCTTTGATTTTGTTTGATTGATGAGATGAAGATTTTTCTGCCTGTTAATGAACTGCCAGTATTTGTCCTATTTTGTTTGTGTGTAGCCAGTGTTCATTTATTCAAAATTTTTGCCGTGAGTTCTATTTCAGGATCCTTAACAGAATCCTGAACTTGGAACATGCATTTTACATTTGCATGGTCAAAGGAGTGTGGGTGTAACCATGCAAGACCACTAACCCCATCAGAAAACTCACATAAAGCCGAATGAGACAAAAGCACTGATTGTTGTAGACATAAGTCACACATGTTTTACATGCACTGATTTTAATGACAGCCTTTGTGCTAAATTCCTTTGTTTCTGGAATACCTGTTCTTCTGCCTATTTTCTTTCCTTCTATTTCCCTCATCTCAATGCACTGGCTGGTTGTTCCACTTGCTGTCCTCTCAAACTACTTTCTTCTTTAGAATATTAGCCCCTACTTCTTTGCATTTGACTCAGTCTTTGAATGTTTCTATCTTGAAATAGAAAGTTACTATTTCAAGTCTTCACCTCAACTCAAATGACAAAATTTTGAGTTGTTATGCTTCTATTATGTCAGCTAGCAGTGAGTAAAATTTACCCTCTGCTATCGAAGAACTCTCAGTCTAATACAAAATGCTAATATGTAAAAGAAGGAATACAATAAAGTGGATGACATAGTTATAAAAACAAAGAGACTGCTCAGGAGAGGGGATGGTGAATTCTTCAGACACTTTCCAAGGGGACCAGGAAAGGTTTCTGGGAAGAGGCAGCATCTAAATGAGATTTTCATGCACAGATAAGTTACTGGAGTTGGGAAGAGGTTATCACAGAGAAAGGAACAAAAAGTGCAATGTGCAGAGGCATGGAGAACAGAGTGTTACAGCAGGGACGGGGTACTAAGAAGTGGGAGGTTCTCCCTAGCCCAGTTTCTGAGCACATATGTTGGCAGCCTCCTAAGTCGCGCACTGAGTCTGTCTTTTATGTTTGGCTGTCTCTACGTTATTGCTTCATTCCTCTACACACACTGCTCTCTCTTCCCTCCCTCACCCTCCCCCACTTCATATAACCCTCCTCCCTTCCTTTCCTTCCTTTTATGGAAATTTCTGTGTGTGTGCTTAGGCCCTGGGTTTAATTTAGTTGGGTTGGGCTGTAGTAATAACATTTCTGTACATTTGCCCAGAGGCCTTCAGCTAATGGGTGTATTCTTTACAGGCCAATAAACAGATGAATAAATCCAGTGTTCTGTCTTGTATCTCTGCCTCCCTTCTCTTCCTTTGTATTTTGCCCATCTTCTATCGCTTGGAGACCTTTTTTGAAAACTAAAAATTTCCTAGGTAACTCAAACATTAGGTTGCCTTCAGTAAGTCACTTCTGCACCTGCCAGCCATTTCCATGGAGGAGAATGTTGCCAGAGAATGTGTTCTCTATGCCTAAGAGATCCCTCCTGTGTCTACTGGGACTTCTGCTGCCCAGGGAGCTCTTCCCTGTGTCAGTGAGAACCTCAGAAATTATAGGCTCACATCTGTGGATGACAGTTGCTCATTTTTGACCATTGAGGCTGATTTTGACTTCATGTGATTTAATGATAAACTGATAAAGTAATTAACAGATCTGACCAAATTACCTTAGGCAAAATATATCTGAGTTTCTCTAAATTTGGGGATCCGAGCCTGGGCTCTAAAACAAATGGGGAGCTGCTCTGGCCAGGTAGTTTGGTTGGTTAGAACATCGTCCTGATACTCAAAGGTTGTGGGTTCGATCACTAGTCAGGGCACATACAGGGACAGATCAATGTTTCTGTCTCTCTCTTTCTCTAAAGTCAATAAATAAATTCTTTAAAAAGTAAAATACTTTATAAAAATAATAAAACAAATGGGGAGTTTCCATAGCTGTCATGAAGAGGAAAAATAATTAACCAAACTACTTTAAAACAAACTGCATTCTTGCATATCGATGAAGCCCGAGAATAGATGGTGGTTTCTGCTCTTCTGCCAGCTCTTGCCTTGCTTCTTCCCTTTCCTTTGCTCCCTGCCTGCCTTCTGCCTCTGCCTTGCCCTAAACATTCTGTTCCATTCTCACTGCCCTAACTGCAGACTCCCTCTCAGGACCTCAGGAGAGCGCCTCCTCCTACCGCCTAGGGAGGCTTTCCTGACTGCAGTCTCTAGCGAGGCCAGCACATTGAGGTCATTGCTCTCCCTGCCAAATGACTGGCCTTAGTTCAGTTTCTCCATCTGTCTGAGCTTCATGGAAAACATGATTGTTGCTCTGGGCTCTTTATTATATGTCCTGCCTTAGGTCTGCTTTGCATCTGCCTTTTGGTTTTTCTCCCACCCGCACCTCTACCCCCTGCCTTTTCTTTCTCTGACTCTCCCCAGACTAGAGTCACATCTGTTTTCCAGCCTCTGTACTCTCACTGTAGAGCAGATGGAAGAAGAGCAAGTTCTGGGCCAAGCAGACCAGTAAAGAGCTGAATCTGTACTCACATTTGTTCTAGGAACTCACCAGAATCCACATATGTCAGAAATGGAACACTGGGAACTCCCTCAGAGGAACCAGAGGTGCTGTTTGCTTATTTCTCATTATGTCCATTTCTTTCCCTTTTTTCTAAATACACAGCTGGTTAGTTTTCTTCTTTCCCCTCTCCCTCCTCCCTTCCTTCCTTCCTTCCTTCATAATTCACCCTCCCTTTTTCTAGTCTGTAATTTATTAACTCTATCTACTCTCTGTGTCCACCCGTACTCCTCTCTAAGTTAGCTCACCAGGGACGTACACAACGTAGACTATAGGAGTTAACAGACGCTTTGACACTTACACACTCTAGGACACAGAAAGTCAACTCCTCGTATTTGAGTTTCTAAAATGCCAGTTGATTCTCTGCAAAGTGGAGTTAATCTAACCACTAGGTTTCCTTGAATGAGAACAATAAAGTCTTTAAAATTCCTGGATCTGAGAAAGTAATATCACGTGATATGAGGGGAAGCACTGGTGGAAAATAAGTCAGGCAGAGTAAACATAAACTTGGCTTTCCATTTTCTTTGGGCTTCTGATAGCATTTTGTCTATAAGATTCTTGAAGCCACCTGACCAGGCGGTGGCGCAGTGGATAGAGCGTTGGACTAGGATGCCAAGGACCCAGATTCAAGACCTTGAGGTCCCCAGCTTGAGCGTGGGTTCATCTGGTTTGAGCAAAAAGCTCACCAGCTTGGAGCCAAGGTCACTGGCTCCGCAACGGGTTACTCAGTCTGCTGAAGGCCCGTGGTCAAGGCACATATGAGAAAGCAATCAATGAACAACTAAGATGTCGCAATGCGCAATGAGAAACTGATGATTGACTGCTTCTCATCTCTCCATTCCTGTCTGTTTGTCCCTGTTTATCCCTCTCTCTGACTCTCTCTCTGTCTCTGTAAAAAAAAAAAAAAAAAAAAGATTCTTGAAACCAAGATTCTTAGCACAAACTTAAAGCCAAAAGACAGAGTGCAGCTGGCATCTGCTCTCACAGAGCTCCTCCACACTTCACAGGGATTTAGAAGGTACTGTGTTCCTTAACTTTTTCAAACCTTCAGACAGACAGCCCTCCTCTTGGACAAAACGCACGTGGTGTCTGTTTTGCTTGGATGTGGGAACAAATGGGATACCCAGAGGAAGCAAAAACCACCAACTAGAGACTGCATGTGTGGGTCAAGAAAGAGGCAAAGAAAGAAGAGAAATACAAGGATACAAAGGAATTTGTTGGTATTGAAGAGATGAATGTCCAAAAAGGACAAAAGTGAGAAAGGAGGATACAAAATGCTTCAGACATGGAAGACAGCCAGAGATAGAAACAGAATCTGGTGATGAGCAGTAAAGCATTCCAAGGGTGAGATAGAACCAATTAGGTGAGAAGGAACCCCAAGGAAAGCGGGGGGGGGGGGTGGGCAGGGAGACTGCGAGAGGGAAAACAGGTTCATGGAAGAAAGGCATACATGAGCTTGGCCTAACCCTTCTAGGGAGCAGCAGTATCCCTCACCATGTGGTCATGACCTTTGAAATGAGGGTGTGAGTGATGCAGATTCCCATCCCCCTTCTCACTTCAGCCTCATTGCACTCCTCTAGCCTGGCGCTCTCTCTCTCTCTCTCTCTCTCTCTCTCTCTCTCTCTCTCTCTCTCTCTCTCTCTTTTGCTTTCCCTCATCTCATTGTTTCAGGAGGCCAAATTTGAAGTCCTTCCCAGGGAGTGGCCCTGTTCATCTTATTCTCCAGCCAAAGTAAAATAGCGTGAGAAGGAGAGAGACACAGTCAGCAGCCAAAGGACTCAGTGGAAAGAGCAGAGGACCATAGACAGTGAGTTGTTTGATTGTTCAAAACCCTAAATAAACAGAGGGAGTGTGTGTGTGTGTGTGTGTGTGTGTGTATGAATGGATGCATTGAAGGGCTGGAGGGAGGCAATGGAGAATGTCACTGAACTTAAAATTGAGCAGACATCCCAATTATCCATGAAATTCGAATGACAGAAGACACTGAGATGAGCAGATCATACAAACAATTCACAGATATCAAAAGAGAAGATCAGACCATAGGGGTGAAAACACCACAGTGTAGGGGCAAACCTAGATTATTTAGAATATAAAATTTCCTTTGACTTGGTAGAGAAGAGTAATGAGAGTGAGAATACTGGTAAGAGATCAAAGAATAGACTTTGAATTGAGAAATAAATGTTGGGTGACAGATAAGAGAGAAAGGGTGAGAGTCTTATGGAGGACCAGGAAAGCTCTTGAGAAGACAAAGAGACAGAGGCCACAGACATCCTTCCCTGGAACTGGAATGCTGATGTGTCCTGAGCATTACCATCTGTACTCTCCCCACCATCCCTGTTAGGTATGCTGCTTTTGGGACCCAAGGTGCTGCTGTTTCTCACTGCACTCATCATTCCCTCGGGTGAGTCCCTACCTTTATTCTTTTCTCCCTGCAATGCCAGCTCCTCGGCTATACATGTGTCTGGAGATGTGAGTTAGAGTGGAATAGAAGCAGGTTGAAGGGGAATTGGGAGAGAGCTGCTTGCTCTTGAGTTCTAGAATTGCTATGAAGGAGAAGAAAGGAACAGATTTTGTGTTAAAAACACAAGGCTGAGATGACCTCAGCCTTGGGAAAGGATATCCAGAGAGTTATGAAACTAGGGTGAAACAAAGAGACACACAATGCATATTAACCAAAAGAGGGTCGCACATATAAATAACCAAGTAGACAAATACCAAAGGAAAACAAGGCTGACACACAAATGCATACATACATAAACACAGAGACCAACTCATAAGAAACCAGATCAAATTTAAATCCTGCAGAAAAACAGGAACACGTACCCAACACTAGCACCAGCAAATGATCCTCACAGATTTCACAGAAGCTAGCTAGAAAATTAGCCACAAAAAATGAACCTTAGATTAAAAAACAAACAAACCTACTCTATTTGTTGTTTTCATTCTGTCAGATACAGACTGTGAGAAAATGCTTTTTGCCTTGTTCAGTAGTGTAGCTAGAGGCTCGGCTGTGGGAATGGAAGGACAGGGCACACGAGAAAGGCTGCTGGCCGTCTCTGTGCAACAGGACCCCATTCCTTCTGGTTGGGAAGGAGGACAGAGGCATGCTGAGTCAGGGCATAATAGAGATTGTTCTCAGGAATTCGTTATCTTTCTTGAGTGTTTCCACATTTGTGTGTAGCACTCATGATCTGAGTCATTTTGTAGTGGACCACATAAAAATAAAACACAGAAAGACAAAGTACAAACATTTCCCCTTCATTTTCTGGTTCATTTCATAACAGCTTTTTGAGGTATAGGGCTGGAGTCACTCACATTCCTTTTTTTTCTTCCTTTGGTACAGACTGGACGCCTCTAGGGGTCAGTGGTCAAGAAGAAGGTAGGTGAACCCTCGGATCTGGGCTCCGTAGCAGTTCTTATCAGCGTGATGTAAATGAATGGTCAGAGTTAAAGAAATGGTAATACAACAAGATGTAGGAAATAGGGTCTAATCACCAGTTACCACAATCCTATTATCCTATTCATAAATGGGATAAATATGTGTGTTTTTTCTATCTACTAAAATACTTTCCCCAACACTTCCTCTACGCCCACCTTTTGCTTCAACTCTCTCCTATTACAACTCTTATCCTTGTCAGAAAATGCCCATTAATCCTAACAGAAAGCATTTTGCTATCCATGTAAAGATGGAGAAACTAAAATGCAAAGTCATCTCAGTACCACAGTGAAATTGTGGTACAACTGGATGGAACCTGAAAGTTTGGGCTTCCAAAGATCCCCTTCCTTCAGATTAACGAAGGGAACTCCAGTCAACATCTCCACTCTGCCTCCCGACATTCAACATAAGTATAATCTATCTCTGACTTTTCCCAACCCTGGTGAGCGCAGCAATATGGAACCCATAAACAGGTCATAAAATCAAATTAGTGGGTCACAACTGGTATTTTTTTTTATTTTATTAATTTTAATTTATTGGTTGATTTTGGGAGTGGGGAGGGGGAAAGACAGACAGAAACATTGATCTGTTTCTGTCTGTGCCCTTACCAGGATTGACCCTATAACCTTCATATGTTGCGACGACACTCTAACCAACTGAGCTATATCTGGCCAGGGCACAACTGGCATTTTTTAAAGAATTAAGATAAACTAAAATAAAAACAGAGTACATTCAAGTCCATTGCAAGAATAAAGTATTGTTTCAGTTTTATGTATGCATTGGGGCATGATATAATTTCTTATATCATGTGAGTTCTGGAATTAATTTTTTTCTCTGTTGTGAGCAAATAGATTTGAAACCCTAAATTTCTCTTTTTTCCTTTTTTTTAAAAAAAAAAAAATGAAACACTTCACAAATTTGTTATCATCCTTACGCAGGGGCCATGTTAATCTTCTCTGTACCATTCCAATTTCAGTGTATGTGCTGCTGAGGTGAGAACTGAATCCCAAAATTTTTGAACCTAGATCAGATTCCTGCACTAACAAAACTAAAAATCTGAATTCATTTCTCTGTGATGGTTAAGGTTCAGTCCTGTGTTATGACTTTGTAATGCTTCTTTTTTAAAATCAGAAATATAAGCTAAGGTGAAAATGTCTCCTTAAGATTTCTTTTCGGAGAACAGAAATTCTTGTGAAGTGTTTTATGGTGGTAGCTTGTTGAAAGGGTGGGTAAACTGAGGATATGTGGCCGTGCAGTGCTCTGCCCTGGAATCCCGAGGCGGCTGGGATGCACCCTCGCCCTCTTGGCTCCTCTCTGCTTCTCCTCTGCTGCTGGGAGAGGCTGGCCAGGAATGAGGCTGGAGCGAGGGAAGCGGGGCCAGGTCGGGCTCCACCCCGAGAGGCTCCGCGAGGGAAACGGGGCCAGGTCGGGCTACACCCCGGGAGGCTCCACTCCCCTGTCAGTCTCCGGAATGATTCAGATCCGTGGTTTTAAAAATCCTGTTGGATTGAAACAGACCTGGATTCCTTTCAACAAAATTTGTTCTGAAAGAAGAAAGTTGATGCTGAGCATTAAAGATAAAAAATGCTTTGTTGTCAGAACTGATGGTTTTTCTGGAATTTGTTTTTAAAGGATGAAGTAAGCAATAAACAGAGAAATTCCTCATGTTTCATTTCTGTTTGCCTCGACTACAATGGTCAATAACTCTGATGTGCTTTATTAAAATGCTATTCTCACCAAATTTGAATCTGACATACAGATTCTAAAGTTTTAAAAAAAGTCAAACCAAACAATATAAATTTGCTGACCCCTAGTGACTAAAACAGATTATGACTATAAACTTTCTACAATGAAGGTTCATTATAGATGGGATATCTATAATTACTATTTAGATGTCAACATTGTTTTGTTATTTTGTTTTTTAAAGTCAAAACAAGTTGTTCCAGGAAGTGTTATTATTTGTGGTTTTAAATAGCTTTCTTAACTTATACCAATAGATTCCACCTTAAGACCTGGACAATTTTTATTCCTTCATCTCCTGCCTTTACTTTCCAATGATCAACTACAAGGCATTGTCTATTAACACAGGAATTACCCCTCCCCTCTCTCACCTCACTTCTCACTGAGAGTAATAAAATTACCAATATTTGTGAACACTTTTGTACATAAGCTTATCAGCAGACAGATAGCCAATGACATCAAAGTGATAAATTATCAAAATCAGTGTCTTTGATAAAGATAACTTTCATTTTGAGTAAGTATTGCAAAAAGGCCATCAATCCATTATACTTATTAGCAAGCTCTATGATTTTGGGTAAATTATTTATTCTTCTGGTGCCCAGTTTTATCATCTCTAAAAACAGGAATTTAACAGTGGCTGGCACATAGTTAACTCAGATTAGCTAAATGTGTTATCATCTATTAGGACAATAAAATCTAATGCTTAATTAAAAAACTAATTGAGCCCTGGCCAGTTGGCTCAGCGGTAGAGCGTCGGCCTGGCATGCGGGGGACCCGGGTTCGATTCCTGGCCAGGGCACATAAGAGAAGCCCCCTTTTGCTTCTCCACCCCCCCACCTCCTTCCTCTCTGTCTCTCTCTTCCCCTCCTGCAGCCAAGGCTCCATTGGAGCAAAGATGGCCCGGGCGCTGGGGATGGCTCCTTGGCCTCTGCCCCAGGCGCTGGAGTGGCTCTGGTCACGGCAGAGCGACGCCCCCTGGTGGGCAGAGCGTCGCCCCTGGTGGGCGTGCCGGGTGGATCCCAGTCGGGCGCATGCAGAGTCTGTCTGACTGTCTCTCCCCGTTTCCAGCTTCAGAAAAATACAAAACACACACACACACACACACACACACACACACACACAAAATAAACAACCTAATTGAGAAAGTCACGCCTGTGGAGGATTATCTGATGGGCATACAGTTTAGTTTATTCATTCTTCTCAATAATACAAAGGAAAAAGGATATTCTAGGCCAAGGACTACATGGGTATATTCATAAAAGTAGGAAAGTGTGACATTTGTTGGGGTTACAGGAAGAAACAACTTAGACTGGGAAGCAAAGAAAAACAATTGTGGGATATTTACTCTGTGTTGGCCACCATGCTAGACAATTCCACTTACTGCGAGTGCAAGGGTGGGTAGGGTAAATAGAATGCTCAGAAAATATTTTCTGATTTTTTATTTAGCTGATGTGACTCAAGTGCCTCCAGAAACATACACAGAAGATCCTAGTAAGTTATCCTTTGTTTGTTTGTTTATTTCTTTGCTTTTATACTGGGGATAGAGGGATTGATGATGACGACGATATCTGTATAAAGAAAAATAAAGACTAGAAAAGAAGTTGGTGGGCACTCTGAGCTCATGCAGAGCTCTACTGTCTATCTCAGATGCCACTGATGCTATAAGCATGCCCATCATTTTCTCTCCTCCATTTCTTTCTGTGGGAGTCCCTGACTTTTGCCCCACCATCCATAGTCTTTCACCTCAATCTTTCTTGTCTCCTTTGAGATCATCATCCCTTATTCTGCTTCTTTTTCTACTTTTCCTACCTTCATTTTGCAGATCTGGTAAATGAGCCCTCTACAGATGAAACAGGTAGGTTTTTACTACAGTTCTTTAAAAAATGGCATTATTCTCATTATTATTCACAATATTAATTTCAGCACTTGAATTAATCTTATGTTTTTATCTCTGGGAAAGGCATAGAGGGATTGTGGGCATGTCATTCTCAGTGACAGTGGGATAAAAAGAAAGAGAGCTCCCTTAGTCCTCTAAATAGAGGAGACAATAGATTAATAGCTAAAATAAGGCATGAATGATAAAGGCTCCCCAAAATTAGTATAATGTCAATAAGACAAATATTCTTCAAAAAATATTCACAATTACTTCAATTAACTCTATTTCATTGGACATATTACACAAACCCAGCCATAGCCTTGACCCTGCCCTAATATCGCCATTCTCCCTTTTTTTATTTTACCTTCTCCATTGACCATTCAAAGCCCTCCTCATACCTGCTGTTTTGTGCCTTTCAGTTCTGGCTGATATCGTGCCTTCCACAGATGAGCTGGGTGAGTTCAGATCTCGGATCCCAGGGCCACTGGGGCCATTCTGGGTTTTCCCCAGACCCCATTATGGAAGGCAGCACAGTGGTGAAGGATCCTAATTAGACAGGGTTACAGTTTGTGCAACACTTTCTTCCAACAGTTCAATTTAAATTAGTGACATTTTTGGTCCCCCTAACAAGTAAGAACTGTGCTAAGTATTTGATATACAAAATACCAACACATGATCTTTCCAAGGTTCTAAGAGCAGATGAGTAAAGACAAGACATATAAACAAAGAAATGTATGGGGAGATAAAGAAAAACTTTCTAGAAGAAGTAATGGTCAAACCGCATCTTGAAAGAAGAATTGGAGCAAACCAGGCAATCAGGGAAAGGATGTGCATTCCAGCCAAGGAGAACAGCTCTTCAAACATGTGAAAGTAAAGCAGAGCTTGGTGTATGGGGGAATCTGAGTTTTTTGAATGATTAGAGTCAAAACCATAAGAAACAAGCGGTAAGACATGAGAAAAGGAGATAAAAACTAGAATATTTTTAAACAAATATTTACTGAAAGTCTGTTACTTAGGTGCCGGGGATATAAAGATATAAAAGTAAACAAAAACTAAGTTTTTTTACTAAGTGTGTGTGTGTGTGTGTGTCTAATAGATAAGTGAAGAGATTTTTTTTTTAAAAGTCCTTGACAATATTCAATGTTGGAGGTTATTTTCCTAAAACAAAGTTTTTATGGAGGGCACATCGACTAAGCTGCTTCTTGAAAGTCAAGTAGAAGTGAATCAAGTGAATAGAAGGGGGAAGTGCTTTTAGGTAAAAAAATAATGTGGGCAAAATTTCAGGATGGAAATGAAAAAACCAATCAGAGTACAGTTTATGCAAAGGGAGGATCAGATCAGATTTGTGAATTAGGGAACCAATGAGGATGTTGCAATTGTCCCAATAAAAGATAGTAGCCTGAACTAAGATAGAGATAGTAAGAATTGTATGTGAGCTGTAAAAAAGAGGAGACTGTTCAACTTTTTATTAGGTAGATGCTGGCCATTGCGTGAATGATAGTACCAGTCACCGAAGAACAATTTGAATTGGTAAAGGGAAAAAAATTAAGACAATTTGAGATGTGTTGGATTTGAGGGATCTTTGAAAAATCCATGAACTCTTTCATAACATGGCAGTTGGATTTATAGGTCTGGAGCTTATGAGAGAGATCTGTACTAGAAGGATAAACTTGAGAATTCTCAGCATATAAACTTGCAACTGAAATTATGGGATAGATGAGCTCACCTAGCACACTTCCTATATTATTCTATTAACAACTTCCTGATCACATTTTTTTACAGGTGGTTACCATGGTTAGTCTGTACCCTCAAGATTCACTGTGTCCCTTGATTTGCTCCCCATTCTACAAACTAGGCCCATATTTAACCTCCCCTAGGTTAGGATCTGCTATGGGTATGACCTTTGCTATTCTTTACTGAATACATTTTATCAAAGAACACATGATAGTGTATCTGATTTACATTAAAATTTTTTTCTTTTTTCTTTTTTGAAGAGCTTCCAATGCTCACTTTGGCAGCACATATACTAAAATTGGAACAATACAGAGAAGTTGGCATGGCCACTGTGCAAGGGAAAAGAGCTTCCATAGGACAAAAGTCTTTTCTCTTTTTAACTCTAGCATGAAGCTCTTCTAAGCATATGGCTCTTTGCCTGGGTTCCTGTTAAATTTACTTATTATCAACAACACAAAGATGCCCTCAATATAATAAATTTTTCAACTCTCTAGGAGAGAAAAGCACAGTCATATTTCCCATCTTAACTTCTAAATCTCTTCAATTGTGGGAATCAAAACAAACCATTATGGCTTTTCTTTTAGGAGCTACTAAGGAGTTATCAACTCATTTGTTGCTTATCTATGTGGGTGCCCACATGGGTCTCAAGTGAGGTAACATGACAGTTTCAGAGGTAGTGCTTTCTAGAACTAATAATAACTGAATAAAATTTCTGCCTTTCAGCCTCGCCCAATGATAAAAATGCCTCCACAGGTATGGTTGTCTTTTATATGTCTTTTTCTTAAGCTTTTTTTTCTTCCCTAGGATTTCTTACCTCCTTGTTCTTTGGAGAGTACATCTTCTAATTCACCTCCGATTCTTTCTCAGAGAATATTTGTAGTATACTTTATTCTCCCTCTCCCACCACCACCCCTACCTTGTTATATGAGCTCCTGTCCTAAAAGTCATGGTCTAAAGATTGGACCACTGTTGCATGATGCCAAACAATCTTTTGGACTTCATTTGGTTCGGGTGTTAGGAACTGACTCCAAGAACTCAATATCACTATAAACGTCATGGCTAAAATTGCTTTCTCTAACGTACTGAAAATTCAGATGTGCAGCTAGGGTTGGAAACTACTGCAACAGAAAAGTAGTTACCCATTTTAGAACTCTCATTCTTCAGAATGGGGTTGTCAGCATTTCAGTTTGTTTGCTATGTCACCTGGATAACCCTAGAAGGACTTTTTCTTAGAAAAGCCCTCAGAGATGATTTTAGTCACTTCTACTTCCAGATAGGGAAGCACCTAAATTTCAGTTTACTCAATTTCTTATTGCTCGGCTTTGGTGAGCAGGAAGGAGGTGCCCTAGTTTACAGTGATCCTTTGTAGAGACTAACTACTTCATGTGTTTTCCCCACTTTATC
The DNA here is from genome assembly GCF_036850765.1 of Saccopteryx bilineata. Taxonomy (NCBI): domain Eukaryota; kingdom Metazoa; phylum Chordata; class Mammalia; order Chiroptera; family Emballonuridae; genus Saccopteryx; species Saccopteryx bilineata. The sequence goes on along the minus strand of NC_089490.1, from coordinate 95,365,597 downwards.
TTTCCTCCTCCATCCCTTTAAACTTTTGTTTTTATCTTTCCCTTTGTTATGGCTCTCCTTATATTTTTGTGTTGGGCTTCTTCAGAGTGCCGGGATGAGAAATTTGCTTGCACAAGACTCTACTCTGTGCATCGGCCAGTCAAGCAATGCATTCATCAGTTATGCTTTACCAGGTAAGGGAGCCCGGACTACCCAGAGAACATCTCCCATGATAGTGTTTTCATGCCAACAACTATTTACTGAGTACCCACTATGGCATTTCAGTCTTTGGAGGGGCAGAAGATTTTAGCATAACCCTTCTAGCTATTCCTGAAGGGGCCAGACAGAACCTGGAGTCTGGATGGAGATATACTGAGAACAAGCTAACAAGTTCAGATGCTGGAGGGCAAATAAAGGCATGGGCTGGAGGAAGGATAGTCATGGGGGAAACACAGGTTTGTTGAATTTAGTACCTCATAGCAAAAGGCTAGAATAAAAGACCCAAGCCTAAGGTAGAAAATGGTGGGGAGGGGTAAGTATTAAGCTTTATTCTAGGTGGAGTATGCAGAGTGTCACTAAGAAGAATAATTAATATCATTTTCTGAAATATTCAAGGAAATTCAGATAAGAAAGAGTAGGGGGCCTGAACAGGCAGTGGCACAGTGGATAGAGCATTGGAATGGGATGCGGAGGATCCAGGTTTGAAACCCTGAGGTGACTGGCTTGAGCACGGGCTCACCAGCTTGAGCGCCGGGTCGTTGGCTTAAGTGTGGGATCATAGACATGACCCCATGGTTGCTGGCTTGAGCCCAAAGGCACTGGCTTGAAGCCCAAGGTTGCTGACTTGAGCAAGGGGTCACTCGCTCTGTTGTAGCCCTGCAGTCAAGGCATATATGAGAAAGCAATCAATGAACAACTAAAGGAGACTAAGGAGCCACAATGAAGAATTGATGCTTCTCATCTCTCTCCCTTCCTGTCTTTCTGTCCCTATCTATCCCTCTCTCTGTCTCTGTAAAAAAAAGAAAAAGAGAAAGAAAGAAAGAAAGAAAGAAAGAAAGAAAGAAAGAAAGAAAGAAAGAGAATAGGGAATACAGGAATTGAATAAGCATCTTAGGCCTAGCTACTTCTCCCTCTGAATGCTTTTTTTCTGTCTCCTTCCTTAACCATGACTTTGGGACTCTGGCAGCTTACGACGCATGTACATCATCAACAAGGAGATTTGTTCCCGCCTTGTCTGTAAAGAGCATGAAGCTATGAAAGGTAAGATGATGTCTGTGTTTTTAGTAGGGGAAGGGACAGGTATGAGAGAGGTAGATAAAGCACAATGCTAATGGACCCAAAGTCTGGCTTTGGAGGAGGGCTTTAGGCCACCCCTTCACTCCCATCAGTCCCTGCCCCACCAAGTTAATCCAAATAAGTGATGTAAGTAAAGCAGCATACTTAATATATAATAAACATAACCCTACCAAAGGTGCCCCTAGATCTCTTTCCAACTAGACTGTAACTCCCATGCTCTCTTGAATGTAGAGCTTTCAGAAGCTCTGGCTGCTTTGAAGATCATTCACTGGAGTTCCAGAAAAAAAAAGGCTGTCAGCCATCACAAATAATAGACTCTGCTAGTCTGCAGCCATGTTTGCAACTCTGAAAAACAGCAGCAACAACAAAAAGCACATTAATTTGAAGACAATAATGTTTGGATAGAGCCATTAATTAAATTAGAAATACACTGGATATTTTGAAACTGGCTACATTATAAAGAGTCCACCACTTCCAAGCACCCTTTACATTGCTCATTGTGAAATTTCAGAGGTAGAGAAAGGTAGAAAGACTATGAGAACAAGTAGAAGTGTCAAAAGTGTGGGACCATGTGTGGTGGAAACAAAGATATTTCTCACCTTCCCCATCACCAGCCCCCAGCGGTGGCTGTGGTTGGAACGGGTACCACAGACCAGCGGCTTCTGACTCAGCGGCCGCCTGGCGGGGGCTCCTGAGTCAGAGCGGTACTTGACTTCGCAGGAGGAAACCTGCCGCTTGCTCTGCACAAGCCACCTGCAAGGGAAGCACGTTGAGATTGAGGATGAGTATTTGGGACTCTAGGCACTTTCAAGGGTCTCTGGGGACCGAGTCAACTTAGCTCTTTGCACATAGTAAACACTTAAATATGTATTGAGTGATTGAAACTCATTTTTTGGCTATTAGAAAAAGTGGGAACTAGATGTATAAAGGAAATTAACACTTACTGATGCCCGTGGTAGGTACTTTGCATACATTATTTCATTTTAATACTCACGACTAAATTGTTGAGGGAGGTGTGTGTGTGTGTGTGTGTGTGTGTGTGTGTGTGGCAGAGAGAGACAGAGAGAGGAACAGACAGGCTGGAAGGGAGAGAGATGAGAAGCATCAATTTTTCATTGTGGCTCCCTAGACTTCTTAGTTGTTCATTGATTGTTTTCTCATATGTGCCTTGATGGGGGGAGGGACTACAGCCGATTCAGTGACCCCTTGCTCAAGCCAGCGACTTTGGGCTTCAAGCCAGTGACCTTTGGGCTCAAGCCAGCGACCATGGTGTCATGTCTATGATCTCATGTTCAAGTCAGTGACCCCACGCTCACGCTAGTCAGCCCGCACTCAAGCCGGTGACCTCAGAGTTTCAAATCTGGGTCCTCCGTGTCCCGGTCCAATGCTCTATCCACTGTGCCACCACCTGGTCAGGCTTTTTTTTTTAATGCTTATTTTATAGAAAAGGATAGTGAAGTCAGAAAAGTTAAGAAAGTTCCTAGTAAGTGGTATATAACTAGTAAGTGGCAGTGCTGGGATTCTGACTCAGATCTGTTTCTCCAACCTTTTCCTTCTACCACACTGCCATCCTCTCTTTCCCTTAAAACATAAGCCCTCCTTACTTCCTGCATTCTCATCCCATCATGCTCTGCTTCTCTTCTAGATGAACTTTGCCGGCAGATGGCAGGTCTGCCCCCAAGGCGACTCCGACGCTCCAACTACTTCCGACTTCCTCCCTGTGAAAATGTACATTTGCAGAGACCGAGTGGTCTGTGATCATCAAGGAAAAAGAAAAAAGAAAAAAATTTGTGGATGGGAGGAAGAGAATGTTCTAGGAAGGGGAAATTCTGTCTAACCATTGTCAGCTAACCCATACACATGAGTATTTTTTAAACCAAACTCTGCAATGTTTAACTTTTGCCCCTACTCCTTGATTTTTCACCCAGACTGAAATATTTATCGTATTTTCGGTACTTATAATACAAAGTCTGTATTACTGCATGGTTCCATGGCTTCCCAATATCATAGACATAGTAGATAAATGATGACCAGGTGGCTTATATACAAACATTCTACATACAATTTCAAAGGAAAATAAACTTAATGTTGATAATATTTACTATTGAATCTGTCCAAGCTAGCAATGAAGGTGAAAGAAACTATTATTGTCTATTTTGGTTAGCCATAGAACTTCATTTACTTTTTTTTCAAAAGTTTCTGCTCTGGCTGGTTGGCTAAGCAATAGCCCATTGGCCCAGCAAGTGGAAGTCCCAGGCTCAATTCCCAGACAGGACACACAGGAGAAGCAGCCATCTGCTTCTCCACTCTCCCCTTACCCCTTCTCTCTTTCTTTCTCTCTCTTCCCCTCCTGCAGCCATGGCTCAAATGAGCAAGTTGCCCCCAGGCACTGAGGATGGCTCCATGGCCTCACCTCAGGCACTGAAATAGCTTGGTTGCCAAGCAACAGCATAGCAGCTCCAGATGGGCAGAACATCAGCCCCAGACAGGTATTGCGGGGTGGATCCCAGTTGGGGCGCATGCAAGAGTCTGTCTCTTTGCCTTCCTGCTTCTCACTTGATTAAAAGGAAAAAGAAAAAATTGTGATAATTTTTGTAGTCCTAGAAAATTCTCTAGGGCCAAGAGTTATACAATCCTACTAACAATATATAAAGACCCACAATGTTGTCTTCTGCTAAGCTCAGAGGCTGAGGTAAAGAGAAAGGAGCATGCCAGGTATGGAACTTGGACTCATGATTCCTTATTCAATTTTTTTTTAAATTTCCATTTATTTGAGTTGGGGGGAGGGAGAGAGAAAGAGAAACATCAACTTGTTGCTCCACTTAGTTGTTTCATTTAGTTGTACACTCATTGGTTGCTTCTCATGTGTCCCCTCATGAGGAATTGAACCTGCAACCTTGGCCTGAGAGAGTCTATCCACTGAGCCACCCGGACAGGGCCCCTATTCAACTTTTGATGCAGTTGTCCAATCAGCAAGTAGGGCTAAAAAGTAAGTCTCATTTTTTTACTCATTTAGGGGAGTATCAGGGTTAGTCCATCTCCACAGGTTAACTAGACAACTAATGTCAAACCATATCACTGCTCTGAGTTTCTGTGAGTTGTTGCTACTTCTTCCATTCTCACCTCCTACCAAGATTTGTAGAAATGATTACACAATAGCCTGATTGGGGGCCTAAGAAGGGCATTCAGACCTGAGCTCTACTAGGCAGGCATAAAGTTTACTGAGCGGCTTATAGAAAACAGGAAAAGAAGCACAATATTTAGACAATCCACATCTTATCCTGGGTCTAGCAGTAAACAGGTAGCCTCAAAAAGTCATGATTCGGCCTGACCTGTGGTGGCGCAGTGGATAAAGCGTCGACCTGGAAATGCTGAGGTCGCCGGTTTGAAACCCTGGGCTTGCCTGGTCAAGGCACATATGGGAGTTGATGCTTCCAGCTCCTCCCCCTTCTCTCTCTCTGTCTCTCTTCTCTCTCCCTCTCTGTCTCTTTCTCTCCCTCTCTCTCTCCTCTCTAAAAATGAATAAATAAAATTTTTAAAAAAAGAAAATGTAAAAAAAAAATAAAAATAAAGGTATCTTTAAAAAAAAAAAAAAAAAGTCATGATTCCTCATTAGGCCCTGGTTTAATTTCCCCATCTTAACGTATAGGATTTAATTTATACTAGTTCTAAGGTTTCTTTTAATTCTATGATTCTCAAGAATTAAAAGCATTGTTCATATTTCTTGAAGCTTAGAGATGCAGTCTAATTCACAACAAACATGTCTGCTTTATAAGGAGGGAAATATTTATAGGAGGTCCTATATTTAATGGACCGCAGTCCACGATAAAAAAAAAAAAAAAAGAACAAAATTTCACTAGAGTGATAAATTACATATATGGACCTTACATCTGAATAATTTAGTAACCTTATAAAACCAATGGAATTCAAGTAGGAACTAGGAGTCTTTGAAACAATCAGTTACATATGACAGAATGCCACTCGGCAGGGAGTGAATTTCACATTACTGAGGAAACCACCTAATGAGGACTGGATTTCTGCTGTTAGGAAGCAGTTTAGTTTAATGGGATTTGCACAACTAATTAAAAGAAAATGTTGGGGGGGGGGCCCAGAGCATATACTCTCTGCTCCACAGTCTCTAGAATTAAATGTACTCATATATACACGGAAATATTAGATGCATAATGTAGTCATTGTAGAGAAATCTAATAGACACAGTTTCCAAGAATCATGTCAGAATGTCTTCATGAACCTGACCCTCATATTGTATATTGAACAAGAGGTAGCGTTCTCAATCCCAGTATTGTATCTATTACAAATTAAATATTTTAAACTAATATTTTTCCCAATTTCCTTCTCAGAGGAGAGAAGTGTTGTGTCTGGTTATTTCTTTTCTATTTTATGTTTAGAAAGACCTGAATCCATGCTTTGATCCCACTTTGAATGTACCAACTGCTCAAATTTCTTTATTCTGCTATTTTCTATTGTATCTTTCTTCACTCCATAACTTTACCATTGGTTCTCCAACATTCCAAATTTATTTACTCTCCTCTGGATGCAGCCATCTCAGTTTACCAGAAAGTTCTTTCTCTTTTCTGCCCCTTCAAGACCAACTGTCTTGCAAAGTGGAAGTTCATGTTTTATTTTCACTCCTCTTTTGCAGGATCAGATTCCTGTGCTTTGCCATTTTTTCATTGTTCTTAGGTTCTCTGCCTCTTTTACTCTTCTTGATATTTAAACTAACATTTCTTTTCTTTTACCTTCTTTTCTTTTCTTTTTGTGACAGGAGACAGAAAGAGGGACAGACAGGAAGGGAGAGAGATGAGAAGCATCAATTCTTTGTTGTAGCTCCTTTGTCTCCTTAGTTGTTCATTGCTTGCTTTCTCATACATGCTTTGACTGTAAGGCTATAGCAGAGTGAGTGACCCCTTGCTCAAGCCAGTGACCTTGGGCTCAAGCCAGCAACCTTTGGTCTCAAGCCAGTGACCATGAGGTCGTGTCTATGATCCCATGCTTAAGCCAGCGAACTTGCGCTGAAGCTAGCAACCTCGGGGTTTCAAACCTGGGTCCTCTGTGTCCCAGTCCGATGCTCTATCCACTGTGCCACTGCCTGGTCAGGCAAAACCAACATTTCTAACTCACTTCCCAGTCTTTCTTACCTCATCCTTATAAAGCCTTACTTTCCTGTATAGCTTTTCCCTAAGAATGGTCCCAGGTGAAATTTTCTAGGGGGTTGTTTTTGGCCCCAGTTCTTTCCTTCTGTGTTCTCTTCCCCATTAGCAGAGTCCCGCTCACCTCCTTTTTGTTATGGGTTTTGTTTTGTTTTTACCCTTGACCTTGATGTTCCAGTTTTCTTTCCTCACTACTCCCATGAGAAGATTTGAAAACCTTTTACTCTTTAAGGTATTAATATTAGATAGCAGGCTCTTCTTCCTACCTATAAGTTTCACCCTTATTTTCTCTTCCAAAATTGAGTTGATCCTATTCTGAACCTAACTTTTCCCATACCTGTATTTCACACTTATGACTGAAGAAACTTCTCCTTTTTTCTTGAATGAACACATTCTGGAAGTTCAAGTGTGCACTGGACTTTCTAAATATAGTTCCATGCACACTTTCTCTGAGTATTCTTTTGACTTATAGGCAGATGGTGCAAACCCCAGCTAGTCTCCCACTCTGGGCCTTACTTTTGATGACATCAAGCAGTATATGTTGCTAGCCACAAGCTTCGCCCTCCTCTGCTTCAGGGTGCTGCGGCAAAAGTTGAATGTTTAACCACATGCTTTACACCTGGTCAGAAGGTGCAAGTAACTTGCAACCTCTGTAAGTGCCCCCCTTCCTCTGTACTGAAGCAGCTGCCACACAGGGAAGAAAGCAATCTGGAAAGAAACAGAAAAGAAGCTAGAAGAGCACCAGGCAAGAGGGATAAGCAGCTGGGAGAGTGATGATAGGCTGACATCAGGGCAGGGGAACCAGGAGACAAGGTGATGGGAATTCACAAAGCTGTATGGGAGAAGGGAACGTGGAAAGTGTGGTGGAGAGAGCCTGAGCAATCTGTCACCTTATTGGGTTGAATGGGGGGCTATTGGGAACACAATGGAAGAGAGACAGGACTGTCCTTACAGTTCTGTCAACTCAGGGAAGCAGAGATTTGGTTTAAAACACAACACTCTAATAAAAACCAAAATCCTTATAGCTTTTAGCATTTTCACCAACCTAGCATCAGCGAAAGTGACTTGCTGAGTTTCTCGGTGGTGGAGAAACAGCTGGGTGCAGTTGTTGTTTTTTCTAAAAGCCAGTCAAGCAAAACCAGAAGCATCAGTCAGACGACAACTTCTGGGCAGAACCTAAGTTGAAAAAGCAAATGTTTATATAAATAGAGGTGCAAAACCCATATCTTCCTGTTGACAAATCAAGCTTCGCCTCACTTCAAACCCTCAAATTTAAAAAAAAATAGTTGATTATGGCATTTTTTTCAATGTGTCCAATCACTTTCAATAAGGTTCTAGTATTTTCCGAACCTAGGGGCCCTGCAGGTTTTTTTCCCTTTATCTCTAGTGTTTTTCTCTTCCCTTTAATTTTGTTTTGTTTTGTTTTGTGTGTTTACTTAGGCATACATCTATATTGTGTGGCTTTAGAGTGTACTTTATTAAATTAGAAAATAATCCATAAAGATTGAGTTGAGAAAGAAAGATCTCATAAATTTGTGTGAGATTCACCTCCTCTCCTAAACCCCTAATAAAAGGGAACAGATCAGCTTTGAGAAAGTGTATGAAATATTATCATGGAAAACAATCTGAATTGTATTTAAGGGGTTGATGGCCAGCCACTGAGGCATCAACTTCGTCATTATATACTGTTTCCTAACATGTTGTTCTGTCTCAAATGGTCAAATCCAGGAGTTACAAATAGGGTAAATTAGAACTGCACAGAAAAACATTGCTTCCAACTTACCAGCATCAACCAGGGATGCTGAGGTCCCAGGTTCGAAACCCTGAGGTCATCGACTTGAGCGGAGGGTCGCCAGCTTGAATGTGGGATCATCAACATGATCCCATGGTCGCTGGTTTAAGCCTAAGGTCACTGGCTTGAGCAAGGGGTCACTGGCTCAGCCTAAGGCCCCCAGGCAAGGCACATATGAGAAGCAATCAGTGAACAACTAAAGTTTCACAACTACAATTGATGCTTCTCATATCTCTAACCTTTCTCGCTGCTAAAAATTTTTTTTTTAAAAGCATTGCTTTTGCCTGACCAGGCAGTGGCGCAGTGGATAGAGCATCGGACTGGGATGCGGAGGACCCAAGTTCGAGACCCCAAGGTTGCCAGCTTGAGCATGAGGCTCATCAGGTTTGAGCAAAGTTCACCAGCTTGGACCCAAGGTCTCTGGCTTGAGCAAAGGGTTATTCGGTCTGCTGAAGGCCCATGGTCAAGGCACATATGAGAAAGCAATCAATGAACAACTAAGGTGTCACAATAAAAAACTAATGATTGATGCTTCTCATCTCTCTCCTGTCCTGTCTGTCTGTCCCTATCTAGCCCTCTCTCTGACTCTCTCTCTGTCCCTGTAAAAAAAAAAAAGCATTGTTTTCATTTGTATAAAATTACATCCATATATGTATCCATCCATTCTTTAAAATAGATGAAATTTTTGGAAGAAGAGAGATAAAGTAATATTAATACAAATAAGCTTATGAAATGTGTAATATTAACATCAAAATCAATATATATATTGAAAGCAAAACTTACTATAAAACTGTTAATATAAAATCATGAACAATAGCTGCTTCATTAAGAGAAACCAATTTTGCCTGACCTGTGGTGGCACAGTAGATAAAGCATTGACCTCACCTTGAGATGTTTTCTCTGAACATATGTACCCTGATTTATCAATGTCACCCCATTAAAATTAATTTTTTAAAAAAGCATTGACTTGGAATGCTGAGGTTGCCAGTTCAAAACCCTGCACTTGTCTGGTCAAGGCACATATGGAAGTTGATGATTCCTGCTCCTCCTCCCTTCTCTCTCTCTCTCTCTCTCTCTCTCTCTCACTCTCTCTCCTCTCTAAAATGAATAAATTTTTTAAAAAGAGAGAAACCAATTTCTTTGTTGCAATAAGTAATCTCTCACTTTATAAAGTTAAACAAATATGCTCTTTTATGTTGGCATTATCTTAGAAAAGCTAAGAAAGATATGACATAGCATAATAATTGATCACTAAAGTACAATAATTCATAAATTAAATTATAAATTTAATTCATAATTAAAGTACAATTCATAAGAATCACTATATGTTCTAATGACATGGAGCAAGGATAATTTCTCTCTTACTACATAACTAAAAAATATTATTATCATTTATGCAGAACATCTAGACCTCAAATTGACACAATTCTAACTATAATAAAACATGTTGGAGAGGGAAAATGGCAATGAAGTAGACAGACATTACAATTCCCACCTCCCAGAACCAAAGTGGATTACAACTTAACTTAGAAACAATCATCTTGAAAAAGCAACTTTGGACTAAACTAAGAGGAATCTATAACCAAGCATCACCAAAGGAACTGAACTAGTAGGAAAGGTGGAGACACGGAAAGAGCTGCCCCCCTCCCAGGAGTGAGGGGCAGCCCAGAGGGTCTCTCATGGCAGGGTGGGTTGCCCAGAGAGTTGTGGGTCCTCAGCCACAGGACCAGAACCCCAGCCTGGAGCCCCAGAGACTAGAGGAGGCATACAAACAGTATTTAGCTGAAAGAAGAGCCGGGTTACTGTTTGCAAGAGGGAGACAGAACTCTCAGACCCAGGCTCTGTCTTAAAGGGACAGTGCAGAAAACCTCATTCACAGCCACTTACTGGGGCTCCAGGAGTGGGGAGCGCCAAGAGGACTGGAGTTGCGAGAGGAGAGTGTAGTCTTAGGGGCAGAGGGAGAGAGTGTGGGGGACAGCCACCCGGACTTCTGTACTGAGTCACTCCCCAAGCCTGAAGTGACCATTTTTCCTGGGAAAACCAAGCAAGTAAAGGGAAGCAATTACCCCACCCACCAGAGGCTCTCCTGCTCCAGTCAGTGCAGAGAGACAGAAGCAGGGGGCGCATCAGGGAGACAGGTTTTGAGTGCTGAGGTCTGGGTTACACACTCTCCCATCTATAGAGTACCCTCTGAAGAGTGAGAGGGCCCAGCTGCAGCAGCTGACACAGCGCTTGGCCCACGAGGCAGACAGAGGCAGAGCCCAGCAAGGCAGCCCATGTGGTGGCGGCGGGAGGAGGAGCCTGGAAAGGCATCACATGCGCCCACATAGGGCAAAGCTCGAGCCTGACCAGGCAGTAGTGCAGTGGATAGAGTGTCAGACTAGGATGCCGAGGACCCAGGTTCAAGATCCCGAGGTCACCAGTTTGAGCATGGGCTCATCTGGCTTGAGCAAGGCTCACCATCTTGGACCCAAGGTCACTGGCTCAAGCAAGGGGTTACTTGGTCTGCTGAAGGCCCACAGTCAAGGCACATATGAGAAAGCAATCAATTAACAGCTAAGGTGTCGCAACGAAAAACTGATGATTGATGCTTCTCATCTCTCTCCATTCCTATCTATCTCTCTCTCTGTCTCTGTAAAAAAATAAAATAAAAAGAGGGCAAAACCCGGAAAGGCAGCTCACATGCCCACGGAGGGCAGTACCCAGAGGCCCACGTGATGAAGGAGAGGGGCAGAGCTGGAAGAGAAGTCCCTCATGCCTGCAGGGGGTGGAGCCTGGAGAGGCAGCCTATGCAACCAAGGCAGAGCCCAGCAAGGTGAGGAGTCCCCCCCCACCAGTAGAGCAGCTCAAGCTGCAGCCTGCGAGTCCACACTGGTGCCTGAATGCCCAAGGAGGCAGAGGCAGTGGGGGGGGGGCAGTGGAAGGACCACATTTTAGGAATAGAGAGGCCACACACACTGGCCAAGAGTGGATAAAAGCCAGCCTAGGAGGGCAGCTGATATTTACAATGGCATCAGGGCCCAGCAGAGGCAGCCACAAATTCTGGAGCACCTGTAGCTCCAAGAATGTTGCTAAGGGCCAGTCAAAAGCAGTGACCCCCACTGGTCTGCTCCAGATTCCAGCCAGGGATGTCCAGAGCTAGTACATCCAGTGGCCAGATACAAAAAGCATCAGCTCAGGACCAAACTACCCTAGTGAGAGTGGTATCTTAAGGAAAGGCTCCTCACATCTGATCCAGCTAAGGCATAGAAAACACTGTCACAAACAGCAGAAAGAGCAGTAGCAGCAGACAAGTAGCCCACAGGGGATTACAAACAGCTGAAGCCAACTCAAGAAGATCTAGAAACAACACAACTGAAAGCTGGAGGCAGACAACACCAACCCTATACTCAGCTAGTTACACAAACAGCACATCCAAAGTAGCAGTCTATACAGAGACAAAATGAGAAGACAGAGAAATACAGTTCAAATGAATCAACAAGAAAAATTCCAAGAAAAAGAACAGAATGAGATGAAACTAACCAAGATACCAGAGCAGAGTTTAGAATAATGATTGGTAGGATGTTCAAGAATCTTAGAGCAACAACAGATGGACAAAATGAGCACCTAAACAAAGAGATAGCAGGCATCAAAAAGGACATTGAAATCATAAAAAAGAATCAGACACAAATGACAAACACAATATCAGATATGAAAACTATACTATAAGGAATTAAAAGTAAGCTGGATGAAGCAGAGGATCAAATCAGTAATTTAGAGGACAAGATAAGTGAAATCACGAAGCAGAACAGCAAAAAGAAAAGAGGATCAAAAAGTCTGAGGAAACTCTAAGAGAGCTCTGTAACAACATGAAAAAAACAACAACATTCACATAATAGGGGTTCCTGAAGAAGAAGAGAAAGAACAAGGGATAGAGAACCTGATTGAAAAAATCATAGCTGTGAAAACTCCCCTAAATGGATGCAGAAAAAAGTCACACAAGTTGAAGAAGCACAGAGAATTCCATTAAAGAAGAACCCAAAGAGACCTAACCAATACACATCATATTAATAATTAAAATACCAAAGTTAAGAGATAAAGAAAGAATACTAAAGACTGCAAGAGAAAAGCAGTCAATCACCTACAAAGTAGATCCCATAAGGATGATATCTGACTTTTCAAAAGAAACACTTGAGGCCAGAAGGGAATGGCAAGAAATATTCAAAGTAACAAAGAACAAGAGCCTACAACCAAGACTTCTTTATCCAGCACAGCTATCATTTAAAATTGAAGGAGAGCCTGACCAGGCAGTGGTGCAGTGGATAGAGTGTCGGACTGGGATGCTGAGGACCCAGGTTCGAGACCCCAAGTTGCCAGCTTGAGCGGGCTCAACAGGTTTGGGCAAAAGGCTCACCAGCTTGGACCCAAGGTTGCTGGCTTGAGCAAGGGGTTACTCAGTCTGCTCTAGCCCCCCGGTCAAGGCACATATGAGAAAGCAATCAATGAACAACTAAAGTGCCACAACAAAAAACTGATGATCAATGCTTCTCATCTCTCTGTGTTCCGGTCTGTCCCTATCTATCCTTCTCTCTGACTCTGTCTCTGTTAAAAAAAAAAAAAATTGAATGAGAAATAAAAAGCTTCCCAGACAAAAAAAAACCTCAAGGAATTCATTACAACCAAACCAATGCTGCAAGAAATGTTAAGGGGCCTGATGTAAACAAAACAAAGGGGGCGGGGGGAATCTAGTAAAAGAGGAATGTAGATTTAAAGAATAAAATGGCAATAAACAACTACATATCAATAATAACCTTAAATGTAAATAAAATCAAATGCTCCAATCAAAACACATAGTGTAGCCACATGAATAAGAAATCAGGACCCTTACATATACTGTCTGTAAGAGACCCACCTCAAAACAAAAGATACACAGAGACTGAAAGTAAAGAGATGGAAAAAAATATTTCATGAAAATGAAAATGAAAAAAAGCTGAAGTATCAATACTTATATCTGACAAAATAGACTTTAAAACAAAGGCTACAGTAATGGATAAAGAAGGTCACTACATAATGATAAAGGGAGCAATTCAACAGGAAAATATAACCATTATAAATATCTATGCACCTAATATAGGAGCACCTAAATATATAAAGCAGATTTTGATGAACATAAAGGGCAAGATCAACAGCAATGCTATAATAGTAGAATTAATACCCCACTAACATCACTGGATAGATACTCAAGAAAAAAAATTGACAAAGAAACATCAGACTTAAAGGACACATTAGATCAACTGGCTTTAACAGATATCTTCAGAACCTTTCACCCTAAAGTAGCAGGATATATATTCTTTTCAAATATTCATGATACATTCTCTAAGATAGACCACATGTTAGGACACAAAACGAGTCTCAGTAAATTTAAGAAGATTGAAATCATATCAAGCATCTTCTCAGATCACAATGGCATGAAACTAGAAATCAACTACAATAGAAAAACTGAAAAACACTCAAACACTTGGAAACTAAATAGCATGTTATTAAATAAGGAATGGGTTAACAAGGAGATCAAGGAAGAAATCAAAATTTTCCTTGAAATAAATAAAAATGAACATACATCAACTCAAAATCTATGGAACACAGCAAAAGCAGGCCTGAGAGGGAAGTTTATAGCAATACAGGCATACCATAAGAAGCTAGGAAAAGCTCAAATAAACAAGTTAACCCTACATCTAAAAGAATTAGAAAAAGAACATCAAGTAAAGCCCAGAAGAAGTAGAAGGAAGAAAATAATAAATATCAGAAGAGAAATAAATTACTTAGAGGCTAAGAAAACAATACAGAAGATCAATGAAACCAATAGCTGGTTCTTTAAAAAGGTAAACAAGATTGATGAACCTTTAACCAGACTCACCAAGAAAAAAAAGAGAGAGGGCTCAAATGAATAAAATTAGAAATGAGAGTAGAGAAGTAACAACTGACACAGCAGAAATATAAAGGATTTTAAGAAAATACTATGAAAAACTGTACACCAAAAGATTAGACAACCTACGTGAAATGGACAAATTTCTTGAAACATATAATCTTTCAAAAATCAATCTGGAAGAATCAGAAAACCTAAACCAACTGATTACAACAAATGAAATGAAAAAAATTCTCAAAAATCTCCCAACAAACAAAAGCCCTGGGCCAGATGGCTTCACAGGTGAATTCTACCAAATATTCAAAGAACTAACTCCTATCCTTCTCAAGCTATTTCAAAAAATTCAAGAGGAGGAAAGACTTCCAAACTCCTTTTACAAGGCAAGCATAATTCTGATTCCAAAGCCAGGTAAAGACAATACAAAGAAAGAAAACTATAAGCTAATATCCCTGATGAATTTAGATGCTAGAATTCTCAACAAAATATTAGCAAACCAGATCCAGCAATACATGAAAACAATCATACATCATGAAGTGGTGTTTATTCTGGGGAGGGAAGGCTGGTATAATATTTGCAAATCAATCAATGTGATTCATCACATAAACAAAAGGAAAGAGAAAAATCACACGATTATATGAATAGATGCAGAAAAAGCATTTGATAAAATCCAGCACCCATTTATAATCAAAACTCTCAGCAAAGTAGGAATACAGGGAGCGTACCTCAACATAATAAAGGCCATCTATGACAAATCAACAGCCAACATCATACTCAATGGGAAAAAATAAAAAGCAATCCCCTTGAGATCAGGAACAAGACAGCAGTGGCCCCTTTCATCACTCTTATTCAACATAGTTCTGAAAGTCCTAACCACAGCAATCAGACAAGAAGAAGAAATAAAAGGCATCCAAATTGGAAAAAAAGAAATAAAACTATCATTATTTGCTGATAATATGATACTGTACATAGAAAACCCTAAAGTCTCAGTAAAAAACTACTGAACCTGATAAAGGAATTCAGCAAAGTAGCAGGATATAAAATTATATTCAGCCTGACCAGGCGGTGGCGCAGTGGACAGAGCCTCAGACTGGGATGCGGAAGGACTCAGGTTCGAGACCCCGAGATCGCCAGCTTGAGAGCAGGCTCATCTGGTTTGAGCAAAAGCTCACCGGATTGGACCCAAGGTCACTGGCTCAAGCAAGGGGTTACTCCATCTGCTGAAGGCCCATGGTCAAGGCACATATGAGAAAGCAATCAATGAACAACTAAGTGTCACAAAGCATAACGAAAAACTAATGATTGATGCTTCTCATCTCTCCACTCCTGTCTGTCTGTCCCTGACTCTCTCTCTGTCTCTGTTAAAAAAAAATAAAATAAAATAAAAACCATGATCTTTAAAATTATATTCAGAAATCAGAGGCATTTTTATACACCAACAATGAACTGTCTGAAAAAGAAATTATAAAAACAATCCTTTTTACTATTGCAACAAAAAAATAAAGTACCTAGGAGTAAATTTACCCAAGGAGGTTATAGACTTATGCTAGGAAAATTATAAAACACTGATAAAAGAAATCAAGGAAGATACAAACAAGTGGAAGCATATACCATGTTCATGGATAGGAAGAATAAACATCATTAAAATGTCTATATTACCCAAAGCAATCTAAAAATTCAATGCAATTCTCATTGAAATATCAATGACATACTTCAAAGATATAGAATACATATTCCAAAAACTTATATGGAACCAAAAAAGAACACGAATAGCCTCAGCAATCTTGAAAAAGAAGAATAAAGTGTGTGGTATCACACTTCCTGATATCAAGTAAGTTATACTACAAGGCTATTGTACTCAAAACAGCTTGGTACTGGCATAAGAACAGGCATATAGATCAATGGAACAGAACAGAGAACCCAGAAATAAACCCACACCTTTATGGACAATTGATACTTAACAAAGGAGGTAAGAGCATACAATGAAGTAAAGACAGTCTCTTTAACAAATGGTGTTGGGTAAATTGGACAGGTACATGCAAAAAAATGAAACTAGACCACCAACTTACACCATTCACAAAAATAAACTCAAAATGGATAAAAGTAAGTCATGAAACCATAAACATCTTAGAAAAAAACGTAGGCAGTAAGCTTTCCGACATCTCTTGCAGCAATATATTTGCTGATTTATCTTCACTGGCAAGTGAAATAAAGGACAGGATAAACAAATGGGACTATATCAAACTAAAAAGCTTTTGCACAGCTAAAGACAGTACAAACAACAAAAGACAAACAACACAATAGGAGAACATATTCGCCAATACATCTGATAAGGGGTTAATAACCAAAATTTATAAAGAACTTGTAAAATTCAACACTAGGAATATAAACAATCCAATCAAAAAATGGGCAAAAGAAATGAATAGACACTTCTCCAAAGAGGACATACAGATGGCCAATAGGCAGATGAAAAAAATGTTCAACATCATTAACCATTAGAGAAATGCAAATTGAAACCACAATGAGATATCACCTCACACCAGTCAGAATGGCACTCATTAACAAAACAATACATAATAAGTGCTGGTGAGGATGCGGGGAAAAGGGAATTCTCTTGGACTGCTGGTGGGAATGCAGACTGGTGCAGTCACTGTGGAAAACAATATGAAGATTCCTCAAAAAATTAAAAATGGAACTGCTTTTTGACCCAGCCATCCCACTTTTAGGAATATATCCCAAGAACACCAAATCACTGATTCAAAAGAAAAAATGCACTCTCATGTTTATGGCAGCATTCTTTACAATAGCCAAGATCTGTAAAGCAGCCCAAGTGTCCGTCAGTAGACAAGTGGAGACTGCCCAGGCGGTGGCACAGTGGGCAGTGGACAAGTGAATTAAAAAGCTGTGGTACATATACACAATGGAATACTATGGGGCCATGGAAAAGAAGAAAATCTTACCTTTTGCGACAACATGAATGGACCTGGAAAGTATTATGTTAAGTGAAATAAGCCAGGTCGAGAAAGAAAAATATCATATGACCTTACTCATTTGAAAAATCCACTGAATAATGTGAACTTAGGAATGGAATAGAAGCAGAGGCAGGATCAAAGGGACCAGAGGGAAAGAGGACAGAGGGAAAGGGGATGAGAGGATGGGATCAGAGAAGGGAAAGAGATTGGTGAAATTATATATACATAACACAGCATTATAGAGAGTAGAAAAGCAAATCCTGGAAGGAAGTGGGGAGGGTGGTGGGGGGAGCAGGGTAAGGGGAATGTTGTGGGAAACATGGGGGGGTATAGTCTGCTGGACACTTGTATCTATGTAAACACAATAAATTAAAGTCAATAAAAAATAAAAATAATACTTTTTTATCATTTTGTTTATCTAAATATAAAAGAATTGGTGTTTCAGGGCCTGCCCTGTCATGGCACTCACTAATTATATGACATTAAATAAATAACTGTTCAACTGTAAGTTGCTGGCAATACATCTGTGGTTCTTCTGGGTGATAAAGTTTTGGGTTAGTGTCTAATTGTGCTGAGGTAGTTGACTCTTCCTGCCCGCCTCTGCTAACAAAGGAAGAGATATTCGCTGGTACTGTTAGCCAATGTGTAGATGGATGAGGGGTGGGGGAAGGATGTGGGCACCAACGGGGAGGAGGAGGAAACCCTGCTGAATTACATACTAAAGAATTTGGAGCTGCTGATACAGTCAGGGACTTCTTAACAATGGGAATTCATTCAGAGAAATGTGTTGTTAGGTGATTTCATAGCCTGTATATCATGTTACTATAGAAAAAAATGTGAGATTAAATTAATTACTAGAGAAAAAATAATGCAATCAAGACACTCAGTGGAGAGGACCTGAACAGACACTTCTCCAGGAGGACATATAAATGGCCAACAGATATATGAAAAGACATTCAGCTTCACTAGCTATTTGAGAAATGCAAATCAAAACTACAATGAGAGGCCCTGGCTGGTTGGCTCAGTGGTAGAGCATTGGCCCGGTGTGAGGAAGTCCTAGGTTCGATTCCCAGCCAAGGCACACAGGAGAAGCACCCATCTGTTTCTCTACCTTTCCCCCCCCCCTTCTTTCTCTCTATCTCTCTTTTCCCCTCCCGCAGCCAAGGCTCTATTGGAGCAAACTTGGTTTGGGCACTAAGGATGGCTCCATGGCCTCTGCCTCAGGTGCTAGAATGGCTCTATTTCAATAGAGCAACTTCCCAAATGGGCAGAGCATCGCCCCCTAGTGGGCTTGCTGGGTGGATCCTGGTCAGGCACATGTGGGAGTCTATCTCTCTGCCTCCCTGCTTCTCACTTCAGAAAAAAATTTTTAAAAAAACTACAATTAGATACTACCTCACACCTGTTAGATTGGCTATTATCAACAAGACAGGGAATAACAAACGTTGGAAAGGCTGTGGAGAAAAAGGAACTCTTATTCACTGCTGGCAGGAATGCAAATTAGTACAACCATTATGGAAGAAAGTATGGTGGTTCCTCAAAAATTTAAGAATAGAATTACCATGTGACCCAGCAATCCCTCTACTGGGTATCTACCCCAATAAACTCAAAAACATTAGTACATAAAAACACATGCATCCCCATGTTCATTGCAGCATTGTTCACAGTGGCCAAGACATGGAAACAACCGAATATCCCTTAATAGAGAATTGGATAAAGAAGAAGTAGTACATATACACAATGGAATACTATTCAGCCATAAGAAATGATGACATAGGGTCATTTATGACAACATGGATAGACCTTGAGAATATTATACTGAGTGAAATAAGTAAATCAGAAAAAGTTAAGAACTGTATGATTTCACACAAAGGTAGAATATAAAACTGAGACTCATGGACATAGATAAAAGTGAAGTGGTTACCAGGGGGAGGAGAGTAAAGAGGGACAACTATATAGTGACAGAAAATGATTTGACTTTGGGTGATGGGTATACAATATAATCAAGAGTTCAAATGCTATAGAAATGTTTACCTGAAACCTATGTACTCTTTTTTTTTTTTTTTTTGGCATTTTTCTGAAGCTGGAAACAGGAAGAGACAGTCAGACAGACTCCCGCATGCGCCCAACCGGGATCCACCTGGCATGCCCACCAGGGGCGATGCTCTGCCCACCAGGGGGCGATGCTCTGCCCATCCTGGGCGTCGCCATGTTGCGACCAGAGCCACTCTAGCGCCTGAGGCAGAGGCCACAGAGCCATCCCCAGCGCCCGGGCCATCTTTGCTCCAATGGCGCCTTGGCTGCGGGAGGGGAAGAGAGAGACAGAGAGGAAGGCGCGGCGGAGGGGTGGAGAAGCAAATGGGCGCTTCTCCTGTGTGCCCTGGCCGGGAATCGAACCCGGGTCCTCTGCACACTAGGCCAATGCTCTACCGCTGAGCCAACCGGCCAGGGCGAAACCTATGTACTCTTATTGATCAATGTCACCATGTTAAAGTTAACTTTCTAAATAAATTTTTTTTAAAAAAAACACACTCAGTAAACACGAGATGGTGTGAGGCTGCTGCCATGTAACAGGGCACACTGCTTACAGCAAACTTTTTTCTATGAGTAGAAAAAGTACGCCAAAATAAGAATAGCCCTGGCCAGGTAGCACAGTTAGTTAGAGCATCATCCCAATACGCCAAGGTTGTGGGTTTAATCCCTGGTCAGGGCACATACAAAAGTCAACCAATGAATGCATAAATAAGTGGAACAACAAATCGATATTTCCTCTTTCTGTCTCTCCCTCCTTTCCACTCTCTCTAAAATCAAAAAAAATTTTTAATTAGAAAAAAATAGCCTGGCCTGTGGTGGTGCAGTGGATAAAGTATCAACCTGGAACTCTGAGGTTGCTGGTTTGAAACTCTGGGTCTGCCCAGTCAAGGCACCTGTTAGAGTGGATGCTTCCTGCTCCTACCCCCTTCTCTCTTCTTTCTCTCTCTCTCTTTCTCTCTCCCTCTTTCTCACTCTCTCCCTCCTCTCTAAAAAAAATGAATAAATAAAATCCTTTGTAAAAAATTATAAAAATAAAACAACAATAAGAAAAAAATAACTAGAAGAAGTGTAGTATAGCAAATACATAAACCAGCAACATAGTCATTTATAATTATCAAGAGAACCAAAGAAGAATTTGCCAATATGATGCCAGCACTTTCTACAGCAGTGGGGAAATTAGATTGCAATGACTACTAGGGACTATTTAGACAGAAATGTAGTATGAGAACACATTTGTAACACATTTTGTTACTAATCACAAAACTTTGAACCATAGAAACAGATAACTTATTGGTGATCACAATTTGTCTTTGAAATGTCTGGTCTTCTAAATATATCAGCTATTGTAAGATAATATTTTATAAAAATAGCTATTCTTTCATGTACTATGCAACATGTTGATTCACTTGTTTGCATTGTTTTTTAAAAAAAATTTATTGATTGATTTTAGAGGAGAAGAAGGGAGAGAGAGAGAGAGAGAAAGAGATGGAGGAAGGTAAAGAGAAACATCAATCTGTATGTGCCCTGAGGGGAGATTTAACCTGCAACATTTACTATCAGGATGATGCTCTAAGCAACTGAGCTGTCTGGCCAAGACCTTGTTTGCATTACAGGGGATCCTTGGGTTAGAATAAAGTTTTATTCCTTATGACAGTGAAGTAACCTAAATTTTGGTGTAAGTCAAAACATACCCTAGCCCAGGGGTCGGGAAACTTTTTGGCAGAGAGACCCATGAATGCCACATATTTTAAAATGTAATTTCGTGAGAGCCATACACCGACCCGTGTACATTATGCATTGTCCAATAAAAATTTGGTGTTGTCCCGGAGGACAGCTGTGATTGGCTCCAGCCACCTGCAACCATGAACATGAGAAGTAAGAAATGAATGGATTGTAATACATGAGAATGTTTTATATTTTTAACATTATTTTTTTTTATTAAAATTTGTCTGCAAGCCAGATGCAGCCATCAAAAGAGCCACATCTGGCTCACAAGCCATAGGTTCCCGACCCTTGCCCTAGCCTAACACAAACGGAACACTTGTGCTTTTACCAGTCCAAAATGGTGTAGGTGCCTGACCAGGCAGTGGCGCAGTGGATAGAGCATCGAACTGGGATGTGGAGGACCCAGGTTCGAGACCCTGAGGTTGCCAGCTTGAGCATGAGCTCTTCTGGTTTGAGCAAGGCTCACCAGCTTGAGCCCAAGGTCGCTGGCTCAAGCAAGGGGTTACTCATTCTGCCTTAGCCCCCCAGTCAAGGCACATTTGAGAAAGCAATCAATGAATAACTAAGGAGCTGCAACAAAGAATTGATGTTTCTCGTCTCTCTCCTTTCCTGTCTGTCTGTATGTCCCTATCTGTCCCTCTCTCCAACTCTCTCTGTCTCTGCCATAAATAAATAAATAAACAAACAAACAAACAAACAAAATGGTGTAGGTAAGCATACTGGGGGATGCCAACTCTCTTACTCATATGCTGCATTACTGCGTATTCTTCCGCTGTGCACAACCAAACTGGTTCACCCATGCAGCCTGTAAGTACAATGCTAACAGTGTAAGCCAAAACACTCATGTCTCAATTTAAGTTTTTATGGGAGTGAGCGCCATAAACTCAAAACAATGTATGTCAAGACTGTCGTAACCTAACCTGAGGACCCCCTATACTTTTAAAAATTCTGCAAGATAGTTGTGTCAACTCTCTGAGCCTCGGTGGCCTGAAAATTTGGATAATAATTCCTACCTGTTGGACTTAAATGAGATAATATATGCAACATGCTTAGCACAGAACCAGGCATAAAGTAAGTGCACAATAAAGGTTAGCTGTTATTATTTGTTCACATTTTACACATGAGAAAAATAAATCATAGAGTGTTAGGCAAGACCCTTTCTTTGGTGGAGATAGAATTCAAGCCTTTATGTGCTTGATTACAAAACCGAACTTTTCCCACTACTCTCTACTATATCTTGTACATGCATGATCGATGGAGCTTCTTTAGTTCACTTTTGCCACTCAGAATAACTCTCTTTCTTTAGCTTGTTGCCCAGCCCCCGGCTTTTGATAAATTCTTGCTTAGGTGCTGTCTCAACCTCAGTAAGTGCTAGGCAGCCGCACAGCAGAAGCTGAGTAACTCCTGTATGTGTTTAAAGGCCTTTTCCCTCAACATCATATCCCAGAGAAATAAAGTAAAATGGCTGGCAGTAAACTGAGAAAAACAAAAATCAGGAAAAGCAGAAGTTGAAGCACTCCAACTCACATACTGGCCATAATGAAATCTCATCTTGTGCTTCTTGTCGTGAAGATGAACAGTGGTGAGGTCCAGTTGTCCAAGACACGATATAGCCAACAGAGGCACAATTTCCAAGTCATATTGTTTTTGTTAAAAAATAAACAAACCAGCTGACCAGGTGGTGGCACAGTAGAGTATCAGACTGGGATGCCGAGGATCCAGTTTTGAAACCCCAAGGTTGCCGGCTTGAGAACAGCCTCATCCAGCTTGAGCACGGGGTCGCTGGCTTGAGCGCGGAATCATAGACATGACTCCATGGTCATTGGCTTGAGCCCAAAGGTCATTGGCTCAAAGCCCACGGTCTCTGGCTTGAGCCCAAGGTCAGTGGCTTGAGCAAGGGGTCACTCACTCTGCTGTAGACCCCCAGTCAAGGCACATATGAGAAAACGATCAATGCTCAACTAAGGAGCCACAATGAGAATTAATACTTCTCATCTCTCTCCCTTCATGTCTGTCTGTCCCTATCGGTCTCTCTCTTTCTCTCTCTGTCATCAAAAAATAAATAAATAAAAATAAAAAAAAAATAAAAAAAATGAACCAGGCTGTCCTGGGGTTTTTCAAGAGGAGTTGATAAAGGAAAAAGGTAGTTAGTGAGAAAAATAACCTTGAAAAATAGCTGAATGAAACCCCACAAAATTGGGGTTTTGTTGTTGTTTTTTTTAAGATCTTCTCACTGACTCCAAATCCCCAGGAATAAAATATAATATTGTAATGATAAAAAAAATGTACTTTTTCTTCTGTTAAAAGAAGAAAGGTAAACAAGAAATAAAGCTTTTGGAGAAATAGAATTGTTTTCTTATGCTGGACAAATCATACTTCTTTAATAACATTTTTTTTTTTTTGTATTTTTCTGAAGCTGGAAACGGGGAAAGACAGTCAGACAGACTCCCGCATGCGCCTGACCGGGATCCACCCGGCACGCCCACCAAGGGTGAAGCTCTGCCCACCAGGGGGCGATGCTCTGCCCCTCTGGGGCATCGCTCTGCCACGACCAGAGCCACTCTAGCGCCTGGGGCAGAGGCCAAGGAGCCATCCCCAGCGCCCGGGCCATCTTTGCTCCAATGGAGCCTTGGCTGCGGAAGGGGAAGAGAGAGACAGAGAGGAAAGAGGGGGGGGGGGGGGGGTAGAGAAGCAAATGGGTGCTTCTCCTATGTGCCCTGGCTGGGAATCGAACCTGGGTACCCCGCACGCCAGGCCGATGCTCTACCGCTGAGCCAACCGGCCAGGGCCTAATAACATTTTTTTTATAGTCTATGCAGCTATTTAACTCTCAATTTTGTTAGAAAAATAAAAAAATAAACAAACCAGGCTGCCCTAGGGTTTTTAAGTTTACCTTTAAAAGCTTGTATGAGCCTGACCAGGCAGTGGCGCGGTAGATAGAGCATTGGACCGGGACGCAGAGGACCCAGGTTCAAAACCCTGAAATCGCCGGCTTGAGCTCAGGCTCAGCCAGCTTGAGCATGGGTTCACCAGCTTGAGTGTGGGGTCACTGACTTGAGCATGGGATCATAGACATAACCCCATGGTCACTGGCTTGAGCCCAAGGGTTGCTGGCTTGAAGCTCAAGGCCATTGGCTTGAGCAAGAGGTCACTCTCCCTGCTGTAGCCCCCAATCAAGGCACATATGAGAAAGCAGTCAATGAACAACTAAGGTGCTGTAATGAAGACTTGATGCTTCTCACCTCTCTCCCTTCCTGTCTGTCTGTCTCTATCTGCCCCTCTCTCTGACTCTCTCTCTCTCTCTCTGTCTCTGTCACCAAAAAATAATAAGCTTGTATGAAACATGTCAATTTTATCTGTCACCATTGTTTTGTTATGAGCCATCACTCAAACCAGACTCAAACATAAAATGCACATCCCAACGGTCTTGTTCTCGCTCCTGTTGTTCATCAGCTGGAAAAAGGATGACAAATCTTTTTTTTTTTTTTTTTTTTTGTCTTTTTTTTTTTTTTTTAATTTTTATTTATTCATTTTAGAGAGGAGAGAGAGAGAGAGAGAGGGGAGACAGAGAGAGAGAAGGAGGAGGAGCTGGAAGCATCAACTCCCATATGTGCCTTGACCAGGCAAGCCCAGGGTTTCGAACCGGCGACCTCAGCATTTCCAGGTCGATGCTTTATCCACTGCGCCACCACAGGTCAGGCAGGATGACAAATCTTTTATTAAGCATATTCCACATATTTCAGATACCGTGCTTTCACATTCACACATAGTAGCTAAGCAGATCCTTGGAATGACTCTATGAGGATAGAATCCTTTCTCTCTGAACTCATGACACTAAGTGGTGACACGTGTCCTGTTACTTGGATTATACCAGAGGGCAGGAGACAGATGTTCGAGATGCCTTACCAAGGACTCATGCTTTTTATGGAGAATTACTGAATCATTGTTTTTCAAATATTTTCCCTGTTAAACTGTAAAATATCTGAGGATAAAATCCCAAGCAACCCATGCTAGGTTGAATGGCTCTGGGATCCATGTTTTATCTTCAACATTCGTATGTGCTACACCAGCAACCACACTGTGAGACTGCCACCTGTGGGCTTACTCTACATACAGGGGAGAATTAAAAATCATTGAAATCTTCCATGTCGTGAGATCTTTTATTTTTTATATGAGGGTGGGAAAGGTTAATGGGGGAAAGTTATAAGTGTAAGGAAAACTAATGTGCATGTTTTAATCTACTCTTTTTATTTTAAATAAAAAATACTGGTTTCTCCTAGTCTTTGGATAACTTTTATGTTCTAGGATAACATGACATTTTTGTCCTGGTTTTGACTTACTGCTTGCCATATTGCCATGCATTCTGAGTTAGGCCTATCCCCAGACATCCATAGTTAGAGAATAGGGCTAGATGAACACTAAGGTTCCCTCAACTTTGAGATGCTATGATTCTGCAATTTTCAGATTTGCTCTTTATTAACATTTAATTCTTTCTTATTGTCATTTAAGCATAGTTTATTTTAAAGTGTGTAACAAAATTATCAAGTCTTTTGAGAACTTTAATATACATCATTGTTCCCCTTCAAAGCTTTGCCTTATGCTTTCTCACAACAGGCTTTCAAGCAATAGTAAATGAATGAATTTCAGTTTTCAAAGATGGTGCTCATAAGTCACTTCTATTTTTTTTAACATTTTTTAAAGACTTTATTCATTTTAGAGAGAAGAGAGAGAGAGAAAGAGAGAAGGAAGGAGGAGCAGGAAATATCAACTCCCATATGTGCCTTGACCCAGAGTTTCTAATCAGCAACCTCAGCATTCCAGGTCGATGCTTTATCCGCGGAGCCACCAGAGGTCAGGCACTTTTATTTATTATTTATTTTAGTGAGCAAGAAAGAAAGGGACGGACAGAGACAGACAGAAAGGGAGAGAGATGAGAAGCATCAGTTCTTTGTGGCACCTTAGTTGTTCATTGATGGCTTTCTTATATGTGCCTTGAGCAGGGGGCTATAGCCAAGCCAGTGACCCCTTGCTCAAGCCAGTGACCTTAGAGTTCAAGCCAGAGACCTCTGGGTCACATCTATGATCCCACACTCAAGCCGGCAACCCCATGCTCAAGCTGGTGAGCCCGTGCTGAAGGCAACAACCTTAGGGTTTCCAATGTGAGTCCTCAGCATCCCAAGTCAATGCTCTATCCTCTCTGCACCACTGCCTGGACAGGCCATAAGTAACTCTTAAAAGCACTTTTGAATTGACCTCAAAGGGGTAGAGCCTTAAAACAAACACAACAGAATATTTTTACTTTCCAGAGCCTTCATTTGCAAATACTGAGTATATAAAACGTGTGTTGGAGAGAATATTTATGTAGTCTCTACACTAAAAGGTAAGATTTTTCACCTGATCAGGTAGTGGCACAGTGGATGGGGCATCGGACTGGGACATAGAGGACCCAGGTTCAAAATCCCATGGTCGCCAGCTTGAGCACGAGCTCATCTGGCTAGAGCACAGGCACATCAGCTTGAGCATGGGGTCCCTAGCTTGAGCGTGGGATCATAGATATGACCCCATGGCTGCTGGCTGAGCCCAAAGGTCACGGTTTGAGCAAGGGGTCACTCACTCTGCTGTAGTTGCCCAGTCGAGGCACATATGAGAAAACAATCAATGAACAACTAAGGTGTCATAACGAAGAATTGATGCTTCTCATCTCTCTCCCTTCCTGTCTGTCTGTCTCTATCTGACTCTCCCTCTATCACTAAAAAAAAAAAAAAGATTTTCAAAAAAGAAAGAAATATTGCCTGACCAGGTGGTGGTGCAGTGAATAGAGTGTCGACCTGGAACAACCCAGGTTCGAACCCTGAGGTCACCTGACCTATGGTGGCACAGTGGATAAAGCGTCAATCTGGAATGCTGAGGTCGCTGGTTAGAAACTCTGGGCTTCCCAGGTCAAGGCACATATGGAGGTTGCTGCTTCCTGCTCCTCCTCCCATCCTCTCTCTCTTTTTCTCTCTCCTCTCTAAAATTAATAAAGTATTTTAAAAGAAACCCTGAGGTCACTGGCTTGAGCGTAGGATCATAAACATGACCCCATAGTCACTGGTTTGAGCCCAAAAGTCACTGGCTTGAAACCCAAGGTTGCTGACTTGAGCCCCGTGTTGCTGGCTTGAGCAAGGGGTCACTGGCTCAGCTGGAGCTCCCTGGTCAAGGCACAATGAGAAGCAAGCAATGAACACCTAAGAGTGCTGCAATTATGAGTTGATGCTTCTCATGTCTGTCTCTGTCTCTCTCACACTCGCTAAAAAAAAAAAAAAAAAAAAAAAAGGCCATCACTCTATTAAATCTACTTTATAAAATGGGATGAACAAATATCCACAGATAATCTGCTTCAAAAACTAATTTGGAGGAATTGACTCAATAGCCACCTTTCTATATTCTCTTCCTCACTGCCTGGTCTTGTATGTTTTCCAATATGCAGTATTTTATTTCTCTTCACCTGAGGCTAATGAGGCTCATCATTGAACTAAGAGATGAAGAAAACATTTCTGTTAAAAATGTGGCCAACAGGTACTCTTTTGTCAAAACAAAGAGCTCAAAGTCCATGTTTCGGTTAGATTTAGAAAGAATTACTTGCTAGATCAATTGTCTAAATTTTGTTATGTGGGAGAAAAGTTTTATTTTTTTTTTAAGTTTTTCATTGATCTGAGAGAGCAGGAAGGGAGAGAAAGAGAACCATCAATTCCCTGTTCTACTTAATTGTTCCTTTTAGTTGTACACTCATTGATTGCTCCTCCTATCTGCCCTGACTGAGGATTGAACCTGCAACCTCAGCAGAGAAAAGTTATATTGCATAAGCCATTTATTGAGTTTGCCTGACACATGCCGCCAATGTTTTGAAAGGATTATTTTGAATGCTGTGTGGAAAACAGATTGTAACTGAAGAAGGATGGAAGCAGGAAGACCAGATGGTAGGCTAAATGCAATAATTCAGATTGCTTGGACCTAGAGGTGGCAAAAAGTGGTCCAGTTCCTGAATTTACTTTGTAAGCAGAGTTAACAGGACTTGCTAATGGATTGGGCATGGGATTTAAAAGGAGGAAAGCAATAAAGGAAAACTGGCAGGTTGGCCTGAGCAGTGGGAAGAATGACATTGCCACTGAGGTAGAGAAGATGGCAGGAAGAGCAGGTTATGTGTTGCAAGAGAGAACAGGTACTCAATTTTAGGCATGTTTAAAATGTCTGGCATACAGCTCTGGCTGGTTGATTCAGTGGTAGGACATCAGCCCAGTGTGTGGACGTCCCAGGTTTGATTCCCAGTCAGGGCACACAGGAGAAGTGACCATCTGCTTCTCCACCCTTCCCCCTCTCCTTTCACTCTCCCTTCTGTCTCTCCCTCCTCTTGAGCAAGTTGGCCCCAGCACTGAGGACGGCTCCATGGCCAGGCCTCAGATGCTAAAATAGCTTGGTTGCTGAGCAACGAGCAAGGAGCAGCAGCCCCAGACAGGGGGTGCTGTGTAGATCCAAGTTGGGCCCATGCAAGAGTCTGTCTCTCTGCCTCCCCACTTCTCACTTAAGAAAAAAATAAAATAAATAAAATAAAATGTCCAGCATACAAATAGAGATTCCCAAAAGGAACCTATCTATACATTAAGCAGAGTGGCCCTCCATCATCTTACCTATGTGACTCTGTCTATGACAACCCCGCCCATCTTTACTGAACCCAAACAGGAGGAAGATTTGTGGGGTACCTGGTGGTGATGGTTCTGTGGGGGGAGGAGCCCAAAGGGTGAGTTCAAATTTGAATGTGTGGGGCCCATGCATTGGCAGTCAGTGAAGCAGCTGTGTTGGAGGCAAGTTCTCCTGGGCCTAGGACTTGGCAGCCAAGAAAGACACTGTGGATTCCACTATGGACAGGTAAACAGTCTCCTCCTGGGTGGCTGTGTTGGCTGGTCTCTCAGAGCAGATCTGAGTAATGGGTTGGTATCTGTCCCTTTCTCTCCTAGCACTCTCTGATTCATAGGATTTGTTTGGTCAATATGTAGATTTATGTCTCTGGGTCTGTCTCACCTATTCAGATCTTACATGTTGTCTGCCTAATTCTCTCTCACTTTCATATTTAAAAGCACTTTTATGACCGTGTATTGACTTGTCCTGAGATTTGTACTGCAGTTAGAACTATGTAGTTTGTGGTAACAATACCAACACAGTAAATGTTTAGAGACTCAAATCACGAAAGGAAAATAACAATGCTATACTAAAAACAGTGGTGGTAATTGTAATAATAATTCTGTAAATATGCAACTGTAAAATCCACTTGAAGATAAAATTTTCTAGGGAAACTCTACTGAATAGTTTAGTTACATGGTGAAGAAATTACCTTTTGAAATGCTTGTATTCAAAACTAATTTCTTGAAAGTCACTATGTGTCTATTACAAGGGAAAAAATTCAGTCAAGCAAATTATTTAACATTATAGATTCAATTGTTAGGCAGTTAATGGCTTTTTTATTCTTTTCCTAGTCTTTCAATTACTTTAGACATGGCCACACTTTCTCCTTAAATGTGTGTCCTGTAAGATTTTTCCCAGTGTCTCCACATGCAGTTTATGTCAGCTAAGTTCCTTCACAGGACTTATTTTATTCCTACTTTGATGATTACTACAACTATATGACAGTGATACCAAATCTGCACACTTTACCTTAATTTACTTCTTTGACAAAGAATTTATACAACAGAGTTAAGATGTTTAATGGCAAAGTAAGTTTTCTTCAGAAAATTTTCCTGAGGGCAAAAAATGTCACATGTCTGCTCAGTTTCTATGAAAGTTTGAAAGCCAACCTGAGGTGTAAGTCAGAAGTCAAGGGCTCAGTGAAGATACTTATGTCTAATGAAATGCATAACAGGGGTAAAATCAGTAGTTGGAATTTGGAAAAAGACAAATTTTAAAAAGAAGGAAAAATGCAACTCAACAAGAAAAAAAGGGAAATATGTAATTAAGATTAGGGAAAATAGTATCTGCATTGCCCATTAGTGATGGCACAGGGCAAGAGAGAATGACTGTCATGATTATTTTTAACCCATCAGTCTCTGGTCTACATCGCTGGGGGTGCAGCCAGCGTTCTGCCTCAGGGAGCACAGCTGTTCAAACAGCTGGCAACCTGTAGGCATACCAAACTGCCTCTGCAAAGTCCTTTGTGCCCAGAAGAGACAACAAGAGAACAGGGTGCTGGAAACAGACTCCTAGCTACAGTTGCAGGGAAGTGCTGGATCAAGGAAGTTAATTAACAGGTCACAGTCATGCAATTCACCTCATTGTGACCAGTCACTTCTGACAGATGCAGTGAAGAACTATTGCATTTTCATGTGGACTGGGAAGTAAAAATCCCTCTGAATTCTTTTCCTATGCCATATTATTTTCTAAAACTTTCAGAAGAACACTTTTTCCTCCTCATAGTAACAGTCCCTGCCACACGGCTTTCAGTGCATGATATAGTTACCATCCCATCCCCCCCCATCACTCCCCACTCCGGCCTTTCTCATCCCTACAGCCTAGGAGGGTAAATGTAAAAGGAATTCATGGCTATGAGATAATGTCTAATCTATTTCAAACTGATTGGGCCCTAAAGAGATTTTTTTTTTCCTCTTTAGTATTTATTAAGCGCTTACTATGTATTCAACTTATATATGGCATGGGTTATTATATACTAAGTATGTAACAATAGTAATAGTAATGATGGTACTTACCATAATAAATTATTGTCATTTTAAAATAAAGCCAATTATTATCACATCTTCATTAACATCCATTTCATATCCCAACCAAACATGCATTTTTAATTCTAAAATAATATAATTACCTAATTTTTCTATTGTTTGACAAATATAATGTGTATATTGGTGACAAATCTAATTCTCTGCCTCAGGATTTAAAGTATGTCCTAGCAAGCTCCATATGTGAGACATTTAAATTTTGACAGCTATAAAAAGGTCTCGTCAAGAAAAAAAAAAAAAAAAAAAAGCTCTTGTCTTTATTTATTTAATAAGGTTGGCATTTTGACTATTTGGGTAGTTAACTTTTAAATTCAGAGTCTGTCACTTATATCACGTTATTAAAATAACTATTCTCAACATATGTCCACCCAAAGGCTGATCCATGAGTGTTCACAGAAGCTTCATTCACAATAGCCCCAGAGTGGAAACCTTCCACAGGTCCATCCACAGGTGAATGAATGAACAGAATGTGCTCTGTCTGTGCAATGGAACACTTCTGTGTAGTAAAAAGGAACAGACTACAAAAGTCTCAAAGTCATGCTAAGTGAAAGAAGCAGACACAAAGGAAGAGATAATGCATGATTGATACAAAATTCTGGAAGTGGAAAGTAATTAATAGTTACAGAAGCAGGTTAGTGGTTGCCTGCAGGAAAGGGGAGGAACTGAGAAGGGGAATGAGGAAACTTTGGGGGAGGGGTGGCCTGGCAATGTTCTGTATCTTGATTGTGGTAGCAGTTTGGGGTATTTACATCTGCCCTTATTCATAGAATTGTACATTTTAAGTGGGTGAAGTATGTAAATTATACTTCAATGTAAAAAAAAAGTGAAAAAAGTTTCAATTCTCTTGCGAGCAAACGGTATTCAAATTCCTGTGTGTTTATTTTTACAAATTCTTTGCACTTCTGCTTAACGCCATTAGGTGGCAGCATTATTTCCACAAATTGGATAAAGACATTTCAGAATAAAACTAGGGACAAAAACCAGAGGCACTGTTAGAGATTTGGTATCAACCACACTGTAAAACTTCTGTTACATTCACAACTGCAAAGGAACTTGAGTTAGCAGAGAGTACTTCCACATATTCAATTCAATTCAGTGCTTATGATATGCAAGACACCTTGCTAGGAGCTAGGAAACAGAGGAAAACAGGCCAGTCCTGTGTGTGAATGTACCATAATATTTAGATTACTTTGCCAACTTAAAAGAGCATCAGAATAGCCTGACCAGGCAGTGGCACAGTGGATAGAATGTCAGACTGGGACACAGAGGACCCAGGTTCAAAGCCCCAAGGTTGCCGGCTTGAGCATGGGGTCCCTGGCTTGAGCGTGGGATCATAGACATAACCCCATGGTCACTGGCTTAAGCCCAAAGGTCACTGGCTTGAAGCCCAAGGTCATTGGCTTGAACAAGGGGTCACTCGCTCTGCTGGAGCCCCCTGGTTAAGGCACATATGAGAAAGCAATCAATGGACAACTAAGGTGCTGCAATGAAGAATCGATGCTTCTCATCTGTCTCCCTTCCTTTCTGTCTGTCTCTCTCACTAAGAAAAAGAAAAAGAGCATCGGAGTACAAAACTACATATGAAATCAGTTTAATAAAAACCATGTAACTATATGCTTGTAAAAGATCAGAAAGAAAAACATAATTTTAACAGTAATTGTCATTAGACACTATGTCCAATTATCATTAGACACTGACTGATATTCCAAACGTTTAATTCTTTAACATTTAAATTTTTATATAACTTTCTTTTTTTTTTTCTAGTATTCAAGTTGACAACATAAAGTATTGCTTTGATAGTTTTAAGTACATATATTACTCATGAAGTGACACTTTCAAAACACAAAGTCTAGTTGGGGAGACAGGTATCGGCAATCAATTGATAACAAAGGAGGAATGCATTGATAGGGATAAGCTGGAAAACAATGGAACACTACAGAAGGGTGTTTTGTTGTTATCATTCGATTTTTGCCTAGTGATTTTGGGATAGTGGTGATGAGAAAGGTCTTACTATAACAGTTGAAACTGTGGTTAGGCTTTGAAGGATGTATAGGTTCTGACCAGCGGAAAGACAGGGAAGCTCTTAGAGGAAGTGCCATCAGCAAATGTCTAGACAGAAAGAGGAAAGGAGACTAGCAGCAGAGGCCTTGCTCCAAGAGGGGACCTGAAGGGGGGGAAAGGATGAAAGTACTAGGAAAGGAAGCCAGAAGTGCAGAGTGATGTCCAAGGTAAAAACTGGCCTACATAATACATTAAAACATTTGGCATTTATCCTGTGAGCCAAACGGAATCCCTAAGGGTTTCTCAGCACTGGAATGACATGACCACACCAGGTTTGG
Source organism: Saccopteryx bilineata (assembly GCF_036850765.1). Lineage (NCBI taxonomy): Eukaryota > Metazoa > Chordata > Mammalia > Chiroptera > Emballonuridae > Saccopteryx > Saccopteryx bilineata. The sequence continues at coordinate 95,332,629 of NC_089490.1, read as the reverse complement.
ATAAGATTACTCAGGTCCAGCATGGAAAATGTTATTTTGGAGGCACTTGGAGACAGAGAGACCAGTTAGGAGGCCAGGACAACAGATAAAGAAGATGAGGACTTGGATTGACACAGAGAACAGAGAGTAGAGCAGGTACAAATTCAAGAACTATCTGGAGGTTTGAATCAATAAATGTAGATCATTAATTAAATATAAGCAGTGAAGAGGGAGAAAAATCAGAGATGATTTCAGGCTTCAAGCCTGGTTACCTGAGGTGGAAAAGTCAGGAGAAGCAAGATAGTCAGGACAAGAGCAGTTTAGAAATACTGTTTTGACCACATAGAGTTTGAAGTACAGATCGGGCATTTAGGTAGAGATGCAAGGGAAACCTGAAATAGAATTATGGGACCGAGGGGCAAGGTTGTCATTCCAAGTAATCAGTCAGCATCTAGAAGACAGCTGTGGGAGGGAACTGTCCTGTGAACCAGATGGCTTTGGGGTTCTTGCTCTCTCTCAATTGGTCTTATATATAAGCATGTAAAGTGTTAGGTTTTTTTGGAATTTTTTATTCATTCAGTGAGAGAAAGGGAGACAGGCCCTGGCTGATTGGCTCAGTGGTAGAGCGTCGACCTGGCGTGCAGGAGTCCCGGGGTTCGATTCCGATCCAGGGCACACAGGAGAAGCGCCCATCTGCTTTTTCACCCCTCCCCCTCTCCTTCCTCTCTGTCTCTCTCTTCCCCTCCCGCAGCCAAGGCTCCACTGGAGCAAAGTTTGCCCGGGCGCTGAGGATGGCTCTGTGGCCTCTGCCCCAGGCACTAGAATGGCTCTGATTGTGGCAGAGCATCGCCCCCTGGTGGGCGTGCCGGGTGGATCCCGGTAGGGCGCATGCGGGAGTCTGTCTGACTGCCTCCCCGTTTCCAGCTTCAGAAAAATAAAAAATAATAAAAAAAAAAGAGAGAGAGAGAGAGAAGGGGAGGCATCTGAGGCATTGCTACATTGCTCAGCAACCAAGCTCTTAGAGCCATCCTTTGCATCCGAGTCAACTTGCTCTAATAGAGCCATGGCTACAGGAGGGGGAGAGAGAGAGAAAAAAAAAAGTGAGAGGGGGAGGGGTGGAGAAGCAGATGGGTGCTTTTCCTGTGTGCCTTGACCGGGAACCGAACCCGGGACATCCACAGGCCAGGCAGACACTCTACCACTGAGCCAATCAGCCAGGGCCATGTAAAGGGGGGGTTTACAATGGATTCCAGGCTTCTAGAAAAGGAAGCAAGAGCATCTTCTCTGGTTTGGCCCAAGTAATTGTTGATTTAAAAACAGCTGAGGAAAGCCATGAGTGACCAAAGAATTAGCAGTCCTCCTGCATTTTCCTTCCTCCTCTCATCCACAGTCTCTTGATGAAGCAGAGGAAGTTTCTCTATCAATTCAAAAATGTCCGCTGGGCTAGGGGGCGCCGTGAGACCTACTTGTGCTATGTGGTGAAGCGGCGAGACAGTGCCACCTCCTTCTCATTGGACTTTGGTCACCTTCGAAACAAGGTATCAATTACTATTTGCTTCTCAGACAATTAAAAGTTAAACTGTGAGCACTTTTAGAGCCACCTACCTGCTGATGATACTACTTTCTGTCTGTTTTGTATTTGTCCTCTCTAGAATCCTCAAAATTTGGTTTTTCCTTTTTTACATGTCTATGCAACCATAATAGATAGTTCCCAAAGCATGTCATTTACTGTCTTCCCCATCATGCTGGCCACATTATGCCATGCCTTACTTCTGTGCCAAGAATAACTGCCCCCAAACTTTCCTCCCCTTTCCCCAGCATCCAAATTGCCTTTGAGATTAAGGAGGAAACCAAAGGTAAGAGCTTTCTGATTTAGGGGGATATTATCAGCTCATTCAAGCTAAGCTTTAAATGTGAAAACAAATTGTGTCTTTAAAATTTTTGAAAATTAAGGAAGAAAAATTTAGGAAAAATGAATGATAATCTATTCTGTTTTCCAAATGATTTCTAGTTCTTCCTGCTCACATAGAGCATAGGCCAGTGAGTGCATTCAGCATGGCAAGCCCCGGAAAATGCAGGGAAGCCACAATTGGTTGATTAATTAAATCAATCTCTCAACACCTAGAAGATCAGAGAATAACATTTGTAAGGAATGTCATCACCAAAACCCAGATGGGTTTACATAATCTTTTGCCAGTGAATATTTCCTCTCTAATAACATGTGGTGACATCTGGTCTTGGTGGAATCCCAGGGAAGAGCCCATGGGTGGGATGATATTGTCTGGCTCCCTGTGACTGCTGATTTTACTACTTAGTTCTCTTTGCCTTCTTTGCATTGTGTAAATTATCTCGCTGCAATTGTTCTACTTTCTAATCCCTTTCTTATTTGGTGGTATATGTTCTAAGCATAGAAGGCTTTTTGTTATGACCCTTTACTCCCCTCTCATGTAATCCTCATAACACCAGCCCAGCCTATTTTACTGATAAGATTACAAGATCCAAGAATTTGGTCACTTGTCTAAGTCTCATGAGGGGTGATGGAACCAAGGTCTTCAGATTCTGGGACTTCTGACCTCTCTACCATACTAAGTGGACTTGCTGTATCTCACTAATGTAATTATTATTACAATCACAGGGATTATACGATGAACAAACACATTATTTGATTGCTTTTACAACATTCAACCAGCTGCCTCATGAAAATCTATTTTACCTCTTCCAGCCCTCCGAACAATCAATTTTCCATGTAGTGGTCACTTACAAGCCATTTTTCCTCCTCAAAAACACAAAACCTAACCTCACAAACACAAATTAAATCTCTACTGAGGTTGTGTGAGGCTACTCCATTCAAACTCAACTCATTTGATCCTCCCGGTTCCACAGAAAACCCTTAGCCTTTCTCCACCCTGCAGCACCAAGGGTGCAAAGGGTTTTGGCTCACCACTGTGTCTTTTCCTGCAGTTGTTTGACCTAAGAACAAAACTGTAGACGTCCCCCCAAAAAGATCACTGCGGGAGGGAGATGAATTAACCACAGGAAAGCGACCAGCCCCGCAGTGCAGGTCAGTGAAGGTGCGCGGCGTCCCCTGCTCTCTCCCCAGGTGGGCTGCCACGTGGAGTTGCTCTTCCTGCGCTACATCTCCGCCTGGGACCTGGACCCCGGCAGGTGCTACCGCGTCACCTGGTTCACCTCTTGGAGTCCCTGCTACGACTGTGCCCGGCACGTGGCTGACTTTCTGAGAGGGAACCCCAACCTCAGTCTGAGGATCTTCACTGCGCGCCTCTACTTCTGCGAGGACCGCAAGGCTGAGCCCGAGGGGCTGCGGCGGCTGCACCGCGCGGGGGTCCAAATCGCCGTCATGACCTTCAAAGGTAGGAGGGAAGCCTTTCTGCTCCGGCTCAGGGCAGCAGCTGTCCTTCAGGATCGCAGTTCAGGCAGAGAAAAATCAGGGGGCACATTCAGGGGACATAATTGTACCAGGGTTCTAGTTCACCTTTGGAGCCAAAAATTATCAGCGAGAATTGGAGAGAAGAAATGAATGGCTTGGACGCAATGCTTTGGGGGAAATGAAAATTTAAAAGGAGCTGGGGATGCCTTTCTTTCCTTTTGATCTGGGATCTGAGCTATATTCTGCCCCTACTCTTTTAAAGATTATTTTTATTGCTGGAATACTTTTGTGGAAAATCGTGAGAGAACTTTCAGAGCCTGGGAGGGACTGCATGAAAACTCGGTTCGTCTCTCCAGGCAGCTTCGACGCATCCTTTTGGTAAGGGGCTCCTTCGCTTCTCGTTTTCTTCCTCCGAGTCCTCCTTTCCTAGAACTACGTTTATATTGTTTTTTATCTTTCTTACGTGTCCATATGTGCGTCTGTACATTTCTTGTGTGTGTTTGTCCATTTCTCACTCTCTCCTTGTTTCTCCTCTGATGGAAACCTTATATTCTCTTTGTCTTTTTTGTTATACCTTCTCCTACGATTGAGTCTGCTCTTCTGTTGTTTCACAAGTCAGAGCCCTCTGTTCACTCCCCTTCTCTCTCCTCACCCACATGTTTTGTGCTGTTAGACCCTCCTCCGGATTTATTTCCCTCCTGGTGAAATACTTTCCTCTCCTCTTCCTATCTCTTCTTCCTCCTCCCTCCCAACTTACTTTCTTCCAAAACGTTACAGAGCCATCCACTCAGTTTACATCTCTTTTTCTCTACAGCCCCTATATGAGGTTGATGATTTACGAGATGCATTTCGTACTTTGGGACTTTGATACCAACCTTCAAGAATGTTACGTAGAATGAAATATCTCTGAAGATAGTGGGTAAATGAACAATCCTTCAAGAATTGTTTTTCTTCAACTCGCAATTTCTTAGATTTTAGAGAAATAATATTAATATATATGACTTTTAAAAAAATATTTGCCTTGAAAATAAAGAAATACAGACCCAGCAGAGTAATGCTGCAACTGGTGCAGTTTTAATGCAACAGCGTCCCCTACTGGCGAATGACAGAACTGCAGAGTCTGGGAGCACCTAAAGTGTCAATGTTCTTTGACTTTAGGCAGGGAGAAAAAGCAGAGGATAAATCCACAAAAGAATAGAGAGGATAAAATGTTTTGGGTATTATTATTATTATTATTACTATTATTATTAAAGTGAGAGGCAGGGAGGCACAGAGACAGATTCCTGCGTGCCCCCCAACCAAAATCCACCTTGCAAGCCCCCTATGGGGCCCTTGCTCCATTGCTTGGCAACCAAGCTATTTTAGCGTCTTAGGCGAGACCATGGTGCCATCCTCAGTGTCCAGGGCCAGTTTGCTCAAACAAGCCATGGTTGCGGGATGGGGAGAGTGAGAGAGTGAGAGAGAGAGAGAAAGGGGAGTGATGGAGAAGCAGATGGTCTCTTCTCCTGTGTGCCCTGACCAGGAATTGAACCTGGGACTTCCACACACCAGGCTGACGTTCTGCCGCTGAGCCAACTGGCCAGTGCTAAAATGTTTTCAAAATCAGATTTATTCTGAGTTTTCAATGATATCAGTGATATATTTTTACACTCTTTTGTGTGTGTGTGTGTGTGTGTGTGTGTGTGTGTTCATTTTTCAAGTGAACAAACTTCCATCAGGCCATGATCTGTAGAACTTCTTAATGAGAAACTCTGGATTAATTGTAACTCCACGCCAAATCTTCAAAGCATTACTGTCCAAGCATGTGCTGTATGCTTTAATTAGCTGAAAGATGTTTTTATGTTTGTACATAAGATAATTTTTTTCTTGGCATGAAATATACATGGTCACCATCAGGCTATTTTATAATAAGGGACCTTAAAAATTAATATGAGGATTGTGCAAATGATATCCAAAATGAATTGATGCTTCCAGTAACAAATCTGGAAACACACATTCTTTTAAAGTAGTCCATACTTTGGAAACCGCAACCCAAATTTCACACATGATAATTAATGAGTGTTTGGAAGGGTGTGTCATGAATATTGAGAAGAGAAAAATCTGTTTTCTGCTATGGGTCTTTTAACCTTAGTAGTGTCAACCAGGTCATGGTTTTCTACTTTTTGTATGTATATGATGCTTCTCTCACAAAAAAAGTTTACTATATAAGAAAATGTAACAGAAGAGAATAATATTTGGGAAGGCAGGGAATTTTGAATGCACAATTGTATTGTTTTCATCTTAACTTTGTGATTATCAAAGTACTGAACTTTGTGAAAGTTAAATATTAAAACTCTTATTTCATGTATCCATTCATATTTTCTATTATGCTATATAGTATCTAATATTTTTACTATTATAATTTTCTTTTTAGAGATATTGAAATGAATCCCTTAATGTCTCATACATTTATACCTTTTGAAATGATGCTAATAACAAAGTGTACATAATTGTAACATAGTCTAACATGTCATAATATTGCTATAAATCCATTCTCTTGATTTTTGGTGAATTTTTCTCACAACAAATTTGATTTCAATCAACTGAATAAATGACAAATAGTGTTGGAGATAAAAGCTGAACAAAATTATTCTAAAAATGATTTATAAAGTTAAATCAAAAAATACGGAGCACGTTCTTCCTCTTAGGAACAATCCTCCACCTTTTCCTTCCCCACCCCAGTCTCGTTACCTTTGCCTTTCTCTCTCCTAAGCTCCAAGGTCCTTTCTTCTCCCTCTGTAACTTGTTTACTGAGCCTGTGCAGCCTAGCTGGCTCACTTCTACTAACTCTCTAACTTTCTAAATAAACATTCTCTCACAATTTGAAAAAAAAAGTCAGAATGATGAAATACACTTGAGTCCAGAAATTACCCCATTCATCTACATTGAACTAATTTCTACAAGGACATCAGGACCACTTAATGGGAGAAAGAATAGTCTTTCAACAAATGGTGCTGGGACAACTAGATATCCACATGAAAAAGAATAATGTTGGGCCTCTACCACATACCATGGACAAAAATTAACTCAAAAATTTTCAAATATCTAAATTTCAGAATTAAAACTATAAAAGCCTTACAAGGAAATATAGGTTGAAGTCTTCATGACTTTGGAAATGATCATTGTCTTAAATGACCCCCAAAGCATAAGCAACAAAGAAAAAACACAAGAGAAATGGAACTTCATCAGAAACTTCTGTGCATCCAAGGACAGTAGTAAGAAAGTGAAAAGACAACTTACAGAATGAGGGGGAAAGTTTACAACTAATATATCTGATAAGAGTCTAGTATCCAGAATATAAAGAATGCTTACATCTCCTGTGGTGGCACAGTGTGTAAAGCGTCGACCTGGGACGCTGAGGTCACTGCTTCGAAACCCGGGGCTTGCCTGGTCAAGGCACATATGGGAGTTGATGCTTCCTGCTCCTCCCCCTCTTTCTCTCTCTCTCTCTCTCTCTCTCTAAAAAAAGAATAAATAAAATCTAAAAAAGCAAAGAAAATCAGCAGTTAATGACAGTGCTCTATGCCAGAATTCTCTCTCTCTCTTCTCTTCTCTCTCTAAAAATTAATAAATAAATTCTAAAAAAAAAAAAAAAAAAAAAAGAATGGCCAAAAGACTTGAATAGATAGTTTTCCAAAGAAGATTGATATACGGCTAACAACCACATAAAAAGACGCTCAAGGCCCTGGCCAAATAGCTCAGTTTGTTAGAGCATCACCCTGAAGCACAGAGGTTGTCAGTTCAATCCCCAGTCGTGACACATACAGGAATAGATTGATGTTTATGTCTCTTTCTCTCCCTTCCTCTCTCTCTAAATTAAAAAAAAAATGCTCAACATCTTTAGTCATTAGGAAAATGCAAATCAAAATCACAAACAGATATCTCTCAAACATACTAAGATGGCTTATAAACAAACAAAAAGTCAATAATAACAGTTGTTGATGAGAATGTAGAGAAACTGAAACTTCTTATACTGACTGTTAGAAATATAAAATTGTGTAGTCATTATGAAAAAGGAATTGTTGGTTTCTTAAAAGTTAAACATAGAAATACTGTATGACCCAGCAATTCTACTTCTAGCTATATTTCCAAGAGAATTAAAAACATATGTTTAAACAAAAACTTGTGCATGAATAGTCATAGAAGTATTATGTGTAATAGCCAAAAAAGTGAAACACTCAAATGTCCATCAATTGATGAATGGATAAACATAGGTAGTATATCCATTTTATTCAGTCATAGAAAGAAATGAAGTATTGATACATCTACAACATGAATAAAACTTTAAATCATTGTGCTAAGGAAAAAAAAGCCAGAAAAACATACCACATATTATACGTATGATTCCATTTACAGTATATGAAATAACCAAAATAGGTAAACCCATAGAGGCAAAAAGATTAGTGGTTGCCAGGCACTAAAGCAGTGGTAGTCAACTTGGTCCCTACTGCCCACTAGTGGGCGTTCCAGCTTTCATGGTGGGAGGTAGCTGAGCAATCAAATTATAAATAAAAAGATAGATTTAACTACAGTAAGTTGTTTTATAAAGAATTATTCTGCCAAACTTAGCAAAAATCTGACATAAAGTACTTGATAAGTAATTATTATTATATGCTTTAACTTGCTGTAATTCTGCTTTATAAATTTTATAAAGTAAAGTTACTTCCCTATTTTATAAATCACCATTACTGTGGAACTGGTGGGCGGTTCAAAAATTTTACTACTAGCAGAGATACAAAAGTGAGCAGTAGGTATAAAAAGGTTGACTACCCCTGCACTAGAGGGAGAAGAAAATAAAGTAACTACTTAATGGGTGTGGGGGTTTGGGGGGGATGATGAAAATGGTCAGGAATTCAATAGCGGTAACTATACTAAAAAATCACTTAATTGTACATTTTATTTATTTTTTATTTTTTAATTTTTTTTCTCATTTTTCTGAAGCTGGAAACAGGGAGAGACAGTCAGACAGACTCCCGCATGCGCCCAACCGGGATCCACCCGGCACGCCCACCAGGGGCGATGCTCTGCCCACCAGGGGGCAATGCTCTGCCCATCCTGGGCGTCGCCATGTTGCGACCAGAGCCACTCTAGCGCCTGAGGCAGAGGCCACAGGGCCATCCCCAGCGCCCGGGCCATCTTTGCTCCAATGGAGCCTTGGCTGCGGGAGGGGAAGAGAGAGACAGAGAGGAAAGCGCAGCGGAGGGGTGGAGAAGCAAATGGGCGCTTCTCCTGTGTGCCCTTGCTGGGAATCGAACCCGGGTCCTCCGCACGCTAGGCCGTTAATTGTACATTTTAAAATGGTTAAAATTCACATAGATGTGAATTTTATTCTGACTTTTCATCTTTTCCCAAGCTAACAATGTGCTTATGGTACTCCTGATGCTGGGCAGCTCCCAGTCAGCCACGCAGTCACATGGGTAAACAACCAAGACTCTACCATGTATTGTGTTGTCAGCATTCTTAAAATATTGAGTTCTGCCTGGCCTGTGGTGGCGCAGGCGGTAGAGCATGGACCTAGAATGCTGAGGTTGCTAGTTTGAAACCCTGTGCTTGCCTAATCAAGGCACATATGACAAGCAAGCAATGAATAACTAAAGTGAAGTAACTATGTGTTGATACTTCTCACTCACACTTCACCCCCACTGTAAAATCAATAAATATTTAGGCCTGGCCTGTGGTGGCACAGTAGATAAAGCATCGACCTGGAATGCTGAGGTTGCCAGTTCAAAACCCAGGCTTGCCCGGTCAAGGCACATATAAGAAGCAACTACTAGCCCGATCAGGTGGTGGTACAGTAGATAGAGCATCAACCTGAAATGCTGAGGACCCAGGCTCAAAACCCAAGGTTGCGGGCTTGAGCACAGGCTCATCAGCTTGAACACTGGCTCACCAACTTGAGCGTAGCGTCACCAGCTTTAGCATAGGATCATAGACATGACCCAGTGGTCAATGGCTTGAGTCCAAGGTTGCTGGCTTGAGCTCAAGGTCACTGGCTTGAGCAAGGGGTCACTTGCTCTGCTGGAGCCCCTGGTAAAGGCACATATAAGAAAGCAATCAATGAACAACTAAGATGCCGCAACAAATAATTGATGCTTCTCGTCTCTCTCCCTTCCTGTCTGTCTGTCTGTCTCTCACTAAAAAAAAAGAAGAAGCAACTACCAGGAGTTGATGCTTCCCAATCCACACCCCCCCCCCTTATCACTCTTTTTCTCTCTCTCTCCTCTCTAAAATATATATATATATATATATATATATATATATATATATATATATATATATATATATATTGTGTTCTGAGCATGTATAAGGTAGGATAGGCTAAGTTATGATGTATGTTAGGTATATTAAAAGCATTTTTTACTTACAATAGTATTTTAAATTTACAGTGGGTTTATCTAGATGTAACCCCACCAGAAGTCAAGGAGCATTTGCATTTTTGGTATTAAATTGGAAAATAACACAAAGCTGGTACTATCTTCAGGAATAGCACTGTTCTCCTCTCCGTTTATAAGACAGAAACCTAGAAATCACCCTCTGCCCCGATTACAGTGCTATAGATGTTGTGTGCAGGACATTGTCTTGGAATTATTTGCTTTACTCTACATCCACTACTAGAACCTGAGAAAGAAAAAAAGAAGCAGCTCCCCTGCCTTGGCCGATTGGCTCAGCAGTAGAGCGTCAGCCCGGCGTATGGAAGTCCTGGGTTCAATTCCTGGCCAGGGCACACAGGAGAAATGCCCATCTGCTTCTCCACCCTCCCCCACTCCTTTCTCTCTATCTCTCTCTTCTCCTCCCACAGCCAAGGCTCCATTGGAGCAAAGTTGGCCTGGGTACTGATTATGGCTCCATGGACTCCGCCTCAGGTGCTAGAATGGCTCTGGTTGCACCAGAGCTGCGGCCCAGATGGGCAGAGCATCACCCCCTGGTGGGCATGCCAGGTGGATCCAGATCGGGCACATGCAGCAGTCTGTCTGCCTCCCCACTTCTCACTTCAGAAAAATACAACAACAACAAAAAGCAGCCCCTGATAGTCAAAAACTGACCTCACAATCATAATAAAGCCATATTATTTCCTGTTAGACATACACAATTTTATATAATTCTAACCTTAGACAAAATTACTCTGAAATTATGATAAAATGAGAAAGCAAAGCTACTTCATAATTTGTCTAAGCCACCATAAAATACTAAATATCGCCCTCTCTTGCCTAAAATGAATAACTACCGCTTATTAGATTTATTGACACACACAATCATAGAATTGCCCCTACTCCTTCACAACATCTAATCTAAAGCAAATCCCCATTTTCTTAGATCCTCTTCCAAATCATCAGACCAAATCCTATCACTGAATTTATAGTCACAAAGTGTCTCAGTAAGAGAAACAGCCTTTAGCTCAGATACTTGGTTCCCCATGTGTTCTCCCTTACTGTAAGAATAACTTATTCAACTACAAATGTGTTCTTCCTGGTCTTTGGCTAGAGGTCATTGACACCCCTTAGTTGGAGCTATTAATATATCTTGCTTAATCTACAGTACTCATTATGTTGTTCACCAATTTTTATTACATTTTACAGAAAACTATTCTACAGTAGTAACAATAATGGTTGCTTTTAAGAAAATTTAATAAGCAGTAAATAATGCATCTGTTAACCATTCATTCATTTTTCCTAATATTTACAAGGTGCATAGCATTGTGACCAACAAGTCCAGACTTGGGGCGAACTCGCTCCAATCCAGTCATGGAGGCAGGAAGGGAGGGAGGGAGAGAGAGAGAGAGAGAGAGAGAGAGAGAGAGAGAGAGAGAGAGAGAGAGAGAAACGAGGGGGAGGGATGGGGAAGCAAATGGGCACTTCTCCTGTGTGCCCAGACCAGGAATCAAACCCCAGACATCACATGCGGGCAGACACTCTACCTCTGAGCCAACTGGTCAGGGCCCATTTTTTCTCTTTATTTTTATACCAACGATTTATGAAACACTTGGAGGGTTGGGCAATCCGCAGGAAAGAGAGTCCGTGGGTCAGGGTTTCACCAGAGGAAGAAACACCAGTAAGAGGTAGATCTTAAGGAATGGCTTACTTGGTTGCAGGAGGTAGCAAGGCAAGTCCAAACACCACAAGGTAGGCTGCGGGGAAGAGCAGGCTGGAGGTGGCTGCTCTCAGGTGAAACTCCTCGGTGGGGAACGGCCTCAGTCCTGTTCTTAAATCCTTTACTGACTGAATCAGGCCCGCCTACATTATGTAGTAAACTTACAGTCAACTGGACCTTAGAACTACAAAATGCCAGAGAGCATCACTTAGACTACTCATTTGAATAACTGGGGTCTCGCCAAGGTGACACAGAAAACACAAGCACGAAATACAGAGAGGTAACATCTTTGAATGCAGACTGTATGCTCGTCACACGCTAGTTGCTTGACATACTGGACTTCCCCCAGTCTCTGCAGTTTAACCTGGAGGTGGATTTACCTTCAGTACCTCTGACTGAAGTCTGTCATTGTCTTTGTGTAGCTCATTTAGTTGCAGATAGCAGACCAAGTCAACTTACTCACAAAGGGACTTATTTTATAGCCACATGTAGATAGTCACTGGGAAACTGAGATGGTTTTACTAAGTGACTGAGATGTTTCTAGTGGCCAGCTACTTTTTCTGTTGTTTTTTTCGAGTAACACATGGCCTATGTCTCTTTTAGTGTCTCCCTTTCTCCGTAAGGATTCCTTTTGTTCACTTCCCTCATTAGCTGACTCCCTCTGCTTACTCAGTTTCTGTTCCATAATACCTTAACTTTTTAAAAAAGAAATACTGTGGCACTGATAGCATTGGACTGAGACGCAGAGGACCCAGGTTCGAAACCCCGAGGTCTCTGGCTTGAGCGCAGGCTCATTCAGCTTGAACGCGGCCTCACCAGCTTGAGCCCAAAGGTCGCTAGCTTAAGCGAAGAGTCCCTCTCTGCTGTAGACCCCCCCTCCCCCGTCAAGGCACATATGAGGAAGCAATCGATGAACAGCTAAGGAGCCGCAACAAAGAATTGATGCTTCTTATTTCCCTTCCTGTCAGTCTGTCCTTCTCTCTGTCTCTGTCACACACACACACAGAAAAACTATTATGTACCTAGAGAAAAGTGCATGAATCATAAGTTACTTATATGTTATAGTTTAAGAGTTTTTATAAATGCATAACAAACACGAAGATTAAAAAAAATCACTTGCATCCCACAAGCTCCATTCTTGCCTCCTCCCAGTCCTCTTGTTTAAATTAAAAGAAGTGAGTCGTGAAAGGTGGTAAGGATACACTTTGCAGAGAGAACAGCATGTCAGAAGATTGGGAGATGTAAAGAAGTGTGCAACACTTCAGGAGGCGTGACTGGGGTGGCCGGAGGCTGGCTGGAGATACCGCTGACCGCCTGCGTCAGCAGGCTCCTGATTGTGGAAAACCTGTATCAAGAAGAGGAGCTTAATTTTTAAACAGAAGACTGTAGAGACTATCTGAAAGGGTTTTGTTCTTGTTTTTTGTAAGGGTGAATAACTTATCCAATTTGCCATTTATAAACACTCTGGCCACAGTGTAGAGGATGGATTAGAGAATCAACTGGAGACTGGAATGTTTCTTTTACTATTGAAGTTAGGCCAGGATAAAAGGAATGGAGGCTTGAAGGCAGGACTGGAGTCATGAGTGAGGGAAGAGGCTAGTGAATACTAGGCAGGGGTATACACTGTTGGCTAATTAGTCATGGAAGAGATTGTAGTTGAGGATAACTCCTAGGTTTCCGCTTTGAAGAGTAACTTGATGGGAATCCCATTATCAAGAGAGTAAATAGAAGAAGGGGGGGAAAATAGGGCAATAAAGATAATGAGTTAATTTGGGGACATGTTAAAGCAGGTAAATGGTTGTATAGCGGGTGGGCAAAAGGAGGTTTACAGTTGTAATACAAATAAATAATATAATAATTAATAAATACCAAGGTAAGAATAAACTCTGTGTTCTGAGTACTCACAACTGTAAACTTACTTTTGCCCGTCCCTGTGTAGAGAGGTCTGAGTTAGAAAAAGTAGATTTGGTGGTCATCAGCTTTATTTAGTAAGTGAATCCATGAATGTCTAGGAGGCTCCAAGGGGGCAAGTATATTGAACAAGAATAACAGAGAGCTGAGAAGCACAGACATATCAGGTGCGGGAGGGAAAGAATCTACCAATAAGTCTCAGAAGAAACATCCAGATAAAAAATGGAGAAATAAAAGGGAAACCAAAGAAGTGGCATAAATGAAGACAAGTTAAGAGTTTTAGAAAGAGGGTGTGGTTAGAGGGAGGTAAGATAATAAAGGTTTACCTGACCTGTGGTGGTGCAGTGGATAAAGCACCAACCTGGAATGCTGAGGTCTCCGGTTTGAAACCCTGGGCTTGCCTGGTCAAGGCACTTATGACAAGCAACTGCTATGAGTGATGCTTCCCACTCCTCCCCTACTCTCTCTCTCTCTCTCACTTCTTTCCAAAATCAATAAGTAAAATCTCTTTTTTTTTAATAGTCAATGTACACTTTTTTTTTTTACAGAGACAGAGAGAGAGTCAGAGAAGGGGATAGATAGGGACAGACAGACAGGAACAGAGAGAGATAAGAAACATCAATCATTAGTTTTTCATTGTGACACCTTCGTTGTTCATTGATTGCTTCCTCATATGTGCCCTGACCGCAGGCCTTCAGAAGACCGAGTAACCCCTTGCTCAAGCCAGCGACCTTGGGTCCAAGCTGGTAAGCTTTTGCTCAAACCACATGAGCCCACACTCAAGCTGGCAATCTCGGGGTCTCAAACCAGGATCCTCCGCATCCCACTGCGCCACCACCTGGTCAGGCAAAAATTTTTTTTATATAAAGAAAGATAATAAGGGCTTCAGGGGAATGGAAGGTGCCCTGGGTTGAAGAACAAATGGGTAGTAAAAAATTGCAGCCCAAGGTCACTGGCTCGAGCAAGGGGTTACTCGGTCTGCTGAAGGCTCACAGTCAAGGCACATATGAGAAAGCAATCAATGAACAACTAAGGTGTTGCAACGCGCAATGAAAAACTGATGATTGATGCTTCTCATCTCTCTCTGTTCCTGTCTGTCTGTCCCTGTCTATCCCTCTCTCTAACTCTCTCTCTCTCTCTCTCTCTCTCTGCAAAAAAAAAAAAAAAAAAGATTGCAATGGGTAGCAACAATCAGAAATCATTTTTTTTTTTTTTTTTTGCAGAAGATGGGATATAGTAGAGGGCTCTCCCATTCTGGACCTACATTTTTCCCAAATGACACACCCTAGACTCTTTATTTCTCTTATTCTTTTTTTTCTTTTTTTATTAATTTTAATGGGGTGACATTGATAAATCAGGATACATATGTTCAGAGAAAACATCTCCAGGTTGTTTTGACATTTGATTATGTTGCATACCCATCACTCAAAGTCAAATTGTCTTCCGTCACCTACTGTCTGGTTTCCTTTGTGCCCCTCCCATCCCCCCGACCCCCTCCCTCTTCTTCCTCCCCTCTTCTCCCAGTAACCACCACACTCTTGTCCATGTCCCTGAGTCTCATTTTTTTGTCCCACCTATGTATGGAATCATATAGTTCTTACTTTTTTCTGATTTACTTATTTACTTATTTCCATCCATGTTGTTGTAAAATGATCTGATGTCATCATTTCTTATGGCTGAGTAGTATTCCATAGTATATATGTACCACATCTTCTTTATCCAATCATCTATTGAAGGGACTTTTGGTTGTTTCCATGTCTTGGCCACTGTGAACATGCTGCAATGAACATGGAGCTGCATGTGTCTTTACTTATCAGTGTATTTGAGTTTTGGGGGGTATATACCCAGTAGAGGGATTGCTGAGTCATATGGTAGCAATTTTTTAAGGAATCAACATACTTTCTTCCATAATGGTTGTACTACTTTACATTCCCACCAACAGTGGATAAGGGTTCCCTTTTCTCCACAGCCTCTCAACACTTATTATTACCTGTGTCATTGATAATAGCTAATCTAACAGGTATGAGGTGGTATCTCATTGTAGTTTTGATTTGCATTTCTCTAATAGCTAATGAAGATGAGCATCTTTTCATATATCTGTTGACCATTTGTATTTCTTCCTGGGAGAAGTGTCTGTTCATGTCCTCTTCCCTTTATTTTTTATTTATTTATTTATTTTTACAGAGACTGAGAGAGAAAGTCAGAGAGAGGGATAGATAGGGACAAACAGGAATGGAGAGATGAGAAGCATCAATCATTAGTTTTTTGTTGCGACACCTTAGTTGTTCATTGATTGTTTTCTCATTTGTGTCTTGACCGTGGGGCTACAGCAGATTGAGTAATTCCTTGTTCAAGCCAGCGACCTTGAGTCCAAGCTGGTGAGCTTTGCTCAAACCAGATGAGCCCGCGCTCAAGCTGGCCACCTCGGG
The DNA here is from genome assembly GCF_036850765.1 of Saccopteryx bilineata. Classification (NCBI taxonomy): domain Eukaryota; kingdom Metazoa; phylum Chordata; class Mammalia; order Chiroptera; family Emballonuridae; genus Saccopteryx; species Saccopteryx bilineata. The sequence goes on along the minus strand of NC_089490.1, from coordinate 95,316,795 downwards.
GTCTCGAACCTGGGTCCTCCACATCCCAGTCCGACGCTCTAACCACTGCACCACCATCTGGTCAGGCCTCTTCTCATTTTTTTTATTGGATTGTTTGTTTGTTGTTGAGTTTTATGAGTTCTTTGTATATTTTGGATATTAGGCCCTTATCTGTGCTGTTATTTGAAAATATCAACTCCCATTTAATTGGCTGTTTATTTTGTTGTCAGTTTCTCTTGCTGTGCAAAAACTTCTTAGTCTGATGTAGTCCCATTCATTTATCTTTGCCTTCACTTCCCTTGCCTTTGGAGTCAAATTCATAAAGTGCTCTTTATAACCAAGGTCCATGAGTTTAGTACCTATGTTTTCTTCTATGTAATTTATTGTTTCAGGTCTTATATGTATATTTAGGTCTTTGATCCATTTTGAATTAATTTTAGTACAAGGGGGCAAACTGTAGTCAAGTTTCATTCTTTTGCATGTGGCTTTCCAGTTTTCCCAGCACCATTTCTTGAAGAGGCTTTCTTTTCTCCATTATGTGTTGTTGGCCCCTTTATCAAAAATTATTTGACCATATACATGTGGTTTTATTTCTGGGCTTTCTATTCTGTTCCATTGGTCTGAGTGTCTATTTTTTTTAAAGATTTTATTTATTCATTTTATTTATTTATTTACAGAGACAGAGAGAGGGATAGATAGGGACAGACAGACAGGAATGGAGAGAGATGAGAAGCATCAATCATCAGTTTTCTGTTGCGACACCTTAGTTGTTCATTGATTGCTTTCTCATATGTGCCTTGACCATGAGCCTTCAGTCGACTGAGTAACTCTTTGATTAAGCCAGTGACCTTGGGTCCAAGCTGGTGAGCTTTGCTCAAACCAGATGAGCCCGCACTCAAGCTGGCGACCTCTGGGTCTCGAACCTGGGTCCTCCACTTCTTAGTCTGATGCTCTATCCACTGCGCCACCGCCTGGTCAGGCTGAGTGTCTATTTTTCTGCCAATACCATGCTGTTTTGATTGTCATGGCTCTATAATATAATTTGAAGTCAAGTATTGTAATGTCCCCAGCTACATTCTTTTTCCTTAGGATTGCTTTGGCTATTCAGGGGTTTTTATAGTTTCATAAAAACCTGATTTATTCTTTCATGAAGTTTGATTGTGTATGAGAGAGACAAAATTTGTATTGTTTTGGTTTGCTCATTATTGTCCTAGAAGATTATCTAAATATAAATATAATAAGCCCTCAATATATATGCTGTTCTGATTGATTAAGCATATTAAATGGGCCACAGTTCAAGCTCATCAACAGATCCTTAGTTCAACTGCAAGATTACTTGCAACCAGATTATAATTCCTCTTGCCTAGAGGCCACAAACAGCTGTATCTGTTCTGTGGTAGATCAAGTCCACTGATGCCAGGGAATGATGCAGTCCACTAGTCATAAGTAAATTTGTCTGCTCTTACTAAGTGGAGGTGGTAAGATATCATCAAAAGTTAAGAATTGTGCCTGACCAGGCGGTAGCGCAGTGGATAGAGCGTCAGACTGGGATGAGGAGGATCCAGGTTCAAGACCTCGAAGTCGCCAGCTTGAGCGCGGGCTCATCTGGTTTGATCAAGGCTCACCAGCTTGAGCCCAAGGTTGCTGGCTCAAGCAAGGGATCACTCAGTCTGCTGTAACCCCCGGGTCAAGGCACATATGAGAAATCAATCAATGAACACTAAGGAACCGCAGTGAAGAATTAGTGTTTCTCATCTCTCTCCCTTCCTGCCTGTCTGTCCATTTCTGTTCCCCTCTCTCACTCTCCCTGTCTCTGCCACACAAAAAAATTAAAATTAAAATTAAAATTAATAGAAAATTTTTTTTAAAAAGTTAAGAGTTGCTTGTCCTGGCCAGATAGCTTGGTTGGTTAGAGCATTGTCCAGATATGCAGAAGTTGCTGGTTCAATCACTGGTCGGGGCACATACAAAAACAGATTGATTGATATTTCTCTCTCTTTTTCTCTCTCTGTCCTTTCCTCTCTCTCTAAAATCAATCAATAAGTTTTTAAATGTTAAAAAGTTAAGGGTTATACCTGACCAGGTGGTGGCACAGTGGATAGAGCGTCGGACTGGAATGCGGCAGACCCAGGTTTGAGACCCAAGGTCACCAGCTTGAGCGCGGGCTTATCTGGTTTGAGCAAGGCTTACCTCATGCAAGGGGTTACCAGTCTGCTGAAGGCCCACGGTCAAGGCACATAGGAGAGAGCAATCAATGAACAACTAAGGTGTCGCAACGAAAAACTGATGATGATGCTTCTCATCTCCATTCCTGTCTGTCTGTGCCTATCTATCCCTCTCTCTGTCACTGTAAAAAATAATAATAATAAAGTAAAAAAAAAAAAGTTAAGCGTTACCACAACTCATCACTCCTGAAAAATGTGAAGGTAGATTAAGGAAATTAGGTCCCCAATTTGACAGACTAGGACAGTGGTCCCCAACCCTTGGGCCATGGACCGGTACCAGTCCGTGGGCCATTTGGTACCGGTCTGCAGAGAAAAAATAAATAACTTACATTATTTCCATCTTATTTATATTTAAGTCTGAACGATGTTTTATTTTTTTTTAAATGACCAGATTCCCTCTGTTACATCCGTCTAAGACTCACTCTTGACGCTTGTCTCATAAGTTCAACAATTATATTTAAAAATACAACAGTTTATATACGCTGGTCACATAATTTTATTTCATGTATTTATCCATCCCACCCTAAAGGCCGGTCCATGAAAATATTTTCTGACATTAACCGGTCTGTGACCCAATAAAGGTTGGGGACCACTGGACTAGGATATGGCCTCATGTCTCAGCTATCCTAGGGCTTATGAGTTTTTCAAGGTTCTAAAAACATATATGAGACCTAATTGAACACTTCTAAAATACCCAACTTTCCATTGCTAAATCCCTGCAAAATCAAAGTAAATAAATGTTTAATTAAATGTCAATAATATATAACATGCCAATTAACCAATTGTAACTCAATTCATTTATACACTTAATGTTACATATGAATATAAGCATAAACTGACAACCCAAGCTAGGGGTATTGACTGGTTTGCTTCTTGAAATGTCTCACCTACCTCCAGTCCAAACTGGAAGAATGCCTCTTTTTTCTGTCTTTCTTTCTTTTTCTTTTTCTTTTTTTTTTTTTTTTTTTTTTTTTTTTATTTTTCTGAAGCTGGAAACAGGGAGAGACAGTCAGACAGACTCCCGCATGCGCCCGACCGGGATCCACCCGGCACGCCCACCAGGGGCGAAGCTCTGCCCACCAGGGGGCGATCGATGCTCTGCCCATCCTGGGCGTCGCCATGTTGCGACCAGAGCCACTCCAGCGCCTGAGGCAGAGGCCACAGAGCCATCCCCAGCGCCCGGGCCATCCTTGCTCCAATGGAGCCTTGGCTGCGGGAGGGGAAGAGAGAGACAGAGAGGAAAGCGCGGCGGAGGGGTGGAGAGGCAAATGGGCGCCTCTCCTGTGTGCCCTGGCCGGGAATCGAACCCGGGTCCTCCGCACGCTAGGCCGACGCTCTACCGCTGAGCCAACCGGCCAGGGCTCTTTTTCTTTTTTTTTTTTTTTTTTTTTTTTTAAGCTACTTAAGGTGATAGAGTTAATAAATCCTTTAGATTTCTAACAACTCCTCTCTATTCAGATATACCCTTCCTGGATCTTCTAAATCACAAACTGGCATGCAGCCACAATAAAAATGTAAAAAAAAAAAAAAAAAAAAAAGTCAGTGGTCGAGGAAGTACTGGCCTTTCTCTGACTCCTTGACCATATCTAATACTTGGTGCAGTGGTAAGGGCATGTGACCCAGTGACAGGTTCTGGGTACTTGCACTCCATAGCCTGGTACATAAGAGTTGTACCTCGTTTCCACTCCCTGAAGGTGTCTAAGGGAAGGGTTTTTGCTTTATTCCTGGCTCTATAGATCAGAATAACCCACTAATACATGCATGCACATGCTGGTACACAAAGATAATCTCCAAATATTGCCAGTGCTTCCAAAATCTGAGAAGAGCAAGAATGTATTTCCTGCCTGACCAGGCAGCGCGCAGCGGATAGATCGTTGGGACACAGAGGACCCAGGTTTGAGACCCTGAGAGCGCCAGCTTGAATGCGGGTTCATTAGGTTTGAGCAAGGCTCACCAGCTTGAGCCCAAGGTCGCTGGCTCTAGCAAGGGATCACTTGGTCTGCTGTAGCCCCCCGGTCAGGGCACATATGAGAAATCAGTCAATGAACAACTAAGGAACCCCAATGAAGAATTGATGTTTCTCATCTCTCTCCCTTCCTGCCTGTCTGTCCAGATCTGTCCCTCTCTCGGACTCTCTCTGTCTCTGCCACAAAAAAAAAAAAAAAAAAAAAAAAAGAATATATTTCCTATTCATCTCAAAAAATATTCAGAATCCTGGCAGAAACAGATGGCACAATTTTACTATTTACAAGAGTTTAAAGAACCAAAAATAGACAGTGACATGTCCTGGGGCTAGCAACAGCCCAGAGTGTATCCCATTTCTTGGCCAAAAGGCCAGTGGCAGCTGTAATTTTCAGGATCTGGGACAGTTTGGGACAGAACTTGTCTGAAGCCATGCATCATTGAGAAGTTAAGCACAAAGGCTGCTTAGCCTTATGCATAGCAAGTTGTTCTAATCTTCGAACCATGGCATCTACACAGCGCAAACAACCACCTGAGTGTTAATCAAATAAAATCTGCCCTCAGGGTTTTAAAGCTGACATGGTCCGTAAAATTTAGGGGTTTTTTCTTTCTAATTTAAATCCAATGGGGGTTTCATGTACTCTTTATTGTAGAGAAGATCCAAATTCAAAAACTGAGACAAGAAAGACAGGGTATATTAAAATCAGTGAACTACAGAAGTTTGCAAAAGCTTCATAAAGACTGGGGAAGTTGAACGAAAGTCTTTTTTTTTCTTAAGTGAGAAGCAGGGAAGGAGAAAAACAGACTCCACATGCACCCCAACCAGAATCCACCTGGCAAGCCAAGCCCCCTGTTGGGCAATGCTCTACCCTTGTGGGGCCGTTGCTCCATTGCTCAGCAATGGAGCTACTTTAGCACCTGAAGTGAGGCCATGGAACCATCCTCAGCACCTGGGGCCAACCTGCTCCAATAGAGCCATGGCTGCAGGAAAGGAAAAGATAGATAGAGACAAAGAAGGGGAAGGAGGAGGGGTGGAGGAGAGATGGTTGCTTCTCCTGTGTGAACCCAGGACATCCATACATCAAGTTGATGCTCTACCACTAAGCCAACTGGCCAGGGTAAACTAGAGTCTTAAAAAAAGAAAAGCAACCTGACCAGGAGGTGGCGCAGTGGATAGAGCATCGGACTGGGATGCGGAAAGACCCAGGTTCGAGACCCCAAGGTCTCCAGCTTGAGCGCAGGCTCATCTGGCTTGAGCAAAAAAAAAAGAAAAAGCTCACCAGCTTGGACCCAAGGTCACTGGCTCCAGCAAGGGGTTACTCAGTCTGCTGAAGGCCCACAGTCAAGGCACATATGAGAAAGCAATCAATGAACAACTAAGGTGTCGCAACAAAAAACTGATGATTGATGCTTCTCATCTCTCTCCGTTCCTGTCTGTCTGTCCCTATCTATCGCTCTCTCTGACCCTCTCTCCATCCCTGTAAAAACAGAAAAGCATTACATGCTAGAATAATAAAATGAGAAGGAACCTGTGGTGATCAATTACTTGAAATACAAATTTATACACTTTTTTATCTTAAGAGGTTTTCAAAAGCTATTTATTCCTAATGAAATGTTTTCACACTGACTTACACAAAGATGAGATTCATAAATATATACTACAAAGTATACACAGAATATACAAAAATTTATATAGCAATGGAAACTTGACCTCAGAATTCTATCCTGTGTCCCAGGATGGCCCTGTTGTCCTAAAATTTTAATTTATTCAAAGTTACTGTGGCCTGACAAGGCGGTGGCACAGTGGGTAGAGTGTCGAACTGGGATGCAGAGGACCCAGGTTTGAAGCCCCGAGGTCACTGGCTTGAGCACAGGGTCATCCAGCTTGAGCAGGGGCTCACCAGCTTGAGCATGGGGTTGCTAGCTTGAGCACAGTGTTGCTGGCTTGAAGCCCAAGGTCGCTGGCTTGAGCGTGGGCTCACCAGCTTGAGAGCAGGGTCTCTGGCTTGAGCATGGAATCATAGCCATGACCCCATGGTCACTAGCTTGAGCCCAAAGGTTGTTGCCTTGGCCCAAGGTCGCTGGCTTGAGCAAGGGGTCACTCACTCTGCTGTAGTCCCCCAGTCAAGGCACATATGAGAAAGCAATCAGTGAACAACTAAGGAGCTACAATGAAAGATTGATGCTTCTCATCTCTCTCCCTTCTTGTCTGTCTGTCCCTATTTGTCCCTCCCTCTGTCTGTCTCTCTCTTTCTGTAAAAAAGTTAAAAAATAAAGTTACTGTGAAACTTTCTTCGGCACAGAGCCTGTGCTTTCATTCAGTCTTCTCTTGACATTGACTGTTCTGTTATAAAAGTTATTCAAGATGATCCAACATATTTTTACATGAAAGATTGTGATTGTCTCTGATAATTTAAGACCCCTCAGTTTGATATACACTCTGTTGGCCAGTTTCAATGAAGCAAAGTGATTGTCATTAGCACCAGAAACACAAAGAGCCTCATTCTTATTAGATTGTGGACAGGTCAAAATTCATTATCCAGCCTGACCAGGTAGTGGCGCAGTGGATAGATCATTGTCCTGGAACACAGAGGACCCAGGTTCGGCATCCCAAGGTCTGTGGCCTGAGTGCAGGATCATTGGCTTGAGCGCAGGGTTACTGGCTTGAGTGTGGGATCATAGACTTGACCCCACTGTCACTGGCTTGAGCCCAAGGTCGCTGATTGAGCAAGGGGTCACTGGCTCAGCTGCAGCCCCCTTCACCCCGTCAAGGAACATATTGAGAAAGCAATCAATTAACAACAAAGGTGCTGCAACAAAGAACTGATGCTTCTCATCTCTCTCCCTTCCTGTCTGTCTGTCCCTATCCCTCTTTCTCTGTCTCTGTCTCTCTTGCTAAAAACAAAACAAAACAAAAAAAACATAATACCCTCAAGGTTCATCCATTTGCAAATCACAAGATTTCTTTTTTTGTGTGGCTATATAATACCCCATCGTATATAATATAGCATTGCATTATATATAATATTTGATTTTATATGTAAAATATATATTGATATATATCATATCTTTTTATAAAAATATATATCATATCTTTTTACTCATTCATTCTTTGATAAAAACAGGTTATTTTCATGTTTTGTTTTGTGTGGGGTTTTTTACAGGGACAGAGAGAGAGTCAGAGAGAGAAATAGGGACAGACAGACAGGAACGGAGAAAGATAAGAAGCATCAATCATCAGTTTTTTGTTGCAACACCTTAGTTGTTCATTGATTGCTTTCTCATATATGCCTTGACTGCAGGCCTTCAGCAGACCAAGTAACCCCTTGCTCGAGCCAGTGACCTTGGGTCCAAGCTGGTGAGCTTTTTCTTTTCTTTTTTTTTTTGCTCAAGCCAGATGAGCCAGCGCTCAAGCTGGCGACCTCGGGGTCTCACACCTGGGTCCTCCACATCCCAGTCCAACGCTCTATCCACTGCGCCACCACCTGGTCAGGCTATTTTCATGTTTTCGTTGTTGTAAATATTGCAACAATGAGAGTGAAAATATTTCTTTAAGATAGTAATGTTTTTGTTCAGATGCATACCCAGAAGTAAGAGTGTTGAGGAACCTCCATACTGTATTCCATAGTGACTATATGAATTTACATTCCCACCAATCTTGTACAGGTGCTCTCTTTTCTCCATAGCATCGTCAATACTTGTTATCTCTTGTCTTTTTTAAAAAAAATAAAATATTTTATTGATTGATTTTACAGAGAGGGGAATGGGGGAAAGCAAGAAGTATCAACCCGCCTGACCTGGCGGTGGCGTAGTGGATAGAGTGTCAGACTGGGATGTGGAAGACCCAGGTTCGAGACCCCGAGGTCACCAGCTTGAGCAAGGGCTCATCTGGTTTGAGCCCAAGGTCGGTGGCTCAAGCAAGGGGTTACTCGGTCTGCTGAAGGCCCGCCGTCAAGGCACATATAAGAAGGCAATCAATGGCCTGACCAGGCGGTGGCGCAGTGGATAGAGCATCAGACTGGGATGCAGAGGACCCAGGTTCGAGACCCTGAGGTCGCCAGCTTGAGCGCGGGCTCACCTGGTTAGAGCAAAAAGCCCACCAGCTTGAACCCAAAGGTCGCTGGCTCCAGCAAGGGGTTACTTGGTCTGCTGAAGGCCCGCAGTCAAGGCACATGTGAGAAGGCAATCAATGAACAACTAAGGTGTCGCAATGTGCAACGAAAAACTAATGATTGATGCTTCTCATCTCTCTCCGTTCCTGTCTGTCTGTCCCTGTCCATCCCTCTGACTCACTCTCTGTCTCTGTAAAAAAATAAACAAATAAAAAAAAAAAGGCAATCAATGAACAATTAAGGTGTTGCAATGCGCAACGAAAAACTAATGATTGATGCTTCTCATCTCTCCATTCCTGTCTGTCTGTTCCTGTCTATCCCTCTCTCTGACTCTCTCTCTGTCTCTGTAAAAAAAATAAATAAATAAAATAAAATAAATAAATAAATAAGAAGTATCAACCCACAGTTGCTTCACTTTAGTTGTTCATTGATTGCTTGAAATATGCGCCTTGACTGGGCAAGCCCAGGGTTTCAACCAGTGACCTAAACGTTCCAGGTTGATGTTTTATCCACTGCGCCACCATAGGTCAGGCTCTCCTATCTTTTTGATGATAGAAATTCTAATATGTGTAAGGTACTATCTCATTATAGTTTTTATTTGCAATTTTCTAATTATTAGTGATGTTAACCAACTTCATTTATAACCACTGGCCATGTGAATATCTTTTTGGAAATATTTCCATGCAGGTCCTTTGCCTGTTTTAAAATTAGATTATTTAAGTTTTGTTTTTGTTTTTTGCTATTGAGTTGTATGAGTTCTTTACATATTTTGTATATTTGCCCCATATTAGATACATGGTTTACACATATTTTCTCTCATTTTACAGGTTGCCTTTTCATTTTATTGTTTATTTTGTTGTGCAGAAGCTTTTTAATTTGCTGTAGTCTCACTTATTTTTGTTTTTGTTGCTTGTACTTCTGGTGTAATATCCATAAAATTATTGCCAAGACTAAGGTCAAGGAGCTTTTTCCTATGTGTTCACCTAGGAGTTTTATGGTTGCGAGTCTTACATTTAATGTGAATATCAGTTTTTCCAGCATCATTTATTAAAGGGACTACCTTTCCCCATCGTGTATTCCTGGCTTCCTTGCCAAATATTAGGGGTTCCTTCATATATATGGGTTTATTTCTGGGTTCTTTATTCTGTTCCACGGGTCTATGTTTTTATGCCAGTATTGTACTCTTTTGATTAGTATAGCTTTGTAATATAGTTTGAAATCAGGAATTCTAATGCCTCTAGCTTTGTTCTTCTTCCTCAGAATTGCTTGGCTATTCAGGTCTTTCGTGGTTCCATATGAATTTTAGAATTATATTTTTTCTGTTAAAAATTTCATTGGAGGTCTGACCTGTAGTGGCGCAGTGGATAAAGCGTCGACCTGGAAATGCTGAGGTCGCAGGTTCGAAACCCTGGGCTTGCCTGGTCAAGGCACATATGGGAGTTGATGCTTCCAGCTCCTCCCCCCTTCTCTCTCTCTCTGTCTCTCTCTCCTCTCTCTCCTTCTCTGTCTCTCTCTCTCCCTCTCTCTCTCCTCTCTAAAAATGAATAAATAAAATAAAATTAAAAATTAAAAAAAAATTTCATTGGAGTCTGACCAGGCGGTGGCGCAGTGGATAGAGCATTGGACTGGGATGCAGAGGACCCAGGTTCGAGACCCTGAGGTCGCCAGCTTGAGCGCGGGCTCATCTGGTTTGAGCAAAAAGCTCACCAGCTTGGACCCGGGGTCACTGGCTCAAGCAAGGGATTACTCAGTCTACTGAAGGCCTGAGGTCAAGGCACATTGGAGAAAGCAATCAATGAACAACTAAGGTGTCGCAATGCAGAACAAAAAACTAATGATTGATGCTTCTCGTCTCTCCATTCCTGTCTGTCTGTCCCTTTCTATCCCTCTCTCTGACTCTCTCTCTGTCTCTGTAAAAAATAAAAAAATAAATAATAAATAAATAAATAAAATGAAAAAAAAAATTCCATTGGAAATTTTGTTAGAAATTACACTGAATCTATAATGGCCTTAGGTAGTGTGAAGGTTTTATTTTTTTAATTGTTTTATTAATTGATTTGAGAGAGAGACAGAGAGAAACATCATTTGTTTTTCCACTTAGTTGTGCATTCAATGGGACTTCCCAAATGTGTCCTGACCAGGGACTGAATCTGCAAACTTGACATTTTGGGATAGCGCTCTACCTGACTGAGCTAACTTTCCAGGGCCCTGGACATTTTAATAATATTAATTCTTCTAATCCATGAACATGAGGTAGTCTTCTTTTTATTTGTGTCTTCTTCAATGTCTTTCATCAATACCTTATAGTTTTTAGTCTTTCACCTTCTCAGTTAAATTTATTCCTATGTTTTTTATTTTTGATGCTATTATAAATGGGATGGGGTTTTTTTGTTGTTGTTGTTTTCTGTATTTTTCTGAAGCCGGAAATGGGGAGAGACAGTCAGACAGACTCCAGCATGTGCCCGACCGGGATCCACCCAGCATACCCACCAGGGGGCGACACTCTGCCCACCAGGGGGCGATGCTCTGCCCCTCTGGGGCGTCGCTCTGTTGCGACCAGAGCCACTCTAACACCTGGGGCAGAGGCCGAGGAGCCATCCCCAGCGCCCGGGCCATCTTTGCTCCAATGGAGCCTCGGCTGCGGGAGGGGAAGAGAGAGACAGAGAGGAAGGAGAGGGGGAGGGGTGGAGAAGCAGATGGGCGCCTCTCCTGTGTGCCCTGGCCGGGAATCGAACCCGGGACTTCTGCACGCCAGGCCGACGCTCTACCACTGAGCCAACCAGCCAGGGCGGTTTTCTTTATTCTTTAATATAATTTATAGTTTGTGACTTTACTGTTACAGAAGTTGAAAATATCTAGATTTAATGGCACTGTCTTTAATGAATCATCATTGTCCGTGAAGAATCGTTCTATTCATCTCCAAATCACGGGAAGTTGTATCACCCCTGCAGCCAAAAGGATATGGGGTGGAATCATTTGGTAATGGCAATTTTGAAGACTGAGACTGAACCATGTAAGCTGTTTCTGACGTCTTCTTGAAGTCCTTAAACAGGGAGGGAGACTCTGAAATAGAAACGACATTAAGATAATATTTTTCTTAATCCTATCATTGCCACAAATATCTCGCAACATCAGTTGGAAGACCATTGAACTACTCTCAAGAGAATACAGGTGGCACACCCATGTTTCTTCAATAGAATTACACACCAATATGGGAAAGGAGAATATCTGCAATTCTGTAGAGCCAATATGTGTTGTCATAATAACAATATCTAATTAATAAGGAGTTCACATATATCTTAAACCAGTATTTCCATTCATCTTTCTCACTTATTTTTCACAAAGAGACTGTCTTACATTTTCTTTAGATAAGTCAAGTAGTTAAAGAAGGTCCAATATAAATGCAAATGGTGGGGAAAGTATGTCAAAATTATCAGGGAAGAATTTGAAAAAGGATGCTTTTTTTGTATCAGAATTTGTGACTTTTAAAATAACTCACAAAAATTATGCAGTAGAGTTCCAGCGCATACAGCTCCGTCCACAGGGGTGGATATCTTGGCCAGTGAGTGTCTTCCCCAGGTGGGTAGTTGACAAAATTCCTCCAGCAGTGATCATACTCTAAAGAAGCACAAATCTTGGTTCATTCAACAAACACAAAAGAAAGTTACTTAAAGAAAGCTGAACTTAAATATATACCATATCTATGTTAACAAGCCTATTTGCTACTACAGATGGGCAAGACTCCCCCAGTATCCATAAAAAGAGCAAAGCAGGGCCCTGGCCGGTTGGCTCAGCGGTAGAGCGTCGGCCTAGCATGAGGAAGACCCGGGTTCGATTCCCGGCCAGGGCACAGGAGAAGCGCCCATTTGCTTCTCCACCCCTCCGCCGCGCTTTCCTCTCTGTCTCTCTTCCCCTCCCGCAGCCGAGGCTCCATTGGAGCAAAGATGGCCCAGGCGCTGGGGATGGCTCCTTGGCCTCTGCGCCAGGTGCTAGAGTGGCTCTGGTCGCAACATGGCGACGCCCAGGATGGGCAGAGCATCGCCCCCTGGTGGGCAGAGCATCGTCCCATGGTGGGCGTGCCGGGTGGATCCCGGTCGGGCGCATGCGGGAGTCTGTCTGACTGTCTCTCCCGGTTTCCAGCTTCAGAAAAATGAAAAAAAAAAAAAAAGAGCAAAGCAGTTCATTTGAAGTTGGCTGAGTGGCCATAGTGACAAAGTAGAGAAAGAAGTCATATTTTTATATTTGCTCTGCTATGAATTACAGACCTTGTCTTTCTTCATATTACTTTGAAGTTTTACTTCTGAGATTTCCACTCTGGGGTAATCAATCTCTTGGCCTACAAACATACCACCACCACAGTCTCTCATCAACACTTCAGATTCTTGGTTTATTGTTTTTACCTGGGGCTCTCATGATCTGGATAGTCACACCACTGTTAATGAGGTCCCTGAGTCCTTGTCGGTTTTGTTGATCCAAGTGGTGATAAAGCCTTGCTACATAAATAACTAAAGTCACACCAGGTCTTTGACATAAAAATTCTCTAATAGCCTTGGAGCATTCCCAACAGGGACTCCAGGACAAGAACCAGATGATGGAGCACCTGGTGGATGAACAAAAATGTCTTTCTGAAGCAACTTTTTCTATAAAATTGACTTCTACGTGCTTGGTGGTGTTTTGGCTTGAGTGTCGCCAGATCTTGTGATTCGTGCCCCACCAGATTTCATAGAGCAGACAAGTCTCTTTACGGAGTTCTCTGGGGTCAAAAAATGCTTCAAATTCCCAAGGTTCAATTCTTCTCCTAAAATATAAAAAGCACCCCTGCATTGTCATGCAATTTTTAGAAAAGTTTTAAAAATCATTTTATCGTTCCCTTTTCTATAAGGCAAATCTCAAACTTGACATTTTGGGAAACTTCTTTTTCCCTGTCTTAAAGTTACCTGGGGAGGTCCACTTGAATTATCGAAATTTGTATCACACAGTGAAAAGATTTTTCCCAACTCATGCTATTTGGTTTCCACGCTCTCTATCCCACTGCTTGTTAGTCTTAAATGTGTCCCTTTTCTCCTTATATTCAAATCTTTCTATCTCACTATTAGAGGTGCCATGTCCCAATTGTAAATATTTATTATTCCTAAATGGACCCTAACGAGATTTTTTGTCAAGTGTAGAAGCCTCAAATTACCAACAAAATTCTACTGACCAGCCTGAGAAGAAAGTAATTTAGCCTCAGGATTCCTCCATATTAAATTCTGTATACCAATACCTCAGAAGAAAGAAATTCAACTTGCTCTAAATGGCAGCTTTAGATTTAACACTCTGTGTGTCAAAGCTGTGACTCAGGAGACACGGGACTATGCTGAGGACTCTCCTTTCCAATATGGTTTGAGTTATAAGCTTATTTCATTCTAATATTTCTCACTCGTCCCTAAAGTATTATATTCATTTATTACATAATTTTTCCACCCATCGGGAGGTAATATATCCCTTGACAAAAGTCTCTCTGTTATAATGATATGTCTTGAAAATGGGCATATAATATAAAATAGAAAGCTGAAACCAAAGTGATGAATCAGTTCCTTGCACCTTTCACTAATGACTATAAAAACATGTGATTTAAAGAGAGAATAGCAATCGTAAGACAGAACAAAGCTGGAAGGTAATTTATTTAAACAAAAACCAAAAGGCATAGAAATAAAGACAGAAAAAGCAATAGTCATAGAAAATAAAGTTGAAAAGGAAAAAAAAAAAATGGGAGTGTGGTAAAAGAGGAAGAGAACAGTAAAGAAAGCTATAGTCCGGCGCTGGGCCATTGGCCCAATGGTAGAGCGTCAGTCTGGTGTGTAGCTGTCCTGGGTTCGATTCCCAGCCAGGGCACAGGGCATTGGAAAGGACTCTCCTTTCCAATATGGTTTGAGTTATAAGCTTATTTCATTCTAATATTTCTCACTCACACAGCAGAAGTGCCTATCTGCTTCTTCACCCCTCCCCCTCTCCTTTCTCTCTGTCTCTCTCTTCCCCTGCCGCAGCCAAGGTTCCACTGGAGCAAAGTTGGCCCGAACACTGAGGAGGGCTCCACAGCGTCCACCTCAGGCACTAGAATGGCTTCAGTCTCATCAGAGCAGTGGCCCAGATTGGCAGAGCATCACCCCCGAATGGGCATGCTGGATGGATCCCAGTCGGGTGCATGCAGGAGTCTGTCTCTCTGCCTCCTCATTTCTCACTTCAGAAAAATACAAAAAAAGAAAGGGAGGGAGGGAGGGAGGGAGGGAGGGAGGAAGGAAGGAAGGAAGGAAGGAAGGAAGGAAGGAAGGAAGGAAGGAAGGAAGGAAGAGAGAGAGAAAGAGAGAGAGAAAGAGAGGGAGAAAGAAGGAAAGAAAGCTATGTCCTCCAAATCTTGTGCTGCCAAAGCGAGCACTAGTCCTTGATTCTTTAATACACACTTACTCTTGGTTGAATTAAATGGACAATATGACTGTATTATTCTTACCTCAAAGTGGGATCACCAGTTGAAGGATCTGTTGACCAAGAGATGAGTACGTCAAATAACAGCCATATGCAAATCGAGTTGCTAAGAAAAAAAATGCTCTATTCTTCTAAAGCCATATAAGAAAATGGAGTTAGCCTGACCTGTGGTGTCAACCTGGAAATGCTGAGGTCGCTGGTTCAAAACCCTGGGCTTGCCTGGTCAAGGCTCATATGGGAGTTGGTGCTTCCAGCTCCTCCCCCCTTCTCTCTCTCTGTCTCTCTCTCCTTTCTCTTAGTCTCTGTCTCTCTCTCTCCCTCTCTCTCCTTTCTAAAAATGAATAAATAAAGAAAGAAAATGGAGTTAGAAGAGTCCTGAAATAATTGGATTGGACTAGCTCATTGTATCAGAAAAGCAAGATTTATTATTATTATTATTATTATTATTATTATAGAGACAGAGAGAGGGATAGATGGGGACAGATAGACAGGAACGGAGAGAGATGAGAAGCATCAATCATTAGTTTTTCGTTGCAACACCTTAGTTGTTCATTGATTGCTTTCTCATATGTGCCTTGACCGTGGGCCTTCAGCAGACTGAGTAACCCCCTGCTTGAGCCAGCAACCTTGGGTCCAAGCTGGTGAGCTTTGCTCAAACCAGATGAGCCCGCGCTCAAGCTGGCAACATTGGCGACCTCGGGGTCTTGAACCTGGGTCTTCCGCATCCCAGTCTGATGCTCTATCCACTGCGACACCACCCAGTCAGGCAGAAAAGCAAGATTTTTAAAGGCTCTGCTGAAATCTATTTGCCCAAACCAGGTAATCCTCCCTAAGGTTCCAATAGAATGATTAAATGCAATGGAAATGTCACTGTTCAGAGTCTCCTAGGTGTAATTCCTATTAAGGAAGCATCCTGTACCTCCTCATCATAGCATTTATCATGCTACATTATGATTACCTATTCACATGCCTATAAGGACACCAAATTGTAAATTATGTGAGATATGGATTATGTACATCATGTGCCAGACCCTAACACACTGCCAGCAACATGGTGGTTAGTAATAAATATTTACTGAGTAAATGACTGAATGAATTTCACTATACATCTACTCCACTATAAAATAGCTATCTATCTACCTAAATATATATACATATATCTGTATATATCAATATATTTATATATTTATATCTTATATGTCTATATTTATAATTATATGTTTATATATATATATCAATACATATAGAGAAAGACTGGATTTCTCATACATTGCTGCTGGGAATTTAAATTGGTATAGACAGCCCTGGCTCAGTGCTCAGTGGATAAGCATCTTGTCCAGGTTTGCTGAAATCGCAGGTTCAATCCCTGGTCAGGGCACATACAGGAACAGATTGATGTTCCTATCTCTTTCTTGCTCTCTCCCTTCCTCTCTGTAAAATCAATTTTTAAAATTTTTTTAATTTAAAAAACTCTGTTCTATGACCTGAAAAATGGACCTTAAAAGAAGGAACATTAAGAAAAAAGAAGAAGCTATCGGGAATTGGAGCACTCAGAAAAGAGATGGCTGACACCTTGGAATGAGTGCTCTTCAGACCTTAATCCAACTCAGGGCCCTTGAACCAGATGATTCATTCAAGAAGGGGCCTTATAGAAACAGAGGCCATACCTGCATAATAAGGTCATATTAATTAATGATTGAAAGACACTTCCTTTTTTTTTTTTTTTTTTTTGTATTTTTCTAAAGTTGGAAATGGGGAGGCAGTCAGACAGATTCCTGCATGCACCCGACCGGGATCCACCCAGCATGCCCACCAGGGGGCGATGCTCTGCCCATCTGGGGCATCGCTCTGTTGCAACCAGAGCCATTCTAGCACCTGAGGCAGAGGCCACAGAGCCATCCTCAGCGTCCAGGCCAACTTTGCTCCAATGGAGCCTTGGCTGTAGGAGGGGAAGAGACAGACAGAGAGGAAGGAGAGGGGAGGGGTGGAGAAGCAGATGGGTGCCTCTCCTGTGTACCCTGGCCGGGAATCGAACCCAGGACTCCTGAACGCCAGGCCGACGCTCTACCACTGAGCAAACCGGCCAGGGCCAGACACTTCCTTTAAAGGAGATTAAATAGGCCTGGCCAGTGGTGGCACAGTGGACAAAGCGTTGACCTGGAATGCTGAGGTCACCAGTTCGAAGCCCTGGGCTTGCCTGGTCAAGGCACATATGGGAGTTGATGCTTCCTGCTCCTCCCCCAATCTCTCTCTCTCTCTCTGTCTCTCTCTCTCTCTTTCTAAAAATGAATAAATAAAAATAGCCTGACCAGGCGGTGGCACAGTGGATAAAGTGTCAGACTAGGATGTGGAGAAACCAGGTTCGAGACCCTGAGGTCGCCAGCTTGAGCGCGGGTTCATCTGGTTTGAGCAATGCTCACCAGCTTGGACCCAAGGTTGCTGGCTTAAGCAAGGGGTTACTCGGTCTGCTGAAGGCCCACGGTCAAGGCACATATGAGAAAGCAATCAATGAACAACTAAGGTGTCGCAACGAAAAACTGATGATTGATGCTTCTCATATCTTTCCCTTCCTGTCTGTCTGTCCCTCTCTCTGACTCACTCTGTCTCTGTAAAATAAATAAATAAATAAATAAATAAATAAATAAATAAATAAATAAATAAATAAATAAATAAATGAAGGAGGTGAAGCAGCAGTGTGAAAGAGAGCGTGAGATATCTTCTTAGGATCTACCCCTAGGATACAAGACAAAGATGCCAACTACTTGAGTCAGGATTGTTTCAAGGAGAAAACACACCACCTTTTTAGGAAAGTCCAAGGAAATTAACCACATTCTTCAACTAAATAATATCTTTAGTCTTTCCCCCAACATGACACTTACAAGAGAATTTTAATAGAAAAAATACATAATGGAAAAAAATATTGTTTCTTAAAACCCAAGTCTAATATTTATATTATCTCCAGTCATGCCATGCCCACTTTCTTGCAACAGTCTTCTTACTGGTCTCCTTGCTTCCATTCCAAAAGGCATCAATGCCAGGTAAAGCATTATTTCAGTTATTTCTATGCTATTCACAAGTTCTCCAGAGATTTTTCTGTTACAAAATATCAATAGATCAACCTTAATGTCCTTAGCCTGGCATTCAAGGCCCTTTAGACTATCCCTTCAGATTTGCCTTCTAATTTCACTGTGGATTATTTCCACAAACCCTTCTCTATCCTAACCAGTTTACTCAGTATATTCTAAACACAAGTTTTGTAAATTATTTCAAAGTCTTTGTGTCAACCAATCTAGAATTGCCTTCTCTTGTCAACTTAAATTCTACCCCTCTAGAATCCTCTTCATCCGAAAATTATTTCCTTCCACAGCCTGATGGGTTCACACTTCAGAATCTCCCATGAATGATTCTAAAGTTAACTAACTATACCTCAATTAATTAACATGTCTGAGCTATCATTTCTGTAGTCATCTTAAATTATTATTTAATAGGTGTAGATTTTCCTTAGTTTTTTATTATGATGAAACAAGCATTGATTTTGTGTCATTTGAACAAAATTATTTATGGATGTGCATAGTTAGTATTAATAGTAATAGTGCCTGACCAGGCTGTGGCGCAGTGGATAGAGCATCAGACTGGGATGCGGAGGACCCAGGTTTGAGACCCCGAGGTTGCCAGCTTGAGTGCAGGCTCATCTGGCTTAAGCAAAAAAAAAAGCTCACCAGCCTGGACCCAAGGTCACTGGCTCGAGCAAGGGGTTACTCAGTCTGCTGAAGGCCCATGGTCAAGGCATATATGAGAAAGCAATCAATGAACAACTAAGATGTTGCAACGAAAAACTGAAGATTGATACTTCTCATCTCTCTCCATTCCTGTCTGTCTGTCCCTATCTATCCCTCTCTCTGACTCTCTCTCTGTCCCTATTAAAAAAAAAAAAATAGTAATAGTAAATCTTATTTAACAAAGCACAGCCAGTCACCACTCTGGCAAAATTTCAGCAGATTAATCCCCTTCCTAAATTAATGCCTACAAGGAGGTAGATAATTTTAAAACAAACTGAATAAAACTATATTTTAAAAAGAATAATATTAATATAGTAATCAATAGGAAAGTTGGAAAATGCCCAAGGACACAAGCAGGACACACACACAGAGAGTTTCTGTATTTCTCAAAAATATGAAGCTTACCAGGACCTCGATCCATTGGGCCTTCATCAGAAGCCATGGCAGGCACCGTGTCACTGGATTTCTTCTCCCCGTGGAGCTATGTAGTATGCCGACTGCTCCTGCTGTCAACATGCTTTACATTGTTTCTCCAGGTGTGACCGGTGCCACCAGCTTGAGCAGAGGATGACTCATTCCTGAGTCTCAGGCACTTACTGGATATCTAGATTGTACGAATAGGTAGCAAATTAAGAGAGAACTTGGTGTGGGGTTTGCATCAATGGGTTGACAAGAAAGCTGATGCTGCAAATAATTAATCCTATAGAGTAAATCTCTGATACCTGAATTACAAAGTTCTTCCCTAATAATAGTTTTTTTTCTTCTCTTAATAATATCTCATTTTAAAAAAACTTGTTCTTTAAATTAAAGTTAAGGCAAGACTGACACATGATTCTTTCAGGGAGAGAACAGAGGAAAAACAATTAGAAGAAAGACTAGATCTGTTTCTGTCCCCTGAAGGTTTCCAGTGTTACCTGGTGAAGACTGTGGCCTTGTCCTCGAGCTATTTTTCATAACTTCCTCTTATTTTGCTCTTTGCCCCAAATGCAAAGAGCATTTTCTTGTTGAAAATAGGAGGGGCTCTGATAGATGCAAAATCAGAAAGACTTTGGTCTCTGAGTCAGGTAATTAAGTGACAAAGCTTAGGTGATCTCTCTTCCTTCTTGAAGCTGAAGCTAAATGTAAAGTCAAGTCCACTTACTTTTTTTATCCTTCTCTAAAAGTGGATACTGTACATTTCCCACTTCCTCTGCCTGAGAAATCATGACTACCATGACCCCTGTAGGGCCCTCTGTGCCTTACTTCCTGACATGCAAAACGGGGTGATGACGTGGCTATCCCACAACCTTGTTGATTAAAGAATAACCTGCCAACAAAGCATTGGGGAGATGCCCAGGTGTCTGGGAAAAAAAAGTGTCCCCTTTGTTCAAATGCTCTTTAAAAATATTCTGGGAAAAAGACAAACAGGGTGCTAGTGAAAGTAGATGGGAAGATGCTGAGCCACAGCACTTTGGGGAACTATTAAACATGAACCTATATTAGGCACTTACGCCCGCCCATTGGAGTGGAGAGGGAGAGAAGCCCAGAATGGGAGAGTGCCGTGCATAATCTGACCTCAGGAATACAATACTTTGTGATTTTTCTCTTCTCTGTTGTCCAAATGCGAGAATGCAATGTTAAAATTTGTGACTAGAAAGTATCAGGGGGATCACCTTGTAAAATATATGATAATATCCTGTACTCTTGACACTAATACAAAATTAAATTGAATGTTGTAAAGCCAGCAGCCAAGGCCAGAGCCACTATCACAGCAGCCTTCTGCTCCACGCAGGTTCGCATTGGATTCGGACAGTCGGCAAAGAAACAGCGGAGCCAAAAACTGGTGGGCCATAGTCTTTAATTCTAGCTTTGCACCCGGCGGGCAAGTAAAAATACACACTGGGCTCCAAAACCCAGTCACACTCAGTGCTCACAAAGCTACTGACTTATCCGAGTTTCCTAGAATCAAAGGTTTCTAGCTCACCAGACTTATTCACCTCTGTTCCCCATCTCCTTCCTTATCCCAGATACAAACTCTACACAAACTGGCATCTCACTCAGCACTCCGCCATCTTGGCTGCTTCTCCTGGCCTCCTCCACGTGGCCTTTCTCTGCTCTCCTCTGCTCTCTCTTCTAATCTCAGGAACCGAGAGCGCAAACTCCGGTTTTGCCCCCACTTTATACTGTAGCTTCACAACCTCTAATCCAATATACAAAGTAGGGAAGTCTCTAATACAAAGTCACCTCTGAGGCATGATTGGATTGTACCACCCTACATCAAAAAAGGGTGGGAAAGGCTTAATCCCAAAACCAAGCCCCAGGCTACAATTCTCAACACACATTAATATCACCTGGGCAAAGGCCTCTTTAACAAAGTGAGCATAATACATTTTATCTGCCCAACAAATGTAAACTGTAATTGAAAAAAAAAAGGTTTTTTTATTATTCAGTGAGAGGAAGGGAGGCAGAAACAGATTCCTGCATGTGCCCTGACTAAGAAGCACTCGCAAGCCCACCGGGGGATGATGCTCTGCCCATCTAGGGCATTGCTCAGCAACCAAGTTCTTCTTAGCGCCTGAGGCAGAGGCCATGGAGCCATCCTCAGTGCCTGGGGTCAACTTGCTCCAGTTGAGCCATGGCTGCAGGAAGGGAAAGAGAGAGAGACAGCAAGAGGGGGAGGGGTGGAGAAGCAGATGGGCATTTCTCCTGTGTGCCCTGACCAGGAATCAAACCCAGGACTTCCACACGCCAGGCCAATGATCTAGCACTGAGCCAACCAGCCAGGGCCTGAAATTTTTTTTTGATTAAAAAAAAAAAGTGAACACTATACATATCTTTATTGCCAATTCCCCCTGTTGCCCAAAACTGGGTCAAGCTCTTCTTGGTTTTAGTACATACTCCAGAATTGAGGTCACTCTCAAGACCTAAGGCTCCATCTAGGGTCTTAAATCTACAACCCCTAAACTTTGAATCTCAAATCTTATTATGAACCCAACACTTGAGAGCTAAATAGATTTTTCTTAATTATGAATGTCAAGCTGGAGCCTCCACAAGATAAAGCAGTTGTTTGGAGTGGCAGGTGAGAATTGAAGGAGAAACAGAAGGGCCACATCATACATAAAGGTCTTTCCAAAGCCAAGAATTTTATGTGTGGTAGGTAGAATAATGACTCCAGAGACGTTCACCTTTCAATCCTTGGAACCTATAAGTATGTTCCATCGAAAGATAAAAGTAACTTTGAGGGCCCTGGCCGGCTGGATCAGCGGTAGAGCGTCGGCCTGGCGTGCGGGGGACCGGGGTTCGATTCCCAGCCAGGGCACATAGGAGAAGCGCCCATTTGCTTCTCCACCCCCCCCCCCTCCTTCCTCTCTGTCTCTCTCTTCCCCTCCCGCAGCCAAGGCTCCATTGGAGCAAAGATGGCCCGGGCGCTGGGGATGGCTCCTTGGCCTCTGCCCCAGGCGCTAGAGTGGCTCTGGTCGCAGCAGAGCGACGCCCCGGAGGGGCAGAGCATCGCCCCCTGGTGGGCAGAGCATTGCCCCTGGTGGGCGTGCCGGGTGGATCCTGGTCGGGCGCATGCGGGAGTCTGTCTGACTGTCTCTCCCCATTTCCAGCTTCAGAAAAATACAAAAAAAAAAAGTAACTTTGAGGAAGTGATTAGATATTGAGGGAGGAAGCTGATCCTGGAACATCTGGGCATTCCCAATACAGTCACACAAACCCTTAAAAGAAGGAAGCAAAAGAGCCAGTCAGAGAAGGAATGAAGATGGAAACAGAGATGTGAGTGATGTCATTACTGTCTGGAAGGGAATCATGAGTCAAGGAATGAGGACAACCACCAGAAACTAGAAAAAGCAAGGAAATGGACTCTTCCCTACAGCCTCATGAAGCAATGCTGCCTGATGGCATCTTGACTTTAGCCCTATGAGACCCTATTTTGCCCTCCTGACCACCAGTGCTGTGAGATAATTTACATTGTTTTACACCAAGTTTGTGGATATTTGTTATAGCAGCTACAGGAAACTAATACAGTAAGACACACCCACAGGTGACACAGGTATAGCAGTTAAGGTGGTGTATAATTTAAATTTGTTTCTAATGGAATTCTTATTTCATGCTTGATCCATCTTCTGTTTTGTTTAGAAAACTCAGAACTACCAGATGTGATAGACTGTCATGGCATTCATTGTTTATAAAAGAGATCGAAGATAGGTCAGTGTCCTGCTCCTAGAAATTTATGAGTTTATAGAAATGTATCATTGGGAACATTTGAGATTGTACCTCCTAGCATATATCATCTTTGGTCCAAATAAATGCATAAAAATTTAAAAATAGTAATAATAAATAAACATATATGCATATACTTATATAACCATTCCACAATCAAGATATTTAAGATTCTTGTCACCCAAAAAGTTCTCAATCCTGCTACTCCCTGTCCCCAACAGTCACTGACATTTCTGTCACTATACACTAGTTTGGACTGTTTTGTAATTTCACACAAATGCCATCATGCAATGTCTTTGTTCAGTTTTTCTGTAAAACTGATGTATATGATTAGGTGTGCCAGAGGGCAATTTTTTTTTTCTGGTTAAATTCCTTTGTATGAGTAAACTACAATTTGTTTATTCATTCAACCACTAATGAACTTTGGGTTATTTCTCATTTAAGGCTATGATGCATAAGGATGACATAAACATCGTGTACACTTCTTTATGTAAACATTCTTTTCTCTTCTCTTGGGTAAAAAATTTAGGAGTGGAATTGATGGATTAAATTGGTAAGTGTTTGGCCTGACCTGTGGTGGTGCAGTGGATAAAGCGTCGACCTGGAAATGCTGAGGTCGCCGGTTCGAAACCCTGGGCTTGCCTGGTCAAGGCACATATGGGAGTTGATGCTTCCTGCTCCTCCCCCTTCTCTCTCTCTCTCTCCTCTCTCTCTCTCCTTTCTAAAATGAATAAAAAATAAAAAAACAAAAAAAATTGGTAAGTGTTTATTTAACTTTTAAGAAAATTCCCAATTGTCCTGGCCAGATAGCTCCATTAGTTAGAGCACCATCCCAAAGCACAGAGGTTGCTGGTTTGATCCAGTCAGGACACATCTAGGAACAGACTAATGTTCCTGTCTCTCTCTCTCTCTCCATTCCTCTCTCTAAAATCAATAAAATAAACATTTTTTTAAAAAAGAGAAAAGATAATGCCCAATTGTTACACCAGTTTATGGTTTCAACAGGAGTATATGAGTTCCAGTTGCTCAACATCCTCACCAACAGTTGGTCATGTCAACTATTTATTTATTTATTTATTTAATTTTGAGAGTACATGTGGGTGGAGTGCAGAGTGCATTCCTCGCAGCTGTGGCTGATGCAATGCTGTGAGAATACTCCAGCTCCCAGAACCCTCCTGGGCACACCCAGGAAGGGAGCTCACCCGCTATAAGGAAGTGACTTAGCGCCAACCATGCAGCTCTCTGATCTTTTCAGCCATTGGCTTTGAGGAACACGCTGTAACACCCTATAGGCTGAACCTGTGCATATAAGCTAGCTTACTTCCTGAATAAAGTAGATCTGGTCCCCAGCGTTGGGTGTTTGCGTCTCCGTCGTCCTCACCCCCGGCAGGACTGTCCACAAGTACGTCTATTAAAGCTGGGGACAGTGAAACAAGGAAGGGCTTAGGATAGAAGAAGCAACCGGAGACAGGGGGAGTGAACACACAACATGGTGTACAGAAGATGCATTGTAGAATTATGTACCTGAAACCTGTATAATTTTGTTAACCAGTGTCACCACAATAAATCCAATTAAAATTTTAAATAAATAAATATTTTTTAAAAAAAAAAAGTAAAGAAGAAGAAGTAACGGGAAAGAACCTAGCCAGGGCTGCTGGCTCTCTAGAAACATTATGGGAAAGAAGTGAGCCGGGGCGGGGCTGCTGTCAGCTCACTGGAGAGTCAGAGAAAAGGGGGACTTGGTGACAGTTTCAGGGTTTTCCCTTGGGACAAGCTGCTACTGCCCATTGCTCCCCTGGTTGCAAGTCTCATAGGGTCCCTTAGGAGATGCACACCAAGAAAGGAAAGGTGCAGACGCTCCTGGGAAGGTAGTGTCAACCTTTCCAGTTGCAGTGATTTTTGTGGATGTGTGGTAGTACGAAACTGTGATTTTAATTTGTACATTCCTATATTAATGATGTCGAGCATTTTTTCATGTGCTTATTAGTTATTTCTGTGTCATCTTTTCCAAAGTATTTTTAATTATTTCATTCATTTTTTATTAGGTTGTCTTCTTTAGTTGTAAGCGTTCTTTATATATTATGGATGCAATTCTTTTGCAATGTCTAGGTATATATTTTTCTCAGTCTCTGGCTTGCCTTTTCATATCTTTTGTGCTGTCTTTTGAAGAACAGAAGTTGTCAATTTTTTTTATTATTCATTTTAAAGAGTCAGGGGACACACACACACACAGAGAGAGAGAGAGAGAGAAGGGAGAAAGAACAGGAAGCATCAACTCCCATATGTGCCTTGTCCAGGCAAGCCCCAGGTTTTGAACTGATAGCCTCAGTGTTCCAGGTCAAGGCTTTATCCACTGCGCCACCACAGGTCAGGCCCAGAAGTTGTCAATTTTAGTGAAGTTCAACTTATCAACTTGTTTTTTGTGCTTAATGCCTTTTGGATCTTGTCTATGAAATCATTACCTACTCAAAGGACATAAAAAATGTTTTTCATTTGATTGTAAGTAGTATTGATTTCTAAATGTTGTTTTGACTCTTCATTGGTGGTATATAGAAATAGAATAGATTTTTGTATGTTGACCTTGTAACCAACCTGTGAACTTGCTAAATGTACTGTTTTTAATAGGTTTTAAACTGTAAGATTCCTTATGGTTTTCCGGGCAGATAATCATATTCTCTGCAAATAAAGCTAGTTTTACTTCTTCCTTTTCTCATGTATGCCTTTTCATTTCTTCTTCTTTTTTTTTTTTTTTTACAGAGACAGAGAGAGAGTCAGAGAGAGGGATAGCTAGGGACAGACAGACAGGCACAGAGAGAGATGAGAAGCATTAATCATCAGTTTTTCGTTGCAACACCATAGTTGTTCATTAATTGCTTTCTCATATGTGCCTTGACCGTGGGGCTACAGCAGACCGAGTGACCCCTTGCTTAATTAAGCCAGCGACCTTGGGTCCAAGCTGGTGAGCTTTGCTCAAACCAGATGAGCCCGCGCTCAAGCTGGAGACCTCGGGGTCTTGAACCTGGGTCCTCTGCGTCCCAGTCCGACGCTCTATCCACTGTGCCGCCACCTGGCCAGGCCCTTTTTATTTCTTCTTGCTGCCTTATTGTGATGGCTAATTGTCGCGGTCCAGCCACAATGAGTCTATTACGGGGTACCGAACAGGAAAAGGTATGAAATTGAATAAATGATAGAGACTTAAAGATATATACATACAGATGGGTTCAGGAGGACACCACGGTGAACAGTCTCTCTACTGTTCCTGAGCCATAATGTAAGGTTTCCCAAAAGCGCATCCGCCTTTATTCATGAAAAAACGTGGCCATTAGCAATTCAATTAAGTTTCCAAGGCAACTCAAAGACAACCTCCACCATACCACTCACATCTAACTTTCCAATAATAAGAAACTAGCTTCCAGACTCTTTCGAAGAACAGGGTGAGACAAACGAGAATCAGATGTAGCTCTTTGTTAATTAGGCAGATGAGGTGGAGGTTGGGCCCAGCACCTCTGTCCAGATTGCAAAAATACCCTGTTTATTTATTCAGTCCCCAACAGCTAATGAGTCCAAATAAAACATTCAACAGTGAAGGTGAGAGTGAATATTCTTTTTTATGACAGAGACAGACATAGAGAGGGACAAATAGGAAGAGACAGACAGGAAGAGAGAGAGAGGAGAAGCATCAACTATTTGTTGCGGCACCTTAGTTGTTCATTGATTGTTTCTCATATGTGCCTTTACCAGGGGGCTATAGAAGACTGAGTGACCCCTTGCTCAAGCCAGCGACCTTGGGTCCAAGCTGGTGAGCCATGCTCAAACCAGGTAAACCGCACTCAAGCTGGTAACCTCAGGGTTTCAAACCTTGGTCCTCCTTGTCCCAGTCCAACGCTCTATCCACAGCCACTGCCTGGTAGGGCAAGAGTGAATATTCTTGTGTTGTTCCCAATCTTACTGAGAAAGCATTCAGTTATCCACCCTTAAGTATGATGATAGCTGTAAGTTTTTCACAGATGCCTGTTTTTAGGCTAACAAGATTTTTTTCTATTTCTAGTTCTATTTTTATCATGAATGGTTACAAATTTTGCCACATTTTCTTTTGCATCTGTTGGAATGATTATAGGATCTCCTCATTTTTTGCTAATGTTCAATAGCCACACAATATTGTCTTATAATTTTTCTAATTTTATTCATATTTATGATTTTATTGTTTTAATCTTAATTTTTTAAAAAAAATATTTTTTATCCCTTGGAGCATATAGAAGATCTCTACACAGAACTAAACCCATACATCTATCTATGGTCAATCTGAGGCAGGATAGTAGGAAAGTAGGAAAATTCCTGGGCAAGTGCAATAGGAAAACTGAGACAAGATCATTAAAGAAGGCCAAACAAGCTGACCAACTTACAGGCAGCTAGTAAATTGCAAGACCTTATCTTCTCTTACGAAGGACACTTGAGAACAAATGGTTTATACCACTCCTCTCTGACCAGAGAATAAAGAGCTTCAATCACTTTTGTCAGGAAGATAGAGGACAGAGACCCAATTAATGCCATTTGTGCCTGTCAAACCCAAGGATAGATAGTGTCAGGGGAACAAATAACAAAAACCCAGTTAGAGCCAGACAGATCTAAGATAAAGTAGAACAGTGAAGCGGACCAAATAATAATCCCAAACTCTGCTACAGGTTCATTTTGATGCATCGGCATATTAAAATGCACTTGGAAAGCCAACATATTCTGCTGAAATCCTCCCCTAAGACTCTCGCCTGCAGAAAAGAGATAAACACCCTCCAGACAAAGACTTAGTGTGGACTTGTTCTAGAGCATGCCTCGACTCTTTCTCAGGCATACACTTTTATTTCCTTTCTCTTAAACTTTAAGGGTCCCCATGCGACTTGCAAACAGGGAAGCAGAAGGCAGCAGCAGTGCGTCCCAGGCTAGCCTCCTGAACCTGTCTCCAAGGCCGCCTTTTCTTTGACTTCCTAGTAAGCTAACATCAGCCTCCCCTTGGCTCACTCTGTCAGTGTGACCTTTACTTCCCAGTGAGCTAAAAACAGCCCTGCCTTAGCTCGCTTCCTTCATATGCTTCTCGGGAGCCAAAGCAGAGCCCCGCCTGGGCTCTCTCCTGTTGCTTCTTCTATCCTAAGTCCTTCTTTTGTTTCATGGTCCCCAGCTTTAATAAACATACCTCAAAACCACCAGGGCTCATGTTATAAAATCTTTCCTGATTAAAGTCAAGAACCCACACACTACTGGCCAGACTGAGGCAGATCAACTCCAGGCGCAGTTCTCATCCAGTAATACATTGATTTTATTTACTTTTTGAAATTTTTAATCGGGATGAAAACACATATCAAATTTAATACCTGAAGAGAGGGGATAATAGATGAGGGTAAAGAAACTTTAAAATGGGTTACATAATAACCATTTTTAACTATATCGTTTGATAGTGTGGACTACATTCACATTGTTGTGCAACCTATCTACAGAACTTTTCCATCTTGCAGAACTGAAACTGTATATGTATTAAACAACAACTCCTGATTTTCTCCTACCTCAGCTCCTATCAACCATCATTCTACTTTTTGTCCCTATGAATTTGACTACTTTAGAAATCTCATATAAGTCAAATAATACAGTACTTGTCTTTTGTGACTGGCTTACTTCACCTAATATAATGTCCTCAAGGTTCATTCAAGTTGTAGCGTATGACAAGATTTCCTTCCTTTTTAAGGCTGAATAACATTCCATTGTATGTATGAAAAGATGCTCAACTTTACTAATCATTAAGGAAATATAAGTCAAAACCACTATGAGTTACTACTTCATGACCACTAAGACGGCTATAATAAAAAAAAAAAAAATGACAATGGCAATGTTGATAAGGATATGGAACTAGCATGGAATTGCTGGTAGTAATAGAAAATGGTGCCGTCACTCTGGAAAACAGTTCCTTACATTAAACATAGAGTAGACCATATGATTTGGTGATTCTAAGAGAACTGAAAACATATATTTGCCTGACCTGTGGTGGCACAGTGGATAAAGCATCAACCTGGTATGCTGACGTCACTGGTTTGAAACCCTCAGCTTGCCCGGTCAAGGCACCTATGGGAGTTGATTCTTCCTGCTTGTCCCTCCTTCTCGCTCTCTCTCTCTTTCCCTTCTCCTCTCTAAAATGAATAAATAAAATCTTAAAAATAAATAAATAAAATATTTTAAAGAAAAGAAAACATATATTCACACAAAAACTTGTACATGAATATTTGTAGTAGCATTATTCCTAATAGCCAAAGGTAGCAACAATGCAAATGTCCATCAACTGCTAAATGGATAAACAAGTTGTCAAATATTCACACAAAAGAATATTATTCACCCTGGCCGGTTGGCTCAGCGGTAGAGCGTCGGCCTAGCGTGCGGAGGACCCGGGTTCGATTCCCGGCCAGGGCACACAGGAGAAGCGCCCATTTGCTTCTCCACCCCTCCGCCGCGCCTTCCTCTCTGTCTCTCTCTTCCCCTCCCGCAGCCAAGGCTCCACTGGAGCAAAGATGGCCCGGGCGCTGGGGATGGCTCTGTGGCTTCTGCCTCAGGCGCTAGAGTGGCTCTGGTCGCAACATAGCGACGCCCAGGATGGGCAGAGCATCGCCCCCTGGTGGGCAGAGTGTCGCCCCATGGTGGGCGTGCCGGGTGGATCCCGGTCGGGCGCATGCGGGAGTCTGACTGTCTCTCCCTGTTTCCAGCTTCAGAAAAATGCAAAAAATATATATATATATTATTCAGGGGACACTAGAATTTATGTACATCCAATAAATTAAAATATAATAAAATTTTTTAAAAAGGATATTATTCACTGATAAAAAAAAGAATGGAGTACTAATGCATACTACAACATAGATAAAGCTTGAAAAAATTATCTTCAGTGAAACAACCCAGTCATAAAAAGCCACATATTGTATAGTTTCATTTGTAAGAAATTTCCAGAATAGGCACATCCTTCTTTAATTCAAATGGAGTCACTCCACCCTGTCATTTTTCCATTTGCATTCTGCTTATACCTGTGGTAGTTATATCTTTCCTTTTAAAATAGCTATTGATTCTATTATTATTGTTCCAGGAGACTTTGGGCAATTACCCTTCTAGGAGCCTAAAGCCCCTCATATCAATCACTGCAAAATTATGATTACATGTGGGGGAGGGTGTTAAGAACAAAAATAATAAATTATGGCCTGACCAGGCAGTGGTGCAGTGGATAGAGTGTCGGACTGGGACACAGAGGACTCAGGTGCAAAACCTGAAGGTCACCGGCTTGAGCATGGGCTCACCAGCTTAAGCGTGGGGTCACTGGCTTGAGTGTGGGACCATAGACATGACCCCATAGTCTCTGGCTTGAGCCCAAAGTTCGCTGCCTTGAAACTCAAGGTTGCTGGCTTGAGCCCAAGGTCTCTGGCTTGAGCAAGGGGTCACCCTGCTGTAGCCCCTGGGTCAAGGCACATATGAGAAAGCAATCAATGAACAACTAAGGAGCTGCAACAAAGAACTGATGCTTCTCATCTCTCTTTCTGTCTGTTCCTATCTGTCCCTCTCTCTGTCTCACTCCCTGTCTCTCTTGCCAAAAAAGAAAAAGAAACAGATCTTGCCCTTTCCTATTAAAGCAGATTCAGATCTTAAACACATGCTCCGAGTATTTCACTCACAAGCAAAGCACAGAAAACTTTTTTTAATTGAATTTATTGGAGTGACGGTAATTAATAAAGTTATATAGATTCCAGAGGTACAATTCTATAATACATCATCAATACTCAGTATTGTGTGTTCACCACCCCAAGCCAAGTTCCCTTCCATCACCATTTATCCCCCACCTTTACTCTCTACTGCCTCCCTCCACCCCCTTTCCCTCTGGTAATCACCATAATGTTGTCTGTCTATGAGGTTTTGTTGTTGTTTTGCTTAATCCCTTCACCTTTTTCACATTTAGTAATAATAGTTGAAGTGTTTAATATTGTTTTGAGTAGAGCCTGTCCTGTGGTGGCACAGTGGATAGAGTGCCAACCTGGAACGCTGAGGTCCCAGGTTCAAAATGCTGGGCTTGCCAGGTCAAGGCACAGCTAGAGTGAAGCAACTACTTCTTACCACCCACGCCTTCCTCTCTCTGTAAAATCAATAAATAAAATATTTTTTAATGTTGTTTTGAGTAGGCAATAAAGTGGTGAGGAAATAACCCTTGTCCTGATTTTTATGCCTCACTTATTTTTTTTTTTATTCAGCAAGAGAGAGAAAGACAGGAAGGGAGAGAGATGAGAAGCATCAACTCATATTTGCTGCACCTTAGCTGTTTATTGATTGGTTTCTCATATGTCCCTTGACCAGGGGACTGCAGCCAAACCAGTGACCCCTTGTTTAAGCCAGTGACCTTGGGCTCAAACCAGCAACCTTTGGGCTCAAACCAGCAACCATGGATCATGTCTATGATTCCATGCTCAAGCCAGAGACCCTGCACTCAAGCTGGTGAGCCCTCACTCAAGACACTGACATTGAGGTTTTGAACCTGGGTCCTCAGTGTCCCAGGCCAATATTCTATCCCTGCGCCACTGCCTCGTCAGGCGTGAAGAATATTAATATGAGCAGAACGGTCTGAAATGACTAGAATTCATCTAGTATCTGGACTTAGAAATTAAAAAATCTTGTCACTTATAACTAATTCTTTTCCTCTGATTTCCCAATACACATTTAGATGATTACTAGGTTTCCACGTGTAATTTTCTATCAAACACATTGTGCTTGCTGAATCTTCTTTGGCATCTTACTGTGAACTCATACATTGATCACTGGTTCACAGATGAAATTTTATGAATTTTTTATGCTAATGAGACACCTTGTTCAAGTCTGGGCCCACAAAACAGAGGACAGAACTGAGGCTGCATAAGCCCCACCAAAGCCCTGTCACCTTTACCAAAACAACCATCCATCTTCTGTTACATTAATTTCTTAGCTCTTTCTTTAACAAATATAATCTGTCTCTGGCTGGACAGTTTGATTGATTAGAGCATCGTTCTGAAGCGCAAAGGTTGCCAGTTCAATACCTGGTCAGGGCATATACAGAACAGATCGATGTTCCTGTCTCTCTCCCTTCCTCTAAAATCAATAAAATAAACATTAAAAAATAAATATAATCTGAAAATGCTTTGTAAACATATTGATATAGATTACTATTGTTGGCATCACCCTGATTGTTCCACTAACTTGTTCTAAATGATGATTTGTCCGAAGTTAGCCTCACACTGATATCTATCAGAGAACAGTGTTTCTGACTCAAATGATGCATTGTCAGGGTGAAGGCTTTTTTAATTAACGGTAGACATGATTCCAAAAAGTATAGTCTTGAGAATGTTTTTTGTTTCTGTTTGTTTTTTTGTTTTGTTTTGTTTTGTTTTTTACAGAGACAGAGAGAGAGTCAGAAAGAGGGTCAGAGAGAAACAGACAAACAGGAAGGGAGATGAGAAGCATCAATTCTTTGTTGCAGCACCTTAGTTGTTCATTGATTGCTCTCTCATACGTGCCCCAACCAGAGGGGGGGGGGGGGTATCAGAGCAAGTGACCTCTTGCACAAGCTAGCGACCTTGGACTCAAACCAGCAACCATGGTGTCATGTCCATAATCCCAAACTCAAGCCAGCAACCTCGCACTCAAGCTGGTGAGCCCACGCTCAAGCCAGGTGATCACACACTCAAGCCGCAACCCCAGGGTTTCTAGCCTGGGTCCTCTGCGTCCCAGTCCAACACTCTATCCACTGAGCCACTGCCTGGTCAGTTTTAAGAATGCTTTTTAAAGATCAATTTTGTTCGTGTTCAAGGAAGTACACTCTAATCTCTATATAGCCTATTCATTATCCTTACAAATTGTTCATATTCACTGCTGCCCTAGCTAGACAGATTGTTAAGAGATTCTATGTTCATTCTATAGAAATGATTCTAACAATTTATTTGAATGTCCTGTGTCCAATAACAGCATAATGAATAAATGAATTGTGTGATATCCTTGTAATGGATTGATTAATCAGCAATGAAAAACATCAATTAGGCAGACTCTCTCTGGAGCACAGCCATGTCTTTCTTCCCTGTCAGGCATGCATCTTTATTTTTCTCTCCCAAACTCTAAGGGGCCCCATAAGACTTGCAACCAAGGGAGCACTGGGCGGTGGCAGATTGTCCAGGGTTAACCCCCTAAACTTGTGCCAAGCTGCCCTTACCTCTGACTCTCCAGTAGGCTGACAGCAGCCCCGCCCCGGCTCACTTCTTCCCTATACTGTCTCTAGAGAGCCAGCAGCCCCGCCTAGGCTCTCTCCCATTGCTTCTTCTATTCTAGATCTTTGTTTCACTGTCCCCAGCTGTAATAAACATCCTCTCAAAACAAAAATAAAATAAAATAAATTATATCGACCTGCAATAATTTCTGTAATAATAAAATGAGAGAGAAAAAGATAGAAAAATAAACTCCAATAGGGTTTCTATAAAGTTTACATTTTCATGAAGTTATGCTTTATGCTGTTCATGGATCCAAGCACATGTAGTAAAATTACAAAGACATGAATGAGAACAATGAACATCAAACTCAGGAGGGTGAGTCCATTAGAAGGATGGAAAAAGAGACTGGAGGATTATACAGGCATTGTCACATGTATTTGTAATTGTAATAATCTACACTTTAAAAAAAAACAAAAGATCAGGTGAAAAGTTATAACAATAATCCAGGGAGAATGGTGAGGTTGATTTAAGGCAGTGGTCCTCAACCTTTTTTGGGCCACAGACCTGTTTAATGTCAGAAAATATTTTCACGGACCGGCCTTTAGGGTAGGACGGATAAATGTATCATGTGTCTGAGACAAGCATCAAGAGTGAGTCTTAGACGAATGTAACAGAGGGAATCTGGACATTTTTTAAAAATAAAACATTGTTCAGACTTAAAATATAAATAAAACAGAAATAATATAAGTTATTCATTCTTTCTCTGCGGACCGGTACCAAATGGCCCATGGACAGGTACTGGTCCATGGCCCAGGGCTTGGGGACCGCTGATTTAAGGTATTGAGAACTGGAATTAGAAATTAAAGCAGTGATTCACAAACTTTCCCACTTTAGTTCTCCTAACAAGAGAAGTAAGTAACCGCATACTTCCTGAAATAACTTAACATATCCTATTATGTGTAAAGTTTTATATTTTTTTATTTTTATTTATTTATTTTATTTATTTAGAGAGATAGATAGACAGGAAGGGAGAGAGATGAGAAGCATCAATTCTAGGTTGCAGGACCTTAGTTGTTCATTGCTTGCTTTCTCATATGTGCCTTAATCAGGGGGCACCAGCAGAGCCAGTGACCCCTTGCTCAAGCCAATGACCTTGGGCCCAAGCCAGCGACCTTTGGGCTCAAAGCCAATGACCATGGGGTCATGTCTATGATCCCATGCTCAAGCTAGTGAGCCTGTGCTCAAGCCAGCGACCTTGGGGTTTTGAACCTGTGTCTTCTGTGTCCCAGGCCACTGTTCTATCCAATGTGCCTGGTCAAGGCACATATGGGAGTTGATGCTTCCAGCTCCTCCTCCCCCCTTTTCTCTCTCTGTCTCTCTTCTCTGTCTCTGCCTGGTCAGGCTAGAACTTTATATTTGAAGTCCATATGAATTTTGCATTTTACTCCATAATACATGCATGTTTGTTTGTTCTTTTATTTTGTTGTTGTTACTTTGTGGGGTTTTTGTATTTTTTCTGAAGTGAGAAGCAGGGAGACAGAGAAACTCCTGCATGCGTCCAACCAGGATCCACCCAGCAAGCCCACTAGGGGGCGATGCTCTGCCCATCTGGGCCATTCACTCCATTGCAACCAAAGCCATTCTAGCACCTGAGGTGGAGGCCATTGAGCCATCCTCAGCACCAGGGCCAATTTTACTCCCATGGAGCCTTGGCTGTGGAAGGGGAAGAGAGAGAAAGAAAGAAAGAAAGAAAGGGGGGGGGGAAGGCTGGAGAAGCACATGGGCACTTCTCCTGTGTGTCCTGGCTGGGAATTGAACCTGGGACATTCACACATCAGGCTGATGCTCTACCACTGAACCAACCGGCCAGGGAACATGTTTGCTTTAATATCAATATAGTTTGTATTAATTATAAAAGAGTCTAGCCTGACCTGTGGTGGCGCAGTGGATAAAGCGTCGACCTGGAAATGCTGGGGTCGCCGGTTCAAAACCCTGGGCTTGCCTGGTCAAGGCACATATGGGAGCTGATGCTTCCTGCTCCTCCCCCCTGTCTCTCTCTCCTCTCTCTCTCCCCCTCCCTCTCTTCTCTCTAAAATGAATAAATTAAATAAATAAATAAATAATTTTAATTATAAAAGAGTCTATTTATACTTTTTAAAAACAATTTATAAGTTTTTTATTTTTTATTTTTATTGATTTTAGAGAGAAGAGAGAGAAAAAAAAAAACATCAATTTGTTGTTCCACTTACTGATGCACTCATTGGTTGATTCTTGTATGTGCCCTGACCTGGGATCAAACCCACAAGCTTGCCTGACCTGTGGTGGCACAGAGGATAAAGCGTTGACCTGGAAATGCTGAGGTCACCGGATCGAAACCCTGGGCTTGCCTGGTCAAGACACATATGGGAGTTGATGCTTCCAGCTCCTCCTCCCCCCTTCTCTCTCTCTGTCTCTCCCTCTCCTCTCTAAAATGAATAAATAAAAAATTTTATTTAAAAAAACCCCACAAGCTTGGCACATCGGGATGAGCTCTAACCAACTGAGTTACCTGGCCAGGGTTCAATTTATACTTTGAATTCTGTAATTCCATGTCTATGATGTTTCTAAGAAGATATGAACAAAGCCATACCAGTATTTCACCATGAAAATTCTAAACACATTGTCCGATGATAAACATTTTCTTAAGTAAAATACATATCTAAATAATCAGATGTAATATAGCCATTAAATAAACTATGTAGATATTGGTGATTTTTAAAAATTCTTTAATCATTAAGGCTGTGTGTGTGTATGTGTATGTAATGTGGGACATCACCAATCAGAATGGATTTTCCAGAAAGACAAGTTGTAAATATAAACATATTGATATTTCAGATCCAACAGGTCATAAACCAGATAGGTAGTTTTATTAAAAGAATTACCCCCTTGAAAATTAAAAAAAAAAAAAAAAAAAAAAAAGAATTACCCTAAGAACACTCCGATTCCTCTTTCTGACAGCCTACCCACACCCACATTCATCAACTACCATGTCTTCATAATGTCGCAGAACGACATTGTCGTCATTGTCCTGGTACAGCATGGAAATAGGAGACAGCTTGGTGGGAACACAGACAGCCTGGGGGGTCGCTGGGTCAGCTGCATGCATCAGTGCTTGCATGAAAGCATAATTGGAGCTGTTGAGGGAAGTGGTCAGTGAGAAAGGACAATCTCCATGGCAGTAATTTGCCATGAACCCCTTTGGGGCGATGATCCATTTGTGCCAGCCCAGGTCCCTGAAGTTGATGAATAGCTGGTGACGATGGCAGAGGTTCTTGCAAGAAGCATTAGAGGCAGAGATGGCTGCCCTCCTTTTTCGGGAAGAACGGTGGCACTGCTCAGGGTTGAGGGTCACTACCAGCAGGTAAGCATGAAGAGAACATCTCAGTCTGGCACAGGTGTCCTTAAGCTGAAAGCTCACCCCAGCGTCTCTGTGTCCTTTGACCAGTATCTCTAGGAGCAAACCTAAGTTCTTCTGAGGGTTATTATTCCACTCCTTTACCACATCCAGCAGGTTGAAGTAAAGGACACCTTGAGGCCATGGTACTGACTGCAATACAAACATTTTACCTGGCTTAGGAATGGACTGGCCCCACACCTGAGGCTCATGCACCAGAGACAGGGTCAATTCCAGTTCTGGTCCCAGCTTATAGTAAGTGTTGGGCCCCAGCTCCAGACCCAGCTGGGCCATTGTTAACTCCTCCTTGTCTTTAACTGCAGAAAGGTTGAAGTAGAGGAGCTTCTGTAGGCAAGAGGAGGTTTGGGGAGGGTTCTTGGAGTAAAGAAAGAAACCTAGATGGAACAGAGATGTTAAGAGTCACCATCATATATTTTACTATATATCCACCTATAATATAAATGTCAAATGTTATATGTATATCACATATATAAAGTAAGGACAAAAAATAATCAGTCACACTCAAATGACCTTAGGGGAAGATTTATTTCTTTCATATAATAGATAAAATTTGGCCCTGGCCGGTTTGTTCAGTGGTAGAGCATCGGCCTGGTGTGCAGAAGTCCCAGGTTCAATTCCCGGCCAGGGCACACAGGAGAAGCGCCCATCTGCTTCTCCACCCCTCCCCCTCTCCTTCCTCTCTGTCTCTCTCTTTCCCTCCCGCAGCCAAGGCTCCATTGGAGCAAAGTTGGCCCAGGCGCTGAGGATGGCTCCATGGCCTCTGCCTTAGGCGCTAGAATGGCTCTGGTCGCAACAGAGCAACACCCCAGATGGGCAGAGCATCGCCCCTTGGTGGGCATGCCGGTGGATCCCAGTATGGCGCATGCGGGAGTCTGTCTGACTGCCTCCCCGTTTCCAACTTCAGAAAAATACAATAAATAAAATTTATTGCTCCACCAATTCATACATTCATTGGTTGACTCTTGTATGTGCTCTGACAGGGCAGGTTGGGACAATGGTCCAACTAACTGAGCTAACTGGCTAGGGCCTAATACATTTTTTAACTATAGTTGACATAAAATATATTAGTTTCAGGTGTACAATATAATGATTAGACATTTATACCTTATGAAATGATCACCATAATTCTAGACCCATCTGGCATCATACATACTTATTATTATATTATTGACTATATTCCTTATGCTGTACATTACATTTTTGTATTGATTTTAGAGAAAAAAAGGCCAAAGGAAAGAGCAGAAAGCATCAACTCATAGTTGCTTCTTATACGTGCCTTGACCAGGTAAGCCCGAGGTTTCAAACCACCATCAGCATTCCAGGTTGACAGTTTATCCATTGCGCCACCACAGGTCAGGCTCCCAGGACTAATTCTATAACTGGCATTTTGTATTTCTTTCTTTTTTTTTTTTTTAAACATATTAGTGTATAAAGCTTTGTCCATATATTTTTTTAATATCTTATTTATTGATTTTTTAATTGATTTTTAGAGAGAGGGGAGAGAGAGAGAGAAGAGGGAGGAGCAAGAAGCATCAACTCCCATATGTGCCTTGACCAGGCAAGCCCAGGGTTTCGAACCGGCAACCTCAGTGTTCCAGGTCGACGCTTTATCCCACTGCGCCACCACAGGTCAGGCCATTTTGTATTTCTTAATCCCCTTAAAAACATGGCATGCTTCACAAATTTACATGTCATTCTTGCAGAGGGGCCATGCTAATCTTCTCTGCATCATTCTAATTTTTAGTATTCGTGCTAATAAAGCAAGCACAAGGCCAGAGGTTCTTATCCTCACATGTGCAAAAAATCCCCATGGGGTCCTGTACGGTTCATGATAATGGATGGAAAAAAGAATTATATCTTCATTTTTACTAAACTAAATAAAATTTAGCATTTCTTTCCATTTTGACAATAGTCCTCAAATCCCCCAAATATTACCAGGGCCTATGACACTATTACCAATAGAAAACATAGATATGTTTAGACATTAAGTTGTTGCAAATATCTTAAAATAATACATACATACTACTTTGAAGTTATGGTAGAGTCCCTTCTGTAGGTCCTATTATTTGTTACTTTAATAAACCATCATATATGTTATTACAGTATTTCCCCCATGTATAAGACGCTCCCATGTATAAGATGCACCTTAATTTTGGACCCAAAATTTGAAAAAATATATATTACATAAAGTTATTAAACTCAAGTTTTTTTTTTGTTTGTTTGTTTTTAATTTTTATTTATTTATTTTTTACAGAAACAGAGTGAGTCAGAGAGAGGGATAGACAGGGACAGACGGACAGGAGCGGAGAGAGATGAGAAGCATCAATCATTAGTTTTTCATTGCACGTTGCAACACCTTAGTTGTTCATTGACTGCTTTCTCATATGTGCCTTGACTGCGGGCCTTCAGCAGACCGAGTAACCCCTTGCTGGAGCCAGCGACCTTGGGTTCAAGCTGGTGGGTTTTTGCTTAAACCAGATGAGCCCACGCTCAAGCTGGCACACTCAGGGTCTCGAACCTGGGTCCCACGCTCTATCCACTGCACCACCGCCTGGTCAGGCTGAACTCAAGTTTTATTCATCATGCCTGACCAGGTGATGGCACAGTGGATAGAGCATTGGACTGGGATGGGGAAGGACCCAGGTTTGAGACCCTGGGGTTGCCAGCTTGAGCGCGGGCTCATCTGGCTTGAGCAAAAAGCTCACTAGCATGGACCCAAGGTCACTGGCTCAAGGGGAGGGTTACTCAGTCTGCTGAAGGCCCGTGGTCAAGGCACATATGAGAAAGCAATCAATGAACAACTACGGTGTCACAACAAAATACTGATGATTGATGCTTCTCATCTCTCTCTGTTCCTGTCTGTCTGTTTCTATCTATCCCTCTATCTGACTCTCTGTCCCTGTAAAAAAAAAAAAAAAGTTTTATTTATCATAAAATTCATACAACTCTTCATCACTGTCAAAACTCCCATCCTTGTCCTCATCTGTGTCAGATGACAAATCACTGTCTTCAACAATGAGCGCAAAAACAAGCGAGAAAAAGTGGGAAATACAAGTAAAAAAATCTACAAACACTGTATAAGACGCACCCAGTTTTTAGACACCAAATTTTTGGAAAAAGGTAAGTCTTATACATGGGGAAATATGGTATATACACATTTGTGTTAAAAATATTTTTAGCCCTGGCCGGTTGGCTCAGCTGTAGAGTGTCGGCCTGGCGTGCAAGAGTCCTGGGTTCGATTCCCAGCCAGGGCACACAGGAGAAGCGCCCATTTGCTTCTCCACCCCTCCCCCTCTCCTTCCTCTCTGTCTCTCTCTTCCCCTCCCGCAGCCGAGGCTCCATTGGAGCAAAGATGGCCCAGGCGCTGGGGATGGCTCCTTGGCCTCTGCTCCAGGCGCTAGAATGGCTCTGGATGCAACAGAGCAACGCCCCAGAGGGGCAGAACATCGCCCCCTGGTGGGCATGCCGGGTGGATCCCGGTCGGGCGCATGCGGGAGTCTGTCTGACTGCCTCCCTGTTTCCAGCTTTGAAAAAAATGAAAAAAAAATATATAATTTTAGCCTGAGCAGGTGGTGGTGCAGTAAATAGAGCATCGGACTGGGATGTGGAGGACCCAGGTTCGAGACCCCAAGGTCGCCAGCTTGAGCTTGGGCTCATCTGGCTTGAGCAAAAAGTTCACTGGCTTGGACTCAAGGTTGCTGGCTCGAGCAAGGGGTTACTCGGTCTGCTGAAGGCCCACAGTCAAGGCACATATGAGAAAGTAATCAATGAACAACTAAGGTGGTACAACGAGAAACTAATGATCAATGCTTCTCATCTCTCTCCGTTTCTGTCTGCCCCTATCTATCCCTCTCTCTGACTCTCTCTGACTCTGTAAAAAAAAAAAAAAAATTTTTTTTTAGCCTGACCAGGTGATGGCACAGTGGATAGAGCTTCAAACTGGGATGCAGAGGACCCAGGTTCAAAACCCCATGGTTGCTGGCTTAAGCCCAAAGGTTGCTGGCTTGAGCTGAAAGGTCACTGGCTTGAGCAAGGGGTCATTCTCTCTGCTTTTGCCCCCCATCAAGGCACATGCGAGAAAGCAATCAATGAACAACAAAGGTGCCACAAAGAAGAACTGATGCTTCTCAGTTATTTCCTCCTTGTCTGTCTGTCCCTATCAGTCCCTCTCTCTGTCTCTGTAACAAAAATAAATAATTTTTTATATTGAGATGGTGAACACATAATATGGTATACTAATGATGTATTATAGAATTGTACACCTGAAACCTATGTAATTTTATTAACCAATGTCACCCCAATAAGTTCAATTAATAAATATTTTTATAAATATATTTCAATATTTAATTGATCTGTTTTGAAATTCTAAATACAGCCTGACCAGGCGGTGGCACAGTGGTAGAGCATCAGACTGGGATGTCAAGGACCCAGGTTCGAGACCCCGAGGTCACCAGTTTAAGCCCGAGCTCATCTGGTTTGAGCAAAAGCTCACCAGCTTGGCCCAAGGTCGCTGGCTCAAGCAAGGGATTACTCAGTCTGCTGAAGGCCCGCAGTCAAGGCACATATGAGAAAGCAATCAATGAACAAGTAAGGTGTCGCAATGCACAATGAAAAACTAATGATTGATGCTTCTCATCTCTCCATTCCTGTGTCTGTTCCTGTCTATCCCTCTCTCTGACTCTGTCTCTGTAAAAAAAAAAAAAAAAAAAAATAGAAATACTAAATACTTTATTTGAGGCATATAAACCATTATTCTGAGAAGGGGGTCCACTGGTTTCAACAGAACTGCCAAAGGGACCTATGGCAAAAAAATGTTTAAGAATCCCCTAGGCCGCACCTGGCCTGTGGTGGCACAGTAGATAGATCGTCGACCTGGAATGCTGAGGTCACCATTTCAAAGCCCTTGGTTTGCCTAACTTGTGGTGGTGCAGTTGATAAAGCATTGACCTGGAATGCTGAGGTCGCCGGTTCAAACCTTGAGCTTGCCCGATCAAGGTATATATGAGAGTTGATGCTTCCTGCTCCTCCCCCTGCCCTTCTCAGTTTCTTTCGCTCACACACTCTCTCTTCTCCAACCTCTCTAAAATGAATAAATAAAATTTAAAAACAAACAAACAAACAAAAAACCCTTGGCTTGCCCAGTCAAGACACTTACAACAAGCAACCAGTATTACTTTTTTTTTCTTTTTTGCATCATCTAGTTCTCCTTCACAAATAACATTTTTGGCCTGATGCCACCATTTTATTTGGTTGAGTGGCTCTACCTTAAGTAAGGATTTTCTAAGGTCATTCAGTTTTTGTGGAAAAATTACAACAGAAAGCCAAACATTCTAACCATCCATCACAATGCCTCTTCACTCTCCAGTCTCATTTAAAAGTAAAATTGTCGCCCTGGCCGGTTGGCTCAGCAGTAAAGCGTCGGCCTGGCGTGCGGGGGACCCGGGTTTGATTCCTGGCCAGGGCACATAGGAGAAGCGCCGATTTGCTTCTCCACCCCCCCCCTCCTTCCTCTCTGTCTCTCTCTTCCCCTCCCGAAGCCAAAGCTCCATTGGAGCAAAGATGGCCCGGGCGCTGGGGATGGCTCCTTGGCCTCTGCCCCAGGCGCTAGAGTGGCTCTGGTCACAGCAGAGCGTCGCCCCTGGTGGGCGTGCCGGGTGGATCCTGGTCGGGCGCATGCGGGAGTCTGTCTGACTGTCTCTCCCTGTTTCCAGCTTCAGAAAAATACAAAAAAAAAAAAAAAAAGTAAAATTGTCCCTGGCCGGCTGGCTCAATGGATAAGAGTGTCAGCCTGGCTTGTGGACTTCGTGGGTTCCACCCCCAGTCAGGGGACACATGAGAAGCGACCATCTGCTTCTCTCCCCCTCTTTTCCCCTCCTCTCTCTCTCATCCCCTCTTACAGCCAGTGGCTCAGTTGGTTCAAGCATAGGCCCCAGGCACTGAGGATAGTTCCATTGGTCCAAGCATTGGACCTAGAAGAGGGTTGCCAGGTGGACCCCAGTAGGGGCATATGTGGGAGTTTGTCTATCTCCCCACCCCTCACTTAAAAAAAATTAAAAAGCATTTAAAATTATCCAATTTTTTCCTAAATTTCAACATATCAACTCTCCCTTTCTTTTCATTGACCATCAACTTTTTTTTCCATTGGCCATTTTTGTTCATTGACCATTGTTTTTCTTTTTTTTTTTTTTTTTTAATTTTTTTTAATTCATTTTAGAGAGGAGAGAGAAAGGAAGAGAGAGAGACAGAGAGGGAGAGAGAGAGAGGAGAGAGAGACAGAGAGAGAAGGTGGGGAGGAGCTGGAAGTATCAACTCCCATATGTGCCTTGACCAGGCAAGCCCAGGGTTTTGAACCGGCGACCTCAGCATTTCCAGGTCGACGCTTTATCCACTGCGCCACCACAGGTCAGGCCTCTTTTTTTTTTTTTTTTAAGACTTTATTTATTCATTTTAGAGAGGAGAGAAGGAGGAGAGAGAGAGAGAGAGAGAGAGAGAGAGAGAGAGAAAGAGAGAAAAGGAGGGAGGAGCAGGAAGCATCAACTCCCATATGTGCCTTGACCAGGTAATCCCAGGGTTTTGAACCGGCGACCTCAGCATTCCAGGTTGACACTTTATCCACTGCGCCACCACAGGTCAGGCAACCATTGTTTTTCATTGACCATCTTTTAAAAGGATCAGTCTAGCCCGACCTGTGATGGCGCAGTGGATCAAGCGTTGACCTGGAACTCTGAGGTCGCCGGGTCAAAACCCTGGGCTTGCCCGGTCAAGGCACATATGGGAGTTGATGCTTCCTGCTTCTCCCCCCCTTCTCTCTATCTGTCTCTCTTCTCTAAAATGAATAAAAAAATAAAAATAATTTTTAAAATAAAAAGATCTATGTATGTTTGCTGTATCTACTTCTCACTCATTTCTTTCTGCTTTCTTCCAACTCTTTTACCCTTAACTACTCCACTGAACATCTTCCTTAAAGGTTAACTGTCAGATGCCAGGGTGTTTACACAATTCTTGTCCTTTTCAACCTCTCTGAACAGTTGATCTCTGAATAGTTATGGCTCTAGTTCTCATATATTGGTCTCTCTTTTTACTCATATCACTAAATCACATTCCTTAGGCATGAAAAAAAAACCCAACAGCCAGATGAAAAAGGTAGACATAGTTGATAAGATAAAAAGAAAAACTTATATATTCAAGACACCATTAATAAAATTAGTAACACAGAGAACAAACAAGAATACTCATAGTTGCCTGACCAGGCGGTGGTGCAGTGGATAGAGCGTCGGACTGGGATGCAGAGGAACCAGGTTCGAGACCCCAAGGTCGCCAGCTTGAGCACAGGCTCATTTGGTTTGAGCAAAGCTCACCAGCTTGGACCCAAGGTCACTGGCTTGAGCAAGGGGTTACTCGGTCGGCTGAAGGCCCACCGTCAAGGCATATATGAGAAAGCAATCAATGAACAACTAAGGTGTCGCAATGAAAAATTGATAATTGATGCTTCTCATCTCTCTCTGTTCCTGTCTGTCCCTATCTATCCCTCTCTCTGTCTCTCTCTGTCCCCCCCCCTCTCTCTCTAGAGAGAGAGAGACTTGCAAGTCATTAAGAAAAATGGGTCTCTTTCCCTGCTGCTGCGGAGCTGCACGGAGGTGGAGGCTTGGGTGCTTTCAAGATTTGGCTCTACCCATAACCCACCGCCATGGCCCAGGAAGGCATTGCTGCTGGAAGTGTAATGGGTGTTTATACTG
Source organism: Saccopteryx bilineata (assembly GCF_036850765.1). Classification (NCBI taxonomy): domain Eukaryota; kingdom Metazoa; phylum Chordata; class Mammalia; order Chiroptera; family Emballonuridae; genus Saccopteryx; species Saccopteryx bilineata. Next base: position 95,272,645 of record NC_089490.1, on the reverse strand, counting down.
CTTTACAAGAGGTGCTGAAGACCGCCCTCATTCACGATGGCCTAGCCCACGGAATTCATGAAGCTGCCAAAGCCTTAGACAAGCGCCAAGCCCACCTTTGTGTACTTGCATCCAACTGTGATGAGCCTATGTATGTCAAGTTGGTGGAGGCCCTTTGTGCTGGACACCAGATCAACCTAATTAAGGTTAAGGACAAGAAACTAGGGGAATGGGTAAGCCTCTGTAAAATCCACAGAGAGGGAAAACCCGGTAAAGTGGTTGGTTGCAGTTGTGTGGTAGTTAAGGACTATGGCAAAGAATCTCAGGCAAAGATGTCATCGAAGAGTACTTCAAATGCAAGAAATGAACAAATAGCCTGAACTGTGGTGGCACAGTGGATAAAGCATCAACCTGAAATGCTGAGGTTGCTGGTTTGAAACCCTGGGCTTGCCTGGTCAAGGCACATATGGGAGTTGATGCTTCCTGCTCCTCCCCTTCTTCTCTCTCTTTCTCTCTACTCTTTCTCTAAAAATGAGTTAATAAAAAAAATTTTTTTTTAAAGAAAGAAATGAACAAATAAACTTGGGTTTTGTTTCTCAAAAAAAAAAAAATGATGCCTGACCTGTAGTGGCACAGTGGATAAAGTGTCAACCTGGAACACTGAGGTCACTGGTTCAAAACCTCGAGCTTGCCTCATCAAAGTACATATGGGAGTTGATGTGTCCTGCTCCTTCCTCCCTTCTCTCTCTCTCTCTCTCTCTCTCTCTTTCTCTCCCTAAAAATGAATTTTAAAAATCTGAAAAAAAGCCTGACCTGTGGTGGCACAGTGGATAAAGCGTCGACCTGGAAATGCTGAGGTCGCTGGTTCGAAACCCAGGGCTTGCCTGGTCAAGGCACATATGGGAGTTGATGCTTCCAGCTCCTCCCCCCTTCTCTCTCTCTGTCTCTCCTCTCTCTGTCTCTCCCTCTCCTCTGTAAAAAAAATTAATAAAAATAAAAATTTTTTTTAAAGAATCTCCTTTAAAAAAAATAAAGAGGTCCTGACCTGTTTGCTCAGTGGTAGGGCATCAGCCCAGTGTGTGGAAGTCCTGGTTTGATTCCCAGTCAAGGCACACAGGAGAAACAATCATCTGCTTCTCCACCTCCCCTCCCCTTCTCTCTCTCTCTCTCTCTCTCTCTCTCTTTTTCTCATTCCCTCTTGCAGCCATGGCTCGAATGAGCAAATTGTCCCTGGGTGCTGAGGATGGCTCTATGGGTTCACCTCAGGTACTAAAATAGCTCGGTTGCCGAGCAACGGAGTAACAGCCACAGATGGGCAGAGCATCAGCTTCAGACAGATGTTGCCAGGTGGATCCCAGTTGGGGTACATGTCTCTCTGCCTCCCTGCCATTCACTTGATTTTTAAAAAGGAAAGAAAAAAAATCTTTTCATAAAGAATCCTCAAAAAAAAAAAAAGAATCCTCAATAGGAAAAGGATCTTAATTTCTATATAGGCAACTATTGAAAAAAATAAAAGTAAATTATTCATTATTCATTGCAAAAAGTATCATTTGCCTTGGCTAAACAGCTCAGTTGGTTAGAGCATCATCCCAATATGCCACGGTTGCAGGTTTAATCCCTGGTAAGGGAGCATACAAGAATCAACCAATGAATGCATAAATAAGTGGAACAGTTGATCTCTCCCTCCCTCCTTCTTTTTCTCCAAAAAAACTTAATAATTCTTTTTTAAATTTAATGCCTGACCAGGTGGTGGTGCAGTGGATAGAATGTCAGACTGGGATGCAGAGGACCCAGGTTCAAAATCCCAAGGTCACCACCTTGAGCATGGGCTCATCTGGTTTGAGCAAGGGGTCACTCGCTATGCTGTAGCTCCCAAGTCAAGGCACATATGAGAAAGCAATCAATGAACAACTAAGGTGCCGCAATGAAGAATTAATGCTTCTCATCTCTCTCCCTTCCTGCCTGTCTGTCCCTATCTGTCCCTCTCTCTGACTCTGTCTCTGTCACACAAATTTTTTTTTTTTTTTTGCATTTTTCTGAAGCTGGAAACAGGGAGAGACAGTCAGACAGACTCCCGCATGCGCCCGACCGGGATCCACCCGGCACGCCCACCATGGGGCGATGCTCTGCCCACCAGGGGACGATGCTCTGCCCATCCTGGGCGTCGCCATGTTGCGACCAGAGCCACTCTAGCACCTGAGGCAGAGGCCACAGAGCCATCCCCAGCGCCCGGGCCATCTTTGCTCCAATGGAGCCTTGGCTGCGGGAGGGGAAGAGAGAGACAGAGAGGAAAGCGCGGCGGAGGGGTGGAGAAGCAAATGGGCGCTTCTCCTGTGTGCCCTGGCCGGGAATCGAACCCGGGTCCTCCGCACGCTAGGCCGACGCTCTACCGCTGAGCCAACCGGCCAGGGCCCAAAAAAATTTTTTGATAAAAATAAAAAATTATGTTTTACTCTTAAGTTAACAAAAATTAAAAGCTAAAAGTGTTACCTAGTGGGCATTTAGTGTAGCATAGATAAGTACATTTTCATCTATTAGAATGAAATAGTATAGCCTGACCAAGCAGTGGTGCAGTAGATAGAGCATCAGCCTGATATGCTGAGTACCCAGGTTCAAAACCCTGAGGTCACCAGCTTGAACACAAGCTCATCTGGCTTGAGCGCAGGCTCACCAACTTGAGCACAGGGTTGCCAGCTTGAGTGTGGGATCACAGACATGACCCCATAGTCACTGGCTAAAGTCCAAGGCCACTGGCTTGAACAAGGGGTCACTCACTCTCCTGGAGCCCCCCACCCCCGGTCAAAGTACACATGAGAAAGCAATCAGTGAGCAACTAAGGTGCCACAACAAAGAATTGAAGCTTCTCATCTCTCTCCCCTCCTGTCTGCCTGTCCCTGTCTATCCTTTCCCCCCCTCCCCCCCCTCTCTCTCTAAAAAAAAAAAAAAAAAAGAATGAAATACTACACAGCAATGAGAATGAACTGCAAATACAACGTTGAGTGAAAGAAACTAGACACAAAAAAAGATACAGTCCACATTTCCATTTAAATGAAATTCAAAAACAGGCAAAACTAAAATGTGATGTTAGATGTCTGGATAGAAGTTACCCTTGTAGAGGAGTAGTGATTAACCAGAAGGGACCATGAAGGATCCTCTGGTGTGCTAGTCATATTCTATTTTTTGATCTGGGTGCAGGTTTTCTGTGAAAATTCATTGAGCTAGTCTCTATGGTTAAACCACTTTTCTGAATGGATGTTATACCACAATAAGGTCCTTTTTTAAAAAAGATTGCTATCAATTTTGGGGAAGTGAGAATTCTCTTATACTCATAGTGGGCTATAAATTTGGGGGGACGTTTGCTATGTATTGAAAGTATAAATGTACCTGTTTTTTGATCCAACAATCCCATTCTAAGAATTTATCCTAGGGAAATAATAGAAAAAGTGCACACACAAAAAAAAAATATGGATGTTGTTGGTCAAATAAGTTTGTAAATATGATATATAGGTTTGCTCGCTTATAGTTTGCACTGGGTGTGGGGGACAGGCTATAAGCAAGCGGGGTTGTTATACCCTAAGGCTTAGTTTTAAGACTAAGACTTTCTCACCCTAAGTGATTTTGTATCAGAGACTTCCTTGTTTGTATACTGGATTAAAGGTTTTGATTTCTACACTATAAAATGGGGCAGACCGGGAGCTTGCTCTCTCTCGGTTCCTGAGATTAGCATTAGAGGAGAGCTCAGAGAAAGGAGAGCAGAAAAAGGCCACATGGAGGAGAGGAGAAGCAGCCAAGATGGCGGAGTGCTGAGGAAGAAGCCTGTTTGTACAGAGAGAAGGAGATGGGGAACAAAGGTGAATAAGACTGGTGAGGTAGAAATCTTTGATTCTAGAAAACGGGGATAAGTCCCTGGCTTTGAGAGCCCTGAATGGAAAGGGAAGTGTTTTCCCACTGTGTGTTTTTACTTGCCTGCCGGGTGCAAGCTAGGATTAAAGTTAATGGCCAACCAGTTCTTGGCTCCGTTGTTTCATTACCGTTGTTTCATTACCGTCTGTCCAAATCAAATGAGAACCTGCATGGGCCAGGCGGCTGTGATGGTGGCCTTGCCTACTGGCCATACAATATGCAAAACATACATCTGGAAGAATATACAACTGCTAATGGTAGTTTTCACCAGTGGGAGAATTAGGGAGGGATGATGTGAGATTATGTTCTCCCCCACCATTATTTGATAGAATTATTATCACAAAAATTAAAGGTTTTTTTCCATTGTGGAAGAAAGGAATGTCAGCTGTTTTCTACACTCTCCATGAAAACCCCTTCGATCTAGTTCCACTACCTCGTAACTCTCCAGAAATTTTCCCCCAACCCATACCTCTAAGGCCCTAAGCCTCTAATGTGGTATTTAGTACAGTGTATGTACAGAAGTCATTTGTCTGCCTCCTTTCTATAAACTCATAAAGAGCAGATTTTATTTTTAATGTCTGTATTCTCCTGGCTATACACTATTCCCAGCACAGAGTAGGTATCAAACAAATGCTTCTTGATCAAATAAATATTCAAATTTCTATCTCCAGTTTCTGTAAAACTCTCAATGCTTCCTCTGAACCATTTGGGAGGTCGTATAGAAATGCAGATTACAACACTCATCTCTTACTTTGAATAAGAATTGGGGTGGGGGGCAGGAGAATGAAGGGCAGGAATTGGGCAGGAGAATCAATTTTTAACAGTTAACCTGGGCCATTTTTGTGGGAGGTTAGTTCGGCAAATTATTACATGGCACTCACTCAGATCCTCATGTAAAGAGTACGAGGCATTTGTTATTGCCCTGTACTCATAAACCAAGAATAGTCTTTCCACCCAACAAAAGTAGTGGGGAGGGATGGAGAAGAGAGGCTAGACTCATTGGCAAACTCAGCTCAAATTTTTTGTCCACTGCTTGCTATACTAAAGGCATCAAGATGCGTAAATTGTACATAAATTGTAAGGTAAAAAACATAAAATACCAGCACAAGGCCTTCTATGAACCCCACGGTAACCGTTACTTCCTCTTCTTTCCTTTTTTCACACCATCTAATACCAGCTTTTTCTCTAGGACACACTCCAATATCCTTACCTTGATCTGGGAGAAGTCGAAGTATGTTCCCCCGGACTCCCAGCTCCTTTACATGGCATAAGTCTTGTGAGACCCCAGTGGTGGCTGCTGCCTCTTGACTATGGAAAATTTTCTTCAAGATAGAAGGCACAGGCTGGAATTTCTGGGGTGATGGCACTTTGTCTAACCCCAGAGATTGGAGAAAAACACGCTCTTGAAATTGGAATGCCTGGCCCAAAGCCAGAGTTAACAAAAGGCTGAGAGCCAAGACTGGCAGGGAAGGAAGCATGGCCTCTGAGCTGAGACAAAGCGGACTCCTCAGGCTGCAGTAACTCCAGCTCCTGACTGCCCGGCGTTTCAGGTGCTGCTCATTTATCTGATGTAAGATAATCAAGTGTGAATTGCTCTCTTCCCAGCTCCTCAAAGGCAATTGGATGTGAAAAGACAGAATCTTTTTTCCCTTCCCTAGCCCTACTGTTCCAGAAAAGAAAAGATTCACAAAGCAAAGATTACCAGTGCGTGGGCTTAACTCTACAACAGTCTGAGGTTTGTCAGCAGTAGACACAGTAGAACAGAGACATGCATTTATTCATTTAACAAACATTTATTAAGCATCTATTATGTGCAAGGTGCTGAGATAGGTGCTAGGAACACAGTCATAAGTATTCAAAGTCTTGTCATTCATAGTCTAATCAGACATATACATAGGTAGATTTCTATTAGCCTATCTCCATAGCAATGTGGGAAATCAAACCAGGGAGTGAGAAATCCTTACAATGAAGTTGGTCTACACTCTTGTCATTTGTCAGCTCTAAGATGGGCTGAATTTTCTTTATCTAACTTTGCCTTTCGTGATTAAAAGTCAGAGAGAGATGAGAAGCATCAGCTCACAGTTGCATCACTTTAGTTGTTCATTGATTGCTTCTCATACATGCCTCGACCCGGGGCTGAGGCTGAGCCAGTAATACCAAGCTCAAGTCAGTGACCTTGGGCTTCAAGCCAGCAACCTTTGGGCTCAAGTCAGCAGCCATGGGATCATTCCAATGATCTCACACTCAAACTGGCAACTTCACATTCCAGCTGGTAAACTACTGCTCAAACCGATAACCTCAGGGTTTTGAACTTAGGTCCTGTTGGGCAAATAAAATGTATTATGCTCACTTTGTTAAAGATGACGCTGCCCACGTGGAGACCGTTGCCCAGGTGATATTAATGTGTGTTGGGGGCAGGCAGGATCGTTATAGCCTGGAGCTTGGTTTTGGGATTAAGCCTTTCCTACCCTTTTTGATGTGGGGCGGTACAATCCAATCATGCCTCAGAGAAGTGACTTTGTATTAGAGACTTCCCTATTTTGTATATTGGATTAAGGGTTTGGATTTCTACACTATAAAATAGGGGCAGAGGCCCTGGTTGGTTGGCTCAGCGGTGGAGCGTCGGCCTGGCGTGCTGGGGACCCGGGTTCGATTCCCAGCCAGGGCGCATAGGAGAAGCGCCCATTTGCTTCTCCACCCCCCGCCCCCCACCCCCCCATCCCGCTACCCCCCCCACCCCCACCCCCGTCCTCTCTGTCTCTCTCTTCCCCTCCCGCAGCCAGGGCTCCATTGGAGCAGGGATGGCCCGGGCGCTGGGGATGGCTCCTTGGCCTCTGCCCCAGGCGCTGGAGTGGCTCTGGTCATGGCAGAGCGACGCCCCGGAGGGGCAGAGATCGCCCCCTGGTGGGCAGAGCATCGCCCCTGGTGGGCGTGCCGGGTGGATCCCGTTTGGGCGCATGCAGGAGTCTGTCTGACTGTCTCTCCCCGTTTCCAGCTTCAGAAAGGTAGAAAAAATAAAAAAATAAAAAAATAAAAAATAAAATAAAATAGGGGCAGAACGGGAGCTTGCTCTTGGTTCCTGGGATGATTAGTATGAGAGAGCAGAGGGAGCAGAGCAGAGAGCAGAAAGAGGCCATGTGGCCAGGAGAAGCAGCCAAGATGGCGGAGTGCTTAATGAAATGCCAGTTTGTGCAGAGTTTGTATCTGGGATAAGGAAGGAGATGGGGAACAGAGGTGAATAAGGCTGGTGAGCTAGAAACCTTTGATTCTAGGAAACTCGGATAAGTCAGTGGCTTTGAGCCCAGTGTGTGTTTTTACTTGCCTGCCGGGTGCAAGCTAGAATTAAAGAAAATGGCCTATCAGTTTTTGGCTCCATTGTTTCTTTACCGACTGTCCGAATCCAATGTGAACCTGCATGGGCCGGGCTGCTGTGTTGGTAGCCCCGGCTTCTGGCTTTACAGGTCCTCAGCATCCCAGGTTGATGTTCTATTCACTGCGCAACCACCAGTCAGACTAAAAATTTATTGATTGATTGATTGATTTTAGAGAGAGAAGAAAAGAGAGAGAGAAACATCGGCCTGTTATTTCACTTATTTATGCACTCTTTGGTTGATTCCTATATGTGCCCTCCCTGGGAATCAAACCAGCAACTTTGGTGTTTTGAGACAATGTTCTAACCAATTAAGCTACCTGGCCAGGGCCATAACTTTTTTAATTGGGTTATTTTATGTCTTTTTATTCTTGGGTTGTGTGCATAGGCTTTTTTGAGTAGGGAGTAGATCAAAGGAAAAACAATGTTTGGTCCCTGAATTTTTTCCCCCTAAAAAACAGTCTGAGCCAGACCAGACAGTGGTGCAGTGGTTAGAGCATCAGACTGGGATGCCGAGGACCCAGGTTCGAGACCCCAAGATTGCCAGTTTGAGCGCAGGCTCATCTGGTTCAAACAAAAGCTCACCAGCTTGGACCCGAGGTCTCTGGCTCGAGCAAGGGGTTACTTGGTCTGCTGAAGGCCCGCAGTCAAGGCACATATGAGAAAGCAATCAATGAACAACTAAGGTGTCGCAACGAAAAACTGACGATTGATGCTTCTCATCTCTCTCCGTTCCTGTCTGTCTGTCCCTATCTATCCCTCTCTCTGACTCTCTAAAAAAAAAAAAAAAGTCTGAAGTCCCTGGCCAATTAGCTCAGTCAGAGCATCATCAGAAAAGACAAGGTTGTAAGTTTGATCCCAGTCAGGGCACATATGGGAAGCAACCAATAAATGCACAATTAAGTAGAACAAGTAAATGCTTCTTTCTTTCTCTATCTCCCTCTTTTCCTCCCTCTCTCTCTCTCTCTCTCTCTAAAATCAATCAGTCAAAAAAATAAAATAGCCTGACCTGTGGTGGCGCAGTGGGTAAAGCATCGACCTGGAATGCTGAGGTCACCAGTTCAAAACCCTGGGCTTGCCCGGTCAAGGCACATATAGGAGTTGATGCTTCCTGCTCCTCCTCTCTCTCTCTCTCTCTCTCTCTCTCCTCTAAAAAGAATAAATAAAAATAATTTTTAAAAAATAAATAAAATAAACAGGCTATGGCAGAAAATCTACTGAACAAGCTGTACAGGGGCACATGGCACCACTCTGATCTATAGCCAGGTGTTTGGAGCTGACTTTGAGACCTCATGAGCTGATGTCTCAGTTATTACACAGTGCATATACCTCCAGACTGTACTTTCACGTCCCCTTTTCAATCTTTTTTTTCAAATTCTTAATATTTTATCTCAATTTTTGACATTAGAATTCTACAACACTTGCATTCCATGAGATTGAAGGCTGTTTCTTGGAGCCAATAAATAAAATAAAAGCTAACTGAAATCAGAAAGACATTCCAATTATATAGTTAGTTTATAAAATGAGGATAATGAAAGACGAAAGACAGAGATTTGGAGAGACAAAGACAACTGGGATAATGGAAACCATATTCTGGGGCCGTTAAGCATTATCCTGCCCTATTGTCCTGGCAGAAGGGATTGGGGGTTGATACCGGGGCTGAGGCCCTGTCAGCATTTCTGAGGAGCACAGAGGCTGCTGAAAGAGGCCTCTCAGCAGTAAATAAGAACTGTTTAGGGTGAACTGCACCATGTGGACATCACCTGCCCCTCTCAAACCAGATACCCTCTCTAAGAAGTGAACAGTGAGCTTGTCAATGTAAGAAACATCCAAACCAAAGGAGTTTATTTTTAAGAATTTATTTGATGTGTGCCTGACCAGGCAGTGGCGCAGTGGATAGAGCATCGGACTGGGATGCAGAGGACCCAGGTTTGAGACCCTGAGGTCACCAGCTTGAGTGCGGGCTCACCTGGTTTGAGCAAAGCTCACCAGCTTGGACCCAAGGTCGCTGGGGTGAGCAAGGGGTTACTTGGTCTGCTTAGCCCCACGGTCAAGGCACATAGGAGAGAGCAATCAATGAACAACTAAGGTGTCACAACAAAAAACTGATGATTAATGCTTCTCATCTCTCTCCATTCCTCTCTGTCTGTCCCTATCTGTCCCTCTCTCTGACTCTCTCTGTCTCTGTAAAAAAAAAAATAAAAATAAAAATTATTTGATGTGCCCTGGCCAGGTAGTTGGTTGGTTAGAGCCTTGTACCATAGCGCAGAGGTTGCCAGTTCGATCCCTAGTCAGGGCATATACAGGATCAGATTTATGTTCCTGTCTCTCTCTCTCTCCTCCTTCCTCACTCTCTAAATCAAAAAATTAAAATAAAAGAGTTATTTGGTGTAAAGTACAGTATAGGGAATATAGTCATTAATATTGTAATAAACAATTAGGGGGGCCAGGTAGGTACTGGAAATATTGGGGGAACACTTTGTAAAGTATATGATTGTCTAGCCACTGTGCTGTACATTTGAAACCAATACAAAATAATACTGAAAGTAAGCTGTAATTTTTAAAAAAGATGGTTTTGAGAAAGAGATAAGAAGCATCAACTCATACTTGCACCACTTTAGTTGTTCATTGATTGCTCCTCATATGTACTTTGACCAAGGGGCTCAAGCCAGTGACCTTGGGATCATATCAATGATCCTACACTCAAGCCAGTGACCCTGTGCACCTATGCATCGACTGAAGAGCCTGCACTCAAGCCAGCAACCTCAGGGTTTTGAACTTGGAACCCAGCATCCCAGGTCAATGCTGTATCCACTACACCAACCATTTTCAGGCTGTAATTTAAAATTTTCTAATAAATTAATTCAAAATGGTAAAAGAAAAAATTAAAAAGAAATTTATTTGAGCCAAACTGACAACACAGGCCAGAAAGCAAGCTCTCTAGCGCTCCAGAGAATAACAGTTCTGCAGCTTCTTTAATCCCTTTGAAGTTAAGGCGGGAACATAAGGAAGATGACATGGAGGTGGGGGAAGGCAAGGTGGGGTCTGGATTACAGCATCCTTAACAAGACCGTGTGCTCTCTAGAGGGCATGACTTTTAGTATTTCAGAGGTGTCTTAACTTAGATGCACAAGAATAATAGAAGGGCTGGCTTAAAACCTTTTACTAAAGAAGTTATATGTGAGTTCATGACTATCCACCATGACATGCCCAGTTAGGAATTTATGATTACCCCTTTTTTCATCAACTGGCTGAACTGCAGCTTCCTCTCTAATGAAAAGTCAAGGCAGTAAGTGAGAATAACAACAGGCATAAAGGCACATGGCTTTCCTTTGGTCCCTGGGCTGGATTCCCAGAGCCACTTCCGCAGAGCCCCAACACCATTACTGTTCCTTCTATGGAGCCTATAAATAAATGAAGAAACAAGTAGCCTATAAATAAATGAAGAAACAAGTCTTTCCAGAAACCTCATCCTTGAACCAACCATGGAATGCTGACAATATTCGCTACTCTGTTCTGATAAACCTAATTACTAGTCAACCAGCTCCTGTATGGCTCCATCCACTTTTATTCAAACCCCAACCTTGGAAAACAGTCACCCACACTTCCCTCTTCCCATCAGAATTCTGTCCAGCAGCTGCTGTCCAGTGGGCTGTCCTATTGTAAAGTCCTCGTTAAGTGTTTTTCACTAAGTTATTAAGTAATTCATAATAGAGATAGGATTATACCCTTTGGAGTACTGACTCTTCATTGTGGAATTCCAAGAACCAGGGTGGATCCCCAGAAATGATGTCAATTGTTGCGGAGGGCTTTGCTAAGTGAGGAGTGGTCCTGCAGATAGTGGCGTAAGTCTTCGACAACTCTGGCCCCACCCTGCTCCCAGACGCCGCACCCTGCTGCTCGCCCCACCCTGCCTGGGTTTCATGGTCCTACATTCAGGGCGGATGGCCTGGGAAAGCCTGGGGAAAACGTTCTACTGGAACAGCACCAGGAGAGGCTTACAGTGCGCTCCAAGGGCACCCAGGGGTGGAGGTGGGGGGACCCGGGTGCGGGGGATGGGGGGCCGCAGGGGTGGAGGGACCCAAGACCCCGGGAGGACCGCCCCGCCAGACGCTGTCAAGGAGACTTAAGTGATTCATTAACCCAGCGTCTGGGAGAATGTTCCAAAACAGCCGCCCTCGCATCTCCTGTAGTAGGCTTCACCTCTCTTTGTAATCCTTTTCACTACCAAACCCTGTATTTTGGATTGATGATTTGTTGTTGTCTGTTCCCACCAGAATGTATGCTCCTTGAAATGAAAACTTTGATCTTTGCCTGCCTGCGGCTCTCTCCACCTGACCTGAAGCCAGCCAGGTTCAGTGGAGTGAAAAGATTTGTGATCATCAGAAGGCGCCTGGAGGGAAAGGTAGGGTCGGCAGATAAGAGAGAAAGTGGAGCCAAGATTCCTGAGGTCATCAGGTTACACATCTCTGGGGTAGATTAGATTTTTTAAAGTATATTTACTGGATTTTAAAGCCTTTATGTAACCCACCTTCAGCCTCAAGCAGATTAAGCCATTTCACTGTTTAACAATCCTAAAAGGTAAATTTGCCTAGAAAGTCAATCTCACAGAAGTGAGTGAAAAATTAAGGCGTCTAGCTTCAGTTGAAGTTTTCAAACTTTGTTGTATTTTGTTCTTTGCTCCCTTCCCTGACACTTTTCTGTTGGGAAAAGGCTGATGGAAAGCCAGGTCAAGCTCCTAGTGTAGTGCCTCCCACATGGATTGACTATGAAGCCAGTTGCAGCGGCCACTATCAAAGCCGCCTGGCCCATGCAGGTTCACATCGGATTCAGACAGATGGTAATGAAACAATGGAGCCAAGAACTGGTGGGCCATTAGCTTTAATCCTAGCTTTCATCCGGTGGGTAAGAAATACACACAGTGGGAAAACACTTCCCTTTTCATTCAGGGCTCCCAAAGCCACTGATTTATCTGAGTTTCCTAGAATCAAATGTTTCTAATCTCACCAGTCTTATTCACCTCTTTTCCTCATCTCCTCTCTGCACAAACTGGCTTCTCCTGGCCTCCTCCACGTGGCCTTACTCTGCTCTCCTCCCTAATACCTCAGGAACGAAGAGAACAAGCTCCCCTGGTCTGCCCCACTTTATAGTGTAGAAATCCAAACCTTTAATCCAATATACAAACAAAGAAGTCTCTGATACAAAGTCACTTATCATGAGAGTGCACCACCCCACATCATGTAACAGTCAAGGGTGTGGGGAAAAGCTTAGTCTTAAAACTAAGCCTTAGGCTATAACCAGCCTGCCGGTTTATAGCCTATCCCCCACATCAAATGCAAACTATAAGTGAGTAAACATATATATCAATTATTTACAAACTTATTTGACCAACATAGCCTGATAGGGAAAAGTGAAGAGATTAAATTTTAGCTTGAGTAATGGTGGCTTTGGTTATGGTCAGTGAGCATAATGGTTACTGAAAGTAAAAGCTTTGTTCCAGGAACTGGGATACCTGAACAGGCCTACCTGGCTTAACAGACCTGTGAGAGATCCACCTTTGTCAGGCATATAGGACTTCCCAAGATCTGCAAGCAGCCCACCTTTGTGCCCCAGGGGACTGCAAGCAAAGCCTTTGTACTCCAAGAACATTCTCCTGCTCTCATTCTCCTGCTGTGATCCAATTAACTTTCACTATGATCTGATTAGCTCTTCCTAGAAATTCCAAAACCCTTACCTGCTCTTTTCTTCCCTTTATAAGAAGGTTGGCTGGGATAGGGGGTTGGGATGATTTGGGACTGTAACCTCTGTCTCCCCAGATTGCCAGCCATCTGAATAAAACACTCATAAAGATTTAATTCCTGCCTGACCTGTGGTGGCGCAGTGGATAACGCATTGACCTGGAAATGCTGAGGTCGCCGGTTCAAAACCCTGGGCTTGCCTGGTCAAGGCACATATGGGAGTTGATGCTTCCAGCTCCTCCCGCCTTCTCTCTCTCTCCTCTTTAAAAATGAATAAAGAAAAAAAGAAAAAAAAAAAAAAAAAGATTTAATTCCTGTCTCTACATTTTTGGGTGAATTAGTGACAGGCAACACAAACTTCACTTTTTTCCAGTTTCCAGCCTATCAAATAAATATATCTGCCAGCTCACTTAGAAAATAAAGGAACGGCCCTGGCTGGATAGCACGGTTGGGCAGTGTTGTTCCAATCGGGTTCAATCCCCAGTCAGGGACACATACAGGAACAGATCCATATTTCTCTCTCTCTCTCTTTTACCCCTACCTCTATCTCTAAAATAAATTAATAAAAGAATGTAAGTGATTTGTGTCTATAAAGTGCCAAATAGGCCTGACCTGAGGTTGCCGGTTCGAAACCCTGCTTGCCTGGTCAAGGCACATATGGGAGTTGATGCTTCCAGCTCCTCCCCCCTTCTCTCTCTCTCTCTCTCTCTCTCTCTCTCTCCTCTCTCTCTCTCTCTCTCTGTCTCTCCCTCTCCTCTGTAAAGTGAATAAAAAAATAAAAATAAAAAATAAAAAAATATATTAAAGTGCCAAATAGTTCTAGATTTGTGGAGACAAGCACGGTCCCGGCTGCTGTCTTTTGCTGCCCTCTCCGTTTCCTGTCTTCCAGCAGTATTTGCTGTGCATTTCAAAACAGCAAGTTTACAATGACACGTTTTAATTTTTATTTATCTTTTATTTTAGGCCTTATTATTGACTTCCAAAGCAGAGATTTAGCTTTTTTCTCCATTTATCACCTACACACATTTTTCCAATCCCGTCATCCTTCTCATTTGGTTATTTTCATTTTAGGTAGATCAAACATTCCTGGTAAAGGGTGTAATATGCATTTGCAGTGTTTTGGGCACATTGAACTCTGCAATAAAGGGAAAAGAGGACTGGGATGAATGAAACTCTTAAAAAGTACTAAGCAAAAAAAAGAAGAAAGAGCAGGAGGAAGGAAGAAGAAGGAAAATAAAAGGAGGTAGAGGAAGAAGAAGAAGAAGAAGAGAAGAAATGTTAAGCATAGACAATAAACTTGTAGCTTATAAGACAGAGGCAAGCCTGACCTGTGGTGGCACAGTGGATAAGGCATCAACTGAGCTGGAACGCTAAGGTCGCTGGTTCAAAACCCCAGGCTTGCCTGGTCAAGGCACATATTGGAAATGATGCTTCCTGCACCTGCCCCTTCTCTCTCTCTCTCTCTCTTTTTCTCACCCCCCCTAAAATGAATAAACTAAAAATAAATAAATAAATAAAATAAGACAGAAGCAAAACTCATAGAAGTATGGATATTGAGTAAACAAGAACAAATGAGACACAAGCAGGATTCACAACATGTGTCTATACAGTAAGTAAAACAGTAACCTATAAGAGAGAAAACAGTCATTAGTACAGAAAGAAAAGGATGGAAAGAACAAGTCATGAGATACTGTAGAATTGTGCTCCTGAAACCTATATAATTTTATAAACCAATGTCACCAAAACAATTCAGTAAAAAATGTTTAAATAGTCCTGGCTAGAAGGCTCGGTTGGTTAGAGCATTGTTCCCAAGCACAGAGGTAGCTGATTTGATCCACAGTCAGGGCACATACAGGAACAGACTGATGTTCCTGTCTCTCTCTCCCTTCCTCTCTCTCTAAAATCAATAAATAAATTTTTAAAAATGTTTAAATAAAATAAATTGAATTAAAATTAAAAGTCATGATCATACCTCCTGTGGACTGACAACTCTCACCTCTAAATCAGTCACCCATTAGTGACACTCACTATTATCCCATTCTGGGCCCACGTGCTCTGCCCTAGAAATGCACATACAATTTATGGCTGTTCACCAGGCCAAATGGCAAACTATAGCTAAAACCAGGCCTGTTTCACTGGCAGAATCAGTGGGTCATTTGTACTTTACACTTTCTGTCTGGGGACCCTTTTACAAACTTCAGTTTTGGTTTTCATAACTACCCCACCACTGAGGAAGGATGAAGCAGCAAGAGACAGGACATAGGAACACTGTGTAGGTTAAGAAAAACAGTTTCCTTAACCCTATTAAGGTCCCTGGCTAGGTCTGAGAATTTAACTGACAAAGATGGATTAGCAGGAGAAAAACATAAATTTATTTAATGTAAGTTTTACATGTCCTGGGAGTCTTCATAAGGAAATGAAGACTTGAAAGAAATGGTTAAACAACAGAAAGAAAGGAGAGGGGGAGGGGTGGAAAAGCAGATGGGTGCTTCTCCTGTGTGCCCTGGCCGGGAATCAAACCTGGGACTCCTGCACGCCAGGCCGATGCTCTACCACTGAGCCAACCGGCCAGGGCCACCTGAGTGTTTTTATGCTAGGTGTAAAGAATGGGAAAGTCGTGGGAAAATATGGAAGGTCAAGGAGTATGCACTAAGTATAGAAAATGGAAACCAGCTGGCCAGTTGGCTTAGTGGTAGAGCATTGGCCTACGTGTGGATGTCCCAGGTTCAATTCCTGGTCAGGGTATATAGGAGAAGCCTCTCTCTCTCTCTCTTCCCCTCCTGCAGCCATGGCTCAGTTGGAGGGAGTTGGCCCTGGGCACTGCCAATGGCTCCATGGCCTCCATCAGGTGCTAAGAAGAGCTTGGTTGCTGAGCAACAAACAGAGCAATGCCACAGATGCGCATAGCATCACCCCTAGTGGGCTTGCCAGGTGGATCCAGTTGGGGCATATGTGGGAGTCTGTCTCTGCCTCCTCTCCTGTCACTGAATTAAAAAAAAAAAAAAAAAGGAAACTTAGCAAGGCCTGCTGATTCAGTGTCTCTGTCTTGAAGATAAGGATGTTTCTCTTCTTCAGATACGGGAGGGCCTCTTACATGAAGATTTTATGAACTAGAAAGATCAGATAGATTTTCCTGCTTCAGCTGTTTTCTCAAAAGCCTTCAGGTTAAAATATTCACTTGTGCCAAGGTACCATATTTTATGGGTAGCATGTCTTGAACCCTATCAATTTATCCCTTAACTTGGGAAGATCCTTCCACCTAGCTTGTTTCCTTTTCTTTTCTTTTTTTAATTGATTTTGAGAAAGAGAGAAAGGGAGAGAGGCAGAGAGAGAACCATTGATTTTGTTCCACTTATTCATGACATCGTTGATTGAGTCTTTTGTGTGCTCTGACCAGGGATCAAACCGGCAACTTCTGAGCTTCCCAATGATGCTCCAACCAACTGAGCCATCTGGCCAGGGCTTGTTTCCTATTCTTTAAAAACAAAATTCACTTGACCAGGCGGTGGCGCAGTGGATAGAGTATCGGACTGGGATGTGGAAGGACCCAGACCCCGAGGTTGCCAGCTTGAGCGCAGGCTCATCTGGCTTGAGCAAAAAGCTCACCAGCTTGGACCCAGGGTCGCTGGCTCCAGCAAGGGGTTACTCAGTCTGCTGAAGGCCCGCGATCAAGGCACATATGAGAAAGCAATCAATGAACAACTAAGAAGTCGCAACACACAACAAAAAACTAATGATTGATGCTTCTCATCTCTCCGTTCCTGTCTGTCTGTCCCTGTCTATCTGTCTCTCTGACTCTCTCTGTCTCTGTAAAAAAACAAAACAAAAACAAAAAAACCCCACAAAATTCAACAGACAAAATTTAAAACTTCTTATTGTCTTTATTCAGTGATTCATGCATTGGGCAGCATCCAATTTAGCAAATAGAAAGGAGCTTCGAAGAGCTATATAAGGAAAAGATTTCACAGGCAAAAGGGAGCAGGTATAAAGAAGTTGTACTAGTTTTTTTTTTTTTAAGCAGGTTGTTTATTCCAGGTTACTTTATGGCATGGCTGGGGTCAGTCAGGCAGGTTATCTAACTAGTGCTGATCAGGACATTTCTGATTGACTAGTATAAAAGTCAATTTCTGAGAGAGCTAAAACTGTAAGTGTAGGTTTGGTGAGGTGGGGCTTAGCATAAGCAATTCCATTCGGGGCCTATTGTCTTTCTTTTTCTGTTGTTTTGTTTTTAGCATTTTATATCTGTTTGCTTACCTCATTCTTTTCACTTTGTTTTTTCTGTTTTTCTGTTTGTTTATTTGTTTTTAAGTGAGAGAAGGGAAAGAGATGAGAAGCATCTCTAGTTGCAGCACGTTAGTTGTTCATTGATTGCTTCTCATATGTACCTTAATTGGAGAGTTCAAGTCAAGCCAGTGACCCCTTGCTCAAGCCAGCGACCTTTGGGCTCAAGCCAGCGACCATGGGGTCGTGTCTATGACCTCATGCTCAAGCCAGTGACCCCACACTAAATCTGATGACCTCGGGGTTTCAAACCTCCGCGTCGCACTCCGACGCTCTATCCACTGAGCCACTGCCTGGTCAGGCCATCCTGTTTATTTTTTTTAATCTCTTGAGAATAGCTTCCTTGACATATTCTTTCATAGTCTGCTTTTTATTTTTTCCAGTTTGCTTTATTCTGTTTGGCTTTTATCTCATCTTTTGAACTAGAAAGGAAAAAGCACGTTAACTAGAAAGATGTTATAAATTTTTAAGATTTGTTTAATGCAGTCATATTAAGCTTATTTAGGGATTGTTTCTGAACTATCCTCTCAGTAGTTTTAGCTTCCATTGCTTTTGGCTGTTTCTGTCATGTTTAAGTAAACTGAAACTTTACCATCTACATCGCACACCTTCCTAGACCTATGTTTTTCTCACCTTTTAAACCTGGATTTCTTGAGGGAGACTATATGTCCATCCTTTTCACTGTCTCACCTCTTTACCTGAAATCTGATTTTTGCCCTCTCTTCTCAGAGACTGTTGTAGGAGAGTGTCCCAGGGCAAAGGGAGAACAGCTGAGAGATGAAACACAGGTGTAGAAAGTTAAAAAAAAGCCTTAGAGCCGTGCTTCTTAAACTTTAGCACACATCCAAATCACCAGTGTTAACACAGTGATTAGGAGCCCCGGTCTTTGATTCAGTAGGTACAGGTTGGAACTCGATAATTTTTTTAAAGATTTTATTTATTGATTTTAGAAAGAGGAAAGAGAAAGAGAATGGTGAGGAGAAGGAGTGGGAAGCATGAATTTGTAGTTGCTTCTTGTATCTGCCTTGGCCCAGCAAGCACCACCGCCACAGGTCAGGCTAGTTCATGTAATCATATCTAACAAGTTACTGGTGCTGTTGATGCTGCTTGTCTGGAGGCCACACCTGAAAATCACTTGAATAAAGTCTGTGACATAACATGTTTATAGCTACTCCTCACCCCCTACAAAAATATTTATATTAATTAAATTTTTCCATTGATTTGAGAGAGACAGAAAGGAAGAAAGGGAGGAAGAGAGAGAAGCATCAACTTGTCCCATTTAGTTGTGCACTAACTGATTGCTTCTCCTACTTGCCCTGACTGGATCGCAGAGTCAACAATCTAATGTGCTACCCAGCCAGGGACAAAAATATTTCTTGATCATAATTTTAACTTTTACTTTTTACTAAAAACAAACAAGATTGCTTTTGAGTATTTTCTCATAGTTTCCAGCTTAACAGGGAACTGGGGAGGTTGCACATTGACTAGGAGATAGGAAAAAGAAGAACAAGGCCCCGGGAGACTTGTTCTACCTCCTGTAGAAAATCAGCAGTTGCTGACCTATGGTGGTGCAGTGGATGAAGTGTCAACCTGGGATGCTGAGGTCACCGGTTCGAAACCCGGGGCTTGCCCACTCAAGGCACATATGGGAGTTGATGCTTCCTGCTCCTCCCCCCCTCTAAAAAATGAATAAATAAAATCTAAAAAAGCAAAGAAAATCAGCAGTTAATGACAGTGCTCTGTGCTAGAATTCAGTACTCATATTTGGGAGGACCAGCAATTTATAAATTTAATTCATTTCAGCTGCTTACAAATGTTAACCGTACTTAAATATATAGCTTATTAAACAAATTAAAATTACAGATCTAAAATACCAAGCTAGGAGAAAAAAACAAAATAAAAGAATAAATAAAATACCAAGCTAATAAGCTGTTTATAAGACACTTATTTCTCCTCTACTTTCCCTCACTAGCAGACTTCCCATCCCAACAAATTCAGTTAAAAAATAATAAATTAATAAAAATAAATGAGTCAGGCAAGAAAACTTTTTTAACTTGATCAGGAGTTAGTTCAAAACGAAAGGGAAACTGCTCTTTTCTGCTCCCTTGAAGTCCAGTTCACAAAACCAGCAGACATCTCCAGAAGCAGAATTTGAAAAAAGAAAAAAAAAAAAAGCTAATTTTTTTTTTATATGAAACATTTCATGAATTTGTGCATCATCCTTACACAGGGGCCACGCTAATATTCTCGGTATTATTCCAATTTTAGTGTATGTGCTGCCAAAGTGAGCACAACAGCTAAATTTTATGGCAACCTTAGGGAGACACAACCACAGACGCTCTTGATAAGTTTTCCAGCCTCTTTGACAGAGGGCATGATTACCTTAATGCGGAGCAGATGAAAGTCGTCTATTAGTCCACCAGTAGGACTATTCCCACTCACCTTAATCCCTTAATCATCACCATTTGCATTTAAATGGGCTGGCTGATTGGCTTACCTGTAGTTCTTAAGAAGAAACCGGACCTAGATTTTTAGGCCGTTAGCTGTTCCTTTCACCACGTTTTGTTTGAATTTGGATTTTTTTTTTTTTTTTTTTTTTTTCGCTATTTCTGGGCTATACGGAACTCTCCGGACTACTTTGTGGCAATTTGAGAGTTTCGAGCTCCCCTTTTGCCCCAACCCTTCGTGGGGATCTAGGAGGAACTTCAGGCTTTGGCTAGACTTCCAATGGACTCACCAAAGGTTAGCCCGACCTCGACCCCGGAGTCGTCTGAGATGCCCCATGAAGAAGATTCCGGTAAGCCAGATAGTGCCCTTCTTGACCACAAGGGGTTGGGGAAGTCCAGAGTCTGCCTTCCTTTCTTCTATTAACCTCAGTGCTTTAAAGAGTACGGTTTTCCACTGGGTCCCTCCAGTGGAAAAAAACCACGGAGGGCAAAGACGAAAGCGGGGGAAGGGTATTCAACTGTGTTGCTTACTATCTATACTCAGGAACACTCCAATCTGTAAATGCAGTTTCTGGGGAAAGGCAACCGAAATTCTGCTCGTACGTGGCTCCTGGCGTCTTGCGAACAGTATTTCCATCGGCAATACACGTCAGGAACGACAAAAAGGAACAAAATACAAGAAACCTAAACTTCCATTTAACCTAAAGGTTTTCTTAGTCTCACCAACATTTTCGGGATTGGCTTACTTACTAGCTAAAACCCTTTAACCTCAGCCAAGTCAAATTCAGCCCCTGCTCCCCCCATAGCAGGGGCTGGCCCAGATGGCTGCTACAGCAAGCTCCACCGCTCATGGGCTCTGGGGATACGTTTAGCTGTGGACATGGAAAAAAAAAAATCTACCCTTTAGGAACGTTATAAACAGAAAAGTAGCATTTCAGGAAATAGAAGGAAAGGGTGGGTTTATAGAAGCAAGCGAATGTGTTCCAGGCTCTCCAGCTCCACCACCTACACTGCCCAGGCAGCCATTAGTCAGGATAATCTGGTTTCAGAGGAGCGAGTCAGTGTGGCCACCGACAGAACCAGGAAGGTGGGGACCTAATTAGGTTTGGGTAGAAAGATTTACTACCATGAAAAAGCTGGGTATAACTGGAGAGGTAACAGCCATTTCAACCTCTAGGCTACTTAAGGATGGGGGGAAACTGTTGTAATTGGGGTTTCTTTGGCTGTTCCACAAGTGTAGTTCTTTTTTCAGGTTTCTTTATCATTTTTTTTTTTCCTGAAGCTGGAAACGGGGAGAGACAGTCAGACAGACTCCCGCTCGCGCCCGACCCGGATCCACCCGGCACGCCCACCAGGGGCGACGCTCTGCCCCTGGGGGGGGGGGGGTCGCTCTGCCGTGACCAGAGCCACTCTAGCGCCTGGGGCAGAGGCCAAGGAGCCATCCCCAGCGCCCGGGCCATGTTTGCTCCAATGGAGCCTTGGCTGCGGGAGGGGAAGAGAGAGACAGAGAGGAAGGAGGGGGGGGGGGGGGGGGTGGAGAAGCAAATGGGCGCTTCTCCTATGTGCCCTGGCTGGGAATCGAACCCGGGTCCCCCGCATGCCAGGCTGACTCTCTGCCGCTGAGCCAACCGGCCAGGGCCTATCTTTTTTTTTTTTTTTAAAGATTTTATTTATTTATTTATTTTAGAGAAGGGGGGAGAGAGAGAGGAGGAGGAGGAGCAGGAAGCATCAACTTCCATATATGCCTTGACTGGGCAACCTCAGCGTTCCAGGTCGAGGCTTTATCCACTGCACCACCACAAGTCAGGCTTTATCATTTTTATAAAGTGGAGCTGCTGAAATTTGTTCACTGAAACATTCTGACTTGTAATAATGCTTTACCTCTCCCCATTTATATTAAAAATTCACAAACAAATGAAAATGGAATACTTGCCAATGCCTGGTTTCTGTCCCATATTTTTTCTTTTTTCTTTTTTTCTTTTTCCTGTACTTTTATGAAGCTGGAAACGGGGAGAGACAGTCAAACAGACTCCCGCATGCGCCCGACGGGGATCCACCCGGCACTCCCACCAGGGGCGACGCTCTGCCCACCAGGGGGCGACGCTCTGCCCACCAGGGGGCGATGCTCTGCCCACCAGGGGGCGACGCTCTGCCACGACCAGAGCCACTCCAGCGCCTGGGGCAGCGGCCAAGGAGCCATCCCCAGCGCCCGGGCCATCTTTGCTCCAATGGAGCCTTGGCTGCAGGAGGGGAAGAGAGAGACAGAGAGGAAGGAGGTAGGGGTGGAGAAGCAAATGGGCGCTTTTCCTATGTGCCCTGGCCGGGAATCAAACCCGGGTCCCCCGCACGCCAGGCCAACGCTCTACCGCTGAGCCAACCGGCCAGGGCTACTTAGCTACTTTTTAAAAATTCTTATTTATTGATGAGAGAGAGAAAAACATTGATCTGTTTCTGCATGTTCCCCAATCAAGGATGGAACCAGTGACACCTGCATATGGGAATGACACTCCAACCAACCAGCCATCTGGCCAGGGCTATACTTAGCTACTTTTGACCTCATGAAAAAAATATAACATTTAGAACTATCAATATCAATAACAGGAAAAGAGAGGGCTTTGTTTTTTGTTGTTGTTTTTTTTTGTTTTTTTTTGAGAATAAAATGGTTCCCATAATAATAGATTCTTACATACATTTTTCAATATATACCCCCAAGTGTGCAGCGTGCTAAGCTAGCACAGTAAGTAATGCAGGGGGTATATGTGATCCTTCATCCTGGGGAACATTCCATCATCCATGTTCACCTGTTTAAGAGCAGACCTAATTTAAACCTGAAACTACTGACTTTGGGATAATGAAGTTAACCCTACCGGATCTTAGATTTCTCTTTTCTTTCAGCTGGCACTCAAGCTGAGTCAGAGGTACTAGCAAAGAACCTCAGTAGCTTGACTCTCAACCCCAGCACCAAGGTCCCTTCACTTCTACCAGAAGCCCCCCTTCAACCAGAAGCCCAACAACAGGACAGAGCAAAAAACGTAAAGGGGCTTGGACTGGGGCTGGGTGAAGGCACGATCTACAGGAGGAGACGCGGAGTGAGGACTTTGGCAACTGCTCGGAAAGAAAGGATGCAAAGAATGTTACAAATTATTAGATACCGCACCATATCCCTGGTGAGTTTGTGATCTAGGCAGACAGCTCTGCCCATCTGGGAGGGTAGGGCCAGCTCATAAATTAATATGTAAATAGTGATGACTGTCAGTAAGTCATCAACTACACTCCTGAGTGCAGGGTATGAATAACATGTTTCTCCAACTTCTTTCTTATGGCAAATGTTTAACATATTTTTCTAATTAAAATTTTTTTTTTCATTGATTTGAGGGGGAAGGGATAGAACGAGAAGCATCAGCTCATTCTTCTATTTAGTTGTTTCATTTAGTTGTATACTCATTGATTGCTTCACACACATGCCCTGGCCAGGGATCAAACCTAGGACTGGGATGATGCTCTATCTAGTGAACCACCTGGCCATGGCCTTTAATTTTTATTATTTAATTTTAGAGACGAGAGGGAAACATCAAGGTGTTCCACTTATTTATGCGTTCATTTGTTGCTTCTTGTATGTGCCCTGACTGGGGATCGAACTTGCAACCATGGCCTGTTGGGATGACGCTCTAACCAACTCAGCTAACCAGCCAGGGTGCAGATGTTTAACATTAACACTTTAACATTTTGTTGATAGTTTTAATTTTTTAATAGGTTTTAATACATTGTTTTTTCTTTCCATGAAGCTTCAAAAAACCCCAGAGGAGAGGAAACTGGAGGTAATAGGAATTTCCTTACTATACATAGTTTTTGGTGTTTTGTTTGTGTTTTGTTTTGTGGAGAGGGAAAGGGGAATTAATTGGCTTAGACTCTGAATCACCAGGAACTAAGAAAAAAAATAAGTTTGTTCTTTTTTTTTTTTTAATCTTTTTTAAAATTTTTTTTACAGAGCCAGAGAATGAGTCAGAGAGAGGGATAGACAGGGACAGACAGACAGGAACGGAGAGAGATGAGAAGCATCAATCATTAGTTTTTCATTGCACGTTGCAACACCTTAGTTGTTCATTGATTGCTTTCTCATATGTGCCTTGACCGCGGGCCTTTAGCAGACCGAGTAACCCCTTGCTGAAGCCAGCAACCTTGGGTTCAAGCTGGTGGGCTTTTCCTCAAACCAGATGAGTCCGCACTCAAGCTGGCGACCTCGGGGTCTCGAACCCGGGTCCTCTGCATCCCAGTTCGACGCTCTATCCACTGCACCACCGCCTGGTCAGGCAGTAAGTTTGTTCTTAAAAAGTCTTTTTTTTTTTTTTTAGAGCAGATTTAGGTTCACAGCAAAACTGAGCAGAGTACAGAGAGTTCCCATGTACCACCTCCTGAGCCCACAGACTCACAGCCTCCTCCATCAGCATCCCATACCAGAGTGGCCCAGCCTACGCCATATTCCCAAGGCTGCTCTAACAACATTAGATTTGAGGGTACAAGAAATCATTTCATTATTTCTATTAACCCAACTAATCCATTATTTTTTTCAGATTGAATCAAGATTCAGAAGATTCAGATGTAGCTGCCGTTATTGCCTATATCACGGAGATATTTCTGATAATATCAACATGGAAAATAATTCTGACATGGAGTTGATTTAGCCATTATTCTTTCTTGTACTTTTTGTTTTCCTTGCCAGTAGCTTTAAGGTAACATGCAGCAGCTTGAGAGCTACTCTGCTCAGATAGACTGTATGCCAATATGTTGATAACCTATGATAGAAGTTCTGTGATATCTTTTTCTTGCATCTTTTTCTTGTCTAACTTGATGTCAATAACTTATAAGGAATCTATATAATTTACATTTGAATGGCTTCGGTTCCTTTTTTTTTTAGTAGCAAATGTGTGTACAGAGAATCTTATTTAAAATCTGAGGCCAATTTGAGACTTTTTAAAAATTGTTCTTGCCTGACCTGTGGTGGCGCAGTGGATAAAGCGTCGACCTGGAAATGCTGAGGTCGCCGGTTCAAAACCCTGGGCTTGCCTGATCAAGGCACATATGGGAGTTGATGCTTCCAGCTCCTCTCTCTGTCTCTCTCTCTCCCTCTCTCTCTCGTCTCTAAAAAAAAAAAAAAAAAAAAAAAAATTGTTCTTTATGCCCTGGCCAGATATAGCTCAATTGACACAGAGGTTGCTGGTTCAATCCCTGGTCAGGGTACATACAGGAACAGATAAATGTTCCTGAGTCTGACTCTCTGCCTCTCTCTTCCTCCCTTCCTCTTTCTCTCAAATCAATAAAGCTTTTTAAAAAAAAAATTTTTTTTAATTGTTCTTTATTCAAAAAGCATCAACTCAGAATGCTGAGGTCACCAGTCACGAGTTCGAGACCCTGGGCTTGCCTGGTTAAGACACACGAGAAGCAACAAGTTGCTTCCCACTTCTCCCCACCCCTAAAAATCAATAAATTACTTTTTTTTTAGTTAGGATTTTTTTTTTTTTTTTTAGATTTTATTCATTTTTATTGGAGAGAGGAAAGAAGGAGGAGGAGCAGGAAGCATCAACTCCCATATGTGCCTTAATCGGGCAAGCCTGGGGTTGTTTTTTGTTTTGTTTTGTTTTGTTTTCATTTTTCCAAAGCTGGAAATGGGGAGGCAATCAGACAGACTCCCATATGCGTCCGACCAGGATCCACCCGGCACACCCACCAGGGAGCGATGCTCTGCCCCTCTGGGGCGTTGCTCTGTTGCATCCAGAGCCATTCTAGCACCTGAGGCAGAGGCCACAGAGCCATCCTCAGTGAGTGCCTGGGCCATCTTTGCTCCAATGGAGCCTCGGCTATGGGAGGGGAAGAGAGAGACAGAGGAAGGAGAGGGGGAGGGGTGGAAAGCAGATGGGCGCTTCTCCTGTGTGCCCTGGCCGGGAATTGAACCCGGGACTCCTGCATGCCAGGCCAATGCTCTACTGCTGAGCCAACTGGCCAGGGCAAGCCTGGGGTTTTGAACCAGCACCTCGGCATTCCATGTTGACACTTTATCCACTGCACCACCACAGGTCAGGCAATAAAATTTTTAAAAATGAAAAAAATTGTTTTTTGTTCTTGTTCCTTTATTGAATCTATTAGGGTGATGTTGATTAGTAAAATTATAGGTTTCAGGTGTGCAATTCTGTACCTGTATACAGGTGTTCCATATATCATCTGTATATTGTATTGTGTATTCACAGCCCTTGTTCTTAGTTCAACAGGGAGATGTTACTTTGTTTAAATTAATTTTTAGAGAGAGAAACATCAATTTGTTGTTCACTTATTTATGTATTCATTGATTGGTTGTTGTATGGTCCCTGACCAGGGACCAAATCTGCAACCTTCGTGTATGGGGAATGACTAACCACCAGCTATCCGGCCGAGTAATACCTGACATTGTAATATTTTCTGTTTTCCTACTGGGAAGAAACCTTTCACATTTGGATAAGATTAGAAAACAATGGGATGGATATTTTGTACATATCAATTTCCTGGAAGAGATAGCAAAAAACAGGGAAGTAGAAGAGAAGTAAAGGTCTTGAAAGGAGGAAATTAAACATGATGGTATAGAATAGTAAGGGAAGATGCCATCTAACAGTATTTTACATGGGTTATTTTCTTTCATGATTTGTCACTACACAGACCTGAATTTCTTTGGGATACAAAAGATGAAATTTGTCATCTACCCTCCCATTGCCAATGTGTTTGAAGTGTTTTGTTTACTTAGATACCCAATTCTTTTATTTTTTTCTCAAAGAAAAGCAGCGAGATATGGGGGTAGGGGGGGATAAATGCCATGCTGGTAATGTAGGTAGGTAAGAACAACCTGTCAGTACACAGAATGGAGTGGAAAAGGAAACAGCCCAGACCTGGGGCATTGGTTGCAACAGAAATGGCAAAAAAGTTGAACAGTGATGTGTTATAAAAGGATGTTAACATGCACTGCCCAGTTAGGTCTTTTTTTTTTTTTAATTTTTTTTTTTTTTTTCCTGAAGCTGGAAATGGGGAGAGACAGTCAGACAGACTCCCGCTTGCGCCCAACTGGGATCCACCCGGCACACCCACCAGGGGACGATGCTCTGCCCACCAGGGGGCAATGCTCTGCCCCTCCGGGGGGGTCGCTCTGTTGCGACCAGAGCCACTCTAGCGCCTGGGGCAGAGGCCAAGGAGCCATCCCCAGCGCCCGGGCCATCTTTGCTCCAGTGGAGCCTCGGCTGCAGGAGGGGAAGAGAGAGACAGGAAGGAGAGGGGGAGGGGTGGAGAAGCAGATGGGCGCTTCTCCTGTGTGCCCTGGCCGGGAATCGAACCCGGGACTTCTGCACGCCAGGCCGACGCTCTACCACTGAGTCAACCGGTCAGGGCCCCTAGTTAGGTCTTTGAAGTCATTCTACTTAGCTACTCAAACACAAATCTACTAGCACGGATAAGCATGGGGTAGTCTTCTGTTGTTAAAATTGCAAGGTCTTAGTAGCACAGTCATCTTGACTACTTTTCTATATGAATTAGAAAATCAGACTAGTTTTTTCATGCCCTGACCAGGGATTGAACCTGCAACCTTGGCATGTTGGGACAACACTAACCAACTGAGCCACCCGGGCAGGGCAGACTATTTTTTAAAAAGCCATTAAGGTGGTAGCACAGTGGATAGTGTTGGACTAGGACGCAGAGGACCCAGGTTCAAAACCCCGAGGTTGCTGGTTTGAGCGTGGGCTCGTTTGGTTTGAGCAAGGCTCACCAGCTTGAGCCCAAGGTCACTGGCTTGAGCAATGGGACACTCGCTCCCTTGTCAAGGCACATATATGAAAAAGCAATCAACGAACAACTAAGGTGCTGCAACAAAGATACTTCTCATCGCTCTCCCTGCCTGTGTTCCCTATCTGTCCCTCTCTCTGTCTCTCTGACTCTGTCACACACAAAAAGCCAACTTATGTTTATTGCAATCATGTTAAATATAGATACAAACTGATGAGATTTAATAATCCAAGAATGTGGATGAACAGAATTCTTTACGTTCTTTAGTGCCATTCATTAAATTTTTTTCTTCGTAGAGTGCTAGGGTCTAAGGCCACACCACCCTGAACACGCGGGATCTCATCTGATCTCCAAAGCTAAGCAGAGTGGGGCCTGATTACTACTTGGATGGGAGACCTCGTACGAATACCGGTGCTGCAGGCTTTGACCTAACCTGTGGGGGCACAATGGATAAAGCACCAACCTGAAATGATGAGCTTGCTGATTTGAAACCCTGGGTTTGCCTGGTCAAAGCACAATGAGAGTTGATGCTTCCTGCTCCTGCCCCTCTTCTCTCTCTCCCCTCTCTCTCTAAAAATAAATAAAAATTTAAAAAGTGCTAGGCATTGTTCTAAGTATTTTATATGCATTAGCTCATTTAATTCTCAAAACAAGTATATGAAGCGTGCTACTTTTAGTATCTCCATTTTGGAGAAAACAAGCAAAAGATAAAGTTCAAAACAAGGTTTTCAAGGCTGCACAATAAGCAGCTTATGTGAGATGAAAATTGACTGAGTCAAGTCGGTACTTTCAGCCTAACCCTATTGTCTGCGGATGGCCTCTGAATCCTTCCGCAGTTGCAGCAGGGCTTCTGTCTGAGTGCCTGGGCAGTAGGTGCTATAAACACAATGAAAGGTGAAAGTTCTGCTGTCCCAACAATCTTTAGAGCATGGGGCAGGGTACTAAAACTCTCCAAGTCCTGGCTGGGCAGGGCATTCTTTCTTTCTTTTTTTTTTTTTGGGGGGGGGGAGCAGTGCATTCTTAATGTGGCTGCGACCCACCCCACTGGCTGCTGTGTACTTTAACTTTTTTAACTTAAATAGTTGAGAGTAAAGTTCAGGTATTATAAACCATCATTCCCAAATACTTGTTTATATCTTAGAATACTCTCTTACATAATGACAGAAGGATCAATTTCAATAAATGTATAAAGAAATTGTATACCTTTGCCTATTTATATTCAACCTTTCTGAATCACTATGTGTGACTCATAGCAAAGACTGATTGAGTTTTGTTGTGTGATACAATCTGAAAATATTTGCTTTTTTTCCCAAAGATTTTCTTTTTTTTCTTTTTTTTTCTTTTTTTTTTTTTAACAGAGAGACAGAGAGAGGGACAGACAGGAAGGGGGAGAGATTAGAAGCATCAATTCTTCATTGTGGCACCTTAGTTGTTCATTGATTGCTTTCTCATAGGTTCCTTGATGGAGGGGGGGGTACAGCAGAGTGAGTGACCTCTTGCTCAGGCCAGCAACCTTGCGCTCAAGCTGGCAACCTTGGGGTTTCGAACCTGCGTCCTCTGCATCCCAGTCCAATGCTTTATTTATTTATTTTTTTATTTGTTTTAGAAAGGAGAGAGAGAGGGAGAGAGAGCGAGAAGAGAGAGAGGAGAGAGAGAGGAGAGAGAGAGAGAGAGAGAGAGAGAGAGAAGGGGGAGGAGCAGGAAGCATCAACTCCCATATGTGCCTTGACCAGGCAAGCCCAGGGTTTCGAACCGGAAACCTCAGCATTTCCAGGTCGACGCTTTATCCCCTGTGCCACCACAGGTCAGGCCCAGTCCAATGCTTTGTCCACTGCGCCACCACCTGGTCAGTGAAAATATTTGCTTTTAAGGGGTATTTTTTTATCTTGTCTCATCACATCAACTGTTCCTGTGTGTAGTTCTTCCAGAAGTTAGGAAGATTCACATTTTCTTCCTAGTGGTTATCTTTATAATTTAAACCTTATAATACTTTTTTTTATTTAAAGACACTTTTATTTATTGATTTTAGCGAGGGAAAGAAAAGGAGAGAGAGGGAAGCATTGATTTGTTGTTCCATTTATTTACGCATTCACTGGTTGATTTTTTTTATTTTATTTACTTATTTATTTTTAAGATTTTATTTATTCATTTTAGAGAGGAGAGAGAGAGAGAGAGAGAAACAGAGAGGGAGAGAAAGGGGAGGAGAAGGAAGCATCAACTCCCATATGTGCCTTGACCAGGCAAAGCCAGGGTTTTGAATTCGCAACCTCAGCGTTCCAGGTCGACGCTTTATCCACTGTGCCACCACAGGTCAGGCCACTGGTTGATTCTTGTATGTGTCCTCACTGGGGATCAAACCTGCAACTTTGTTGTATCAGGACGATGCTCCAACCAACTGAGCTACTCCACCAGGGCTTATCTTTATTTTCTCTTCTACCTGTTTTTTTAATGTGAACAATAATTGTTTCCCCCTCTTCCCTTACCCTTTAGTAACTACCATTTAGTCATTAAATGACCTCTCGGTGTTCAGCTTTGTAGGGCTAACCTGAAGTTTGACTGTAATTGACAGGTTTGAATTATATCAGTTATACCCCAACCATACATGAAACAACATGTTCGAACTCCTATCATCTCATCTCTTTTTCCTCTCAATTTTTTAGTTGTCATCTCTACATTATTAGATTAACACTCTTTGCTCTGTTACTATATGCATACTTGAAAAGTCTTTTTTTACCTACAGTTATGTAAATATGTTTAATGCTCATTGCCATCCCTTTAGCTGTAGTTAATCTCAGTTACTTCTTGGTTGGTGTGTTTGTTCTCTATCACTTTCTTTTTTTTTTTTAATTTTTATTTATTTATTCATTTTAGAGAAGAGAGAGAGTTAGAATGAGAGAGAGAGAAAGAGAGACAGAGAGAGAGAGAGAGAGAAAGGGGGGAGGAGCAGGAAGCATCAATTCCCATATATGCCTTGACCAGGCAAGCCCAGGGTTTCTAACTGGTGACCTCATTGTTCCAGGTCAACACTTTATCCACTGCACCACCACAGGTCAGGCTCTATCACTTTCTTCAGAAAGGACTCAGTATCCCCCGAGTTCTTTCATGTTCAACTGTTCTTTTTGTTGGTGGTGTTAGGAGAGGACACTGCGCCTCCTCCTGGTGGTTGTGGGTGTTCCACATGGTCAGAGAAATCTCTCTAGAAATGAACTACAGTGGTACCTTAAGATACAAGTTTAATTCGTTCTGTAATCGAGCTCGTAAGTCAGTCAACTCGTATATCAAACAAATTTCTCCCATTTAAAATAACTGAAATAGATTTAATCCATTCCAGCCCTGTGAGCCATCCTAAATTATGAAAAAAGACACGTTTTTAATTAAGAAATACACATGTATACTTTACCAATGCATAATAAAATATATGAAATAAAAGAAAAAAGTGTTATTTAGTACTGTATTCTTACCTTGGAGACAGATGAGTGCAGCTAACAGAGGTGAATGGTAGAGGAGGAGGGAGGGAGAAAGGGATGCAGACACTAGACACGTAAACTGAAACTGCACTTTCTTAACACTAAATATAAACTAAAACTGCATTTTCTTTACTTTAAACAAAACTAAAACTGCACTTTCTTTACTTAAAATGAAACCACAAAAACTTAATTGTAAAAAAATGCACTTTCTTAACTTTTTTTTTTTTTTACAGAGACAGAGAGTGAGTCAGAGAGAGGGATAGACAGGGACAGACAGACAGGAGATGAGAAGCATCAATCATTAGTTTTTCTTTCTTTTTTTGAATTTTTTTAATTATTCATTTTAGAGAAGAGAGAGAGAGAAGGGTAGAGGAGCAAGAAGCATCAACTCCCATATGTGCCTTGACCGGGCAAGCCCAGGGTTTTGAACCGGCAACCTCAGTGTTCCAGGTCGATGCTTGATCTACCACACCACCGCAGGTCAGGCCAATCATTAGTTTTTCATTGCGCATTGCAACACCTTAGTTGTTCATTGATTGCTTTCTTATATGTGCCTTGACCGCAGGCCTTCAGCAGACTGAATAGCCCCTTGCTAGAGCCAGTGACCTTGGGTTCAAGCTGGTGGGCTTTTGCTCAAACCAGATGAGCCCGTGCTCAAGCTGGCAACCTCGGGGTCTCGAACCTGGGTCCTCTGCATCCCAGTCCAATGCTCTATCCTCTGTGCCACCGCCTGGTCAGACCACTTTCTTTTTATTATTATTATTATTTTTATTTCTTTTTTTTTTAACAGAGAGAGTCAGAGAGGGACAGACAGGGACAGACAGAGAGGAACGAAGAGAGATGAGAAGCATCAATCCTCAGTTTTTCCATTGTGGCACTTTAGTTGTTCATTGACTGCTTTCTCATATGTGCCTTGACCGTGGGGCTACAGCAGACCGAGTAACCTCTTGCTCGAGCCATTGACCTTGGGTGCAAGCTGGTGAGCTATTTTTTTTTTTCAAACCAGATGAGCCCACGCTCAAGCTGGCGACCTTGGGGTCTCGAACCTGGGTCTTCCGCATCCCAGTTCCATGCTCTATGCACTGCGCCACCGCCTGGCCAGGCCACTTTCTTAACTTTAAACTTAACCTAAGCTTAACATAATGTATTTTTCACTTAATCATCACCTGTTTTTGCCTTTTGGGCTGCACTTTCGGCACTTTCACTTGCAGGACTTTTGAATAAAAATCTATCCAAAGGGGTTTGCTTTCGTCTGCCTTTTAAATGTTATGGAAATGAGGTAAACAAGTGTCATTAAAAAGTGCTGAAGCATGACCACTTGAAACTTTTTCTGGATGTTTCTTTTCAGTGAAACTTGAAAGCTTCTCCCACATTGCCAGCATGTCTTTAATTTCACTTGTAGAAATCACTTCCTCCAACTCTACCTCCTCCTCACTACTAATCTCTTGCAGAAGCTCCGTATGTTGCATCATCTGTAGCTCTTTCAACTCCTCAGTTGAGAGTTCCTCCTCATGTTCCTCAACGAGCTCATTTATGTCACCCTCATCTACCTCCAGACCCATCGACTTTCCGAGGGACACAATCTCCTCCAACGCTTCTACCTTGGTCTCGGTCTCTGGTTCGAAATCTTCAAAGTCCCTGTCTGCAACAAAATCATACCATAACTTTTTCCACACTGAGTTCAAGGTTCTTCTTGTAACTTCTTGCCATGCCAAATCAATAATGCGTAAACATATTGTGATGTTGTAGTGATCTTTCCAAAACTCTTGAAAGGTTAGAATTGTATTCTCAGACACTTCAAAGCAGTGGTAGAACAAGTGCTTTGTGTAAAGCTTTTTAAAGTTGGAAATGTGCCTGACCTGTGGTGGTGCTGTGGATAAAGCGTCTACCTGGAAACACTGAGGTTGCCGGTTCAAAACCCTGGCTTGCCTGGTCAAGGCACATATGGGAGTTGATGCTTCCTGCTCCTCCCCCTTCTCTCTCTCTCTCTCTCTCTCTCTCTCTCTCTCCCCCCTCCTCTCTAAAATAAATAAATAAATTTTTTAAAGTTGGAAATGACCAGCTGATCCATAGGTTGCAAGATTGAAGTCATGTTGGGTGGGAGGTAGAGGACTTGCACGAATTTAAACTTATCGAGAATGTCATCTTCAAGACCAGGTGGGTGGGCTGGAGCATTTTCAAGGATTAGTAATGCTTTCATGGGGAGTTTATTTTTTTGAAGATATTTTTTCATTGCAGGACCAAAGACAAGATTTATCCATTCAATAAAAAACTGCTGCATAACCCATGCCCTAGCATTAGCACACCACATAACCTGCAGTTTTTCTTTAAGAATCTTGTGAGTCTTAAAGGCTCAAGGATTTTCGGAATGATACACTAGCAGTGGCTTTACTTTATAGTCACCGCTAACATTTGCACACAATGCAAGGGTCAGATGGTCCTTCATGGGTTTATGGCATGGCAACTTCTTCTCCTCTGCGGTGATGAAAGTCCTCCGGGGTATTTTTTTCCAAAGCAATCCTGTTTTGTCACAGTTGAACACTTGTTGGAGGATGTAGCCTTCCTTTGCGATAAGCGCAGCAAAACGTGCGATGTACTCCTCAGCTGCCTTAACGTCAGCACTTGCAGCTTCACCATGCCTCACTACCGAGTAGATGCCAGATCTGTTCTTGAAATTTTCAAACTAGCTGTGACTTGCCTTAAACGTATCTTCTGCTGCCTCTTTTGAGGTTGATGGTTCTGCTTCAAATCACCGTAAGTAATACATGCCTTTTTGCATATTACAGTCTCCATCACTGTATCTCCTGTCAGCTCTTTCTCTTTCACCCACACCAGCAAAAGCTTCTCCATTTCTTTCTTTCTTTCTTTCTTTCTTTCTTTCTTTCTTTCTTTCTT
This sequence comes from Saccopteryx bilineata, assembly GCF_036850765.1. Lineage (NCBI taxonomy): Eukaryota > Metazoa > Chordata > Mammalia > Chiroptera > Emballonuridae > Saccopteryx > Saccopteryx bilineata. The sequence goes on along the minus strand of NC_089490.1, from coordinate 95,238,771 downwards.
TCTTTCTTTCTTTCTTTCTTTTTTTTTTTTTTTTTCATCTTTCTGAAGCTGGAAACAGGGAGAGACAGTCAGACAGACTCCCGCATGCCCCGACCGGGATCCACCCGGCACGCCCACCATGGGGTGATGCTCTGCCCATCCTGGGCGTCACCATGTTGCGACCAGAGCCACTCCAGCGCCTGGGGCAGAGGCCACAGAGCCATCCCCAGCGCCCGGGCCATCCTTGCTCCAATGGAGCCTTGGCTGCGGGAGGGGAAGAGAGAGACAGAGAGGAAGGCGCGGCGGAGGGGTGGAGAAGCAAATGGGCGCTTCTCCTATGTGCCCTGGCCGGGAATCGAACCCGGGTCCTCCGCAAGCTAGGCCGACGCTCTACCTCTGAGCCAACCGGCCAGGGCTTCTCCATTTCTTCATGGATATTTATCCTTAATTGGAACAGAATTGTAGTTCCTTTTGCTAGATTTGCACTTTTGATGGCATCCTTTCATTTAAGGATGGTACAAATTGTAGATGTATTGCGGTCATACAGCCTTGCCAGTTCAATCACTCATACACCACGCTCATGTTTTTCTATTATTTCTTTACTTCTATCAACATCATTCTCTTCTTCTCACCACTGTCCTTTCTTCAGCCCCATGATAGCACACAAAAAGAGTTAGTAAAAAATGCAAAAATTATGCAAGAACAAGTACAGTGCACAAGATTTGACTTGATTCTGTGGGTAACATGTGAGAAAGTACGAGATGCTGGTGTTGTGCTGCTGATACTGGACCCGTGCGCCAACGCACCAACTAGCGGCAGCTTCCCCAATCATGACTCATATCTCAGAATTTCACTCGGATCTTGAACAAAAATACAGACTGAGTTGCAGCTTGTATCTTAAAATAATTCGTATGTTGGTCTGCTCGTATCTCAAGGTACCACTGTATAGAAATTATCCCGGAAAGTATAGTCTTTGATCTCTTTTTCCTTGACTGACTGCTCATCTCACTTCTTTTCCTCAAGGACACGGTAAACACTATTCTAATGCTGTAAATGTTTAATGTTAATGAGATCTGAAACCAGCTTGCCCACACCCCCCTTAAGTGTCTGTTATTTTGCCTGACTGTTCAAAAACATCTTTATCTTTAAAGACCATTAAGTTTGGTAGAATAGCTCTTTGTTTTTTGTGTGTTTTTTTGTTTTGTTTTGTTTTGTTTTTCCAGAGACAGAGTCAGAGAGAGGGATAGATAGGGACGGACAGACAGGGACGGAGAGAAATGAGAAGCATCAATCATTAGTTTTTTCGTTGTGACATCTTAGTTGTTCATTGATTGCTTTCTCATATGTGCCTTGATCGTGGGGCTACAGCAGACCGAGTAACCCCTTGCTCAAGCCAGAGACCTTGAGTCCAAGCTGGTGAGCTTTGCTCAAACCAGATGAGCCCGCACTCAAGCTGGCGACTCGGGGGTCTCGAACCTGGGTCCTCTGCATCCCAGTCCGACGCTCTATCCACTGCGCTACCACCTGGTCAGGCTAGCTCTTTGTTTTGACCATTCTGAAACATGGAGTATTCTTTTAGTTTAGTGTGTGTGTGTGTGTGTGTGTGTGTGTGTGTGTGTGTGTGAGAAAGCGGGACAGACAGGAAGGGAGAGAGATACAGACAGGAAGGGAGAGACATGAGAAGCATCTTTGTTGCAGCAAAGTGGTGCTCCTTAGTTGTTCTTGATTATTTTCTCAAATGTGCTGTGACCAAGGGGCTACAGCAGACTGAGTGACCCCTTGCTCAAGTCAGTGACCTTGGGCTCAAGCTGGTGAGCCATGCTCAAACCAGATGAGCCCATGCTTAAGCCAGCAACCTCGGGGTTTGAACCTGGGTCCTCCACATCCCAGTCTGACGCTCTATCCACTACACCACCGCCTGGTCAGGCTCTTTCCCCCTTATTTATTTATTTATTTATTTAGTGACAGAGACAGAGTCAGAGAGAGGGATACATAGGGACAGACAGACAGGAATGGAGAGAGATGAGAAGCATCAATCATTAGTTTTTCTTTTTTTTTTTTTATTCATTTTTTAGAGAGGAGAGAGAGACAGAGACAGAGAGAAGGGGGGGAGGAGCTGAAAGCATCAACTCCCATATGTGCCTTGACCAGGCAAGCCCAGGGTTTCGAACTGGCGACCTCAGCATTTCCAGGTCAACACTTTATCCACTACGCCACCACAGGTCAGGCCAATCATTAGTTTTTCGTTGCGACACCTTAGTTATTCATTGATTGCTTTCTCATATGTGCCTTCACCGTGGGACCACAGCAGACTGAGTAACCCCTTGTTCGAGCCAGCAACCTTGGGTCTAAGCTGGTGAGCTTTTGCTCAAACCAGATGAGCTTGCGCTCAAGCTGGCAACCTCCGGGTCTCGAACCTGGGTCCTCCGTGTCCCAGTCCGATGATCTATCCACTGTGCCACCACCTGGTCAGGCAGCTCTTTCCTTTTTTTTTTTTTTTTTTTTTTTTTTTAATTTTATTTATTCATTTTTAGAGAGGAGAGAGAGAGGGAGAGAGAGAGAGAGAGAGGAGAGAGAGAGGGGGGAGGAGCTGGAAGCATCAACTCCCATATGTGCCTTGACCAGGCAAGCCCAGGGTTTCGAACCGGCGACCTCAGCATTTCCAGGTCGACGCTTTATCCACTGCGCCACCACAGGTCAGGCAGCTCTTTCCCTTTTTTAAAAAATAATTTTATTTAGAAAATAAATTTAATGGGGTGACATTGATCAGTAAGAGTATATAGGTTTCAGGTAAACATGTTTACAGTATTTGAACTGTCGATTATGTTGTGTACCCATCACCCAAAGTCAAATTATTTTCTGTCATTGTATATTTGTCCTTCTTTACTCCCTTCCCCCCGTCTTTCAGTTTCATATTATAATTTTTCTTGAATGGAATTTTCAGAATTGTTTTGGTCCATTATGTTTGTTTTTTGGGGGGATGTCTAATCTGTATTTGAAATTGCTTTTGCTTGTCTTTACATTTCTTATTCTCTAATCCTTTCATTGTTTCCACTTAAATTTTATCTTATCCTACTTACTATCTTCTATTTATTGAGTTTCCATGGTTTCTCCTTTGTCCCTTCCATTTTGTCTTCCATCTTTTGTGTGTGTGTGTGTGTGTGTGTAGCAGAGACAGAGAGGGACAGATAGGGACAGACAGACAGAAAGGGAGAGAGATGAGAAGCATTAGTTCTTCATTGCAGCTACTTAGTTGTTCATTGATTGCTTTCTCATATATGCCTTGACCGGGGGCCTCCAACAGACCAAGTGACACCTTACTCGAGCCAGTGACCTTGGGTCCAAGCTGGTGAGCCTTGCTCAAACCAGATGAGCTTACGCTCAAGCTGGCAACCTTGAGGTCTCAAACCTGGGTCCTCCACATCCCAGCCCAACACTCTATCCACTGCACCACCGCCTGGTCAGGCTATTCCATCTTAACTGGATTTTTTTTTTCTGGATTTTTTTTTAAATTTTATTGTCTGACCTGGTGGCACAATGGATAGAATGCTGACCTAGAATGCTGAGGTCACTGGTTCAAAACCCTAGGTTTGCCCAATCAAGGCACCATGTAAAGAAGCAATTACTATAAACTGATGCTTTCCACTCCTCCTCCTCTTTCTCTCTCTCTCCTTCCTCTCCTTTCTCTAAACAATCAATAAATACAGTCTTTAAAAAAAAACAAAGAACAGTGAATGAATAAATAAGTGGAACAACAAATCAATGTTTTTCTTCCTTCCTCTCTCTAAAATCAATAAATAAGTATTCAAAAAAGGAAGTAAATGTTAGATAGATATAAATATTATTCAGTAATAAAAAATAAAATTCTGCTGTTCACAACAAGATGCAAGAACTTTGAGAGCATTATGTTAAGTAAAATAGAGAAAGACAGACTGACCAGGCAGTGGCGCAGTGGATAGAGTGTCGAACTGGGATGCGGAGAACCCAGGTTCGAGACCCCAAGGTCGCCAGCTTGAGCGCAGGCTCATCTGGCTTGAGCAAAAAGCTCACCAGCTTGAGCCCAAGGTTGCTGGCTTGAGCAAGGGATCACTCGGTCTACTGTAGCCCCACAGTCAAGGCACATATGAGAAAGCAATCAATGAACAACTAAGGTGTCACAATGAAAAACTAATGATTGATGCTTATCTCTCTCTATTCCTGTCTGTCTGTCCCTATCTATCCCTCTCTCTGACTTTCTCTTTGTCACTGTAAAAAAAGAAATAGAGAAAGACAAAGGCTGTGTGATCTCACTTGTATGTGGAATCTAACAACACAGAACTCAGAGAAACAGAGAAGAATGATGATTGCCAGGGACTGGAGGGCAGGAGAAATGGTGAGTTTTTGGTCAAAGGGTACAAACTTTCACTTGTAAGATAAATAAATTCTGGGGATTTCCGGTACAACATGGTTACTATAGTTAACAATACTGTATTGTGTGTGTGTGTGTGTGTATATATATATATATATATATTTTTTTTTTTAAGGTTAAGATTTATTTTTTATTTTTCCAGGGACAGAGAGAGAGTCAGAGAGAGGGATAGACAGGAACAGACAGACAAGAACGGAGAGATGGGAAGCATCAATCATCAGTTTTTCATGGCGACACCTTAGTTGTTCATTGATTGCTTTTTCATATATGCCTTGACCCTGGGCCTTCAGCAGACTGAGTAACCCTTTGCTCGAGCCAGCGACCTTGAGTCCAAGCTGGTGAGCTTTTTGCTCAAGCCAGATGAGCCTGCGCTCAAGCTGGCAACCTCGGGGTCTCAAACCTGGGTCCTCCGCATCCCAGTCCAACACTCTATCCACTGCGCCACCACCCGGTCAGGCTGTGTTGTATATTTAAAAGTTGCTAAGAGTAGAACTTTACTATTCTCATAACAACAACAAAATGGTAATTATGTGAAGTAAAGGACCTTATTGTGGTAAACATTTGCAATGTATACATGTATCAAATCATCACATTGTATCCTTTAAACTTACACAATGTAATGTCAATTATATCTCAATAAAGCTGATTAAAAGGAATATATTATGTAAATTCTTACCCCTATAACTTTAAAAACATAAAAATGAAAAAATTCCTAGAAAATCAGAACATACCAATAATGTCTGAAGAAGGGAAAACCTGAAGAGTTATATATATTGTATTTTTTAAATGACTCTAAATAAAACCTTGTCTCCGGAGAAAAAAATAAGCTAGAGTATTATTAATATAATAGCAGCCGCACACTTAAAATATAAACAAACACTGAGCCACAAACGCTACTCACTCAGTCCTCAAACCAGGAGGATTCTGATTAAACAGTAGCAGAAGGTCAACTGTTTTGGGGAGGTGTTTTTTTCTTAATTTTTATTTCTTGATTTCAGCAAAAGAGGAAGAGGGAAGAGAGAGAGAAAGAACATCCAGCTGTTCCTTTATGCGCCCTGACTGGGGTTGGAACCAGCAACCTGCTCTAACCAACGGAGCTATCCCACCAGGGTGAGGCCTATTGTTACCTACTGCTCTGTTTTACGAAAATGTGAAGAACAGAGTGCTGTTCCTCTTTCTGACAGCAGATGGAGCCATTGGAACACGTATGACTTACTAGAGGAAAAAATGCATCTGGAGATTCTTCTATCATTGATTTAAAAGCCCAATTCAAGGGGCCCTTCATGATAGAAATTGGCAAAGTTCCTGACTCTAATGAATATAACCTGGTAAAAATCTTAAATCCCGGTAGGTGGAGCTCTGAGGAAAACGAAAGCTATAGTAGCTTGAACATAACATGGAGAAGTGGGAATTGCATTTACATTTCAGAACCCAGAGTAAACTTAAAAGTGAAGCTTTCTTTCTACCTGTGACATCTGTGACTAGAGACCATCTTCCGTTTCTATACAGGAGAAACATAAAGAATCTGCAGAGCCTGACCTGTGGTGGAGCAGTGGATAAAGCATCGACCTGGAATGAATGCTGAGGTCTGAAACCTTGGGGCTTGCCGGGTCAAGGCACATATGAGAAGAAACTACTGGTAGTTGATGTTTCCTGCTCCTCCCCCTGCCTTTTCTCTCTCTAAAATTAATAAATTAAAAAAAATTTTTTTAAAGTCCTCAAAGAGACTCAAATAGCCACAGAAAAAAATATTTTAACTAAAGAGAAATGTTCCCACCACTCCCTCCACCAGTGCTGCAAACCACTCATGGTGAAGGTAGATCATCTTCTGATCAAAACACCTGCATTTGAGTTAGGTAAGAATTCAAATATGGGCTTGACCTGTGGTGGCACAGTGGATAATGCGTCGACCTGGAAATGCTGAGGTCACTGGTTCGAAACCCTGGGCTTGCCTGGTCAAGGCACATATGGGAGTTAATGCTTCCAGCTCCTCCCCCCATCTCTCTCTCTGTCTCTCTCTCTCTCCATCTCTCTCTCCTCTCTAAAAATGAATAAAGAAAAAAAAAGATAAAAAAAAAAAGCCTAGATTAAGAATTCAAATATGGGATGGGAAAAATAGGTTTACAGTTGTGAATACACAAAACAGTTTATTCTTGTATTATTATTTATTAATTATTGTATTATTTATTTGTATTACAACTGTAAACCATCTACTTTTGCCCACCCCTTGTATGTGCATCTAAAGGAAATATTCAGGGTTTTTTTTTTGGTTTCCTTGTTTTGTTTTGTTTACAGTGACAGAGTCAGAGAGAGGGATAGATAGAGACGGACAGACAGGAAAGGAGAGAGAGAGACAAAGAGGGAGAGAGAGGAGAGAGAGACAAGGGGGAGGAGCTGGAAGCATCAACTCCCATATGTGCCTTGACCAGGCAAGACCAGGGTTTCGCACCGGCGACCTCAGCATTTCCAGGTCGATGCTTTATCCACTGCACCACCACAGGTCAGGCCTACTTTTCCTTTTTGATGTATCGTTTTTGTCACCTCATTCATTATGAACAGAATAGTGGTACGTGATTATAGGAACTCTCGCCAACACTCACACTGATTAAAGTTAAGCACAAAGTGATGGCCATGGGTAGTAGTCATAGCTCTCTGGCACTGACTGTCCAGAAACACGCAATTCATAGATTTTGGGTTTTTTGGTTTTTTTTTTTAAGGCTTTTTTTTTTTTTTTAATTTTTTATTTATTTATTTATTTTTACAGAGGCAGAGATAGACAGGGACAGACAGACAGGAACGGAGAGAGATGAGAAGCATCAATCATCAGTTTCTCGTTGCGCGTTGCGACTTCTTAGTTGTTCATTGATTGCTTTCTCACATGTGCCTTGACCGCGGGCCTTCAGCAGACCGAGTAACCCCCTGCTGGAGCCAGTGACCTTGGGTCCAAGCTGGTGAGCTCTTTGCTCAAGCCATATGAGCCCGCGCTCAAGCTGGCCACCTCGGGGTCTCGAACCTGGGTCCTTCCGCATCCCAGTCCAACGCTCTATCCACTGCGCCACCACCTGGTCAGGCAGATTTTGGGTTTTTAGAGAGAGAGAAAGAGGTGGGAGAAGTGGGAAGTATCAACTTGTAGTAGTTGCTTCCCATATGTGCCTTGACCGGGCAAGCCCAGGGTTTCAAATCAGCAACCTCAGCAATCCAGGTCGAGGTTTTATCCACTGCACCTTCACAAGTTAGGCAACTCGTCTTTTTATAACTTACCTGGACTATCACTTAGGCCTTTACTCCATTGCACATAGACCAAAGACCAATCGGATTTAGAGAAGCAGTTTGGAGTCTAACTGATAGACTGTAAGGAAGGAGAAAGGTTTCCTTAGGGTCCCTGGATGGCTCTGAAAATTAAACTGGCAAAGACAGATTAACTGGAGAAAAGCATACCAGTTTATTTAACATAAATTTTATGTGACACAGCCTGACCTGTGGTGACGCAGTGTATAAAGCATCGACCTGGAAATGCTGAGGTCGCCGGTTCGAAACCCTGGGCTTGCCCGGTCAAGGCACATATGGGAGTTGATGCTTCCAGCTCCTCTCCCCTTCTCTCTCTCCTCTCTCTGTCTCTCTCTCTCTCCTCTCTAAAATGAATAAATAAAATAAAATAAAAAATTAAAAGGAAAAAAAATGCTTCCTTTAAAAAAAATTTTTTTATGTGACACAGGAGCTTTCATAAGTAAATGAAGACCCAAAGAAACAGACTAGTGTATTTTTAAGCCAGGTTCAAGGAAGAGAGAACAGTCATGGAGGAATATCATGGGTTAAGAAGTATGGAGTAATTGTAGTTAACTGGGGGAACTGAGCTAAGCCTGCTTGTTTGGATTCTTTCCAGCACCCCTGTCTTCAGAGATGAGCATGTTCCTTGCCTCCAGGTATAGGAACAATATCTCTCACACAAGGATTTATAATCTGTTTCAAGAAAGAAAGGGGAGGCCTGACCAGGCGGTGGCGCAGTGGAAAGAGCGTCGGACTGGGATGAGGAGGACCCAGGTTCCAGACCCCGAGGTCGCCAGCTTGAACGTAGGCTCATCTGGTTTGGGCAAAGCTCACCAGCTTAGACCCAAGGCTTGAGCAAGGGGTTACTCAGTCTGCTATAGCCCCATCAGTCAAGGCACATATGAGAAGGCAGTCAATGAACAACTAAGGTGCCACAACGAGAAACTGATGATTGATGCTTCTCATCTCTCTCTGTTTCTATCTGTCTGTCCCTATCTATCCCTCTCTCTGACTCTCTCTCTGTCTCTGTAAAAATAATAATAATAATAAATAGCTTAATTAACTAAGGATAAAATGAGTGAACTTAGTTGATTCCTTAATCTTTTTTTTTTTTTTTCAGAGACAGAGAGAGAGATAGACAGGGACAGACAGACAGGAACAGAGAGATGAGAAGCATCAATCATTAGTTTTTCATTGCGTGTTGCAACACCTTAGTTGTTCATTGATTGCCTTCTCATATGTGCCTTGACCGCAGGCCTTCAGCAGACCGAGTGACTCCTTGCTCAAGCCAGCGACCTTGGGCTCAAGCTGGTGAGCCTTGCTCAAACCAGATGAGCCTGCACTCAAGCTGGTGACCTCAGGGTCTCAAACCTGGGTCCTTCACATCCCAGTCCAATGCTCTATCCACTGTGCCACCACCTACCTGGTCAGGCATCAGAGTAATTTTTAAAATATCACAAAAAAAGCATTAAAAAATTATGAGAGCACTGGTACCTCCTCATCCTGACAGGGTGTGACTTAGGGACATGATAGACAGATTAAAGACCTGTGGTGGTCGCTGGTTCAAAACTCTGGGCTTGCTTGGTCAAGGCACATAGGAGAAGCAACTACTATGAGTTGATGCTTCCCATTTCTCTCCCCACTTTTTCTCTAAAATCAATAAATAAAAAAATTTTTAAAGAAAAAGACAACAACAACAACAAAAAAAAAACAAAAAAAAGAAAAAGGAAAAGGTCTGACTTTACTGGCATGATTGTAACTCTGCCAAGAATACTTTCTGGACATAGCAGAAACCATGGTTCTAGATTATTTTCCCATAGCATTTTCTTTTTTCTTTCTTCTAAAGTTATTGATTTTTTTTCCCCAAAGATGTGTAAGACTCAACATCACCTTTTAATTAGGAAGAAAGAAGACAAGCAAAAACGTCCAGCCAATATACAATAATACAGTATAGTATGGTAAGTACCATAATAGGAGTGTATTAGTTTCCTAGGGCTGCTGTAACAAAGTACCACATACTGGTGACTTAAAAAAACTGAAATTTATCCTCTCACAGTTCTAGAGGCTAGATGTCCAAAATAAAGTTATTGATTTTTAAAAAGACAAAGAAAGGAAGAGAAAGCAAGAGAGAAAAGCATTCGTTGTTCCACTTAGTTGTGTGTTAACTGGTCACTTCCTGTTTGTGCCCTGACCTGGGATGGAACCCACAACTTTGTTGTTGTGGGACAATGTTATAACCAACTGAGCTAACTGGTCAGGGTTCCCATGGCATTTTCTGTTGGTTGTTAAGATATCTCCCCCATAGATGCCTTTTCTATGAATTTTCTTTATAAGATCTATACCTCTTACACCCGCCCTGTGGGACTTCTTCCTCAGTTCCAGTCTTCTGGTAGTCAGTGTCTCTTTCAAGAAAAACTTTTAAAATGGATAATCTGGAAAACCATAAGTGGCAGTCCTGTCATGACAGATCAAATCCAGCTCCTCTTAAATCAGGGGTCCCCAAACTTTTTACACAGGGGGCCAATTCACTGTCCCTAAGACCATTGGAGGGCCGGACTATAAAAAAAACTATGAACAAATCCCTATGCACACTGCACATATCTTATTTTAAAGTAAAATAACAAAGCGGGAACAAATACAATTTTTAAATAAAGAACAAGTAAATTTAAATCAACAAACTGACCAGTATTTCATTGGGAACTATGCTCCTCTCACTGACCGCCAATGAAAGAGGTGCCCCTTTCGGAAGTGCGGCGGGGGCTGGATAAATGGCCTCAGGGGGCCGCATGTGGCCCGCGGGATGTAGTTTGGGGACCTCTGTCTTAAATGATGATGCATCTGGTATACCTACCCTGATCAACTTGCTAGTGAAGCCACTATCGGTAAGACCTTCTGGCAACACGTGACTACCATGGACAGCTCCCAGTTGTTCCCTCGTTCGCTATCGTCAAGCTTGAGACAGGTGCCAGTCTCTGAGTATTCCCAAACGCTAAAGTCACACTCTTTGAGTGATTCTGAGAAACTCTGCACTTGGCTGAGATTGACAAAATGAGAACCCTTCCTTCCACCAGAGTGAGGCTGGTGTGCGCAACAGGGAAAAAGAACAAAGCCCACCACCAACCTCTCTTTAAACAAATTCTATTACCTTTCTTGATTACACTCCTTGCCTTTTATAGACACTTCAGGTCGGTGGCAAGCTAATAATAACAAAACCTGTTTCATAATCTCTTGACGTGTCCTTCCAAAGAGCATCAATCCCCTCCTGTTCAGAGTTTTGAAGGCCTCTGAAAAAACTCTAAAACAAATATAAAAGTTAAATTTGCATTTGATTACAACATATTTAGGATTACACCTTTAAACTTGCCACCTGAAAATGTTCTCACAAAATTTGCTCCACATTCTACAGGTTTGAATTCCCTCTAATTACATGTGTACAAATGAGTAAATAGAATTAACATTAAATGTTAAAAATGCATACATAGAACAATTCTGACACCAATTCCAACATGAGGTTTTTTCCCCCTCATCAAAATTCTCTGACATCAGCTGAGTGTCCTAAAATTCAACTCAATTCTGACACTCTCAACCCAGAAATAACATCAGATTCCACAAGGTAAGGGCCAGTTTCTACAACACTGACCATTCAGGTACCAATAAAATCCAGGTTGTTACATGTGCTTCTGATGAACCAGATACAAATCAGAGGTCCTCTTCACTCCCTTCTTAGGCTCAAAAAATTTGCTAAGAGTGGCTCACAGAACTCAGGAGATCAGTTTTCTTACTAGGTTACTAATTTATTACAAAGATATTAAAGAATATGAGTCAACAGCAGATGAAATACAGAGGGGTAGGCCCAGAATAAAGGAGTTTCTGTCCCTGTGGAGTTTAAGCCCTGCACAGCGGCACATGGATACATTCTGGTTCCCTAACCTGGGATTTTTGCATTTTTATGGAGGCATCAATCACATCAATTGATTAAATCACTGGCTATTAGTGATTGAACTTATTAATTTTTAGAGAGAGGAGAGAGAGAGAAAGGGGGTAAGGAGCAGGGAGCATAATCTCATAGTTGCTTCTCATATTGCCTTAACTAGGCAAGCCCGGGGTTTTGCTTTCTTTTTTTTTTTTTTTTTTTTGTATTTTTCTGAAGTTAGAAACGGGGAGCCTGACCAGGTGGTGGCGCAGTGGATAGAGCGTCGAACTGGGATGCGGAAGGACCCAGGTTCGAGACCCCGAGGTCGCCAGCTTGAGCGCGGGCTCATCTGGCTTGAGCAAAGAGCTCACCAGCTTAGACCCAAGGTCGCTGGCTCCAGCAGGGGGTTACTTGGTCTGCTGAAGGCCCGCGGTCAAGGCACATGTGAGAAAGCAATCAATGAACAACTAAGAAGTCGCAACGTGCAACGAGAAACTGATGATTGATGCTTCTCATCTCTCTCCGTTCCTGTCTGTCTGTCCCTGTCTATCTCTGCCTCTGTAAAAAAAAAAAAGAAAAGAAAGAAACGGGGAGGCAGTCAGACAGCAGACTCCCACGTGCGCCTGACCGGGATCCATCCGGCATGCCCACCAGGGGGCAATGCTCTGCCCATCCGGGGCGTTGCTCTGTTGCAACCAGGGCCATTCTAGTGCCTGAGGCAGAGGCCACAGAGCCATCCTCAGCGCCCGGGCCAACTTTGCTCCAATGGAGCCTGGGCTCTGGGAGGGGAAGAGAGAGACAGAGAGGAAGGAGAGGGGGAGGGGTGGAGAAGCAGATGGGCGCTACTCCTGTGTGCCCTGGCCGGGAATCGAACTCGGGACTCCTGCATGCCAGGCCGATGCTCTACCACTGAGCCAACCAGCCAAGGCCAAGCCTGGGGTTTTGAATTGGAGATGTCAGCATTCCAGGTCAATGCTCTATTCACAGGTCAGGAGATGAACTTCATCTTCGGGCCCTTTCCCCTTTCAGAAGTCAGTCAGTGGGAGGGACGGAAAGTTCCAACCCTCTAATCACATGGTTGGTTTCCTTGGCAACCAGCCCACCTTCAGATTACCTAGGGACATTCCAGTCCCCCCATTCACATAAAAATTATGCCTTTGGGTTCGAAATCCCGGGTTTGATTCCTGGCCAGGGCGCATAGCAGAAGCACCCATCTGCTTCTCCACCCTTCCCCCTCTCCTTTCTCTTTGTCTCTCTCTTCCTCTCCTGCAGCCAAGGCTCCATTAGAGTAAAGTTGACCCAGGCACTGAAGATGGCTCCATGGCCTCCACCTCAGGCACTAGGATGGCTTCAGTTGCAATGGAGCAACACCCCAGATGGGCAGAGCATCACCCCCTGATGGGCATGCCGGGTGGATCCCGGTTGGACACTTGCGGAAGTCTGTCTCTCTGCCTCCTCACTTCTCACTTCTGAAAAAAAAAATAGAAATAGATAGATAGATAGATAGATAGATAGATAGATAGATAGATAGATATGGTCTACCGAAAAGTTCTGTCAATTTTTGGAATAAAACAAAATACAAATTTTTCTTACCGTCAATAAACTTTATTAAATAATGTAATTGCCATTATTATTAATATTAATGATTTCTTGCCAGCGTGAAGGCAATTTGTATATCCCATTTTTTTTTTTTTTAATTTTTTATTTATTCATTTTAGAGAGGAGAAGGAGAGACAGAGAGAGAGAGAGTGAGAGAGAGGAGAGAGATAGAGAGAAGGGGGAGGTGCCTGAAGCATCAACTCCCATATGTGCCTTGACCAGGCAAGCTCAGGGTTTCGAACCGGTGACCTCAGCATTTCTGGGTTTACGCTTTATCCACTGCGCCACCACAGGTCAGGCGTATATCCCATTTTTGAAAAATGTTTTATCTTTTTTTTTTTTTTTTTTTTTTTTTTTAGATTTTATTTATTCATTATAGAGAGGAGAGAGAGAGAGAGAGAGAAGGGGGGAGGAGCAGGAAGCATCAACTCCCATATGCGCCTTGACCAGGCAAGCCCAAGGTTTTGAACCGGCAACCTCAGTGTTTCCAGGTTAACGCTTTATCCACTGCGCCACCACAGGTCAAGCTGTTTTCTTTTCTTTTCTTTTTTTTTTTTTTTTTTTTTTTTTTTGTTTTTGTTTTGTTTTGTTTGTTTTATCTTTTGATGCGAAAAATTGAATCAGTGCTTGTTTGATATCTTCTTCATTTTTGAATTTTTTGCCCTTCAAAAAATTTTGTAAGGACAAAAACAAGTGATGGTCAGAGGGTGCTAAGTCCAGGGAATATGGTGGATGTGACAGACATGCTTCTGTAGCATTTCTTCCTTGTTGAAATACATAAAAATTACAGTGGCGTAAGTTAACTTTATCAGTAGCCATGGGTACACTATCGCTTCACACATAAGACTAACGTGAATCAACTTTGTTTTAGTTAATTTGCTACATCAGTATGTATACATTAAATGATAAAAATAGAGAGGCACATATGTGCCAAATAAACATGTGCTTCTGTGCCGAAACTTGTTGTGATAGAAACGGACAGAACTTACCTTTAACACTTTCATTACTTAGTAAATTCCAGGAATTTTAGGAACTCTAGGCCAGGAATGGAATACAAACTGAATACATATGTCTTATTATAAGTCACAACATTACATGTAGTTTTCTGTGGTACAAGATCAGATAGCAAAGGTGTCTGGCTCCTTTGAACAGAAGCAAGTGAAAGCCCACATTTACCACATGCTCTACTACAGTAAGAGGCAAAGTTGTGTCAGAAGGGCCTTCTCATTGGCTCCTGACATCCTGTTTTTGTTTTTTTCTCCTTAAGATTTTAATCTATTGATTTTACAGAGAGGGGAGAGGGAGGGGCGAGAGAGCAAGAAGATTTAACTCATAGTTGTTTTACTTTAATTGACCATGAATTGTCATCGTATGTGCCTTGATTGGGCAAGCCTAGGGCTTTTTTTTTTTTTTTTACAGAGAGAGGGATAGACAGGGACAGACAGACAGGAATGGAGAGATGAGAAGCATCAATTATTAGTTTTTCATTGCGCATTGCGACGCCTTAGTTGTTCATTGATTGCTTTCTCATATGTTACTTGACCGCAGGCCTTCAGCAGACCAAGTAATCCCTTGCTTGAGCCAGCGACCTTGGGTCCAAGCTGGTGAGCTTTTGCTCAAACCAGAAGAGCCCATGCTTAAGCTGGCGACCTCAGGGTCTCGAACCTGGGTCCTCTGCATCCCAGTTCGACGCTCTATCCACTGCGCCACCGCCTAGTCAGGTGCAAGCTTAGGGCTTTGAACCTCAGCATTCCAGGTTGCCAACCTGAGATTGCCAGCTTGAGTGCAGGATTATCAACATGATCCCATGGTTGCTAGCTTGAGTTCAAAGGTTCCTGGCTTAAAGCCCAAGGTCACTGGTTTGGCTGGAGCCCCCACCCCCACCTCCATCAAGGCACGTATGAAAAGCAATCAGTGTACAATTAAAGTGCCCCAGCTATGAGTTGATGCTTTTCAACTTGTAATATTATGTAGTACATGGCTCCTCATGTCCAATTGTTCATTAAAAATATTTTTATTCACCTGGCTAGTTGGCTCAGTGGTAAAGCATCACCCCAGCATGTGGATGTCCCAGGTTCGATCCCTGGTCAGGGCACACAGAAGCGCCCATCTGCTTCTCCACCCTTCCCCCTCTTCCTTCTTTCTCTCTCTCTCTCTCTCTCTCTCTCTCTCTCTCTCTCTCTCCCCCCCTCCTGCAGCCATGGCTTGATTGGAGCATGTTGGCTTTGGGCACTGAGGATGGCTCCATGGCCTCTGCCTCAAGTTCTAAGAAGAGCTCGGCTGCTGAGCAACAGAGCAATGTCCCACATGGACAGAGCTTCACCCCCTAGTGGGCTTGTCAGGTGGATCCTGGTAGGGGCATTGTGGGAGTCTCTCTCTCTCTGCCTCCCCTCCTCTCACTGAATAAAAAAATATTTTTTTATTCATTTACCACTTAATACATTTATTGAGCATCTTTCTATACAATAGTCACAATTCTAAGTGCTAAATGAGTAAAATAAACAAAAATCTTCCTATTGTGGATTACTCATTACCGAAAATTCTTTTTTTTTTTGATAAGCAAAAGCTTTATTCAGTACAGCACATCCCGCTCAAGGAGGTTTTCTGGTCCTGGGGACAGGGGCCAGAGGAGTCGCATTGAAAATTATTTTTTATATTAATTTTTATTTTATTTTATTTATTGCTTTCTAGAGAGAGGGGAGAGAGAAAAAAAGAATGGAGAAGCAGAAGCATCAACTTGTAGTAGTTGCTTCCTGTATGTACCTTGAACAGGCAAGTCCAGGTTTTTGAACTGTCGACCTCAGCATTCCAGGTCAATGCTTTATCCACTGCGCCACCACACATCAGGCATAACTGAAAATTCTGTAGGGCAGTGTTTTTCAACCAGTGTGCCATGAGACATGGTCAGGTGTGCCATGGGGAAATTAAACATGGGCCCCCAAACTACGGCCCACGTGCCAGATACGGCCTGCAGAGGCTATTTATCTGTCCCACCGCCAGCCGCCTCTATCCCAACATAAACATTCCCCTCACAATCCCTCCAGCTATCAGCGACAGGAAGAGTGGAGGCACAGGGATATCTCACTGACCAATCACCTTCTAGGATTCATCCCAACCACTAGCGATGAACCAATAGTAGGCCGCCTCTCATCCACACCCAGGAAGGTCCCCACTCGGGCTGCCACGCACTTGTCATTGTGTGGCCACAGCGAGTAGTTGAAGCTGCTACTCCTCCTCATGGTCCCGATTTCTAATCCTGGTCAGGACTGGAGGTAAATGTTGCCACTACTAGATGAAGCCTCAGCCTCAGCTGGTTATGTCTATCCTGATGGTGTATATAGATATTTGACCTTTTTCTTTTTCTTATTTTTATTTTTTATTTATTCATTTTAGGGAGAGAGAGAGAGAGAGAGAGAGAGAGAGAGGCAGAGAGAGAGAGAGAGAAGGGGGAGGAGCAGGAAGCATCAACTCCCATATGTGCCTTGACCAGGCAAGCCAGGGTTTTGAACCAGCGACCTCAGTGTTTCCAGGTTGACGCTTTACCCACTGTGCCACCACAGGTCAGGCGACCTTTTTCTTTTTAAAAGAGGCCCCCACAGAGAGTGATATACAATGCATCAAATGTTATCTAACTTTAAAGCTAAAGTTTGCTGATCTTCCTTTGGACAGTTTTTGGTTATCTGTTGCCAAGGAGTTCCCCATTCTGGTCAACAAAGCTATTTTGACATTGCTCCCATTTTCAACCACATATCTATGTGAGCTGAGCTTCTCAAGCTTGACTGTGATAAAAACTAAAAACAGGGAGAGACTGAGAACTGTTGAAAAAGAGCTTCGTGTGTGTCTTTCTACCATTCCTGCCAATATATCCCTTTTGTGTTCATCGAAACAGGCCCAGGTTTCACACTAAGTGAGTATAAATACATTTAGAAACTATATTATTAACTATATGTATAATATGTACTGTGTTAGAGTGTCATTTTGGTAGGTGGTGTGCCCCAGGATTTTGTAAATGTAAAAAATATGCCGTGGCTCACTGCTGTAGGGAATAGTTGATGTCAATTATTTGGCGAGTTTCTTTTCAAGTTATTCTAGGTTATTATTATTTAACCTTTCATCCTGGTCATAATCAGATGCCATAATTGCATTAGCAATCTATGTTTTCAAAGCTCATTTTTAGTATGGCCAAATCAATTTACTTATTTGTCTCCTTTTTCTCTTCCTAGCTCATAGTAATGATTGGGGGATTAATATATATTTCCTATGTTAATTTAATAGAAGCCATATTTTAAAGCTATATTTTGAAATGACAATGTATGTTTTGCAGGTATGTATTATTACTCTTGCTAACATTTTACCAGAAGAAAATTTAAATATCATTAAATATCTTTCCCAAATAAAATGGATATTAATATGGATATTAAAACAGAAAAAAAATCAATCTCTTCAATACCTTCCGATTCCCAGTAATATGAATAAACAAAGATTAGAATTCATTTGCCCTGGCCTGGTAGCTTAATTGGTTGGAGCATCATCCCTATGTGCCAAAGTTGAAGGTTTGATCCCTGGTCAGGGCATTAAGAATCAACCAATGAATGCATAAATAAGTGGAACAACAAATTGATGATTCTCCTCTCTCTCTCTCTCTCTCTCTCTCTCTTTCTTCTTCTTCTTCTTCTTCTTCTTCTTCTTCTTCTTCTTCTCTCTCTGCAAAATCAATCAATCAATAAAAATTAGGATATGTGCTTGAAAAATAAGTTTAGAAGTCAGGACATTTGATGTTTTAGGAATTTACTTGGCACTGTGGGTAACATTCCATTTTAGATATTTCTGGAGGGAGATCATTTTTAAAGATTTTATTTATTGATTTTACGGGGGGGGGGAAGGGAAGCAAGAAGTATCAACTCATAGTTGCTTCACTTTAGTTGTTCATTGATTGCTTGTAGTATGTGCCTTGACTTAGCAAGCCCAGGATTTCAAACCAGCAACCTCAGCATTCCAGGTCAAATGCTCTACTCACTGCACTACCACAGGCCAGGCTCAATGTTGAGTAATAACAAGAGACAGAGAGAAAAAAAGCTAAATATGCTAAATAAATGTTAGTATATTAAAATTTTCACTATATATATATTTGGGGGGGTATTTTTCTGAAGTTGGAAACGGGGAGGCAGTCAGACAGACTTCCGCACACATCTGACCGGGATCCACCCGGCATGCCCACCAGGGAGCGATGCTCTGCCCATCCGGGGTGTTGCTCTGTTGCAACCAGAGCCATTCTAGCGCCTGAGGCAGGGACCATGGAGCCATCCTCAGCACCTGGGCCAACTTTGCTCCAATGGAGCCTTGGCTGTGGGAGGGGAAGAGAGAGACAGAGAGGAAGGAGAGGGAAAGGGGTGGAAAAGCAGATGGGTGCTTCTCCTGTGTGCCCTGGCTGGGAATTAAGCCTGGGACTCCTGCAATCCAGGCCAACGCTCTACCACTGAGCCAACCGGCCTGAGCCTTTTTTTTTTTAATTCAGTGAGAGTAGGGGAAGCAAAGACAGTCTCCTGCATGTGCCTCCAAGCAGGATCCACCTGGAAAGCCCACTAGAGGGCAATGCTCTGCCCATTTGGGGCATTGCTTTGTTGCTCAGCAACTAAGCTCTTCTTAGTGCCTGAGGTGGAGGCCATGGAGCTATCCTCAGCACCTGGGGCCAACTCACTCTAATCAAGCCATGGCTGCAGGAAGGAGAGAGAGAGAGAGAGAGAGAGAGAGAGAGAGAGAGAAGAAAGAGGGGGAGGGGTGGAGAAGCAGATGGGCACTTCTCCTGTGTGCCTTGACTGGGAATCAAACCCGGGACATCTATATGCCGGGCTGATGCTCAACCACTGAGTCAACCAACCAGAGCCCATAATATATTATTTCATTTAAACATTATATCAACTCTGTGAAGCACTAATATCACTGTTAAGGGTAGCAGAATATGTCACCCCAAAATATGCCACTTTCACATAGGATTAAGTTAAAGTCATTTGAAAAAAAAAAAAAGCTTGACCTGTGGTAGAGCAGTGGATAAAGCATTAACCTGGAATGCTATGGTCGCCCACTTAAAACCCTGAGCTTGGCCCTGGCCAGTTGGCTCAGTGGTAGAGCGTCAGCCCAGTGTTTGGATGATCTGAGTTCGATTCCTGACCAGGGCAAACAAGAGAAGCGCCCATCTGCTTCTCCACCCTTCCCCCTCTCCTTTCTCTGTCTCTTCCCCTCTTGCAGCCAAGGCTCCATTGGAGCAAAGTTGGCCCAGGCACTGAGGATGGCTCCATGGCCTCCATTTCAGGCACTAAAATAACTCCGGTTGCAATTGAGCAAAGGCCCCAGATGGGCAGAGCATCGCCCCCTAGTGGGCATGCCGGGTGGATCCCAGTCAGGCTCATGAAGGAGTCTCTCTGCCTCCCTGCTTCTCAATAAGTAAAGTGGAAAGGAAGGCAGGAAGGCAGGCAGGCAGGCAGGCAGGAAGGAAGGAAGGAAGGAAGGAAGGAAGGAAGGAAGGAAGGAAGGAAGGAAGGAAGGAAGGAAGGAAGGAAGGAAAAGTAAGAAAAAAGACAAAGAAAAACAGCAGATGCAAGAAAAGTGCTTTGACCTCCACTTTTCTTCCTGTAGATTAGAGATAAAGCTCCCATGTGAAAGTTGTTCTCCTTATTCCTGGAGAAAAAGAATATTATTTGTATCACCAGAGATGGGGAGTTGAGGCCCAAAGAAATCTGTATAAGTAAACCTTGTTAAAATAATCCTTGTCAGGCTCTGGCCAGCTGGCTCAGCAGTAGAACATTGGCCCAGCGTGTGGAAGTCTCAGGTTTGATTCCCAGCCAGATCACACAGGAGAAGCACCCATCTGCTTCTCCACACTTCCCCCTCTCCTTTCTCCCTGTCTCTCTCTTCCTCTCCCGCAGCCAAGGCTCCATGAGAACAAGGTTGGCCCCGGCGCTGAGGATGGCTCCATGGCCTCTACCTCAGGTGCAAGAATGGTTCTGGTTGCAAGGGAACAATGGCCCAAATGGGGAATGGGTAGAGCATCGCCCCCAGTGGGCTTTACCGGGTGGATCCCGGTCGGGAGCATGCAGGAGTCTGTCTCTCTGCCTCCCTGCTTCTCACTTCAGAAAAATATAAATAATAATAATAATAATAATAATAATCTTTGTCATCCCTTAGTCTCCCATATATTTTAGTCACTTTTTCAAAATTACTACTCCCTTTTCCACCTCCTTTATAAGCACTATATACTAACCACTTTTAGGGGGTCTTCATTTTCTTGTGAAGAATGCCAGGTATAAAAATTTTATTTATTTTTTTTTATAAAATTTATTATTATTAATTATTATTATTATTATTTATTCATTTTTAGAGAGGAGAGAGAGACAGAGAGTGAGAGAGAGGAGAGACAGAGAGAGAGAAGGGGGGAGGAACTGGAAGCATCAACTCCCATATGTGCCTTGACCAGGCAAGCCCAGGGTTTCGAACCGGGGACCTTAGGATTTCCAGGTTGACGCTTTATTCACTGCGCCACCACAGGTCAGGCAAAAATTTTAAATAAAATAATATGCTTTTCTCTTGTTAATCTGTTTTATCTCAACCTAACTTGTAGGTCCAGCCAGAGACCCTAAAAGGGTAAAAGTCAAGTTTTGCCTTTCCTGCAGCTGTTTTACAGACAATGGAACTAGAAAATCAAACAGGTCAAATTAACTTACCCAAAATCTAAATAGCTGAAATAATAGTATATCTCTCATCTAAGTACTGTACTAACCAGGCCCGACCCTGCTTAGCTTCCGATATCAGACGAGATCAGGCACCTTTGGGGCGGAATGACTGTGTAGACAATGATTTCCAATACAAACCCAGGTCTGACTAGCTTCAAAGCTAACACCTGCTTTTCCAAGTCACCAAAAACCATACCACACTACCTAAGTTTTTAGGAGTAAGGGTGAAACAATGAGATCAATCTGAAAAAAAATTGCAAGATAAAAACAGAATCTTAAAAATTCTAGATAGGCCCTGGCCGGTTGGCTCAGTGGTAGAGAGTTGGCCTGGCGTGCAGGAGTCCCGGGTTCGATTCCCAGCCAGGGCACACAGGAGAAGTGCCCATATGCTTCTCCACCCACCCCCCTCCTTCCTCTCTGTCTCTCTCTGCCCCTCCCGCAGCCTAGGCTCCATTGGAGCAAAAAGATGGCCCGGGCGCTGGGGATGGCTCCTTGGCCTCTGCCCCAGACTGTAGAGTGGCTCTGGTCGCGACAGAGCGTGGACCCGGATGGGCAGAGCATCGCCTCCCGGTGGGCGTGCCGGGTGGATCCCAGTAGGGCGCATGCGGGAGTCTGTCTGACTGCCTAACCGTTTCCAGCTTCAGAAAAAAAAAAAAAAAATCTAGATAGTGCCTGACCTGTGGTGGCGCAGTGGATAAAGCGTCGACCTGGAAATGCTGCGGTCGCCTGTTCGAAACCCTGGGCTTGCCTGGTCAAGGCACATATGGGAGTTGATGCTTCCAGCTCTTCCCCCCTTCTCTCTCTCTGTCTCTCATTTCTCTCTCTCCCTCTCCTCTCTAAAATGAATAAATAAAATTTAAAAAAAATTCCAGATAGCTACTGTGACCATAGAATCTTTTTTATAGCCTTTGACATTTTGGAGAACAGTCGCCATTCAAATGGGGATAAAAATCTTTTTTTTTTTTTATTTTTCTGAAGCTGGAAACGGGGAGAGACAGTCAGACAGACTCCCGCATGCGCCCGACCGGGATCCACCCGGCACGCCCACCAGGGGGCGATGATCTGCCCCTCCAGGGCGTCGCCCTGCTGAGACCAGAGCCACTCCAGCGCCCGGGGCAGAGGCCAAGGAGCCATCCCCAGCGCTCGGGCCATCCTTGCTCCAATGGAGCCTTGGCTGCGGGAGGGGAAGAGAGAGACAGAGAGGAAGGGGGGGGGGGGGAGAAGCAAATGGGCGCTTCTCCCACGTGCCCTGGCCGGGAATCGAACCCGGGTCCCCCACACGCCAGGCCGACGCTCTACCGCTGAGCAAACCGGCCAGGGCCTGGGGATAAAAATCTTAAGGAAAAATAATAATACCTTTAAAATCAGTGAGTATATTATGTGTTCAGGAAGTAGGCAATAAATACAAGTAGAGGAAAAGAGCTGGGAAATGGGAGACAGAATGCTGTAACAGATGAGGACATGGTGAAATAGAAGTTCTTAAAATAAATAGACAAATTTCACAGCCAAGAGGAGCCTTATGAAACTCAATGACTAAATGTATGGTGGTATCCTTGATGGGATTTGGAAACAGAAAAAAAGAAAATAAGAGTTGTGAGACCTCCTACCCAGCGGCGGCAGACGGCAGGATGCGGAACTCAAACACGTGCTTGACCCTGCTTCTGGCCGGGCGCAGTTCGCAGTGCACCAATGCGGGCATAGTTCGTGGCGCACCACCGGCGGGGCACGCCTCCTGGTGTAGCGGATCTTTCCTTTCTGAACCTAGCCGGGCTGCTGCGGTGTAAAAGAGGAATTTGCCGAAATGGCGGCGCTCATTCTTGGGCCATGAGAATGCCAGGAGGGGCAACCACCCTAGGTATTTTAGAAATGATAGAATTAGGTGTAGGAGCCTGACCTGTGGTGGCGCAGTGGGATAAAGTGTCGACCTGGAACACTGAGGTCGCCGGTTCGAAACCTTGGGCTTGCCTGGTCAAGGCACATATGGGAGTTGATGCTTCCTGCTCCTCCCTCTTCTCTCTCTCTCTCTGTCTCTCTCTCTCACTCCTCTCTAAAAATAAATAAATAAATAAATAAATAAATAATCTTCGCAATGAAAAACTAATGATTGATGCTTCTCGTCTCTCTCCGTTCCTGTCTGTCTGTCCCTGTCTATCCCTCTCTCTGACTCACTCTCTGTCTCTGTAAAAAATAAATAAATAAATAAAAATTAAAAAAAAAAAAAAAGAATTAGGTGTAGGAGATGCCACCCTAGTTTATATAGCATTCTTGGTTTACCTGAACTGAACCCTTTGGAGAATAAACTGGCATGAAGTAAACTGGGATTACCAGGATTCCAGCTCATTTGCCTTGTCAGTACTGAGACAGAAGAAGGTGCCCACACCCAACAAAGCTTCCCTCAGCTGTACAACAGAACATTTACCTTAGATAATGACACCTATACTTAATGATGCTTACTTTATTCACACAAAATTGTATTTGAGACCCATCAGACAGCTTCATCTTTTATCTCAGAGAGCCCTATTCCATGTTTTCTTTCTGCAAAATAAAACTTTCCCATATAGAATTTTTGTTGTTATTCAGAAATATTGGGTAGTTGATCTAGAACGTTTTCATCTGGAGACAGTTTAATTACAGTCATGTACTAGTTTATGCCTAGGATATATTCAGAGGGGTGGAATGCATATGTTTCTTCTACCAATCCACACCCACAGCTGCCTCTTTGTTCGTTGCTGCCTCTGCTAGCTCACTGTTAAGACCACCAACTCTTTCCCCAAACTCAGCCCTCTGGGGGGGTTTTGCCACTAGAACTACCCTGGAATGGCTTATACACTTTGACACTGGTAGAGTTTATTTGAGTCTGTTTCATCCCCAGTAAAAATTAAAAGTTTTCTCTCTATTGGTTTTCATGTTGCAATTACTGTTTAATCTCTTTTTGGCTGACTCTAAATCAAAACTAAAAATTTTGGTCATCCAGGCCCTGGCCAGGTAGGCTCAGTTGGTTGGAGCAACCTCCCAATTTGCTAGGGTTGTGGGTTCATCCTCAGGGTACGTTACAGAGGTCAGCCAATGATGGCATAGATAAGTGGAACAACAAATCAATGTTTCTCTCATTCACTCCTTTCTCTCTCTAAAATCAATAAATAAAATAAGTTTTTAAATATATATATTTTTTAATTTTTTTTTTACAGAGACAGAGAGAGTCAGATAGAGGGATAGACAGGGACAGACAGACAGGAACGGAGAGAGATGAGAAGCATCAATCATTAGTTTTTCATTGCGCGTTGCAACACCTTAGTTGTTCATTGATTGCTTTCTCATATGTGCCTTGACCACGGGCCTTCAGCAGACCAAGTAACCCTTTGCTGGAGCCAGGGACCTTGGGTTCAAGCTGGTGGGCTTTTTGCTCAAACCAGATGAGCCGGCACTCAAGCTGGCGACCTCGGGGTCTCGAACCTGGGTCCTCTGCATCCTGCATCCTAGTCCGACGCTCTATCCACTGCGCCACCGCCTGGTGAGGCTTTTTCTTTTCTTTCTTTCTTTCTTTTTTTTTTTTTTTTTTTTGAGATACCACCTCATACCTGTTAGATTGGCTGTTATCAACAAGACAGGTAATAAGTGTTGGAGAGACTATAAAGAAGAAGGAACCCTCATTCACTGCTGGTGGGGATGTAAACTGGTACAGCCATTATGGAAGAAAGTGTAGTGGTTCCTCAAAAAATTAAAAATAGAACTACCATATGACCAGCAATTCCTCTACTGCGTATATACCAAAAAAAAAACCCTCAAAAACATTGGTATACGAAGACATATGCTCTACCATGTTCATCACAACATTATTCTCAGTAGCCAAGACATGGAAACAACCAACGTGTCCCTCAATAGAGGACTGGTTAAATAAGATGTGGTGCGCATATATCATATATACAATGGGATACTACTCAGCCATAAGAAATTATGATGTTGCCATTTACGACAACATGGATGGACCTTGAGAACATTATGCTAAGTGAAATAAGTAAACCAGAAAAGGCTAAGAACTATATGATTTCATACATAGATGGGATATAAAAATGAAACTCATGAACATAAATAAAAGTGAATTGGTTACCAGGGGGAGGGGAGTAAAGAGACAAATATACGGTGACAGAAAATGATCGAACTTTGAGTGATGGGCACACAACAGTTCAAACACTATAGAAATGTTTACCTGAAACGTATGTACTCTTATTGATCAATGTCACCCATTAAATTTAATTTCTAAATTATAAAAAAATAGTATAAAAAATAGGCTTATACACAGTGTGAACTTACATGTCTAGGTTAATAGGGAACAGAAAACTGTTACCTATGAGAGTACTGGGCCTTCCTTCACTCGTATTACCACCATCCTTGTTATATCACAGCTAAAGTATTATAAGAGATGTACTGGGGAACATTTTCAAGGTAGTGAATAGATGTTTTTGTCTTCTTCACTGTTTCAGTGTTTCTTTGTATTATATTTATAATAAAAATAGTTTAAAATTTTTTAAAACAAAAACTTAAAAAATATGAATAGTTAATAGCAGTATATCAATATTTGTTCATTAATTGTGAAAGTTGTACCATACTAATGCAAGATATTAATAATAGGGGGAGCTAGGTATGGAGTATATAAGAACTTTATTATCTTTCCAATTTTTCTGTAAACCTTAAACTATTTTAAAATAGTTTGTTTTTTAAATTACCAACAAATAAATAAAATGTACCTAGAATATTGGTTGTTTGCTAAATATGTTTGCTACCATTGATTAAATAATATCAAAAATGAATATTTTAATTTTTTAATTCTTATTTATTGACTTTAGAGAGAGGAAAGGAGCGAGAGAAAAAACATTCATTTGTTTTCCACTTATTTATGCATTCATTTGTTGATTCATGTATGTGCCCTGAGAGGGGATCAAACCCAACATCTTGACCTATCTGGAGCTACTTGGCCAGGGCCTAATATTTTTTTTTTGTTGGTTTGTTTTTGTTTTTTTAAAGCAAAGCTTTCCTTTTAAGAAAAATTTTTTTCTTTTTCTTTTTTCTTTTTTTTTTTAAGAGAGACAGAGAGAGGAAGAGAGAGAAAGGCATTCATTTGTTGTTCCACTTAGTTGTCCATTTATTGGTTGCTTCCATCTGTGCCGTGACCCAGTATCCAATCCTCAACCTTGGCATTTCCGGAGGACGCTCTCACCGACCAAAGGACTAGATTTAGGACTAAGCTAACCGGCCAGGGCAGGCCTAATATATTTTTAAAGATCAAGAGAAACCGATAAAGCCAAATAAAAAGAATCTTGTTAATAATAACTACCAAAGTCAGCCGGCCCCGCCTCTCTCCCTCCGTCCCTCCCTCCGTCCCTCCCCACTCCCCGCCCACTACGCTGTCTGACGTCAGTCTGCGCGCCTGCAGGTCACGCAGCCCGCAGCCTCCAGGAGCGATTGCCTGAGAGCGCGCGGCCTGGAGCTGCCCGTCCGCGCAGGGACCGCTGCCAACATGGACAAAGCCTGCCAAGCAAACGAAGAACAGCAGGCACAGAGCACGCCCGAGAGGGACGAGGAGCAGAGTACGCCCGAGAGGGACGTGGAGCAGAGCACGCCCGAGAGGGACGAGGAGCAGAGCACGCCCGAGAGGGACGAGGAGCAGAGCACGCCCGAGAGGGACGAGGAGCAGAGCATGCCCGAGAGGGACGAGGAGCAGCCGCAGGCGGAGAACTCGCCGGAAGAGCCGCGTCCAGAGGAGCCATCTTCGGAAGAGCAGTCCTCCGAGGAGGAGTTCTTTCCCGAGGACATCCTTCCCGAGCTCCTTCCTGATCTCCTTCCCGAGCTGCTGGGGCCCGAGTATCGCCCCTCGGAGGAGCGCCTTTCTCTGCATGACCTGTTCGCGGCGCGCCCCGCCCTGGAGCAGCCTCCCTGCGGAGTGGGGAAGCAGAAGCTGGAAGAAGGAAGCTTTAAGGAAAGGCTGGCTCGCTCTCGCCCGCAGTTTAAAGGGGACATACACGGCAGAAATTTGAGCAACGAGGAGATGATCCAGGTCGCAGAGGAGATGGAAGAGATGAAAAGAGTGCGAAACAAACTGATGATCATGCACTGGAAGGCGAGACGCAACCGTCCGTATCCTATGTAATGTGCCCGGCCATTAATGCGGTTTGTCTGACTTGGTATTGCCACTTGAATCGTGTGTATTTTCTCGACTCCCTCTCACCATCTTACTAATTTTAACGTTTTTGTGTGGCTTTATTTAAGGTGTTTCGCTTGTAATTGGGTAAAATTGGGCTTCCTTTTCCCCATCTGCAAGTCTCCCTCTTTCAGTCCTGTGGCTCACCAATTTGCATGAAAAAATGGACGTCATGTATTGTGAAGTGAAAAAAGCGATTTTTGAATAGTCTGTGTAGTATCCCGTTTTTGTAAAAATGTATATTTTTAACTTAATCTGCAAAGAAAAACTGAAAGTAAATATTTCAGAGGCATAACGGTGGCCACCTGTGTGGTAAGATAAGTGAGTTTTTGTTTGTTTTTCACTTTTGCTTTGTTGGAACATCTTGTTTTTTCAGAACGAACACAGTTTACATGTATTGCAAAAACCCTCCAGTATAATGGGAAATAATGTAAAGCAACTTAAACACTGTCAGTTTATAAAGACAATGTGGTAATTAATAAAATGTTTGTCAGAACTTGAGGCCTGGTCTGTGGTGGCGCAGTGGATAAAGCCTCCCCCTGGAAAGCTGAGGCCTGTTGGAAACCTTGGGCTTGTCTGGTCAAGGCACAAATGGGAGGTGATGCTTCCTGTACCTTACCCCCTCTCTCTTTCCTCTCTCTTCTCTCTCAATCTAAAAAAAAATTTTTTAAGTAAAAATAGTAACTGCTGAATTTAACAAACCAAATAAATCAAATGCCTCTATCAATGCCTAGATGTTAACTCTTTCTTTGATTTATTGATAATATACCTAACAGCTGAATTAGTCGGGGTTTTACCATAGAAACAGAACCAGTAGGAGATAAATAGATATATTTGTTTAGTTAAGAGATATTTTCAAGGCATTGGCTTTTGTGATTGTGAGAACTAGCAAATCCAAAATCCATTGGCAGGATTTGCTGGCAGGAAATGATCAGTTCTGGGCTAAAGCTGCAGTTCACAGGTGGGATTTCTTCCTCAGGAAAACCTCGGTTTTGCTCAAGGGCTTTCAGCTGATTCAGTGAGGCCCATTCAGACATTAAAAATAGTGTCCTTAAAGTCAGCTGATGGTAGATATTAACTACATTTACAAAATACTTTTACAGTAACACCTAGAATAGTGTGTAATTGAATAATGGTAATCTAGCTAAGTTGACACATTAACCATAGTAGCTCATCTCTTGTCACCTTGGCATCCAGATACATCTCCTTAAATAGTATTTAATCTTCAAATAAAGAAAACATCAAAGTCATACTTCTGCCTAACTCAGGAGTCGGGAACCTATGGCTCACGAGCCAGATGTGGCTCTTTTGATGGCTGCATCTGGCTCGCAGACAAATCTTTAATAATTAAAAAAAAAAAACATTAAAAATATAAGACGTTCTCGGCCCTGGCCGGTTGGCTCAATGATAGAGTGTTGGCCCAGCATATAGATGTCCTAGGTTTGGTTCTCAGTCAGGAATACAGGATAAGTGACCATCTCCTCCACCCCTTTCCCTTCTCTCTTACTTGCTCTCTCTCTCACTCTCTCTCTCTCTTTCTCTCTTTTCCCCTCCAGCAGCAGCCATGGCTAGACTGGTTTGAGTGAGTTGGCCCCAGGTGCTGAGAATGGCTCTGTGGCCTCCACCTTAGGAGCTAAAAGTGGCTCAGATGCCAAACAATGGAGCAACATCCCAGATGGGCAGCATGGCCCAGTAGGGGCTTGCTAGGTGGATCCCATTTCAGTGCATATGGGAGTCTGTCTCTTTGCCTCCCTTTCTCTCAATAATAATAAAAGAATCAACCAATGGCCTGACATATGGTGGCACAGTGGGTAAAGCCTCAGTGAACCTGGAATACTGAGGTCACAAGTTCCAAAATCCTGGCTTGTCCCATCAAAACACATATGAGGCCCTGGCCGGTTTGCTCAGTGGTAGAGCGTCTGCCTGGTGTGCAGGAGTCCCGGGTTCGATTCCCAGCCAGGGCACACAGGAAAAGCACCCATCTGCTTCTCCACCCCTCCCCCTCTCCTTCCTCTCTGTCTCTCTCTTCCCCTCCTGCAGCCAAGGCTCCATTGGAGCAAAGTTGGCCCGGGCACTGAGGATGGCTCTGTGGCCTCTGCCTCAGGAGCTAGAATGGCTCTGGTTGCAGCAGAGCCATCACCCCCTG
Source organism: Saccopteryx bilineata (assembly GCF_036850765.1). Lineage (NCBI taxonomy): Eukaryota > Metazoa > Chordata > Mammalia > Chiroptera > Emballonuridae > Saccopteryx > Saccopteryx bilineata. The sequence continues at coordinate 95,209,536 of NC_089490.1, read as the reverse complement.
GTGGGCATGCCGGGTGGATCCCGGTCGGGCGCATGCGGGAGTCTGTCTGACTGCCTCCCCGTTTCCAACTTCAGAAAAATTAAAAAAAAAAAAAAAAAAACATATGAGAAGCAACAAGTTGATGCTTCCTGCTCCTGTCCCCCCGCCTCCTATATTTCTCTCTCTCTCTAAAATCAATAAATCTTTAAAAAATAAAATAAAAAGAATCAGCCAATGGTGGAACAACAAATTGATGTTTCTCTCATCCTTTCTCTCGAATCAATTTTTTTTATTTTATTTATGGATTGATTTTAGCCAGAGAAGAAGGGAAAGAGAGAGAGAGGAATATCAATCCATTCCTGTATGTTCCCTGACCCAGGATCGAACCAGCAATCTCTGCACTTTGGGGCAATGCTCTAACCAAACGAGCTATCCAGCCAATTTTTTTTTAAGTATTATAAAAAATCTGGCCATGGGCAGTTTACTCAGTTTACTCAGTGTCAGCCCAGTAGGCAGATGTCCCGAGTTCAATCCCTGGTCAGGGCACACATGAGAAGCAACCATCTGCTTCTCTTCCTTTCCCTCTTCCTCTCTTCTCCACTTGCAGGCAGTGGCTTGATTGGTTCAAGTGTTGGCCCCAGGAGCTGAGAATAGCTTGGTTGATTCAAGCATTGGCCCAAGACAGGCACTGCCAGGTGGACCCAGGTTGGGGCGCATGTGGTAGTCTGTCTCTCTATCTCCCCTCCTCACTTTAAAAAAAATTGCCATACACATACATGCACACATAAAATTGTAATTGTCATAAACTGAATTATGTCCTCAAATTTACATGTTGAAGCCCTAACTCCCAATGTGACTATATTTGCAGATAGGGCCTTTACGGTGGTAATTCAGGTTAAATGAGGTCATAAAAGGGAAGGCTAATCCAATAGGACTGATGTCCTTGTAAGAAGAGGAAGAGACCCCCCCCCAAGAGTGCACACCCATGAAGGAAAGGCCATGTGAAGAAACACCAAGAAGGCAGCCATCTGCACCCCAGAAGAGAGTTCTCATCAGAAACCAACCCTAGTTGGCCTGACCTGTGGTGGCCCAGTGGATAAAGCGTCGACCTGGAAATGCTGAGATCGCTGGTTCGAAACCCTGGGCTTGCCTGGACAAGGCACATATGGGAGTTGATGCTTCCAGCTCCTCCCCCCTTCTCCCTCTGTCTCTTTCTTTCTCCTCTCTCTCTAAAAAAAAAAAAAAAGAAACCAACCCTACCAACACCTTGATCTTGGATTCAGCTCCAGAACTGTAAGAAAATTATTTTTGTTGTTCAAGCCACTGACTCTGTGGTATTCTATTATTGCAGCCTGAACAGACTAATACAGTAACAAAAAAGGGAAGAAATCCTTAGCCCTGGCCCGGTAGCTCAGTTAGTTAGAGTGTATTCCCAATACATCAGGGTTATAAGTTTGATCCCTGGTCAGGGCACATAGAAGAATCAACCAATGAATGCATAAAGTAGAACAACAAATCAATGTTTCTTTTTCCCCTTCTTTCTTTAAAATTGATGAATAAGGGGCCTGACCTGTGGTGGCGCAGTGGATAAAGCGTCGACCTGGAAATGCTGAGGTCGCCGGTTCAAAACCTGGGCTTGCCTGGTCAAGGCACATATGGGAGTTGATGCTTCCAGCTCCTCCCTCCCTTCTCTCTTTCTCTCTCTCTCTCTCTCTCTCTCTCTCTCTCCTCTCTAAAACAAAATGAATAAATAAAAAATAAAAAAAAATTGATGAATAAGGCCCTGGCCGGTTGGCTCAGCGGTAGAGTGTCGGCCTGGCTTGCAGGGGACCCGGGTTCGATTCCTGGCCAGGGCACATAGGAGAGGTGCCCATTTGCTTCTCCACCCCGCACCCCTCCTTCCTCTCTGTCTCTCTCTTCCCCTCCCGCAGCCAAGGCTCCATTGGAGCGGAGATGGCCTGGGCGCTGGGGATGGCTCCTTGGCCTCTGCCCCAGGCGCTAGAGTGGCTCTGGTCTCGGCAGAGCGACGCCCCGGAGGGGCAGAGCATCGCCCCCTGGTGGGCGTGCAGGGTGGATCCCGGTCGGGCGCATGCAGGAGTCTGTCTGGCTGTCTCTCCCCGTTTCCGGCTTCAGAAAAATACAAAAAAAAAAAAAAAAAGCATTTAAAATTGATGAATAATTTTTTTTCATTTTTTGTTTATTTGTTGTTGTTCTGACAGAGACAGAATCAGAGAGGGACAGATAGGAACAGACAGGAAAAAAGAGAGATGAGAAGCATCAACTCTTTGTTGCGGCACCTTAGTTGTTCATTGCTTGCTTTCTCATATGTGCCTTGACTGGGGGACTACAGCAGATCTAGTGACCCCTTGCTTAAGCCAATGACCTTGGCTCAAGCTGGTGAATCTTGCTCAAACCAAATGAGCCCTGGCTCAAGCTTGTGACTTTGGGGATTCAAACCTGGGTCCTCCACGTCCCAGTCTGATGCTCTATCCACTGCATCAATGCCTGGTCAGGCTTTCTTTTCTTTTCTTTTTTTTTTTTTTAACAGAGACAGAGCAAGAGTAAGAGAGAGGGATAGATAGGGACAGACAGACAGGAACAGAGAGAGATGAGAAGCATCAATCATCAGTTATTTGTTGCGACACCTTAGTTGTTCATTGATTGCTTTCTCATATGTGCCTTGACCATGGGGCTACAGCAGACCGAGTAACCCCTTGCTCAAGCCAGTGACCTTGGGTCCAAGCTGGTGAGCTTTGCTCACACCAGATGAGCCCGTGCTCAAGCTAGCGACCTCAGATCTTGAACCTGGGTCCTTCGCATCCAGTTCTACGCTCTATCCACTGTGCCACCGCCTGGTCAGGCTGGTCAGGCTTCTTTTAATTTTTTAAAAATTTATTGATTTTTAACCTGACCAGACAGTGGCATAGTGGATAAAGCATTAGCTCGGGATGCTGAAGACCCAGGTTCAAAACCCTGAGGTCACCAGCTTGAGCACAGGCTCATCCGGCTTGAGCACGAGCTCACCAACTTGAGAGCAGGATCACTGGCTTGACATAACCCCATAGTTGCTGGCTTGAGCCCAAAGGTTGCTGGCTTGAAGCCCAAGGTCACTGGCATACAAGAAGCAACTACTATGAGTTGATACTTCCTGCTTCTCCCTTTTTTCTCTCTCCTCTCTCTAAAAAAATTAATAAATTAAGAAATAAAAATATTTTCAAAAAAAAGAAAAAGGGAAGAAATACTCATAACAATTACAATCTTTATTTATGCAACTTATCATACAGTCTAAGTGGTATTTATAACTACCTTCTTCCACTACCCATTCTATATTCCCTTTGCAAGCAATGTATAGTAAATAAGCACTAGAGATCTAATGCACAGTTTAGTGAATACAGACAACAATGTTATATTATCATCATCAAACCTGCTAAAAGACTAGAACATATTCACTTTGCCCTCAGCACACACTTCAGTTAGTAATGACTCAGCCTAGTGGGGTGTCTGACCATTAATAGTCATGCCTACATTGGGTTGTTGTGGTTTTCTGTTGACATTAATCACAAGGCATGACCTCTAGACCAATAGAACATTAGGAGATGGAGACTCCAAGCAAAAATGTTGCTAGAGGATTACTAGAGAAAACAGTAGATGATGCTGCTCCCCTGGATTCCTGGACTGGTAAATTTTGGCTATGGGAGAAACAGCACAATGTACTGAATACTTATTTAGAGCCCTCTGGAGAACAATGCCCCAACCCTGCAAGATATTGCCAATTACTGTACTTCTGTTTGATGGGAAACATTGTGAGACCAGTGAAAAAATTCTGTAAGTATGAGAGCTCATTATGACACTTGGCTTAGTGGTAAAGCATCGGCCCAGCAGGTGGATCCCAGTCAGAGTGCATGCGGGGGTCTGTCTCTGCCTCCCTTCCTCTCACTGAATAAAAAAATAATTAAAATTAAAATTAAAAAAAGACTTTATTTATTTTAGAGAGAGAGAAGGGAGGAGGAGCAGGAAACATCAACCCCCATATGTGCCTTGACCAGGCAAGCCCAGGGTTTCAAACTGGCAACCTCACCATTCCCGGTTGATGCTTTTATCCATAGTGCCACCACAGGGCAGGCACTTCATTTGCAACCCAGTAAGTTCATCAATTAGAAGCAGTGCTGTGTGAGGTAACATGAAGACAGATAATGCATTCAGTAAGTCCACAGAGGGTAATTTTGGCAGAAGCATTACATGCAGGAAAGGCAAATTTGTATCTAGAATAAATGTCTATTCCGATAAGAACAAAGTACTGCTCCTATCAAGATGGAAGGGATCCTAGGTAATTAACCTGCCACTAGAGAGATGGCTGATCATCCGCCACGGGTAATGGTATCATATTGGAAAATAGTGTTTGTCTTCACTGCTAGCAGATGGGGCACTCAGCAGTGGCTGTAGCCAGGTCAGTCTTGGTGAGTAGAAGTCCATGTTGCTGAGCCCCCATCTTAGTCCAACTATACCCTATCATCTTCTGAATTTCCTTCATTCTTCCAATCTGAGTGAGAGCTGCCAGATATATTTGTTACTAAAATGTTTATTTTGCCCTTATATGAAAATTAAGAGACCAAAGGTCTCTGGCTTGAGCAAAGGGTCACTGGCTTGCCTGGAGCCCCCCAATCAAGGCCCATAAAAGAAAGCAATCAATGAACAACTGAGGTGTGGCAACTATGAGTTGATGGTTCTCATCTCTCTCCCTTCCTGTCCGTCCCTGTCTCTCCCTCTCACACGCATTTAATCTAGCCAGTCAGGAAAGAGTAAGATTGTACAGTCACCACCCCAGCCAATGGGGCAAGACCCAGCCTAGGGCCTATGTTAGGAACAAAAACAGAACCAACCCCTACCCCTCGTCTGCACACTTGCTGGCCAGCTTTCACTAGCGTCAGCACACTCTTCTGCAGGACTTATTAAAGTTGCCTTGCTGAGGTATTTTGTCTCCACAAGTCTTGCTTAATTGCAACTCTAACAGGGTCAAGACTCTGACAATGCTCCCAGTCAATAACTAAGTGTAAAAGGACACTAGGATTTCTCTGATGGAAACTTTGGCTCCAACACTCCCAGATAGCTTCATGGCAGTCTAGGATGTTCCCATCCAACTTTCCTCCCTCCCTCTCTTCTTCACTTGGTGTCATACTTGCTTCATTGTCTGCCTTGGCTCTCCAGCCTTTTGGGCTCCCTCCCAATTTACTTTCCTATAGGCATTTCCCCTAGTAGAATCCTTTTTTTTTTTTTTTTTTTTTTGCGAAAGAGACAGAAAGAAGGACAGACAGACAAGAAGGGAGTGAGATGAAAAGCATCAATTCTTTGTTGTGACACCTTAGTTATTCATTGATTGCTTTCTCCTTTTTCATATGGGCCTTAATGTGTGTGGGGGGGGGTACAGTAGAGCAAGTGACCCCATGCTCAAGCCAGCGACCTTTGGGCTCAAGCCAGCAACTACGAGGTCATGTCCAAGACCAAGCGCTTAAACCAGTGACCCCACACTAAAGCCAGTGAGCCCGCACTCAAGCCAGTGACCTCGAGGTGTTTTTGTTTGTTTGTTTTTAAATTTGAGGAGTTTATTGGCCAGCAACTACAGGGGGCTAGGGCGAACCCAAATTCTGCAGCCTATCTTGAGGTTCTGAACCTGGGTCCTCTGCATCCGAGGTCTTAGCTTTCATTTCTTTAACCCTGCCAGTAAGTCTCGTTTCAGGGCTCACATCAGATGACCAACCACAAAGGAATGTCTGATGTCACAAGCTGAGAAGTCCTGGATGATTGAAAACCCCACAACCCTTCCTACTCCCCCTCCCCCAAACCCTTAAAAAGCGCAGTCCCAGGCTGTGCCTGGCGCTTGACTCTCCCTTAGGAGTCAGCCCGGCAGGGTTCCTTCCTTCCTTTCAATAAAGCCTGCTACACTGGTCTTTTCGGACCATGGATTCTAACACAAGGCTGATGCTCTATCCTCTGTGCCACCATCTGGTCAGGCCCCTAGTAAAATTCTTGCATGCTCAAAAAAAAAAAAAAAAAGGGACTGACCGCCTGACTAGGCAGTGGCGCAGTGGATAGAGCATTAGACTGGGACATGGAGGACCAGGGTTCGAAACCCCCGAGGTCACCAGCTTAAGCCCAGGCTCGTCAGGTTCTCCGTCACACACACAAAAAAGAGACTGACAATTCAGTTTAAATATTAACCCTTCTGAACTCTCCAGTAGAGAACTTAGAATTTGTTACACATAATAATTTAGTTCTTAAATTTTATAAAACTTTAGTTACAGTAAGATCTGACAAACCTAAAACTGAACCACAAGGTAAAAAATAAATGTGCTTTTATTTGTTTTTGAAAGTTCTTGTAATTCTCCAATTTGTTAGTGTTTTAGCCACTGGAGCTGATTTATTAATTTAATAAAGATGTATTGACCGTTTCCCCTACTGCCTACCACTGTATTCCAGAGCAGTGCTTCTCAGAATTTAGGGTACACAAGAATTAGTGATTCTTAAAAGACAAGATTTCTGGGTCTTACTTCCCGTGATTCTGATTACATATGCACTGAAAACAAAACTAAAAAAAGTATAACTAGCATTATTGCCGTATTTGTTTCAGTATGGTGGTCTGAAACAGAACCCCCAATATCTTCGAGGTATGCCCATAAAATCTAAAATAAGGGTTTCACTGAATCACTTACTTACATTTGCAGCCCTGGACTCTAGCACGTTGCAGTACACCCCTCCTCCACCCGTACAGCCTACCCAAACAAACCCGAAGTCTCCGACAGCTTCTGAGGCATTCTCAACCTTATTCAAATCGCTTTCCAGGGCAAAGAATGTAGTAAGTCTGCCTTCTAGCCACCACCCCTCCCTTTTGGCCTTTCACTCCGGAGGCTCTTATGCTTGATACAATGGGACACAAGTCAGGGGGATGGGGTGAAGTTGACCCAGGCTTTTAGGCAAAGAACCCTATCATCAAAGAACAAAGCTTCTGGAACCTGCAGTTTAGAGAGCTCCAGGAAAAATAAGCATGCAGTCTTGACTGCTCTCATTTACTGAACTGCTAATTGAGAGCCAGGAAGTCAAATATTTCCCTTTTTTAAATCCCCCCCGATTTATTGAGATGTAAATTGACATATAATATTGTATTAGTTTAAGGTTTACAACATAATAATTTGATATATATTATATATGGAGAAATGATCACCATAATAAATTTAGTTACCTGTAAACCACCTCATTCCACCCCCTTTTTCTGCATTCCCTTTTATTATTATTTTTTAATTAATTTTTTTTTTTTGGTAATGTTTTCGTTTTGGCTAATACCACTATGAATGTTGGCATAAAAACATCTGTTCAAGTTCCTGCATTCAATTTTTTGGGTATGTGCACAAAAGTGGAATTGCTGGATGATATAGTAATTCTATGTTTAACTTTTTTTTTTTTTTTTTTTTTTACAGAGACAGAGAGAGAGTCAGAGAGAGGGATAGATAGGGACAGACAGGAACGAAGAGAGATGAGAAGCATCAATCATCAGTTTTTCGTTGTGACACCTTAGTTGTTCATTGATTGCTTTCTCATATGTGCCTTGACCATGGGCCTTCAGCAGACCGAGTGACCCCTTGCCTTGAGCCAGCAACCTTGGGTCCAAGTTGGTGAGCAACCTTGGGTCCAAGTTGGTGAGCTTTTTGCTCAAACTAGATGATCCCACTCTCAAGCTGGCGACCTCGAGGTCTCGAACCTGGGTCCTCCGCATCCCAGTCCGACACTCTATCCACTGCGCCAATGCCTGGTCAGGCGACTCCCCTATTCTTCTTTTTTAATCTTTATTTATTCATTTTAGAGAAGAGAGAGAGAGAGAGAGAAGGGGGAAGGAGCAGGAACCATCAACTCCCATATGTGCCTTGACCAGGCAAGCCCAGGGTTTTGAACCGGCAACCTCAGCATTTCAGGTCAACACTTTATCCACTGCGCCACCACAGGCCAGGCGACTCCCCTATTCTTAAGGTGACCAACTTTTTTACAATGAAAAGGAGGACAAAAATAAATAGAAAACAGCCTGACCTGTGGTGGCACAGTGGATAAAGCGTCGACCTGGAAATGCTGAGGTCGCCGGTTCAAAACCCTGGGCTTGCCTGGTCAAGGCACATATGGGAGTTGATGCTTCCAATTCCTCCCCCTCTTCTCTCTCTCTGTCTCTCCTCTCTCTCTCTCTATCCTCCCTCTCCTCTGTAAAATGAATAAATAAATAAAAATTAAAAAAAAAATTTTTTAAAAAAAGAAAAAAATAAATAAATAGAAAACAATATTATAAGTAAAAGAAACATTTTATTCATTGCAACAATAATACACTAATATGATTAATACATAATAAAAACATTTGTAATATTTTATATTGTAATTATGCTTACATGCCTATTAATTTTTAATAATTATAAGAAAAAAAGTAGCCTGATCAGGTGGTGGCGCAGTGGATAGAGCGTCGGACTGGGATGCGGAAGACCCAGGTTTGAGACCCCGAGGTCACCAGCTTGAGCAAGGGCTCATCTGGTTTGAGCAAAAAGCTTACCAGCTTGAACCCAATGTCGCTGGCTCAAGCAAGGGGTTACTTGGTCTGCTGAAGGCCCGCGGTCAAGGCACATAAAAAAAAAAAAGTACTCATTTAGATACAAATACATCACATCACATGCAGTGGATCAACTCTGCATAGATCAAACATGGACATTTACAGATTAGTCTTCCAATATCAAAAAGGAGGACATGTAGGAGGACTCTTTTCAAGGGAGAATGGAACTTACGAAAGGACTGTCCTACCTAAAGGAGGACAATTGGCTACCTTACTATTCTAGACACTTCTGTTTCAGAAGGATGGTCTGTGAAGACAAAGAAAAAAAGTTACATAGAATTTTATCCCCTTGTTTGGACCCAGCAATACTGTTACACGCACAAATTGGCATCTTTGCACTGTGAATAAAAAAACAATTTGCACCGGCGCAAAGCCAGCAGCTCTAGCTGGAGATCCAAGTGTCAGTGTGTGTGGTGGGGGAGGTTAGTCAAGAGTTGTATCTTGGAAAAACATTATGATTGGGATTGGCTAAGAGTTAACTTCTAGGGATGGGAGATTAAAAGGGGATAAGAAACCTGAAGTTTTTTGAATGTTGAATTTGAAAATGGGGAGGAAAATTGCAAGCCATAGACTGTTTTGTCATAAATATGTTAATGCTTGAAACTAACTCCAAAAATTCTTCTCTTAGAAGACGAATCAAAAAAGAACAGTGTGGAGATGGGAGTGGGGTTGAAGATCATGACTGGATGCCAAACCAGAGAAGAAAAAGCTGATTAAAGAAAAAAGCCAGCCTGACCAGGTGGTGGCGCAGTGGATAGAGCGTGGGACTGGGATGCAGAGGACCCAGGTTCGAGACCCCAAGGTAGCCAGCTTGAGCGCGGGCTCATCTGATTTGAGCAAAGTTCACCAGCTTGGACCCAAGGTCACTGGCTTGAGCAAGGGGTTACTTGGTCTGCTGAAGGCCCACAGTCAAGGCACATATGAGAAAGCAATCAATGAACAACTAAGGTGTTGCAATGAAAAACTAATGATTGATGCTTCTCATCTCTCCATTTCTGTCTGTCTGTCCTGGTCTATCCCTCTCTCTGACTCTCTGTCTCTGTGAAAAAAAGAAAAAGAAAAAGAAAAAAGCCAGAGGAGAAAGAAAAGCCAGCAAATGATGACTGCTTGGGAAAGAGGGAGAGACAGGAGGGCAAGCATTGACTCTGCAAGGAGCCCACCACAAATGTGTTGGCAGGTCCCTTATGGGAATATCATTTTTTTAAAAAAATTTTTATTTTATTTATTCATTTTAGAGAGGAGACAGAGAGGGACAGAGAGAGACAGAGACAGGAGGGAGGAGCTGGAAGCATCAACTCCCATATGTGCCTTGACCAGGCAAGCCCAGGGTTTCGAACCAGCGACCTCAGCATTTCCAGGTCGATGCTTTATCCACTGCGCTACCACAGGTCAGGCCATGGGAATATCATTTACCTAGAGTTCTTTTTTAACTCCTTCCTTTCAACTGGATTGGTCAACAAATTTCATTATTTTATATCTAGTAATGTCCCAAGTGAAATTAAAAGGTGGTGTTTTCATTCTATCATGTTGTCCACTGGATTAAAATAAAAATAACTACAAACGGTAATGCAAACTTGAAGGTCATGGGCATAGGATCCTGATAGAATTTCTATCAGCAGCCACCATTTATAGGTCACTAGCTGATGTGTCAAATACTGCATTTAGCTCTTTATTTTCTTTAATTCTTACAACAACACAGAGAAGGTACTTTTGTCCCTATTCACAAATGAGGAAACTAAGACTTTTAAAAATTGCTGCACCAAGATTCTATCCAGTAAGGAGTATAAAGAAACTAAAAATCTTTCATAGTAATGGTATGTGCATAATTACTCGCCGGGCACCAAAGTGTCTTGGTTAGCAGATCAGCAGATCGCAGCTCCTTTCCTCTGGATGTTGTTGAAAACAAGACAACAGTCCTATTGGAAAGACTGCCTGTCCTCCTGAAAGCTAAAAAGCAAAGCAACTTCAGTGGAAGTTGAAAACAAGTACTGTTTTTAACATCAATTGAGGCCTTAGCAACACACAATGTGTGTTTTATTGTGACCTCAGGGTAAATCAAAGAAGGAAATGAGAGTTTAAGTTTCTGCATAACTAACCTGATTTCAAGGGGTCTAGAAATTAAGGAGTTAAGTGTCCTAGTGGGAATTTCATTCACCTGCAGTAGCCTCAGGAACTGGAGGTGCATCTTTGATGTTAAAAGGTGGAAACACGATAAATCTAGAAGTATTTCGTTGTTGAGTTGATTTAGTCTGTGGCCCCAGTTTTCTCATTCCCCACCCAGTCTGGGTTATTCCGCAGCTACCTTTTGCATGACAATGGCCGTGGGGAGACTGGCAGACAGGATTAACTGAGAATTCGCAAGGGTGTGTGTGGGTGCGGGGCTGCCAGGAGGGGCGGGTCTAAATTTGGTTGACCCTTCCTTATAAATCTACATCCTCCAAAATCTCCACATTTTGCAAGATTGGGCTGTTTGGCCCCTGTTACTGCAAAGGTGATTCATTTCATTCCATCTTTTTGATACTTTTGCATTTGGAGATATTTTTAGTTCTCTGAGGTCTTCTATCTAGATTTTTAAGCCTGGGACTTTCTTACAATTTTGCTCTTTGGGCTTTTTCCCCCCTCCTTCAACTCAGCAACATGAGTGTGGATTCAGCTTGTCCCCAAAGCCTGTCCTTCTCCGAAGCATCCAATTCTAGGGAAACTTCACCAGTGCCCGAGATTTATGAGCCTGGAGAAAACTATGCATCCTTGGAAATATCATCTGCGGAGACGCTCCATATGGAGACTGGTAAGAAAATGGAATCCTTGAAAACCTGAATTCCTTAAGGGGGAAAGAGGATAAGGGTCATACTTTTCCCACTTGAGCCAGTACAGCCCATTAATAGAAGCAGGTGTCCGTTATCTATTAATCCTCAAGACACCTCTCATTCTATTCTTAGTGGCACGTGCCCTTTCACCAATGTCTTAGGTGTCAGGAGTTATGAACTGTGACTAGGGGCATGGGACTCAGCAGTTCAACTGCACACTATGTTTGAGAACTTGCATGCACACTGTAAAAACAAATGAGCTAAAGTAGATAAGCTAATGTATAAATCATTTTTTTTTTTTTTTAATGTATAAATTTTAACGCTGTTCCTGGCACACAGTAACAGTAAATATCACTAAGCCAGAAGTGATAACATCACAGCTTGGGGGTAAGGGCAAGGTGTTCATGGTGAGCGGCCTCTTCCTTGTCAGTCACTACTAGAAATGGCACGGCTGATTACATGGGTCTCACCTTGTGGAAAAGTCTGATCTCTACACAGTAGCAATTGGCTTTTCTCCCATCCTTTGGATGTATGAGTGTTAATGGAAAGCTCTTTGAGCACATACTCAGATCTCCTAAATCTCAAGGAGAAGCGTTCACTTTGCTTTATGGTAGATAATTCCGGAAGGTTTGATCTGCTGACAAAGTGGCTAGAACTCGGAATTAAAAACCAGTTTTGGCTTCAAAGCCTGTTCTCTAGTGCTTAGGCTTCTAAATAACTGAGCTAATCTGTGGTAGTACAGTGGATAGAGTGTCAACTTGGAATGCTGAGGTAGTGTCAACTTGGAATGTAAGGTCGCTGGTTCTAAACCCGGGGCTTGCCGGATCAAGGCACATGCGACAAGCAATTGATCAATGAACAATTAAAGTGAAGCAACTAAGAGTTGATACTTCTTGCTCCCGTCTGTCTCTCTCCTCTTTGTAAAATCTATAAATAATTTTTTGAAATGGCAATTGCGGGTGTGGGAGATGCTTGGGATACTTAAAGCTGGCACTGCTTTTTTAGATATTACTTGTTAAAAACTATTTACATTATTATTACAACTATAAAACTAAGTTGTGGCGAAGGAGTTAGTGCTATGTTTGAGTGTTAGATATTGTTACCCTGTTTTCCTAAACTTTGTTAATGTCCTTTGATCATTTCAAACGTGGAAAATACAGACAGTGCTGGATTGTGAGAGAAATAGCTTGGGAAAGAGCAGGTGAACATCCCTCTGTAGCAAGCAAGTGTAGATGGTGAATTTGTATAGATGTAAAACACTGCCCCACTTCTAGTCTTGAGAGCTTTCTTCTTAGAGCTACTTGCAAGAAGCACCAGGTTGTGAAGTTTTGTCTTTTAAAGCCTGTGCATTTGTACCATGACAAGGGTAGAATTGGAGTGCAAGTAGGAATTGAAGTACTTAATCTAGGTAATACAGGAAATTAATTTTTCATTCAGTTACTAAAGCTGATATGTCCAGGTGCTCTGCTAGACAGTTTTTATCTATTACCTCATTTTAATCAATGAAGAAACTGAGTGAGGGAGGAATAATTTTGGAGATGAGGTTACAGAGTAAAAATAAAGGCAAAGTCTGGACTGAAACAAACCCATTGAAATCCATGTCCTTTTAGTTCTCGTATTTAGAAATGGGCAATATAACTGTTAGCTTTATGAGATTCCCAGAATCTAATCATGTTTATTTATTTATTATTTTTTTTACATGAGTTGAGATAGGAGAAAAGAGAATTTTTAAAAATTTCTTTAAAAATTTATTTCTTCTTGCCCTGGCCAGATAGCTCAGTTGGTTAGAGCATTGTACTGATACACAGGCTGCCGGTTCAATCCCTGGTCAGGGCACATACAGAAACAGATCGATGTTTCTGTGTCTCTCTCTCCCTTCCTCTCTCTCTAAAATCAATAAATAAATTTAAAAAATTTGTTTCTTGATTTATTCATTTATTTTTATTTTTTTAAGAGAGAGAGAGGAAGGGCAAGAGGAAACCATTAATCTGTTGTTCCATTTATTTATGCACTTTTTGGTTGCTTCTTGAATGTGCCCTGCCCTGATTAGGGATCAGACTGCAACTTTGGCGCTTGGGTACGATGCTCCAACCAACTGACCTACGTGGGCAAGGCCAGGAGGGATGAGGATTTATTTGCCTTTCCGGGCCTTGGTTTCCATCAGCTGAACTCCCAATTCCTTGCGCTGCTAGAACTGCTCCTCTAGACTTCAGTGTTCTTTTTTCCTTTCATCATATTTCTTCTAAATTTTTTTGGTCATTTTTTGTTTAAAATCTCTTCCTCCTCAGGAATCACCTTAGCCCCCTTCTTGTGGCTCAGGTGTGCTGTCAGTGAGCACAATACGGTTCTTTACTAGGGTCTTGGTACAGGGCAGGCAGATACATTGTAGACAGACAGCATCAATCCTGATTTGTGCATGCAACACCAGGAGCCCTAGGAGAAGTTGCACACTTCCAGTCTCGCGAGGCTGAGTACTTTTTGCTGCCTCCTTGCATATAGACTGTATGTATGCAGCAACGGCCAATCTTTGTATTGGCAGCAGGGCGTCTCAGCTTATAGTTTCACTTTGTATTGGGGGGCTTGTACCTAGAGATTCCCATAGTTTGGGACCAGCTGGAAAGAACTAGTCATCAGTTTTAAAAGTTATGTAGGTAATGATTAAGATTACAAAAAGTTATGAAGTGACACAGTAGGTGGGAGTCAAGTGATTCAATTTGACCTTTATGAACAGCCCAGGTGTTGTCAAAGAGGTTTGAGTCCCACTGTGTTCAGCAATACTAGCGTGTTTGTTCTATTAGCCTTGTCTGTCATTATTTGCCATGTCCATTGCATGTAAAATGGTGGAACTGGATTGTATTAGATTGTACAAAAATTGGCAAATTATTCAGGTTGCTTAAGAATTGTTGCTTACTATCTAGTTCTGAGGTAGTAAGGACTTTAAAAATGTGTCTGACCAGGTGGTGGCGCAGTGGATAGAGTATCGGACTGGGATGCTGAGGACACAGGTTCGAGACCCCAAGGTCTCCAGCTTGAGCCTGGGCTCATCTGGTTTGAGCAAAAAGCTCACCAGCTTGGATCCAAGGTCACTGGCTCGAGCAAGGGGCTACTTAGTTTGCTGAAGGCCCGTGGTCAAGGCACATATGAGAAAGCAATCAATGAACAACTAAGGTGTCGCAATGCAGAACGAAAAACTAATGATTGATGCTTCTCATCTGTTCATTCCTATCTGTCCCTGTCTATCCCTCTCTCTGACTCTTTGTCTCTGTAAAAAATAAATATATAAATAAACGTATTTATAAAAAAAAAAATGTTGAAAATATGCCTGACCGGTGGTGGCACAATGGATAGAGTGTTGACCTGGAATGCTGAGGGTCCCAAGTTTGAAACCCTGAGGTCTCTCACTTGAGGATGGAATTATCAACATAATCCCCAAAGTCACTGGTTTGAACAAGGGATCACTGGCCTTGTGACTCAACTACGAGTTGAGTTGATGCTTATCTCTCTCCCTTCATGTATCTCTCTCTTCTCAAAAAAATTTAAAAAAGCTTTGCAAATAATAAATTCGTGAATTTAATATTTAAAAAGCTTTAGAGAAAAGTGTTGTTTTTATTCCCAACAGTCTCTCCTCTTCCTCCCTCCATGGACCTGCATATTCAGAACAGCCCTGATTCTTCCACCAGTCCCGACGTAATACTACCTACTTCTGTAGAGGACGATACAGTGAAGGAGGAGGAAGTCCAGGTCAAGAAACAGAAGATCAGAACCGTCTTCTCACAGACCCAGCTCTCTGTACTCAATGAAAGATTTCAGAGACAGAAATATCTCAACCTCCAGCAGATGCAAGAACTTTCTAAAACCCTGAACCTTAGCTACAAACAGGTAAGGTTGTTTTGTTCCTGTCTCTGCAATAAGAAATAAAAAATAATAATAATAAGGCTAATTTGCAGATAACATCTTTCTATGCGTTCTGCTTTTATGCACCCCCTAAATAATTTAATATGAAAATGAAATGTTTTTGTAGTATACTTTGTAACCATTGTTCATTAAACAGTCTGTTGTGTAAATGTGTCTTTATTTAACACTTCCCTGTTGCACAAACCAAAATTGTGGAAATGTTTCCAATTTTGCCTCAATCAAAAGGGGTGTATACTCCCATCTTCAGGTTAGAGAGTCCTTAACCAACATCGGTTCTCATTAAAGGAAAAATTGCATCTTTTGTTTTTATCTGGGTGCATTCGATTACTCCTGAGGTTTATCATTTTTCATGCATTTCTTTAAAAAAAATAATTTATTGGCATTTAATTTTATGGTTTTTTGTCATTTGTGCCATACTTAGAAAGTCCTCTACTCTGTGATTTTAATCTTCTGGTCTTTCTGTGATCTAATTTTCTAACAAGTTTATAAACCATGTGGAAATTTTATTTTGTGTGCTACAGTATAACTTGATATTTTCTAAATAATTGTTCTAGTTGTATGTTCATAATTTCTGAGTTAAAATTGCCACTATTCTCAGGAAATAGGTAAAGTGTTCATCTGGGTGGGGGTTAGTCATGCAAACAGTTTATCATTAACTGTGAATAATGGCATGGGTAAACTACATGTGTACTTCCTGGTTAGTAGATCTGCAGTCTGTCTTTAACTGGTTAGGTTTATTACACAAAAAGCAGCCAGCTGACTTGAGCAGCTTGATAATTCATTTATAGAATATTGATTTAAGATTCTTTTTTTCATGTCATCTTTAAGCAGGGGACATTCTAATCTTCTTTGTATTGTTCCAGGTTTCTTTTTTGTTGTTCCAGTTTTAGTATTTGTTTTTTTGTGGGTTTTTTTTTTTTGTAATTTTCTGAAGTTAAAAATGGGAGGCAGTCAGACAGACGCCCACATGTGCCCAACCGGGGTCCACCCGGCATGCCCACCAGGGGGCGATGCTTTGCCCATCTGGGGTGTTGCTCTATTGCAACCAGAGCCATTCTAGCGCCTGAGATAGAAGCCACAGAGCCATCCTCAGCGCCCAGGCCAACTTTGCTCCAATGGAGCCTTGGCTATAGGAGGGGAAGAGAGACAGAGAGGAAGGAGAGGGGGAGGGGTGGAGAAGCAGATGGGCTCCTGTGTGCCCTGGCCAGGAATAGAACCCGGGACTCCTGCACGCCAGGCCGACGCTCTACCACTGAGCAAACTGGCCAGGGCCCTTGTTCCAGTTTTAGTGTATGTGCTGCTGAAGTCAGCACGTTTTGGGTGTTTTTGTAAATTTTTTTTTAAGATTTTATTTATTCATTATAGAGAGGGGAGAGAGAGAGAGAGAGAGAAGCGGGGAAGAGCAGGAAGTATCAACTCCCATATGTGCCTTGACCAGACAAGCCCAGGGGTTTTTTTTGTTGTTTTTTTAAAATTTATTTTATTTTATTTATTCATTTTAGAGAGGAGAGAGAGAGGGACAGAGAGAGAAAGAGAGAAAGGAGAGAGAGACAGTGGGGAGGAACTGGAAGCATCAACTCCCATATGTGCCTTGACCAGGCAAGCCCAGGGTTTCAAACCGGCGACCTCAGCATTTCCAGGTCGACGCTTTATCCACTGCGCCACCACAGGTCAGGCTCAAGCCCAGGGTTTTGAATCGGCAACCTCAGCATTTCCAGGTTGACGCTTTATGCACTGCGCTACCACAGGTCAGGCTGAAGTCAGCAGGTTTTTTAAAGGACTCTAAAAATTCACATTTTGATAGCTTTAGACAGTTGTAGTTGTCAGGGGAAGAAAATGTTAACAATATTCTTTGATCCCTAGCACATCGGTATCACTACTATTTTATGTTTTCCTGCAGATTAAGACCTGGTTCCAGAACCAGAGAATGAAATGTAAGAAGTGGCAAAAATACAACTGGTCAAAGAATAGCAACCATGTGGCTCAGGTAACAGGAAATTTACTTACTGTGCTCTGGCCTTTCAGTGATTTTTTAGTTTGATCTGTTGCTGAAGCACACAATCCCAGCCACAGGCAATTCGGATTTTTCCTGTCCCCTCTCAGTGAACCCACCCTTCTCTTGCAGATGAGCTCAGCAACCACAGAGTACCGGAGCCTCTCCTATCACCAGGGATGCCTGGTGAATGCCTCTGGAAACCTGTCAACGTGGAGCAGCCATCCCTGGAACAGCCCATCTTGGAACTACCATTCCTGGAATAGTCAGACCTGGTGCCCCCAGGCCTGGAACAGCCAGGCCTGGAACAATCAGTTCTATAGTTTTGGAGAGGAGTCCCTACAGCCCCAGATCCAGTTCCAGCAAAATCTTGTCACTGATTTGGAGGTTGCCTTGGAAACTGCTGGGGAAAGCTATGATGCAATACTGCAAACCCCGAAGTATTATTGTAGTGCTCATCAAACCGTGGATCCATTCCCAGATTACTCCATGAACACACAGCCTGACTCCACCAACATATAGCCATGAACTTATAGCATAACGATGGATATATTTTCAGTCTCAATCTGGGCAGTGGCTGTATTACCTCCTAGGATTTTCTGTGTATCTCTCTGCCTTGATAAGCTGCTTCTCATTATGCCTGTGGTGCCAATTTGGAAGGGTGGGAGTGGGTTATGACCTGAATCTAATCAAAGAGGTTTCTGTAGCCTTGCTTCTGTAGACAAAGATAAAAGGTGTCTGTGGCTATAGATAATTAGATGTAGTATTATTTTGGGTAGCTCTAGGCTCTAGAATCGTAAGGTCAAGGATAGAAAGTAAAAGGACAAAGATGTGTGATAAAAGATTATTCATATTTCCTGGGATTCATATTTCTCAATTCAGGTGAATGGTTAACCTATACTATGCTTCACTGATTTCCTCTGCCCCTTTTGCTGTTTTCACTACAACCCCTAATTTGTTACTCAAGTATTTGTAAAAGATGTTTTGTATTTTGCTGCATCGTGATAATAATGACAGGTTGGCTGGTTGGTTTGTACGTTTAAATACAAATAAATAAAATGTCTATTTTACTGTTAGTTGGCTATACCCTGATTTTTACCCAGTGGTCTAAATAAAGTAAAAACTTGCTAAGCACGGTTATTTATTGCATTTTTGATGTGGGGGAAGAACTAACTGAAGTCTTTCTTAGCCATTGGGAAGACTGCTATCTCAGAAATGAGCAAAGGTGCCCTGGTAGGGCAGGTCAGTGGGTAAAACGTCAGCCCCAGCACGCTAAGGTTGCAGGTTTCATCCCCGCACAGGGCACATATCAGAAGCAACCAATGAGCGTATGTTGGGCAGATAAAATATATTATGCTCACTCTGTTAAAGATGGCGCTGCCCACGTGGAGGCCGTTGCCCAGGTGATATTAATGTGTGTTGGGGGTGGGCTGTAGGCAGACAGGGTCCTTGAAGCCTGGGGCTTGGTTTTAGGACTAAGCCTTTCCCACCCTTTTTGATGTGGGATGGTACAATTCCACCATGCCGCAGATAAGTGACTTTGTATTAGAGACTTCCCTATTTTGTATATTGGATTAAAGGTTTTGATTTCTGCACTATAAAGTGGGGGCAGACCGGGAACTTGAACTCTTGGTTCCTGAGATTATCATTAGAAGAGAGAGCAGAGGAGAGCAGGAAGAGGCCATGTGGCCAGGAGAGCAGTGCTGAGTGAGATGCCAGTTTGTATCTGGGATAAGGAGATGGGGAACTGAGGAGAATAAGGCTGGTGAGCTAGAAACCTTTGATTCTAGGAAACTCGGATAAATCAGTAGCTTTGTGAGCACTGAATGTGATTGGGTTTTGGAGCCCAGTGTATGTTTTACTTGCCTGCCGGGTGCAAGCTAGGATGAAAGATTATGGCCCACTAGTTTGTGGCTCCGTTGTTTCTTTACCGACTGTCCGAATCCAATGTGAACCTGCATGGGCTGGGCGGCTGTGATAGTTGCCCTGGCTCTGGCTGCTGGCTTTACAGCGTACAATTAAATAGAACAAATACGATGAGTTGATGCTGCTCTCTCTCCCTTACCCCCCCCCCCCTTTCTCTCTCTGAAATCAATGGAAAGTTTTTTGGGTTTTTTTTTTTAATATTTTTTAAGACTTGATTCATTTTAGAGAGGAGAGAGAAAGAGAAAGAAGGGGATAGGAGCAGGAAACATCAACTCCCACATGTGCCCTGACTGAGCAAGGCCAGGGCCTCAAACCCGGGACCTCACGGTTCCAAGTCAATGCTTTATTCACTGTGCCACTACAGATCAGGCAATGGAAAGTTGTGTGTTTTTTTTTAATTAGTAACAAAAGTCACCAAGGATATGATGATATGGTGCTTGGTGAGTTATTAATTAGACCTGAACAAACTAATTCTTTCCTCGTGTGTAATATCACTGAAACAAAATTTGTGGTTATTTTCTGGTAGAGTAACACACCTGGGAGGTTTGGGAAGTGATAAGCGGAGCCCTTGGGTTTGTAAAGAGGCTGAATCTGAATGGCAGCCCGGGGGGAGGGAAATACTGAAGTGTCACCCTGTAACATCTGTGAAAGGCTCTGACTGCTCTGCAGTATTCTCCTGCCCTGCCAGAACTATGTTGAAATAAGGTATTTTAAATAATTTTGCTATTAGTAATAACGTTGCTCTATAATCTTATTCAATTATCTAGACATTTGACAAAAGAAGAAGGCAGGAATAGTTAATTCCCACCAAGACCTAAATTCAACATGCTATTCCTTCCTAGTATCAGATATTTGAGTGTTGTGCCAACCTCCATATTATGGACCAAGTAGATAACTGAAACAACATTCACTGAACAATGAGAACAGTATATGAAATGCCATTCTCTAAGTCACTACTTGTCAGTCTTGTATATAATTCAAGCAAATTTTACTTAGACTTTCAAAAATTGATCTTTTCCTGCCACCTTCCTTTTTCACTTATGTTTTGAATGTGTGAGTGAAGGGAAAAAAATCTTAGATTAAACTAGAGCTTTCTTTTTAAGATAATTTGTCATATTTCTGCAAAATTCTTGGCTCTTAACTAAATGCAACTAATAGACAACAAATTTGAAGAAACACTAAATGGTGAACCAGAGTCTAGAAACTTCTAGGCAAAATAGCTATTATAAAGTGTCAGAACCTAGGAAACGCCAAGGCTAGCTGTCCAGTTCTGAACCCTAAAACTTTCTTTATACCCCCAGTTGCTGCTTGTGTTTACTTTGGATTAAGTTTAGTTACAAGATAATTGGGAACAGGCAAGGAAGGGCTAAGAATTGCTAACGATGTAGAGTCCAAAGACAACATTAGCAGCTATTCAAGGCAACATGCTAGGTACTGGAGAAGAAACAGGAAAGTAAGTAAGGGGAAAAGAGAACCATTGAAAAGAAAAAAGGAGAAAAAGACTGATTTCTGATGTTTATTGTTTGCTTTTGGAAATCAAACCATTTATGAAAATGCTATTCATTTACTGTTTCTTATTTCCAACAGGTAGATATAATTGAAGTAAAAGCAGAAAAACCTAAGGCAGAGGATAGTAAAACTCACAATAATTAAGAAGCCAAAGAACATTTTATTTTTTTATAAAATTGGATATTTTAATTTCAAAACTAGATGAAACTTGCTGTTAAAAACAAATTTAAGCAATAACTGCATAATGAAGTGAATCCAGTAAAAATATCTATTCAGTGATAAACACTAAACCTACAGCTATTTTGTATATTGTTTTTGTTTTGTTTTTTTTTAAATACTTTATTGATTTTACAGAGACAGGAGAGAAAGGGGAGCATGGAATGGGAAGTAACAACTCATAGTTGTTTCAGGCTAGTTGTTCATTGCTTGCTTGCGGTATGTGCCTTGACCAGGGAAGCCCGGGGTTTCAAACCGGCAACCTTGGCATTCGAGGCTGAAGGTTTATCCACTGCGCCACCACAGGCCAGGCTGTTTTTGTTTGTTTTTTAAGCTGAGGACAGTGACACAGGGAAGGGCCTAGAATAGAAGAAACAACAGGAGAGAGCCTAGGTGGGGCTGCTTTAGCTCTCTAGCAAATTTACAGAGAATAAATGAGCAGAGAAAAAAGGTTCTGGGGGTAAACCCAGGATGAGCTGCACTGCTCATTGCTCCCCTGAAGGCAATCCTGTGGGGACCCCTGCGTTTAGGAGATGCATGCCTCAGGCGGAAGGAGAAGGGAAAGGCTCAGGTAAGTTTGTTCCTGGGGAGCGAAGGTGTCTAGGTGGGTGGTTTTATATGTGAATATTAGTGGACATATTGTATCAAGATTATACTGTACATTCTCTGATTATGGTGTCACCCCTGCCAGTTAAATATGGAAGCTTTTTAAAATTTTTTTTTTTATATCTTCAAACCTCTTTGGGAAGCAGAATTTAGAAATATATTTATTTGAAAGAATCTTAAAAATTGATAATTAAATTAAAAAACAGAGTGCTTATTTTTTCTAGCTATATTAGCTAAGATTGAGATGGTTTCTTTCTTAAATATTCTCTACCAAAGCTTTTTTTTTTTTTTACAGACACAGAGAGAGGGATAGATAGGGACAGACAGACAGGAACAGACAGAGATGAGAAGAATCAATCATCAGTGTTTCATTGCGACACCTTAGTTGTTCATTGATTGCTTTCTCATATGTGCCTTGACCGTGGGCCTTCAGCAGACCGAATAACCCCTTGCTCAAGTCAGCAACCTTGGGTCCAAGCTCTTGGTGAACTTTTGCTCAAACCAGATGAGCCCGTGCTCAAGCTGGCGACCTTGGAGTCTCGAACCTGGGTCCTTCCGCATCCCAGTCCAATGCTCTATCCACTGTGCCACCTCCTGGTCAGTCACCAAAGCATTTTTTAAAGGATTTTAAAAAAATTATTCATTTTTAGAGAGAGAGAGAAGGGGGAAGGGAGAGGAATAGGAAGCATCAACTCCCATATGTGCCCAGGGTTTCGAACTGGCGACCGATGCTTTATCCTCTGCACCACCACAGGTCAGGCCCAAAGCATTTCTGATACAAAGAAAAGACTGGAAGGAAGGTAGAGGGGTGATGGGCGATGATGGAAGGAGACTTGACATAGGGTGGTGAACACACAATACAATATACAGATGGTGTATTATAGAATTGTGCACTTAAAATCTGTGTAATTTTATTAACCAATGTAACTCTAATAAATTTAATTATTAAATTTTTTAAAAAATGGAATTTAGGTAGCTAAATAAAAGAAAGATTAAGTATTTTGGTTCTTCCTAACATCTCAGTGTGATTTTTGTCATTCCCTTAAAAAAAAGGCTATTAATAAAATATTAAAGCAAGATCATTACAGCCCGGCCTGTGGTGGTGCAGTGGATAGAGCACCGACCTGGAATGCTGAGGTCACCGTTCAAATCCCCGGGATTCGCCTAATCAAGGCACATATGATAAGCAACCAATGAACAGCTAGCAGGGGTCCCCAAACTTTTTACACAGGGGGCCAGTTCACCATCCCTCAGACCGTTGGAGGGCCGGACTACAAAAAAAACTATGAACAAATCCCTATGCACACTGCACATATCTTATTTTAAAGTAAAAAAACAAAACGGGAACAAATACAATATTTAAAATAACAAACAAGTAAATTTAAATCAACAAACTGACCAGTATTTCAATGGGAACTATGCTCCTCTCACTGACCACCTATGAAAGAGGTGCCCTTCCAGAAGTGCGGCGGGGGCCGGATAAATGGCCTCAGGGGGCCGCATGTGGCCCGCGGGCCGTAGTTTGGGGACCCCTGAACTAGAGTAAAGCAACTGCTTCTCATCCCTCTCACCCCTACCCCCATAAAATCAATAAATGAAATCTTTAAAAAAAAATACAGTTAACTTTAACATCACTGTTTTTTTTTTAGTTTTTCTTTTTTTTTTTTTTTTTTTTTAGCAAACGCATGTACATGCGTACACATGCCAGTGAGAGAAAATAATACAAGAGTAAACTTTCACGTACTCACAACTGTAAAGCTCCTTTTGCCCCACCCTGGACTTTAGCTTTGTCCTGATTTTCAGCTAGTATGTCAACTTCAGTTTGTACCTGAAGGAAAGCAGCACACTGGATTGAAATGCCTGAGTCTTCTGAACTCCAGTTTGGATTCAAAGCTCATGTGTGGCAAGAGTACCCAACAGAGAACACCCTTCCGGCAGCCTTAACTCAACATCCATCTGACCTACTTTGAGAAATAAAAAACGAGAACACGCAAAAAAAAAAAAAAAAAAAAAAAAAAAAAAAAAAAAAAAAAGGTGGGAGCAGTATGTGCTTTGCTTCATGAATTTCAAGCACCCAATTCTCATGGTAAAGGACATGTTTAATTCTGTTCAGAAAAACTGTACTATTCAAAAAAAATTGGGAGTCTACAGGGGAGAGATAGGCCATGACTGCAAACCCAACGTAACGGCAGACAGCCGCCAGCCAGAGAGGCAGGAAAGTGGGGAAGGGCCTTCAGTAAAGTAAACATTTCTCCCAGGCCCAAGTGACCTTTGCCTCAAGCAGGAGATAAAGGGAATTTGTTAAATAAAGAAGCCAGTTGGGACTGACAAAAGTTTCCAGCAAAGGAAGTTGGTTGACTAAGGATATCGAAATGTAGGCATTTGAATAGGTTCCTTGGTGTGAGGTTGAAGTGTAACCAGATTGAAAAGAAGTAGCAGCTGGTGGTCAGTTTCTGGCTTAAACTATTCTTGATTTCTGGATGGTTATCAGCTCCAGTCCTAGAAGGAAGTGCCCTTGAGAATTTTAGAAGGTTAAATGCCTGGAAAATGACTTTTATTTTCCCCCAGGGACAGAGAGAGAGAGAGTCAGAGAGAGGGATAGACAGACAGAAACGGAGAGAGATGAGAAGCATCAATCTTCAGTTTTTCATTGCGGTTCCTTAGTTGTTCATTGATTGCTCTCTTATATGTGCCTTGACCGCGGGCCTTCAACAGAGCGAGTAACCCCTTGCTCGAGCCAATGACCTTGTCGGGGTATCGAACCTGGGTCCTCCGCATCTATCCACTGCGCCACCACCTGGTCAGGCTGGAAAGTGACTGGTGCAAAGGTAACACTACCCCCTTGTACCCTACCACACTAGCTATCAAACAAAAATATTTCACAGAGCAAATTAACACACTAGAAGCAAATTAATCAAACACAGGGCATGAAGCATAGGAAATGAGATGGTCATGCTGATGCACTTGGGGCACAAGTGGGGTAGAAAGTGTCACAATGTTCATATGGCCCACCTCTCTGACACATGATATGGTGACAAGAACTAAGGGCAAGTATTGAGGACCAGAACTTGAGGTTGAACAAGGCCAGGGATCTGCAGAAGGAAGGTGTCTGGACACAGTCCCACAGGCTTGCACTATCAGACACTGGGGGCAAGTATTTCTGGCCACAAAAGTAGTTCTCCTTCACCTAATGATGGAATTTATTCTCCTGTGGAATTTATTTCTCCTAGTTGGTCAGAATACATGTGAGGTCAACAAAGAATGGCCAATATAAGAATGATGCATTTTGAGTGCCTCTGGTGTATAAGGATATTTAGTATTAAAGTGTCTCTTATTCCTTCCATCTTTCAGTGTTGTGTGCATGTGTACCTACTTATTTAAATCTAACATCTTACCAATGAATAATTTGTTTATAGTTACTGTGCCTTATGTGTTACATAAATTGTATTTGCTTTCTCTTCCATAGTCAGAGTGAGCATTCTCAAACAATACGGTCAGTGCACATTGCACTATATTAGCCACACAGTTTTGTCCTTTCTGCAAATCTCTAAATCTTCTTTAATTCCTAGCCTCCCCTAGATCCTGCATCTTACTTAAGTCTCTTACCTCCATCAGCCGCTTATCCTACAGTCATACCCACTATTCCCCCAAACTAAGTCAGCCTTTGCAGAAGCCGGTCCCATGCTGTTCAGTGAACCACTAAACACAGTGTTAACTCCCACCAGTTCCCTGATCAATTCCTATCTCATTAGGTCAGTAAAATCCTTTTATCTACTGAGACTCTACCCTCTGGGAAGAAAAAGCTCTTGTTTAAATACCTGCTACATCAGTCTTCGTCAGGGTTAGAGAAATATGATTATTCTTAACTTTGTCGGTGGCTCTTTCCCGTCTATCCTTATGCCACTGGCATCGTCCAAAGGGACAGTAAAAAATAAAGTGAGTTTCTTTTATTTTTACTTTTTTTAGCGAGAGAGACAGAGACAAAGAGAGAAATGGAAGAGAGACAGATGGGAACAGACTGACAGGAAGAGAGAGAGATGAGAAGCATCAACTCAGAGTTGTGACACCTTGGTTGTTCATTGATTGCTTTCTCATATGTGCCTTGACCCGGGGGCTTCAGCAGAGCCAGTGACTCCTTGCTCAAGCCAGTGACCCTTCGCTCAAGCTGGGTGAGCTCATACTTTAGCCAGCAACCTCGGGATTTCAAACCTGGGTCTTCTGCCTCCTAGGCCGACATCTATTCAGTGCGCCACTGCCTGGTCAGGCATAAAGTTAACTATCATTTATACATTGTTGGGCAGATAAAATGTATTATGCTCACTTTGTTAAAGATGACGCCGCCCACGTGGAGGCCGTTGCCCAGGTGATATTAATGTTTGTCTCTGTGGGCTAAAGGCAGGTAGAATCCTTGTAGCCTGGGGCTTGGTTTTGGGATTAAGCCTTTCCACCCTTTTTGCTGTGGGGTGGTACAATTCAATCAGGCCTCACAGAAGTGACTGGATTGGAGACTTCCCTATTTTGTATATTGGATTAGAGGTTGTGAAGCTACAATATAAAATGGGGGCAGAACAGAGTTTGGCCGGTTGGTTCCTGAGGTTAGCATGAGAGAGCAGAGGGAGTAGAGCCAGCAGCGGAAGTAGGCCACGTGGAGGAGGCCAGGAGAAGCAGCCAAGATGGCGGAGTGCTGAGTGAGATACCAGTTTGTGTAGAGTTTGTATCTGGAATAAGGAAGGAGATGGGGAACTGAGGAGAATAAGGCTGGTGAGCTAGAAACCTTTGATTCTAGGAAACTCGGATAAGTCAGTGGCTTTGTGAGCACTGAGTGTGACTGGGTTTTGGAGCCCAGTGTGTGTTTTTACTTGCCCGCAGGGTGCAAGCTAGGATTAAAGACTATGGCCCACCAGTTTGTGGCTCCGTTGTTTCTTTACCGACTGTCCGAATCCAATGCGAACCTGCATGGGCCGGGCTGCTGTGATAGTGGCCCTGGCCTTGACTGCTGGCTTTACATACATAAAGAAGCTAAAGCTCAGAAAGTTTTTTTCTCAGCCCATCTCTTTCTCAGGAAATTTTTGTTTGTTTGTTTGTTTGTTTTGTTTTGTTTTGTTTTCCTTTTTCTGACACGAGAACTGGGGGTGGCAAACAGACTCTCCCATGCGCCCAACCAGGATCCATGTGGCATGCCCACCAGGGGACGATGCTCGGCCCATCTGAGGAGTTGCTCTGCTATAACCAGAGCCATTCTAGCACCTGAGGAAGAGGCCATGGAGCCATCCTCAGCACCCGGGCCAACTTTTGCTCCCATGGAGCCTTGGCTGCAGGAGGGGAAGAGAGAGATAAAGGAGAGGGGGAGGGGTGGAGAAGCAGATGAGCGCTTCTCCTGTGTGCCCTGGCCGGGAATTGAACCCTGGACTTCCACATGCCAGGCTGATGCTCAACTGTTGAGCCAACCCGCCAGGGCCTGAAAATATTTTTTCTTGAGAATTTTATTATCCATCTTATTTTAACTGAATTTATTGGTGTAGCATTGCTTAATAAAATACAGGTTTCAAGGGCACATTTCTACAATATACCACCTGTATATTGCATTGTGTGTTCACTGCCCCACGACAAGTCTCCTTCCATCACCATTCATCCTCCCTCCACCCTCCTGCACCTCCTCCTGCAATCACCACATTGTCCGGAAGTTTAAGTAACTCATCCAATGTTGTTATGTTACCTTCCTTTCACTGTCTGAGTTGACTATAAACCGACTTCTTTGAGAAACTGCTCTGCCCATCCTCTTACATGTAATTTGTTTTTATTTTATTTTATTTTATTTTTAGAAAGAGGGATAGATAGGGACAGACAGACAGGAACAGAGAGAGATGAGAAGCATTAATCATCAGTTTTTTGTTGCGACACCTTAGTTGTTCATTGATTGCTTTCTCGTATGTGCCTTGACCGTGAGACTACAGCAGACGGAGTGACCCCTTGCTCGAGCCAGCGACCTTGGGTCCAAGCTGGTGAGCTTTGCTCAAACCAGATGAGCCCGCGCTCAAGCTGGCGACCTCAGGGTCTTGAACCTGGGTCCTCGGCATCCCAGTCCAATGCTCTATCTACTGCGCCACCGCCTGGTCAGGCTGTAATTTATTTTCTTAAATGTTTTAAAAACTTTTTATTTTATTTATTTTAGTGAGGAGAGAAGGGGGAAGAGCAGGAAGCATCAACTCTCACATGTGCCTTGACCAGGCAAGCCCAGGGTTTGGAACTAGTGACCTCAGCATTCCAGGGCAATGCTTTATCCACTGCACCACCACAGGTCAAGCCATTCATAAATTTTTAAAAATTAATTTTATTGCCCTGCTTGGATAACTCCGTTAGTTGTAGCTTCGTCCAGAAGCGCAGAGGTTGCTGGTCTGATCTTGGTCAGGGCACATACAGAAGCAGATCGATGTTCCTGTCTTTCCCTCTTTGCCTCTCTCTCAAAAAAAAAATTATTTTATTGATTTTAGAGAGAAAAGCAGAAAAGAAATGTTGATTTGTTGTTCTACTTATTTATGCATTCATCAGTTGATTCTTGTCTGTGCCTAGACATTGAACGCACAACCTTGGTTTATCGGGATGATGCTCTAACCAACCGAGCAACCTGGCCAAGGCTTATAATCCATTTTGTCCTTAACAAGCTGTTGTAATTAAGGTAAAATTTTAAAATCACTTCAAAATTCAACTTTCATTAGTTCATTAAATGTTTTGCTAGGTGTTAAGATGAGCAATATAAATATGGTGCTTATCTTCTTAGAGACAGCATAAATGGTTCAGCTCCCGTCCCTTTTTGAAAAGAGAGAGAGAGGGCCAGACAGGGATGGACAGATAGGAGAAAGAAGCATCAACTCGTAGTTGTGTTACTTTAGTTGTTCATCGATTGCTTTTTTTTTTTTTTTTTTACAGAGACAGAGAGAGAGTCAGAGAGAGGAATAGATAGGGACAGACAGGAACGAAGAGAGATGAGAAGCATCAATCATCAGTTCTTTGTTGCAACACCTTAGTTGTTCATTGATTGCTTTCCCACATGTGCCTTGACCACGGGCCTTCAGCAGACCGAGTAACCCCTTGCTCGAGCCAGTGACCTTGGATCCAAGCTAGTGAGCTTTGGTCACACCAGATGAGCCCGTGCTCAAGCTGGCAACCTCAGGGTTTTGAACCTGGGTCCTGTGTCCCAGGCTGATGCTCTATCCACTGTGCCACCACCTGGTGAGGCTGATTCTGTTATTTATTTATTTATTTATTTATTTGTATTTTTCTGAAGCTGGAAATGGGGAGAGACAGTCAGACTCCCGCATGCGCCTGACCGGGATCCACCGGCACGCCCACCAGGGGGGATGCTCTGCCCCTCCGGGGCGTTGCTCTGTTGCGACTAGTGCCTGGGGAAGAGGCCAAGGAGCCACCCCCAGCGCCCGGGCCATCTTTGCTCCAATGGAGCCTCGGCTGCGGGAGGGGAAGAGAGACAGAGGAAGGAGAGGGGGAGGAGTGGAGAAGCAGATGGGCACTTCTCCTGTGTGCCCTGGCTGGGAATCGAACCCGGGACTTCTGCACGCCAAGCCGACGCTCTACCACTGGGCCAACCAGCCAGGGCCTGTTATTCTTTTAATACTCCTTGTCTTGAAGTATATTTTATCTGATACCTTCCCATTCCATTTTTGAATCCATGACAACCAAATTTTCAACATCCTTCCACCAAAACTCTATCTATTGGCTTGATTAGGTGGTAGTGCAGTGGATAGAACATTGAAACATTGACCTGGGATGCTGAGAACCCAGGTGTGAAACTTGAGGTGGCCAGCTTGAGAATGGGGTCTCTGGCTTGTGTGGGATCACAGACATGACCTCAGTCACTGGCTTGAAACGTAAGCTTGCTACCTTGAGCAAGGCGTCACTGGAACCCCCTGGTCACGGCACGTATGATAAACAATCACTGAACAGCTGAAGTGCTGCATCTACAAGTTGATGCTTCTTATCTCTCTCCCTTTCTGTCTCCCTCTCTCTTGCTAAAAGACTGTCCCTACCAAAATTATTGATATCCATATTCTTAAGTTCAATGGCAATTTTCAGTTCTTAGTTTACTAGACAATAAAAAAAGCAGTCTTTCTTATTTTTATTTATTTATTTTTATTTATTTTATTTTTTTTACAGAGACAGAGAGTGAGTCAGAGAGAGGGATAGACAGGGACAGGCAGACAGGAACGGAGAGAGATGAGAAGCATCAATCATTAGTTTTTCATTGCGTGTTGCAACACCTTAGCTGTTCATTGATTGCTTTCTCATATGTGCTTTGACCATGGGCCTTCAGCAGACTGAGCAACCCCTTGCTGGAGCCAGCAACCTTGGGTCCAAGCTGGTTGGCTTTTGCTCAAACCAGATGAGCCTGTGCTCAAGCTGGTGACCTCAGGGTCTTGAACCTGGGTCTTCTGCATCCCAATCCGATGCTCTATCCACTGCGCCACCACCTGGTCAGGCTCTTATTTTTTTTAATGTGTATTTTATTGGTTTTAGAGAGGGAGGAAGGGAAAGAGACAGGTACACTTGTATGTGCTCTGACTGGGGATCAAACCGGCAATCTCTGTGCTTCTGGACAATGCTCTAAACAACCAAGCTATCTGGCCATGGTGAAAATAGCCTTTCAACATGATAAAGATTACTCTGGCCTGACCAGGTGGCACAGTGGATAGAGTGTTGGCTTGGGATGCTGAGGACCCAGGTTAGAAACCCTGAGGTTGGGGCTGACCTGTGGTGGTGCAGTGGATAAAGCGACGACCTGGAATGCTGAGGTCGCCGGTTCGAAACCCTGGGCTTGCCTGGTCAAAGCACATATGAGAGTTGATGCTTCCAGCTCCTCCCCCTGTTCTCTCTCTCTCTAATAAAAATGAATAAATAAAATCTAAAAAATTAAATAAATAAAAAATTTTTAAAAAAAGAAACCCTGAGGTTGTCAGCTTGAGTGCAGGCTCACCATCTTGAGTGTGGGATCATAGACATGACCTCATGGTCTCTGGCTTGAGCAAGGGGTCACTGGCTCAGCTGGAGCCCCCTGGTCAAGGCACATGTGAGAAAGCAATCAATGAACAACTAAGGTGCCACAACAAAGAATTGATGCTTCTCATCTCTCTCCCCTCCCTGTCTGTCTCTCTCCCTCACTAGAAAAAATAAAATATCCACAAAAGTAACTCTGTCACATATAAAGGTAAAAATTCAACAGTTAATATTTAACTCCCTCAAATAATCATTGTAATACCTTTATTGACATATATTATATTCTGCTTTATTTTTCTAAGTGGTGTTATTCTTTTTGTTTTCAAATGTATAGTTGCCCTTGTTTACTTTTCTTTTTCTTCATGTATCTGACTGAGACTGTTTTGTAAGAAACTCACTCAAGGTTACAACAGGTACTGAATGGCCAAACCAGGATTTAAAGCAGATTTTGTTGTTAGAACAGGAAGGACAAAAACAAAAACAAAAAACCAAGCCTGTGATGTCATATGTACAATCAGAATTTTTATTTCAAAACAAAGAACCACAGTAACAATAATATAAAACCTATTTGGAAGTATTCACAGTCTGGTCACTGAGAAATGGCACACCCTCCACACTGCATGACTGCCCATCTGGTTTGTGAGGAGCCAGAAGTGGAGGTGCAGTTGGAGGAAAGTCACCCGCACATACATTCATACTCTCAAGTATGGGCTACACTGCAGTTACTCATACTATCTCAATGTGGGCTACGAGAAAGGCTCAAGTGCCCTTAGCACACTTGACATAATACTATGGTAACATGGTAACAAGAGTAACTTGACATGGTAACAGACAAAAAGAAAAGAAAAGAAAAGAAGAGAAAAGAAAAAGAAAGAAAGAAAGAAAGAAAGAAAGAAAGAAAGAAAGAAAGAAAGAAAGAAAGAAAGAAAGAAAGAAAGAAAGAAAGAAAGAAAGAAAGAAAGAAAAGCAAGCAAAAGCAAGCACAGGTTGACTCTAAAGCAATAACATACTTCAACTAGATAATAATCGTTTAGGAAAAATCCTCTCCCAGTAATGAGGTTACAAAATTCAAGTTAGCTATGAACACTCTCCTCTGAATTCTTTTAAAGCTATGGCTTAAAACAAAATTAAAAAATCTAAACATCTAAAATCTCCCGAAAAGAAACCAAACCTTTACCAAGAATCAATGTTTTTAGGTTGCTCTCCCACCAGATGAGTGGCAGGAGCACTTAAAAAAAAAAAAAAGTGAGTCCACAATGACAGGAAGCAGAAGGGAAAAGAGGATTGATTTCTGCAAACAACTTTCCCTTCTCTGGACTCCATCCAAAATCAGAACCCATCAACCACTATTAACTACAATACCCACCTTAGTAATAATAATCCTAGATTTCAAATAATACTACATATAATCTCAAACAAAGAAAAAAGTTCCAAAGGAAACCAATAGCTTCTTTACACAGGCACATGACTTTTTTGAGAAACTGAACTTGAGAATTTCCATCCGAAGGACAGACACTGTTAAGAGGTAATGCGCAAACCTCACACACATCACACTCCCTCCCATTCGCGTTACCTGATGCCTGAATTCTCCCCTCCTGAGACTGACCTCTCCAGTATCAAATCTTCCACCCTACAGACTCTTTAAGCACCTCCCTTCCAACCTCAATTGCCTGAAGTTTTCATTATTTGGTAAAATCACACTTAAAAAAATAAATATTTATGCAATAAAACCAGAAGATAAATAAATAAAACAAATTAATGTGCTCTGCAGAGCTGCACGGAAGTGAGGATAGCGCCCGTGAGTGACCCCTCTCTGTCTTCCACACTCACGTGTATCTGGTTCCTGGGGAGTCTGAGTGGGAAGCTCTCTCCCCTACCTGCCCCCATGAAGAAATGTTAGAACTTACGGAAGGAGGAGCTGGCAAAGTTGTCAAGTGCCAAGTAGCTAATCCTTCCTGAAATGAAGGTAGGTTTACTCATTTTCTCCTAAAGGAAGAGAATGTCCAAGAAATGAACCGTTTAAAAAGCCACTGAAGATACAACTGACCCCAGCATTGGGTTCCTCTGAGTGCTGACGGAGTGTGGGGGGGAGAAGAGAATCAGCTAGCAGCATTCAGAAGCAGTCCTGGGTTACAGCCTGACGAGGTCTCTCCCCCATTCAGGGAGAGGCTGCTTCTCCACGTTGGGAGGGAGGTGGGAACGCATGGCTTAGAAATCCACGGAGGTCTCCTTTCCGGGCTCCATGCTGTTCATCTCCACAATGGGGCCTTTCTCGACTCTATCAGCCCCCTGGGCCTGCCCTTCAAAGCTCCGTGTAATTTCCTCAAAAGTCCTGCCACGGGTCTCTGGGACTTTGAAGAAGGTGAACAGCAAGAAGGTCACAAGGAAAACGGTGAAGATAATAAAAACGTAGGCTCCTATGTAGTTCTACAAAAATAAACAGAAAAAGGAATGTTGATAAAAAAATCTGGTCACTGACAAAACCCAGTTTCCCTCACATCTGTATTTCCCATAGACTTGAAGCCATAAACCGTTTATAGTTAATGAGTCAGGTTTCTGCACAGGTCTGTTTATGATTTCATTGCTAACTTCCTGTATTATTCAGCAATTTTGTCACTCCTTTTTCCATTTATTAAAGTTAGCTGTTTCTTCCAAATACCTATTGAGTATTTTAGGATTTTTGATTATCATTGTTCAAATCTAGGTTTATTATGAGGGACTCACAGAAATAGGAAATGCCTTGCAGATGTCACTGCAAGTGCCTTTATCCAAATCAGCTCCAGGTTATTTTATAATAGGACCCATGTCATTCACTAACATCCTATGCTTTGTGAGCCTTTAAAATCATGAAGCCAAAATGCTAATTCAAATGATGAATTTTGAGTATTGGTTTGAAATCTTTTGTGGGGGGGGGCGGTTTAAAGCCCTTGAGATAGAATTCTTCCCGGTGTCAATAACCATATGGTAAACATGGCGTAAATGGGCTGATTTCAAGATGGGCTCAGTGAATTCTGCTTTAGTTTACTTACTTCAATTAAGGGGAAGAGCAGTCCAACCAAAAAGTTGGAGGTCCAGTTGGAACAACCAGCCACTGCCATTGCAGCTGGGCGAGGTCCCTGGCTGAAGAGTTCGGCCACAATAAACCAGGGAATGGGGCCTGGGCCAATTTCAAAGAAGGCCACGAAGACCAAGATAGCCACAATGCAGATAAAGCTCATCCAGTTATACGAACTCTACAGAAGAAGGAATAGAGGAAAAGTCATCATTAAACAGAGCATGCCTTTGGCAGGATCCAGCTTCCCAAAGACAAGTACTGACTGATACCAAAAAGCTTCTCCTGTCCTGTGGTATAATGGAGTTACTGGACTTAGAGTAAAAAAAATTGGGGGTTTTGAGTCCTAGCTTTGTGATCACACATAGATCTGTGTGTGTGTGTGTGTGTGCGTGTGTGTGCGTGTGTGGCAGAGACAGAGAGTCAGAGAGAGGGACAGATAAGGACAGACAGACAGGAAGGGGGAGAGATGAGAAACATCAATTCTTTGTTGCGGTTCCTTAGTTGTTCATTGACTGCTTTCTCACATGTGCCTTGACCGTGGAGCTACAGCAGACCTAGTGACCCCTTGCTCAAGCCAGCAACTTTGGGCTCAAGCTGGTGAGTTTTGCCCAAACCAGATGAGCCTGCACTCAAGCCGGTAAATAGTGCTGGTGGCCCAGGGCCACCTTGCCGAGTGACAATAAATCCTATGAATGGCAAAAAAACAAAACAAAAAAACAACTAAGGTGTTGCAACGCGCAATGAAAAACTAACGATTGATGCTTTTCATCTCTCTCCGTTCCTGTCTGTCCCTGTCTATCCCTCTCTGTCTCTGTAAAAAAATAAAAAAAAAAAGAATTAAATTACATAATGTATTTTATAAGCTATATGTTACATAGATGTAAAGATTACAGCAATTTAATTACCTATCTTTGGCAAACTGCCTTTTTTGGTTTAAATTTTTTTTTTACAGAGACAGACAGTCAGAGAGAGGGATAGACCGGAACAGAGAGATGAGAAGTATCAATGATTAGTTTTTCGTTGCGCATTGCGACACCTTAGTTATTCATTGATTGCTTTCTCATATGTGCCTTGACCGCAGGCCTTCAACAGACCAAGAAATCCCTTGCTCGAGCCAGCAACTTTGGGTCCAAGCTGGTGAGCTTTTGCTCAAGCCAGATGAGCCCGCACTCAAGCTAGTGAGCTCGGGGTCTTGAACCTGGGTCCTCTCGCATCCCAGTCCGATGCTCTATCCATTGTGCCACTGCCTGGTCAGGCTTGTTTAAATTTTTATTTATTCACTTTAGACAGGAAAGGAGAGAAAGAGAGAGAAACATT
This sequence comes from Saccopteryx bilineata, assembly GCF_036850765.1. Taxonomy (NCBI): domain Eukaryota; kingdom Metazoa; phylum Chordata; class Mammalia; order Chiroptera; family Emballonuridae; genus Saccopteryx; species Saccopteryx bilineata. The sequence goes on along the minus strand of NC_089490.1, from coordinate 95,174,572 downwards.
TATCTGTTCCTGTATGTGTCCTGGCCAGGGATCGAACTGAAAACCTTTGTGCTTCAGGATGATGCTATAACCAACTGAGCTATCCAACCAGGCCAAGAACTACTTTTCTTAAAACTCTGGGCATGCTGCTTCTTCTAAATTTGACTTTTTTCAATCTGCAGCCTCAACTATGCATCCCTGTCACAGAGTCAGCTGTAACATCTCCTTCCCCTCTCCCTGTAGTTTACTCAAAGAGCACTCACCCTTAACAACAAGGAAACAGTCATGAGGACGGAACAAAAAGCCATCCCTCCAAGGCCAATCATATGTAGAGTCCTTCTTCCTGCCCTTTCCACCAGAAACAGCTAAAAGAAGAAATATAACATGACATTTCTGCTTTCCTTTTCATAAAAACACTGTGTGAGCTACCGGAATCTACGTTAACAATCGCAGGGTACTTGCTATAGTCACACTCCCCTTTTATCTTACGCAATCCCTCCTATAACCTCCCTCTTTCCCATCCATTCCATATTTGTTTGAAAAAAGTGAAGACTACTTACACCCATTATTCAACAGCTCTTTTCCCCTCAAAGAGGAACTGAACAACAATAATGGCTTTAAATAATGGTAGGGAGGTGGAAGTACATACAACCCATCTTTGAACATGGGTAGCAAGAAGTCCTCTGCCCCCTAACCCCTGTCCCCACAAAATGATCAAACCATCCAACTTACAGACACTACAGTGAAGACGGTATTAACCACACCAGCACCAATGGTGGCATAGACGGGCTTTTCGACACCTGCATCTTTAAAGATTCCTGTTGAGTAATAGAACACCTGGGAGGAAACAAAAGAAGATGCAACTTTAAAGTAGCACTTGTGCATGGCAGCTGAAAAATAGGACCAACTTGCTATTTCGAGTATGAGATGTGATTTGCAAAACACTTTGCTAAAAAAAATGATTGAATTATATCCATCAAAGATTGATGAGAAACCATCAGGGCATAAATCAGTATTTAAAGAGGTGGGACAAGGGTATTCTTCATAACCAAATATTTTATTGACAATGGATAGGAGGTATAGGAATATCCTCTCTTCTCACAGCAAGACTCAAAAGCAGAAAGCTGATATTTGCATAGAATTTAAGGGCTACCTGCCAATTACTAGCTTCCAGTCTTGTGCCCCTGGCTCTCAATTGTCATTGTTTCCATTCTAGATGGAAAAAATGCATAGAATAAGATCACATCAGTCTCAAGGTGCCAGTGTGCTTTTGGACCTGTTTCCTGACTGTTTCCCAGGACTTTACACTGATTTTATTTATGTATTTGTTTATTTACTTATACACTGATTTTATAATGTAAAGTCCCAGAGAAAAGCCAAGGCATAGAAATTCTTGGCTATCTACTTTGGGTTGTATGACTTACTTATCACTGATGACATCATATAACATAGATCACAAAAGTAGCACTAAAATTATCCACTGTGCTGGAAATTTTAAAAGAAGAGTGGTCAAAACACTGTGTTGCCCCATATATTGAAAAGTCTAGAAGATGACAAATGTCAACCATCTGTTCCAAAACTAAGTTACAAAATTTACATTTTTATTTATTTTTGCATTTTTCTACATGGAAAACATGTACTATCAATATCATTTTTAAAAAAGATTTTATTTATTCATATTAGAGAAGAAAGAGAGAGAACAGGGGAGGAGCAAGATGCATCAATTCCTATGTGTGCCTTGACCAGGCAATCCCAGTGTCTAGAACTGGTAACCTCAGTGTTCCAGGTCAACATTCCATCCTCTGCTTCACCACAGGTCAGGCAAATTTTTTTTAAGTAAAGTCTTTTATTTATTTATTTATTATTATTTTTTAGATTTTATTTATTGATTTTTACAGGGAGAAGAGAAAGAGAGAGGGATGGGGAGTGAAAAGTTTCAACTCATAGTTGCTTCATTTTTAGTTGCTCATTGCTTGCCTTATGTACCTTGACCAGGCTAGCCCATGGTTTCAAACCCACGACCTCAGCATTCCAGGTCAACACTTTATCCACTGCGCCACCACAAGCCAGGCTTTGATTGATTGATTAATCTTAGAAAGATAAAGGAGAGAGAGAGAGAGAGAGACAGGAACATTGATCTGTCCCTGTCTGTGCCCTGACCGGGATCAAACCAGCAACCTCCAAGTTTTGTGACAATGCTCCAACCAACCAAGCTATCTCGTCAGGGCTCAATATCATTTTAAGAAATAAAACCGACCTGTGGTGGCACAGTGAATAAAGCATTGACCTGGAATCCTGAGGTTGCCAGTTTGAATCCCTGAGCTTGCCTGGTCAAGGCACATACAGAGAGCAACTAATACAAGTTGATGCTTCCCATTTCTCCCCCCTTTCTTTCTCTCCTTCCCTCTCTTTCCTCCTCTAAAAATGAGTAAATAACAATCTTAAAAAAAAAAAGAAATAAACCCCAAACCAAATCAAAACCTGGATAATCAACATTTTCTGAGTGGCTGCTACATGGCAGGCATTGTGAGAGACTCTACATAAGAAGGTGAGCTATTCAGCTCAGGTCAGAGGTTATAACGGAGGTATTTCAGAACGCGTCAGATACAAACACCGATACTCACGGCATTGATTCCAGAGAGCTGCTGAGAGAGCTGTAGCATGATGGAGATCAGGATGGGCTGCTGGTAGCTCCGGACCCTGAAGAGCTCCAGCACAGTGACTTGCTTCTCTTGGGCCATCCTAGCACCCTCATCTTTCATCTCCTGGATCTCCTGAGTCACGTCCTGGGTGCCCCACAATCGCTGGAGGACTGGTGGAGAGAACAAAGAGGAAAGGAGACAGATAAGGCGCTGTGCCCACATCCATTTTCCCCATAAGACAGCTGGGGAGAAGCCACCGGAGATGAACCCTGGACATGAGCTAATCAATCAGCATCTGTGTCTTAAATTAGCTTCTCACCTTCTTCTTTAGGGGTTAAAAGTCCCTGACTTAGTAATCAGAAAACTCTTCACGTGGGTTCAAAGGGCAGGGAAAGGAGATGACAAAAAAGAGATCTGATATCCTCATCCTAAAATAAACCAGAACCCTACAATTTCTGTAAGTGAATCTGTGAAGGATACTCACTCTTCTTAGCATTGTCCTCTTCCTTTCTGTTAATGAGCAAGAATCTAGGGCTCTCTGGGCAAAATGGAAGGGCTGCGATTTGCAGGACAGCTGGAAGGATGGTGAAGCCCAACAGCACAGGCCAAAGATCATAAGTCCCTAAGATGACGTTCAGACCAAAGATCTAGAAACCAGACAAAGATAATAGTATAAACCTCATACTTTATAGGCCACATATTGATTAAAAACAAACAAAAAAGTTCAAAAAAATTATCCATTCTTTTATCACAAGAAATGATAAATTAGTTTCTTTTCTCTACCCTGCTTACTTCTTCAGCTGTCTGTGAGCTATATAATATCTCAAACATATGTAGTTGAATATGTGCCTAACGTTCTTTTGAGTACTTTATGTTAACTCTTTTAACGGGCCTTGAAACTAACACTCATTAAGTTTAAGTTCTAAAGTACCTGGGCCACCAGAATCCCGATGACGATGCCCAACTGGTGGAGAGTGCCAAAGGCCCCCCGCAGGGCAGTAGGAGAGACCTCTCCAATGTACATGGGCACAAAACCTGTGCTGAGTCCGCAGAAGAGGCCAATAACCAACCGGCCCAGGATCAGCATCACAACTGACTCCGCTAATTTGCAGAATCCCATAAGGCTGCCACCAGCGATAGCCAATAGATTGACAATACGCATTGAATTGCGCCTGCAAGTTCAAACAAAGACAAGTTAGCAAAAACAATCTTATCATTCCTTTTCTTTCCTTATTATACTGTTCTCCAGGCTCATACATCTCTTTTGATTTAACTTTTCCACTTTCTATCACCAGAACATTTCTAGTTGGGATAATGGCTCTTATACCTCTAATATGCATAAAACTCACAGAACTTAAGATTCTCCTCTTTTAAGTTGTAGTTACAACCCAGCATTTTAGCAGCAGGTTATTGCTTTTAATGAATTTATTGGGGTGACACTGGTTAATAAAATTATGGGTTGCAAGTGTACAATTCTAAGGCCCTGGCTGGTTGGCTGAGTGGTAAAGCACTGGCTTGGCGTGTGGAAGTCCCAGGTTTGATTCCCAGTAAGGGCACACAGGAGAAGCAACCATCTGCTTCTCAACCCCTCCTCTTCCTTCTCTCTCTTCTTCTCCTGCAGCCATTGCTTGAATGCTTCTAGCAAGTTGGCCTTGGCGCTAAGGATGTCTCCATTGCTTTTCCTCAGGTACTCAAATAGCTCAGTTGCCCAAGCAACAGAACAGTGGCCCCAGATGGGCAGAACATCACCCAATAGGGGGCTTGCTGGGTAGACCTGGTTGGGGTGCCTGTGGGAGTCTGCCTCCCTGCTTCTCACTTAATAAAAAAAAATTATAGCCCTGGCCGGTTGGCTCAGCGGTAGAGCGTCGGCCTAGCGTGCGGAGGACCCGAGTTCGATTCCCGGCCAGGGCACACAGGAGAAGCGCCCATTTGCTTCTCCACCCCTCCGCAACGCTTTCCTCTCTGTCTCTCTCTTCCCCTCCCGCAGCCAAGGCTCCATTGGAGCAAAGATGGCCCGGGCGCTGGGGATGGCTCTGTGGCCTCTGCCCCAGGCGCTAGAGTGGCTCTGGTCGCAACATGGCGACGCCCAGGATGGGCAGATTATCGCCCCCTGGTGGGCAGAGCGTAGCCCCTGGTGGGCGTGCCGGGTGGATCCCGGTTGGGCGCATGCGGGAGTCTGTCTGTCTCTCCCCATTTCCAGCTTCAGAAAAAATGAAAAAAAAAAAAAAAATTATAAAAGTGTACAATTCTATAATACTTCATCTGTATACTGTATTGTGTGTTCAGCACTCCAAGTTAGGTCTCCTTCTATTAACCACTTATCCCTCCTTTATCCTCCTCTGACTCCCCCCACCCTCCCTTTTGCTCTGGCAACCACCATGCTATTGTCTGTGTCTATTTACTTTTTGCTCAATCCCTTCATCTTTTTCACCCAGCCCCCAATACCCCCCTCTGACAACTGTCAGTCTGTTCAATATCTATGAATCTGTTTCTATTTTTTTTATTAGATCTTACATATAAGTGAAATCATGTGGTACTTAGTCTTTCTCTACCTGGCTTATTTCATTTAGCATAAAGTTCCCCAGGTCCACCCACGCTGTTGCAAAGGGTAAGATTTTAGCAAGCACTTTAGGCCAGTAGTTCTCAAAGCGGTCCATAAACAAACATATTTGGCTAGAAATTTGCTAGGAATTAAAACTGTCCTACCCAGCCCTGGTCAGGTAGCTCAGTTGGTTAGAGTGCCATCCCAATATGCCAGCATTGCAGGTTCAATACCTGGTCAGGTTACACATACAAGAACCAACCAAGGATGGCTGAATAAGTGGAACAGCAAATCAAAAAGTTTCTTGCCCTTTATCTTCCTTCCCCTCATAAAAAAAAAAAAAAAAAAAAAGCATGGCTTATCGTGGCTCAGTGGATAAAGCATTGACCTGGAATACTGAAGTTGCCAGTCTGAATCCCTGGGCTTGCCCCGTCAAGGCACATATGAGGATCAACAACTACGAGCTGATGCTTCCTACTTCCCCACCTTTCTCTCTTTCCTCTCTAAACATCAATAAATATTTTTAAATGAAATAAAATTTTATTTCAGATTTATTAAATCATTAGGCTTGACTCTGGGGTGGGGTCCAACAATCCCAGTTCTAAAAAGCTCTTTGGTTGGCCCTAGCAGGTTGGCTCAGCAGTAGAGTGTCAGCCCAGCATGTGGAAGTCCCGGGTTTGATTCCCGGCCAGAGCACACAGGAGAAGTGCCCATCTGCTTCTCCACCCTTCCCCCTTTTCTTTCTCTCTATCTCTCTCTTCCCCTCTCGCAGCCAAGGCTCCATTGGAGAAAAGACCCAGGAGCTGAGGATGGCTCCATGGCCTCCACCTCAGGCGCTAGAATGGCTCTGGTTGCAAGGGAGCATTGCCCTTTAGTGGGCTTGCTGGGTGGATCCTGGTTGGGCACATGCAGGAGTCTGTCTCTCTGTCTCCCCATTTCTCACTTCAGAAAAATACAAGAAGATTAAAAAGCTCTGCAGCCACTGTGGGAAGCAGTATGGAGTTTCTTCAAAAAAATTAAACATGGGCCTGACCAGGCGGTGGCGCAGTGGATAGAGCGTCAGACTGGGATGCTGAGGACTCAGGTTTGAGACCCCGAGGTCGCCAGCTTGAGCGCGGGCTCATTTGGTTTGAGCAAAAAGCTCACCGGCTTGGACCCAAGGTCTCTGGCTCAAGCGAGAGGTTACTCGGTCGGCTGAAGGCCCATGGTCAAGGCACATATGAGAAAGCAATCAATGAACAACTAAGATGTCGCAATGTGCAATGAAAAACTAATGATTGATGCTTCTCATCTCTCCGTTCCTGTCTGTCTGTCCTTGTCTATCCCTCACTCTGACTCTCTCTCTCTGTCTCTGTTAAAAAAAAAAAAATTTAACATGGAACTGCCTTTGATTCAGTGATCACACTTCTGGGAATATAATCTAAGAATCCCAAAATAGTACTTTGAAAGAATATATGCACCCCATGTTCATTTGCAGCATTATTTACAATAGCCATGATCTGGAAAGAGCCTAAGTGCCCATCAGTGGATGAATATATAAAAAAGCTGTGGTACATTACACAGTGGAATACTATGTGGCTGTAAAAAGAAAAAAAGGAAATCTTACCTTTTGCAACAACATGAACAGACCTGCAGATTATTATGCTAAGTGAAATAAGCCAGTCAGAAAAAGGTAAATACCATATAACCTCACTTATATTGGAATCTAATGAAGAAAATAGAAATAGGCATGGACTCATGATAACTAGAGGGAAAGCTGGGTGGGGAGAGGTGGAGGTGGGCAAGGGGGGAGATGGGGATGGAAAGAGACTTTGCGTGGGGTGGTGGGTGCATGATGCAGTGGGCAGACGATGTTTTATTGAGTTGTACACTTGAAACTTGAATGGTTTTCCAAACCAGTGTCATCCCAATAAATTCAATTAATAAAAAGAAAATAAAAATAGACAATAGTGTTGCCAAATAAATAAATAAAATCAAGCAATATAAATTCTTAGTTTTTCTAATGCCTCTGTGAACTACTACTACTTGTAGTTTTTTTTGGGGGGTGTTCATTTTTGTTTTTAAGCATCAGGACACTTGCAAACTTGTGACTTGTAAAGTTCACTTAGGAGGAACTTAAAAATTCTTAAAAATAAAAGTAGTATCTGTTTGAAAAAAAAAAATAGAAACCCCTCCAAGTGATTTGGTATAAGTTAAATTTTGAGAATTAATGCCCTAAGCACTTCTGATATATATAGTTGGTCCACGAACATACTCAAGAAGTATTTTTGGACAAATGATTCTTACTGCATTTAGTTATAATGTAGTTAGTTGTTCAGATAGATCACAAACACACTGTGATGATAGATTATTTCAGACAGCTCTCCTTTTCCAGGCTAGACTGTGGTGATGTCATTAACAATTAGTGTTGATAACTAACATCAAGTAACAAATTACTGCATTTATGTACTAAAAATGTGGCGGAGCCACTGAAATAATTGATAGAAGACCAAAATAAAAGACTAACAGTGAAACTACTAAAGCTGTTAGGAAGAGCCAGCACTATACTTCCACGGTGACTCTCGACTGAGGTGGCTCATTGTAATTACTTGGGGAGCTTTGGAAAATACTGATACACAGGTCCTGGTCTGGCACTGGGACTTACCAAAAGCTCCCAAGGAGATACTAAATGTGCAGCTACAGTAGAGACCCTTTTAAGAGAAAAACTCCACCCCTCATTCTCAATTTTACCTTTCTCTTCATTCCTTCCTTGTTTTCCCTTCCTCTGTTGGTTCTTTTTTTTTTTTTTTTTTTTTTTTTAATTCATTTTAGAGGGGGGAGAGGAGCAGAGAGCATCAACTCCCATCTGTGCCTTGACCAGGGAAGCCAGGGTTTCGAACCGGCGACCTCAGCATTCCAGGTCAACGCTTTATCCACTGCGCCACCACAGGTCAGGCTCTATTGGTTTTTTTGATAACAAAATTTTAGGAAGAAGCCATGTTAGTCCTGGGAAACCCACATTAAAATTTTAATGCCTTCAAAACCAAAAATCAAACAAAAATCAAACATTATCAAATACATTGCTTTCATTAAAAGAAAACCACTTGAATTTCATTTATGTTTCCAGAACATCCAATTAGCAAACTAAACGATTCCTTTGGCATGACCAGGCGGTGGCACAGTGGATACAGCGTCGGACTGGGATGTGAAGGACACAGGTTCGAGACCCCGAGGTCTCCAGCTTGAGTGCGGACTCATCTGGTTTGAGCAAGGCTCACCAGTTTGAGCCCAAGGTCGCTGGCTCAAGCAAGAGGTCACTTGGTCTGCTGTAGCCCCCCCACCTCAAGGCACATATGAGAAATCAATCAATGAACAACTAAGGAACCACAACAAAGAATTGATGTTTTTCATCTCTCTCCTTTCCTGTCTGTCTATCCCTATCTGTCCCTCTCTCTGACTTTCTCTGTCTCTGCTACAAAATAAATAAATAAATAAAAAGAAAAACTGAGTTGGCTTGACAATAAAAAAATAAAAATAGCCCTGGCCGGTTGGTTCAGTGGTAGAGCGTCAGCCTGGCATGCAGGAGTCCCGGGTTCGATTCCTGGCCAGGGCACACAGGAGAAGCACCCATCTGCTTCCCCATCCCTCCCCCTCTCCTTCCTCTCTGTCTCTTTCTTCCCCTCCTGCAGCCAAGGCTCCATTGGAGCAAAGTTGGCCTGGGCGCTGGGGATGGCTCTATGGCCTCTGCCTCAGGTGCTAGAATGACTCTGGTTGCAACAGAGCATCACCCCCTGGTGGGCATGCTGGGTGGATCCCGGTCGGGCGCATGCGGGACTTCCTCCTTGTTTCCAATTTCAGAAAAATACAAAAATAAATAAATAAAAATTAAAAATAAAATAAACAGTTCTTTCACCAGTCATTATTGAAAGTATTCTACCCAAGGCATTTATTTTATTAAGCCAACATAGAGTGAGAAGATACAAGTTTCTTGTTTCCAGGAAAAAAAAATTCAGTTTTGTTATTTGGCCATTATCCACATACCAAAGACTAAGGACTATAAAGTATTTCCTATTCTGCTGCATAAAATAATGAAAGCATTGTAAATAAAGTACATTTCTGGGAAACTCCATAGTGAAATTTACTAGAAACTGAATTAGCTTAACATGGACTGCAAAGGCCAATCATTCACACAGCCCAGCTCTTACTGGCTGAGTGGAGGCCATGCAACACAGTAGAGCCCCAAGCAAGACTAGTCATATTCAGTGCCAGCTGGATTAGGTTTTCCTTTATCAGAATTTGGGGTGCTCTCATTCAAATGCACCATTACCGTCCCATCCTAATTCTCAATACCTGTCCTCAGTGCAACCAGGATAGCCCCTCTTCTTTGCCCAGTTTCTGGTCAATACCTGCCAAAGCGGTTGACAAAGAGTCCAACGGAAAAGGATCCAATCATACCACCAACGGAGAAGATAGCCACAGACAAGGACCAGAGGGTCGTTAGTAACACCTCGGGGGGATCGCCTACTGTCTTCCCCACAGTGTGATTGATAAAGTCCTTTATGATCTGCAAATTAAAATGATTGGTGGGAAAGCAGACTGTTACAGTTAGCTAAGAGACAAATACTGGGGGGGGGGGGGGGTCTTCTCTTCCTAAGAGAACATCATTACAATTACTACTTTATAGGTAGAGAACCAAGGGAATAACTACATAGATGGGGATAGAAAAGAGATCATGTTGGAGTTAATGTAATGCTGAAAAGAACAATTTTTTATTTGTTCCGAAAATCTCAGTAGGTAGCACTGATATTCAGTGAGTACCCCAGCCCTCTCCTTTCTATGTAAATAACCCCTAAGGGATAATAAAAGATTGTATCACCATAGGGTGAGGTGAGAGAAAGAATGGGTACAGTGCAGGATATAAACAGCAAATGAGTTTTGTTTTAATGATTCAAGTAGACTTCCCTGCCAGTGTGATTCTCCCTCTTCAGCCTTAGCCAGGCTGGATACCAAGTTTGACATTCTTAATTCTCAAAACCCTACTTTAAAGAAATCATTTCCCTATTCCAAATTTTAACTCTAGTTGCCCAGTACCCACCGTCTCAGGGGCATTGATGACTCCAGTGTTGTAGCCAAACTGGAAAGAGCCTATTGCAGCAATGGTGATCGCAAAGATCAGAGATGCGGTGACCTGGGGGGGGGGGGGGGGGGGAGGAACAGTCTTTAAAACTTTTTTGTTTTGTTTTTATTGGTTTGTTTTACATTTTTTAAATATTTTATTTATTGATTTTTAGAGAGAGGGAAGAGAGAGAGAAGGGGGAGGAGCAGGAAGCATCAACTCCCATATGTGCTCCAGGCAAGCCCAAGGTTTCGAACCGGCAACCTCAATGCTCAATGTTCCAGGTCGACACTTTATCCCACTGTGCCACCACAGGTCAGGCGGTTTGTTTTACATTTTTAATTATCTATTGATTTTAGAGAGAGGGAGGGAAACATGGATCTGCTGCTCCATTTATTTATGCATTCTTTGGTTTCTTGTATGTGTCCTGAAAGAGCTCGAACCTGCAACCTTTGCGTACAGGGACAATGCTCCAACCAACTGAGCTATCCAGCCAGGGCAGTCCTTAAAACTCCTGATAATTGTCTCTTATTAATTAAGGAGATGTATTAGGATAACTATCACCTATAAACGGTATAAAAAGAACGAAAACAAAAATAGATCTAGATAATGAATTGGAACACAAGAGAATAGCTTATCTGCAAATATACACGGACAAGCATATAGAATAAACTTGGGCAAAGAAGCAAGAACTTTTGGTAAAGAAAAAGTTAAGGGGAACTGGGTTAGTCAGTTTGGAATTCAAAAAACTGCCCCAGGTAAAAGCAAACAGAATTGCACTGGGAATGAAAGAATTTGGGAGGACACAGGGGACTCAGAATTCCTAAGGACAGATTATTTTGGAAACAGCTAGATCCTGTGCAGTCTCACCAGCACCCTGGAATCCACAGAAGCCCCAGAGCTGGTAGCGTGGTGGTGTCTTCACCACTGAGCAGCTCTTGTATCTCTCTCAGCATCACGTAATCGACCCATTGTGTCAGGCCCCATTTGAAATTCTTCCAGTTTACTTAATACTGTACTGCTATGTCCCACCCAGCAGGGGGAGAACACAGATTCACTCTCAATCCAGCACAGGAGACGTTTCTTGAGGGATGGGGACAGAAATAAACCTAGTCATCTCTCAGCTTGCCAGGAATAGTTCAAGTGGCTGTTATCTTAGACTTCTATCTCAAAGTAGCTCAATATTTATTCCTGAGGACATCCTCTCCCCCCCCCCCCAATTACCAATACCACCATTCTTTAAACTCCTCTCTCCAGTTAGATGAAAGTGGCAGGCTGAGAATTTCAGTTCCCAAATTAACCTTGCCTTCCAAGCAACTAGGTATAAGGACCCCTGAGGACCTGGCCAGTGCAGTTCCTTCCTGTTTGATTCTTTTCTCTTTAGTAAAAACCTTTTTCCCCCTTATCATACTATCTTTGAAAGCCTTTTCCTCTTCCTTCCCATTTTATCATCACTCCCCCTATCCTTTTATTTTCAGATTAAGTTTACCTTAGTGAAAAGACCTCTCTCCTTACAAATACTGCGTATAGAATACACAATGATATTATTATATCGTGCACTCACAATCATAATAACAATAGGAAGGACAACTGGAGATCTTTTCTTATTATTCAAGGAATCTCATAGGTCAGGGAACAGATGGCTGGACACTCGGCCCCCACACCAACCTCAGATCTTTTCAAGGTCTAATGCTTCCAGAGAAATCCTCATACTGCGCCTGGACCCGCACTTGTCATCAACACAACCGAGCAGCCCCTGATCCCCTGTATACGCGACAGGCTCTTAGTGGAGTATAATTATGTAAAATAAACCTGAGAAACAAACACAACTTCTCTCGGTAACTTTCCTTAAGACCAGAAGGTGATAGAACTGGAATAAAAGTCCTTTGTAGCCTATGACAGTCAAAGCGAACTGTAGCGCTGCAGGCTGGAAAGGCCTGAAGATGGCTGGGCGATTTGGAATAGTTTAGAATACAGCAGCCATCATCATAACGGTTTGCCTTGCAGAGCGTATCCTCAAGAAGCAAAAATAACTGGTAATTGCATCATTCTTACCTTCTGTGTCCCCATGGCCCTAATTTAATTCTTTTTTAATCTTCAAGAAAGATCTAGGAGTAGGATTCCAGAGACACCTCTTCCAGCCAACAAAATCTTCAAAATGTCCTTATCCGGCAGCAAGTTCTCCTTCAGGTGCTCAAGTACATCGCACATCTCACGCTCACGCTCACCCTCACCGGCCAAGAGCGCATCGGGCACCTACTTATAACCCCTGCAAAGGGTGGAGCCAGGGTGGAGCGGAGCCCCCAGCCCTTCCCCTGAACCGCCCCCAAATAATCTCGTGACCTGTCGGAATTCTGTTAACATCAAATTCAGCCCCCGCCTTAGGTAACAACTCCCTCCCTGCCCTCCTTTTAAAACCACTTCCTTCTCCCATCCTACTAGGTTTTTGTTTTTTTTTTTTTTTAAGCTCTCCTCCTTCCCTTTTCTAAAGCGGCTACAGCCTTTCAGTTTCACAGACAAAATGCTACCAGAAAAGCCTGGAGGGAGGGCAGGTTCACTTTATTTTTTGCTTTTACAGCTGCTCAGAATTGAATCAGTCCGTGAGAAGATGAGAATAATGCTATCTATGTAAGGCCAAGTCAAGTGGGTGTTGCTATCTGAGAGTTAAGGTTGTTTGAAGGAGTTTCAGCAGAATCAATGAGCCTGTGAATTTATCAGCTGCTTTTTGATTGTGACTAGGTCTACAATCTTGAAGGAGAGTGAAGGACGGTCTGGAAGAAAAAAAGGGAGACACAAACTGGGCCAGTTTGTGGCTTTGTTTGTCCTCTCATTGGCATAATCGCTCCAGGTAGGAAGAAAACCTGAATATCCAGAAGCCAGACCAACTTTCTTAAACTACAGGAAGGAGAGAACTAACTTACCTATGGGATAGAATTGTATCCACCAAACACCCATTCTAAATTCTACCCTTTCTGCAAGCTTGGCCTCTAATCTCAGATTTATAACATGTAGAGATGGGATAATGATCAAATTTAGTTAAACAGGTATTTGCTGAGCACACGCTATGCATCAGCTACCTCCAAGGAGGTGAGAATTCATCAGTATACAGGGCGTCCTCAGGTTACGACAAAGTTCCGTTCCTGCAACAGTGACATAACCCGAATTTTGGTATAAGTCGAAATATCTCATTATTGCCTGACCTGTGGTGGCACAGTGGATAAAGCGGCCAACCTGGAATGCTGAGGTTGCCAGTTCAAAGCCCTGGCTTGCCTGATCAAGGCACATAGAGAAGCAACCAATAAACAGCTAGAGTGAAGCAACTACTTCTCATTCCCCTCCTCTGTAAATCAATAAATAAAATCGTTTTAAAAAATATATATCTCATTACTAAGTTATATAAGAAAATTGAGTAGATTAGAAGAAAAAAAACAGGTAAGAAAAATGTGAAGGGAGGAAGATGAAGGATAAGAAAAGGAGAGAGAAGAGGCTCCAGTGTGAGTTAACAAAGCAAAACAAACAAGTTGTGGTTAAAGAGTTGCGTGTGTGAGAGATAACATCAGGAATTTGAGGGAGGTGAACTATCCCTCTTCAAATTCCTTGTGGGTCAAATAAGTTTGCAAATATGATGTACATATATGTTTGCTCGCTTACAGTTTGCATTGGGTGTGGGGGACAGGCTGTAAGCAGGCAGGGTCTTTATAGCCTAAGGTTTAGTTTTAAGACAAGGCCTTTCCCACCTTTTTAATCCTAAAATTTTCTCAACACTAAGCTTTTCCCCATACCCTTGACTGTTGCATGATGTGGAGTGGTGCACTCTTTTAGGAATCCCATTTATGCCTCAGATAAGTGACTTTGTATCAGAGACTTTCTTGTTTGTATTGTTGGCTTAAAGGTTTTGATTTCTCCACTATAAAATGGGGCAGAGGAGCCCATGCTGTAGCAGGGTAGAGAAAGGCCACGTGGAGGAGAGGAGAAGCTGCCAAGATGGTGGAGTGCTGAAGGAGAAGCCAGTTTGTACAGAGAGAAGGAGATGGGGAACAGAGATGAATAAGGCTGGTGAGGTAGAAACCTTTGATTCTAGGAATACTTGGATAGATAAGTCAGTGGCTTTGGAAGCCCTGAATGGAAAGGGAAGTATTTTTCCACTGTGTGTATTTTTTGCCTGCCGGGTGCAAGCTAGGATTAAAGGTAATAGCCCACCAGTTCTTGGCTTCGTTGTTTCATTACCATCTGTCCGAATCAAATGCGAACCTGCATGGGCCAGGCGGCTGTGATGGTAGCTGTTGGGCAGATAAAATGTATTATGCTCACTTTGTTAAAGATTACGTTGCCCACGAGGAGGCCTTCACCCAGGTGATATTAATGTATGTTGAGAATCCTTGTAGCCTGGGGCTTGGTTTTGGGATTAAGCCTTTCCTACCCTTTTTGATGTGGGGCGGTACAATCCAATCATGCCTCAGAGAAGTGACTTTGTATTAGAGACTTCCCTATTTTGTATATTGGATTAGAGGTTGTGAAGCTACACCATAAAATAGGGGCAGAATGGGGGCTTACCCGCTCTTGGTTCCTGAGATTATCATTAGAAGAGAGAGCAGAGGAGAGCAGAGAAAGGCCACGTGGAGGAGGCCAGGAGAAGCAGCCAAGATGGCGGAGTGCTGAGTGAGATGCCAGTTTGTGTAGAGTTTGTATCTGGGATAAGGAAGGAGATGGGGAACAGAGGTGAATAAGGCTGGTGAGCTAGAAACCTTTGATTCTAGGAAACTCGGATAAGTCAGTAGCTTTGTGAGCACTGAATGTGACTGGGTTTTGGAGCCCAGTGTGTATTTTTACTTGCCCGCCCGGTACAAGCTAGAATTAAAGACTGGCCCATCAGTTTTTGGCTCCGCTGTTTCTTTAACGACTGTCCGAATCTAATGCGAACCCGCATAGGCCAGAAGGCTGCTGTGATAGTGGCCCTGGCCCTGCCTCCTGGCTTTACAGTAGCCGTGGGTACTGGCTTTACATGCCCATTAATTTGTAGCCCAGCAATCCCTTAAGTATGCAGGGAAGAGAGTGTGGCTGAGAGAAGCTCAGTAAATGAACGCAGTCTTTCAAAGTAAAGCAAAGGAAGTAACATTGAGGTTTTGGTTGAGGGCTTTGAGTTCAGATTGAAACTACTGGACAAATCAGATTATATTTTCTCATTTCCCTAAATGAGGATATTTTCTAAAGCTGAGAGAACTGAGGACAAGTGAAATGTGATGTCCAAGAAAATCTTCCCTGAAGGCACACCTCCCTTCCCCCATTTCATCCTGTCTTCCAGGAAACACTGAGTCTAGAGGCCTCTTTAGTTACCACAGCAACTGAATTAGCAGCCAAAGGACAAAGAATATCCTGTTTGACAGCGCTAATAGAAATATATTTTGAGCCACTTATATAATGTTACATTTTTGTTGGTCAAATAAGTTTGTAAATATGATATATATGTTTGCTTGCTTATAGTTTGCATTGGATGTGAGGGACAGGCTGTAAGCAGGCTGTGTCCTTATAGCCTAAGGCTTAGTTTTAAGACTAAGCTTTTCCCCACACCCTTGACTGTTGCATGATATGGGGTGGTGTACTCTTATGAAGAATCCCATTTATGCTTCAGATAAGTGACTTTGTATCAGAGACTTCCTTGTTTGTGTATTGGATTAAAGGTTTTGATTTCTACACTATAAAATGGGGCAGACCGAGAGCTTGCTCTCTCTGGGTTCCTGAGATTAGCATTAGAGAGGAAAGTAGAGAAAGGCCACGTGGAGGAGAGGAGAAGCAGCCAAGATGGTGGAGTGCTGAAGTCGAGAAGCCAATTTGCGCAGAGAGGAGATGGGGAACAGAGGTGAATAAGGCTGGTGAGGTAGAAACCTTTGATTCTAGGAAAACTCGGATAAGTCAGTGGCTTTGGGAGCCCTGAATGGAAAGGGAAGTGTTTTCCCCCTGTGTGTATTTCTTGCCTGCCGGGTGCAAGATAGGATAAAGATGATGGCCCACCAGTTCTTGGCTTCATTGTTTCATTACCGTCTGTCCAAATCCAATGCAAACCTGCACTGGCCAGGCAGCTGTGATGGTGGCCATGGCTACTGGCTTTATAGTTTTCTAGTAGCCACATTAAAAATTTTTAAAGAAACAAGAGAAATTAATTTTAATATTTTTTTTTATTTTTATGTGTGTGACAGAGACAGAGAGTCAGAGAGAGGGACAGATAGGGATAGACAGACAGGAAGGGAGAGAAATGAAAAGCATCAGTTCTTCATTGTGGCAACTTAGTTCATTGATTGCTTTCTCATGTGTGCCTTGAAGGTGGGGGTGGCTACAGCAGAACAAGTGACTCCTTGCTCAAGCCAGCCACCTTGGGCTCAAGTCAGCAACCATAGGGTCGTGTCTATGATGTACGCTCAAGCCAGTGACCCTGCACTCAAGCTAGTCAGCCCATGCTCAAGCCAGGTGAGTTCACACTCAAGCCGGTGACCTCAGGATTTTGAACCTGGATCATCTGTGTCCCAGTCCAACGCTCTATCCACTGCGCCACCGCCTGGTCAGGCTTAACATTTTATTTGACCTAATATATTCAAAAGAATACTTCAGCATGTAATTAATATAAATATTACGCTTGTGCATTTTTTTCCCTGCTGAGTCTTCAAAATTCAGTGTGTGTGTGTGTATATATTTATTATTATTATTTTTTAAATATGGAACACTTCACGAATTTACGTGTCATCCTTGCACAGGGGCCATGCTAATCTTCTCTGTATCGTTCCAATTTTAGTATATGTGCTGCTGAAGCGAGCACTCGGTGTATATTTTACATTTGCAACACATCTCCATTTTGGTCCCTAAGCTTTCTACAGTTAAACTAATATGTTATTTTATCAAAACAACAAAGTTGGCCCTGGCCGTTGGCTCAGCGGTAGAGCGTCGGCCTGGCGTGTGGGGGACCCGGGTTCGATTCCCAGCCAGGGCACATAGGAGAAGCGCCCATTTGCTTCTCCAACCCCCACCCCCTCCTTCCTCTCTGTCTCTCTCTTCCCCTCCCGCAGCCAAGGCTCCATTGGAGCAAGAATGGCCCAGGCGCTGGGGATGGCTCCTTGGCCTCTGCCCCAGGCGCTAGAGTGGCTCTGGTCGCGGCAAAGCGACGCCCCGGAGGGGCAGAGCATCGCCCCCTAGTGGGCAGAGCATCGCCCACTAGGTGGGCATGCCGGGTGGATCCCGGTCGGGCGCATGCGGGAGTCTGTCTGACTGTCTCTCCCCGTTTCCAGCTTCAGAAAAATACAAAAAAAAACAAAACAAAACAAACAAACAAAAAACAACAAAAAAAAACAACAAAGTTGTGTTTAATGGGAAAATACTTTAAATTGTTTCCATTTTAAACTAATTAAATTAGCGATTCGCATCTTTAGTGGTACTGGCCATGTGTAAGTACTTAATAGCTACATGAGGTTCATGACTGGACCTTGCAGCTAACAGTAAGACAACCAGGATGTTCTCTACTCTTTTCTCCATTCTTATTTTTATTTTATTTATTTTATTTTATTTATTCATTTTTTAGAGAGGAGAGAGAGAGAGACAGAGAGAGGAGAGAGAGACAGGGGAGAGGAGCTGGAAGCATCAACTCCCATATGTGCCTTGACCAGGCAAGCCCAGGGTTTCGAACCGGTGACCTCAGCATTTCCAGGTGACCTCAGCATTTCCAGGTCGATGCTTTATCCACTGCGCCACCACAGGTCAGGCTCTTTTCTCCATTCTTAAAAAAAATAAAATGATTGATTTTAAAGAGAGAGGAAGGCAGAAAGAGAGAGAGAAAAAAAACATGGATTTGTTCCTGTATGTGCCCTCACTGGGCATCGAACCCATAACCTTTGCACTTTGGAATGGTGCTCCAACCAAGCTGCCCTACTAGGACTCTCCATTCTTTTTTTTTTTTTCTCCATTCTTTTTTATCTTTGGCTTTATTATAGGTATTATATGTCTCACAATGTCATTCTTGGCTCTAAATCACTTTGTCTTTTCTTTCCCTCTCTCCCTAGCCTTAGAATAATGATTAGTTAATGTTTTCAAGAGCAAATGGCACCAGGGAAATTAAAAGGAGGTCTGGCCCTGGCTGGATAGCTCAGTTGGTTAGAGCATCGTCTGGAAGCACAGAGGCTGCCTGTTCAGTCCTCAGTCAGGGCACGTACAGGAGCAGATTGATGTTCCTGTCTCTCTCTTTTCCTTCCTTTCTCATTAAAATCAATAAATAAAAATTTTTTTAAAAAGTGGGTCTATCGTACCCTTTCACTTCCTCAGAGCAGGCTTCAAGGTAATTCAGAACACAGTGTTTGCCCCAGTAATTATTTTCCCAGTATTTATTGAAAAAATCAACAAAATAATGGTGAAGGTCCAGGATTATAACTGTCCCAAAATCAGTTGTGTAAAACCACTATGACATCTGTAGAATTTTTTTTTTTCTTGGTAAAAAGCAGACAGGGTGAAAAGGAGAGAGATCTGATACCTGTTTTTCTGGCAAAACTCAGTGTAAGAAAATTACCTTCAAAAATGCTAGCTATGTACTATTTTTAATAGGGAGAAAGACTACTTTTTAACAATGTATATTTGAAAGATTACAACTGGAATGCAACTGAAATCTCAAGAATCTAAAGCTGTGCTAACATACTGAGACAAAGTCTTGTTAAACAAGTGGGATGAGAGAAAGGCTTTCTTAAACAAGTGGGATCTAATCTTCTGAGGCTCAGAAACCGGTTCAGTAGAGTTCAGTACAGAGGGGTCCAAGTTAGGCAATCCTCACTGTGGACAACTGTTGCAGTAATGTAAGGTTACAGTAATTAAATACATAGAAATATAGAAAAATATGGAAGATATATAAAAATAATTAGGGCCCGACCAGGCGGTGGCGCAGTGGATAGAGCGTTGGACTGGGATGTGGAAGGACCCAGGTTCGAGACCCCGAGGTTGCAAGCTTGAGCACGGGCTCATCTGGCTTGAGCAAAAGCTCACCAGCTTGGACCCAGGGGCGCTGGCTCCAGCAAGGGGTTACTCAGTCTGCTGAAGGCCCGCGGTCAAGGCACATATGAGAAAGCAATCAATGAACAACTAAGAAGTCGCAACGCGCAACGAAAAAAAACTAATGATTGATGCTTCTCATCTCTCAGTTCCTATCTGTCTATCCCTCTCTCTCTCTCTCTCTCTGTCTCTGTAAAAAAAAAAAAAAAAAAAAAAAAATTAGGATATAATATTAAAAGCAATTAAGGAAATTAAATAAACTTATGCTGTCTGGATAGGAATTAATATAGTGTGTACAGATATAATAAACAGACTCTGCCTTTTGCACAGGGCTCAGTTAGTGTGTGTGTGTGGTTACATATAGATAAGAAATGGCTTGATGTCATAACTGTGAGTTGACGTAGACAGGAGGCTCCCCTAGGAACATTTTTTTTTTTTTTTTTGCATTTTTCTGAAGCTGGAAACAGGGAGAGACAGTCAGACAGATTCCCGCATGCGCCCGACCGGGATCCACCCGGCACGCCCACCAGGGGCGATGCTCTGCCCACCAGGGGGCGATGCTCTGCCCATCCTGGGAGTCGCCATGTTGCAACCAGAGCCACTCTAGCGCCTGAGGCAGAGGCCACAGAGCCATCCCCAGAGCCCGGGCCATCTTTGCTCCAATGGAGCCTCGGCTGCGGGAGGGGAAGAGAGAGACAGAGAGGAAGGTGCGGCGGAGGGGTGGAGAAGCAAATGGGCGCTTCTCCTGTGTGCCCTGGCCGGGAATCAAACCCGGGTCCTCCGCACGCTAGGCCGACGCTCTACCGCTGAGCCAACCGGCCAGGGCCCTAGGAACATCTTAAAAGTGGTCCTGCGAGGAACTCCCAAACAGGTAGTTTGAGATGATAATCCTGTAGATTGACACCTGTTAGAAGGCGTTGGCCAGAAAAGGTACTAAAGCTAAGGGGCCCCCCTGCTGAGGTAGTCGCCCAGACTGCAGTGTGAATTTGGACTCCACACCACTCTGGCCAAAGACAGCTGAGAAGAGCATGCCAACAGGGCCCCCTTAAGCTGTATCCAGGCACGCCAAAAAGATTTGTGAGTAATAAACTGCCTGTGTGATTCTTGCAACTAATTTGTGTGTCGGTCGTGTCTTTCCTCCGGTGGCAGTTGGTGTTGGCACTGATAAGTAGCATCCTCATAGTCACCTCAAGAGTAGTCTTGAAGAGGCTGCCAGCCTTGCTGATAAGCAGGAGTGTTGAATTCAACTGCACGGGGAAGTTGAATCAGGGATGCCTGATTGACGTAGAGCTCGGGCTTCACTGGGACAACTGGTGTAGTTGGCACTCAGCCTTCAAAGGCAATTTCTTTTTTTTTTTTTTTAATTCATTTTAGAGAGGAGAGGGAGAGACAGAGAGAGAGAAGGGGGGAGGGGCTGGAAGCATCAACTCCCATATGTGCCTTGACCAGGCAAGCCCAGGGTTTTGAACCGGTGACCTCAGCATTTCCAGGTCAACGCTTTATCCACTGTGCCACCACAGGTCAGGCCGAAAGGCAATTTCAATTGGAAATTTCTGGCTTAAAACCAGAGGGCAGAAGTGAAGGAAAATTCATAAACTCCATATGGTTTAGTGGCCATCCGCAGAAAGCTGAATAAATCTTTTGACCTCATACAGTTTTAAGGCCGTCTGCTAGAAGCTGAGGGAAACCTCTTCCATCTCCAGGTCTGACCTAGTCGGGGGTATATACTGACCAACTAATACTAAGAGGCAAAAATTTGTTTTTCATCTTTGGGTCTGACCTAGCCAGGGGTGTATACTGATCGGCCTATACTAAGGAGAACGAATATCCCAAGGTGGACTCAGCAAATGGTTGTCACTCTTAAAAGGCAACTCTGAGAAAACCGTTCTAAAGCCCACAAGTTATAAAAAATATTATAAAGAGGATCTACAAAATAAGCTCTGGGGCAATGAACAACTAAGGTGCTGCAACAAAGAATTGATGCTTCTCATCTCTCTCCCTTCTGGTCTGTCTCTCTCTGTCTCTGTCACACACATACAAAAAAAGTTGGTTACCTTACTTTCTGCATCTATTTATTTGATGGTTTGGAGAATTCCTGTAATTTCCTTTCCTCCTGCCCTCTCTATAATAGTAAGGTGACCAACTTTTTTACAATGAAAGGGAGGGCAAAAATAAATTGAATAAAACAATATCATAAATAAAAGAAACATTTTATTAATTGCAACAATAATACACTATAATATGATAAATGCATAATAAAAACACTTGTAATATTTTATATTGTAATCATGCTTACATGCCTATTATTTTTTAATAATAATTGTAAGAAAAAAGTACTCGTTTAGATACAAATACGTCACATCACACACAATGGATCGACTCTGCATCGATTGAATACGGACATTTACAGATTAGTCTTCCAATATCAAAAGGAGGACATGTAGAAGGACACTTTTCAAGGGAGGACAGAACTTACAAAAGAAGAACTGTCCTCCCTAAAGGAAGACAACTGGTCACCTTAAGATAGACACAAAGGCAAGGAATTAGCAGGGAAAGTATTAGCAAGAGTCAAAGTAGACCCAGTAGTAATAAGAAGGAAAACTATTAAACAAGAAGATGCTAATAATGAGTAAACTATTGAATTTAATCCATACATCCAAACAGAGCTAGCAGATTTAAGAAAAACATTAATTCAAGGAACTAATACAGATATAGACTGGCTAATAAAGATTTATGAACAGGGAGGACATTCAACCCTCCTATCTACAGATGAATTAAAAGCAGTTATAGGTGCAATTGAAAACCCAAAAATTAAATAGCAACTTGGATTGCTAATAGATAAGAATAAAGACAGAATAGCATCATTATGGAACTGGATTAGGGAAGCATGGAAAACAGCATACCTTACAACAGAACTAACATCAGAAGCAATAACAGCTAGATGGACAGAAATAGGAGATTTAAAGATACAGTTAAGAAAGCTAGTACATTTACTAAGTATATATGAGGATGATTTGGAAAACTCATGGGAAATAAAAATACATCAGGGATTATTAGAGCACTCATACATGGAGCCCCCAAGAATTATAAAATACCTTTACAAAACTTGTTATGCCTGATCAGGCAGTGGCACAGTGGATAGAGCGTTGGACTGGGATGCAGAAGACCCAGGTTGAAGACCTCAAGGTTGCCAGTTTGAGCACAGGCTCATCTGGTTTGAGCAAAGCTCACCAGCTTGGACCCAAGGTCGCTGGCTCGAGCAAGGGGTTACTCGGTCTGCTGAAGGCCTATGATCAAGGCACATATGAGAAAACAATCAATGAACAACTAAGGTCTCGCAACGAAAAACTGATGATTGATGCTTCTCATCTCTTTCCGTTCCTGTCTGTCTGTCCCTCTCTCTGACTCTCTCTCTGTTTCTGTAAAAAACAAAAAACAAACAAACAAAAAATTTGTTACAAGAGGAATCCACAGCAGAGAACATTAGAGAAAGAATACAATTACATCAGGACTTAAATGGGAAAAATAAATTTACATATTACATATATAACCATGCCAAACCTAGGGAGAAAAACCACAAATAGGTTCCAATATAAAAGAATAAATAATAGAAATAATAACTTTAAATCATCATACAGAGGCCCTATTAAACAGGGAAACCCTAACTGTTTAAAAAACCAAGCTCCTTATTGGAAAAGAAATAATCCATTTATTCAACAAAATCAAAATAACCCTTTTAAATTCAGGGAACATCAGGGAAATCAAAACCAAAATTGGAGAAACAATAAGAATAATTTTTTCTCCAATCAAAATGAAAATATAAATAACCCACTCCGCAAAAATAGTAAAAAAACTGGAATGGCCCCCCAAGGAACAACAAGGGGGCAAATACAAGCAATGGCAAAGAAATTGAGCAGAACAATTATTCGTAAACCAGGAGATAACAGGCCTCATATTACCCTTGAAGCAAAATTTCCAGATAGTGGTAAAGAATTTCAAACACAATTGCTCATGAATACAAGTTTTCAAGTCTCATTATTAAGGGTAATATATAATTCAAAAAGATTAATTGGAGTTGAAGGAATAACAGGAGATTCATTAATAGCAGCAGCAAGAGATGGAATTACATATTATAAAGGATTAACAAAGGAAGTAACCTTTTATGTAAATCCAAAATTTCAAAATATTATAGGAATGGAAATATTACCATATTTATTACAGCTAAAAATGCACACACCAAGATTACATAAATTTCAAACAAATTTAGCACAGTTGCAAATAAAACCCATATGTTTACCAGAACCTTTAAAAGCCTCATTTACACTACAATACCCACTAAAAGATGGTGACAGAGGTCATAAATAAATTAATAGATGAAGACATAATTGAAGTAGGAAGATCACATATATATAATAGTCCAGTGCGGCCAGTAAAAAAAAAAACAAATGGAACGTAACAGAAATTCTCCTAGTAGAGATGGAACCTTACCTGATGGAAAAAATTAATTAACATCTTACAAAAAGACAATTCAAAATTTACGGCAGCAATTGATCTCTCAGATATTTTCTTTGCAATACCCATTCATGACGATTCCAGACCAATTACAACTTTCACGCGGCAAGGAAAGCAGTATCGATGTAAAAGGCTGCCACAGGGATACAAAAATTCACCAGCAATTGCACATAATTTATTAGCATCTAGCATAAATCCAAAGGATTACCAATCTAAAATTATTACATTCATTGATGATATAGTAATTTATAGTGAAAACAAAGAAAACCTCCAGAAAGACTTAAACAAACTAGTAGAACAATTGAAAGGAGTAGGATGGACAATAAATCCAGAACAAATACAACCCCCAGAGACAGAAATAAAATTTTTAGGAATTCAGTGGAGCTCAGATGGTAGGAAAATACCAGAAAAGGTAGTAAACAAAATACTTAGCATCAAGGCCCCCAGTAATAAAAAAAAGAAGCTCTGGCCTGACCTGTGGTGGCGCAGTGGATAAAGCGTTGACCTGGAAATGCTGAGGTTGCCGGTTTGAAACCCTGGGCTTGCCTGGTCAAGGCACATATGGGAGTTGATGCTTCCAGCTCCTTCCCCCTTCTCTCTCTCTGTCTCTCCCTCTCTCTATCCTCTCTAAAAATGGATAAATAAAATAAAATAAAAAAAAGGTTTAGGGCCTGACCTGTGGTGGCCCAGTGGATAAAGCGTCGACCTGGAAATGCTGAGGTTGCCGGTTCAAAACCCTGGGCTTGCCTGGTCAAGGCACATATGGGAGTTGATGCTACCTGCTCCTCCCCCCTGCGCTCGCGCTCTCTCTCTCTCTCTCTCTCTCTCTCCCCTCTCTATAATGAATAAATAAAAAGTCTTTAAAAAAAAAGGTTTTAAAAAAAAGAAGCTCAACAGTTAATGGGATTATTTGCATACTGGAGAAATCACATCCCACACTTATCAGTATTAGCAGAGCCAATATATAAAGTAACTAGGAAGGCAATAGATTTTACATGGGGGAAAGAGCAACAAGAAGCCTTAGAACAATTAAAAGAATATTTAGAGCACCATCAAAAATTAGCAGCACCAAAACCAGGAGGCACAATCACATTAGACATAATTTTCACTGCAACTTATGGATATTGGGGCTATAAAAAAAGGACCAAGTGATAAAGAATACCAGTAGGTTTTTGGTCCCAAAGATTCCCATACTGCCACAATGAATATTCACTCTATGAGAAACATATATGGGTACTATATGCAGTGCTTCTCCATACAGAGCCACTAACAAGACAAAACCCAATAATAGTCAGATCCTTACTACCCCTCAAAGCATGGCTTAAAATGTTAGCCAAGGACCTGACCAGGCGGTGGCGCAGTGGATAGAGCGTCAAACTGGGATGTGGAAGACCCAGGTTCAAGACCCCGAGGTCACCAGCTTGAGCAAGGGCTCATTTAGTTTGAGCAAAGCTCACCAGATTGGACCCAAGGTCGCTGGCTTGAGCAAGGGGTTACTCAGTCTGCTGTAACCCCACGGTCAAGGCACATATGAGAAAGCAATCAATGAACAACTAAAGTGCCACAACAAAAAAACTGATAATTGATGCTTCTCATCTGTCTGCATTCCTGTCTGTCTGTCCCTATCTACCCCTCTTTCTGACTCTCACTCTGTCTCTGTAAAAACTTAAAAAAATAAAAAAATAAATAAAGTACTCTTTAAAAAAAAAAATGTCGGCTGAGGAATTGGCAGGTACCCAAATTGAGGAGAAAGTGCTGGCATGGAAATGGTACACAAACTCCAGAGAAATAACGAGCACTGGCGAACCAGCCCTCCTCACAGACCCCCAAGACAGATTGTTGAGAACCGAAAGGTGCCCAAGAATCTAGGAGTGGTACGGCCTAAATATAGACCCTCACTGAAAAATGCCTGGTTTACAGATAGATCAGCCTCCGTAGCCGGTGACTCGACCAAATGGAGAGCAGCAGCTTTCAATCTGGCGGCAAATACAGCGCTCACGCGGGAAGGAAAGACTGACTCTGCTCAACATGCAGAGCTAATAGGAGTCCTGGCAATGGAATATGCTATGGAGAAGGGGCTACCCAAAATATATGTTTTTAATGATTCAATGGCAGTATACAAGGGAATAACAGAATGGTCAGGAAAATGGAAACAAAATAAATGGTAAAATAATGGAAAGGACCTCTGGTCCAGAGAACACTAGAAAAAAACTAGATAAATTAACATCACACATAAAGCTCTATATAACCCATATATCAACTCATGCCACAGATAATTCTCCAACCACACTAGGGAATCAAATAGCAGCTAAGTTAGTAAGAGGAATTAAGGTAGATGAAGAAATTAATATTAAGGATACAGCAAAAACATATGGGATAAAGTTAAGGTTAGAAAAAGATGAAGAGCCTGACCTGTGATGGCACAGTATATAAAAGCGTCGACCTGGAATGCTGAGGTTGCCGGTTTGAAACCCCGGACTTGCTTGGTCAAGGCACATATGGGAGTTGATGCTTCCTGTTCCTCCCTACCTTCTCTTTCTCTCAATCTCTCACCTCTCTAAAATGAAGAAAAAAAAAAAAAAAAAAAAAAAAGAAAGAAAGAAAGAAAAAGAAAAAGATGAAGATATAGGAGAATATAAAATAGCCTCAACCTACAATCAAATTAAAAAGGGAAGGGTATAGCCTAACCAGGTGATGATGCAGTGAATAGAGCATCGGACTGGGATGCAGAGGACCCAGGTTTGAAACCTCAAAGTCGCCAGCTTGAGCGCGGGGTTATCTGGTTTGAGCAAGGCTCACCAGCTTGGACCCAAGGTCGCTGGCTTGAGCAAAGGGTCACTCGGTCTGCTGTAGCCCCCCCCCCCCCGTCAAGGTACATATGAGAAAGCAATCAATGAACAACTAAGGTGCCGCAATGAAGAATTGATGCTTTTCATCTCTGTCCCTCCCTATCTGCCTGTCCCTATCTGTCCTTCTCTCTGTCACCAAAAAAGGGGGGAGGGGATAAATATAAAATACAAGAGGAATACTTATATTTTGCGTCAGAGTTTATAAAGGAAATTCATATCCAATTAGGACATCCAGGACAAACAGCAATGATAGAATGGTTTAGATCCAAAAATTTAAAGTAAAAAATAGAAAACATAAAGAGAAGCATTAATAGATGTACAACCTGTAAAAATGTATATACATTCTGGACAACAGAGCCACCAGGGTTAGATAGACCCCAAATACCAAATTTTCAAACCCAAATTGTTGTTATTGGACCCTTGCCATGGTATTTCCAACAAAAATATGCATGTACGATGGTTGACATACATACAGGATAAAGTTTGTCTTAACAGCAAAACAGCCATGGCAGCTATTACAATTAAGACATTAAATATGTGGAAAACATTCTTTGGAACTCCTAAAATCATAGATTCAGATCAAGGAACCCATTTTACAGCCATCTGAGTACAATCTTTTGCTGCTATAAATAATATAGATTGGAATTTCATATGCCATATAACCCAACAGCATCAGGAATAATAGAGAGACATAATGAGCTATTAAAAGCCAAATGTCATACACTATTAATAGATAGAAAATTTAACAATTTACAAGCACTTCTTAATGAAGCATGTTTTGCCCTAAATAATAGATCAAGAGTAAACAGAAGTTCTCCCCTGGAAGAACTGATTAAACACATTTAGAACAAGCAGAAATTAAAATGGGAAGCATACTTAAAATTAAGAAAAATTCACCCTATAGTATAAGAGTAAAATCCTCTAAGGATGCATCTCTCTCCCAATAGGAAATAATCTGCAACACAGGATACGACACCATGTGGACAGTAAATAGGGACAAATACAACAAATCAAAGTAGATAACCTTACATAAAATAACTGAAAATGTGTAATTTAGTAAAATTGTTAATCTGGATCCTGGTACTCCTTATGATCATACCTTATACAATTATAATTCTACATATAACCTGGTGTGCCAATAGAAATTGCCTGAGCAATGGAACACAGATGTTCTACTGCTTTCAAATTAATAATAATACTCTCTGCATTTTAGACCATAGGACGTTCTGGAGAAAACAGTAGGAAAGTGAAATAGTACAACATCTGTATAGAGTGCTTAGGAGACAACCTAGAAACTGGGCAAACCAGAATGAAATCATCCAATATGATCATGAGTTTGTTCATCCTGGTTGTCAATGTAATATTAGGATGTAATGCTAATAATGCTAACAATAATAACAATGCTGTTACTGCTACTGATATTGTGACTACCTTTAAATTTCCTAATGTACTAACCACACAGCAGCTAGACATAAACTTTTTTGACCTACCTGTGGTAGAAACCACCCCGAGGGAAGCATTTTATAATTTAGGAAACTTCGCCTTCGTACACTGCAACACCAACCTGACCTACTGGGACCACACTGCGAATTCAGGGAATTGGACGATGGATAGCATTGCAGATGACTCAATGGACACCTGCAAACTAATCACCGACACCATGAACGTGACAATGAATGGGAAAACCATATACTCATCATATGCAATTCACAGCACATTAAAATATAAATATCTACCAAATTGCCTGACCTGTGGTGGCGCAGTGGGTAAAGCGTTGACCTTGAACACTGAGGTTGCCAGTTCGAAACCCTGGGCTTGCCTGGTCAAGGCGCATATGGGAGTTGATGCTTCCTGGTCCTCCACCCCTTCTATCTCTCTCTGTCTCTCTTCTCTAAAAATGAATTAAAAAAATAATTAAAAAAAAATATTTACCAAGAACCACATTCAGCGAACTGCAGTAAGAACATGAACAGGTAAAGAGATTATGGAGAAACCTTAAAAAAACTTGAAGTACTCCATAATAAGACTAAAAAACTTATCTCAAAAGCTGGACAAGAACAGAATAGTATAAAGGAACTGAGACTAATACCTAACTAACAGTATAAGCATAATCTTAGACCAAGATGCAAAAAGACTTGGTAAACCATATAATTTTATAGAGATTATAGGATCTATATTTTCTCTTTCTTTCTTTCTTTCTTTCTTTCTTTCTTTCTTTCTTTCTTTCTTTTTTTTTTTTGACAGAGACCGAGAGTCAGAGAGAGGGACAGACAGACAGGAAGGAAGAGAGATGAGAAGCATCAACTCTTCATTGCAGCACCCTAGTTGTTCATTGATTGCCCTCCCATACGTGCCTTGATGGGGGGCGGGGGGGGGAGTACAGCAGACTGAGTGACCCCTTGCTCAAGCCAGCGACCTTAGGCTCAAGCTGGTGAGCCTTGCTCAAACCTGATGAGCTCGCGCTTAAGTTGGCGACCCTGGGGTCTCAAACCTGGGTCCTTAGGCATCCCAATCCGACGCTCTATCCACTGCGCCACTGCCTGGTCAGGCAGGATCTATATTTTCAACACTGAGCTGTAAACCAACATGGAATTTATTAAATCCAGTATATTATATTGAACAAGGTATTCATACCTTTACATCAGTATGGACTGGAATTAAGGAAATATTGAATAATAACACTTATATACCTGTTTGTTTTGATTGTACTAGGATTAAAGGTGTGTAATCCCTTTTGCAATATATGTTTAAAAAGGAATAAAAAATAGTTTTGTAATGATCCCTGCAAGCAGATAGCTTGTTGGGATCAAGGGGTGGAATGTTGCAGTACTATAAGGTTTAATAATTAAATATATAGAAAAATATGGAAGATATATAAAAATAATTAGGATATAACATTAAAAGCAATTAAGGAAATTAAATAAAGTTATGCTGTCTGGATAGGAATTAATATAGCGTGTACAGATATAATAAACAGACTGCCGTTCACGCAGGGCTCAGTTAGTGTGTGTGTGGTTACATATAGATAAGAAGTGGCTTGATGTCATAACTCTGTGGGTTGAAGTAGACAGGAGGCTCCCCTAGGAACATCTTAAAAGTGGCTTGATGTAACATTTCAGTAGATTAACATAAAAAGGGCTCCCTGTGAGGAACTCCCAAAAAGGTGGTGCGAGATGATAATCTTGTAGATTGACACCTGTTAGAAGGCATTGGCCAGAAAAGGTACTACAGCTAAGGGACCCACCTGCTGCAGTAGTCACCCAGACTCCAACATGAACATGGACTGTCTCCACGCTGCTCCGACCAAAGACAGTGAAGAGGAGCCCGCTGATGGGGCCCCCTTAACTGTACCCAGGCACACCAAAAGGATTTGTGAGTAATAAACTGTCTGTGTGATTCTTGCAACTAACTTGTGTGTTGGTCAGTGTCTTTCCTCCGGTGGCAGTTGGTATCAGCACTGATAAGTAGCATCCTCATAGCCACTTCAAGAGTAGTCTCAAAGAGGCTGCCAGCCCTGCTGATAAGCAAGAGTGTCCCACTGCACGGGGAAGTCAAATCAGGGACACCTGATTGACGATGTAGAGCTCAGGTTCCACTGGGACAACAACAGATAATACTTGCTCAATACAACTTTGTTTGATGATGTGTTTGGGGGAGATTGGTTGTTTGACTGGGGTCTTTGGTGCACTTTGAAAGTAGGACCCACTAGATTTCAAGCTCCACTCAGGAGTCACAGCTCTAGTGATCGATCTAGAGGAAGTATGTTAGAGCAGGCCAGCAAGGTAAAAGTCCTAAAATGCATAGCCGGTACCATTTGGTTCCAGAGATGTTCTTCCGTTTTTACTGAAAACACAAGAGGAGGAAATGTGGTGGATAAATTTCAAAATGGAGTAAGTTGGGGAGGAAAGTTATGATATTCCTACCTAAGTGGAATGTAGAGCTGAATGGACTAATGGTCTAAAACGTATCTGCCAACGTAAATCTTAACCCTAGTGTCATCTCACTCTGTGCAAGGATGTCTGCTAGTGTGATAACCAAGCAGGGAAACAAGCAAACCAAAACCCTGCTGCAGACCAACATTGCTAGTAATTCCAGGTCCTGAGTGGGAACGGTGGGGAATGAAGAAATAAATTTATAGAGAAAAAAGATGGGATTTGGAGGTCTCTTTGTAATGAAAAAGACAGCCTGCAAAAAGCAAGTCTCCACCCCCACCCACCACTTTATTTATAGGGCAGAGCAATATGCAAATAAGGAAGTCTCCGATAAGATACAAAGTCACACATCTCCAAGGCAACCCAAGAATTCTCCCAAGTGCAGAAAACCCTCCACAGTGCATAAGATCTTAACTTCACAAAACAAAGAGTAAAAAGAAAACTGCCCCTAGTCTCTCCGAAGGACATGGGGGATAGGACCAGTAGAAACAATTCAACATCACAACTAACATGGAGAGATGTGGAGAAAAACTTCGCCTTTAGCAACTTAACCAAGCAAATGAGGTGGGGGGTTGGGATAAGTACAAATACTCAGCTTCATAGCCAATATGGAAGTATGGGGGAAGAACATGGCCTTTAGCTAAGCCTTAAACTGGGAGGGCTTTGCCAACTTGCAGTCTCCCACAAAACCCCTCAGATCAGGAAACACTACAGGGCTTAACCAACTAAAAATAATGACAGGGAAAACTGCCTCTATCACAGGACAATGATGGCATTTAAATGACATATCAAGGCACACAAAAAGCTAGTGACTGTTCTAAAGTCTGCTAATGTCGTGCTGGCCAGTTAGCACGGTTGGTTAGAGTTTCGTCCTGAAGTGCAAAGCTTGATGGTTTGATTACTGGGTCAGGGCACATAGCGGAACAAATAATCCTGTCCCTCTTCTGCTCTCTCCCTTTCTCTCTCTAAAATCAATAAAATAAACATTAAAAATAAAAGTCTTCCAAGGTTAATTCCACTTATTGCTTATACGTGCAATATTTCTCATAAAGGACAACTTTTGTTTCAGCATATCTTTTCTTTTAATCAGCATATTTTTTTCATCTTTATTAGTTTAAGTTTAGGCAGCATTCATTTTGAATCTGAAAACGCTTTTGAAAATACACCCTTAGGGAGAAGGAAAAAAAAAAAAGAGAAGTGTTGATTTTCCTGTCTAAAATGGGTTTCAACTATTCACCACTCCAATTAACCCTAAAGGACCTAATCTCAGCTCCCAGACCCTTATCACTTTCTAAAGGGTCTTCTTTCCTTCAATTTCCTTTAAAAGTTAATGCATCACATGCCAGTGCTAGATGAATTATCCTAAATTAAAATTAAACTTTTTTTTTATTGATTGATTTTAGAGAGAAAGGAAGAGAGAGAGAGAGAGAGAGAAACATCAATCTGTTCCTATATGTGCCCTGACCAGGGATCAAACCCACAATCTCCGCGCAGATGTTCTAACCAACCAACTACTAGGCCAGGGTCTAAATTAAAATTGTACTCATATCAATCTCTTGTGCAAATGTCTTCCATGGTTATTGAATAAAGTTTAGATCAGTCCTGCTCAATAAAAATATGTAAGTCATATATGAAATTTAAAAATTTCCAGTAGTGCCTGACCTGTAGTGGTGCAGTGGATCAAGCATCGACCTGGAATGCTGAGGTTGCTGGTTCAAACCCTGGGCTTGCCTGGTCAAGGCACATATAGGAGTTGAAGCTTCCTACTCCTTCTCTCTCTCTCTCTCTCTCTCTTTCTCTCTCTCTCTCTCTTTCTATCATTCTCTCTCTCTATCTCTCTGTCTCTCTTCTCTAAAATAAAAAAATAAAAAAAATAAAATTTCCAGTAGCCATATTAAAAAATAATGAAAACAGCCCTGGTCGGTTGGCTCAGTGGTAGAGCGTTGGCCTGGCGTGCAGGAGTCCAGGGTTTGATTCCCAGCCAGGGCATACAGGAGAAGCGCCCATCTGCTTCTCCACCCCTCCCCCTCTCCTTCCTCTGTCTCTCTCTTCCCCTCCTGCAGCCAAGGCTCCATTGGAGCAAAGTTGGCCCGGGCGCTGAGGATGGCTCCATGGCCTCTGCCTCAGGCGCTAGAATGGCTCTGGTTGCAACAGAGCGATGCCCCAGATGGGCAGAGCATCATCCCCTGGTGGGCATGCCAGGTGGATCCCGGTCTGGCGCATGCAGGAGTCTATCTGACTGCCTCCTCGTTTCCAACTTCAGAAAAATACAAAAAAAAAAAAAATAATGAAAACAACCAAGCTGTTAATTTTAATATATTTTATTTAACTTACTACACCCCAAATATTCTCATTTCAACATGTAATTAAAATAAAAATTATTAATCAGATATTTTTCTCTTTCTTTTGGTATTAGACCTTCAAAATCAATCTGTATTTTACACTTAACAGTACATTTTAATTGAAATACTAAATTTTCTTTTTTTTTTTTTTTAGTGAGAGAGAGGGACAGACAGACATGAAGGGAGAGAAATGAGAAGCATCAACTCTTAAATGCAGCACTTTAGTTGTTCACTTATTGCTTTCTCTTATGTGCCTTGATGGGGTGCTGGGGGGGGGGGGCTACAGCCAAGCCAATGACTTCTTGCTCAAGCCATTAACCTTGGACTTGACTTCAAGCCAGCAACCATTGGTCTCAAGCCAGTGACCATGGGGTCACTTCTATGATCCTATGCTTAACCCAGTGACCTCAGGGTTTCAAACCTGGGTCCTCAGCATCTCAGGCTCATGCCCCATCCACTGTGCCACTGCCTGGTTCAACAGGACACTAAATTGTCAACGATAGAGGTGAAATGTCGTCTTATTAAAACAATAAAGTTGTGTTTAACAAAAATATTTTACACTGCTTCAAATTTCTTTACACTACTTCGATTCTTAAAGATCGTTTAAAAAAATGTTTATTTTATTAACTTTAAAGAGAGAGGAAGGGAGAGACAGGAACATGAGCCGTTCCTGTATGTGCCCTGACTGGAAATCAAACCGGCAACCTCTGTGCTTTGGAATGATGCTCTAACCAACCGAGCTATCCAGCCAGGGCCACGACTTCAATTCTTAAATACAAACTCAAATGAATTAAAATAGGATGAAATTAGCCCTGGCTGGTGAGAGCGTTGTCCTGATATGCTGCAGGTGCAGGTTCAATCCCAGGTCAGGAAACATACAAAAACCAACCAATGAATGCATAAATAAGTGGAACAACAAATCAATGTTTCTCTTTATTTCCTTTCCTTTTCTCTCTCTCAAAACAATAATAAAAAAAAGTTAAAATGGGATGAAATTAACAGTTCCTTAGTCATACTAGCACATTTCAAATGTTCAATAGCCAAATGTGGCCTGTGACTAACCTATTGAACAGTAACGATCTAGACTCCTTAGTATGATCTGGAATACAGACTAAACACCCAAGAAGTATATCTCCCTTGGCAAAAGTCAAACTGAACTATTTGTTGATTTTCAAACAGGCCCTATTTCCTGTCTTACAGTTTTTACTTTTCTATTGTCTCTCTTACAAATCTCTTCATTCTTACTTGTAAAGACTAATCCCATCATTCAAGGGTCAATATATATATATATATATATATATATATATATTTTTTTTTTTTTTTTTTTTGTGGCAGAGACAGAGAGAGTCGGAGAGAGGGACAGATAGGGACAGACAGACAGGAAGGGAGAGAGATGAGAGACATCAGTTTTTTGTTGTGGCTCCTTTAATTGTTCATTGATTGATTTCTCATATATGCGGTGATGGGGGGGCGGCTACAGCAGACTGAGTGACCCCTTGCTCGAACCAGTGACCTTGGACTTAAGCTGGTGAGCCTTGCTCAAACCAGATGAGCCTGTGCTCAAGCCAGTGACCTTGCCTCCACATCCCAGTCCTATGCTCTATCCACAGCGCCACTGCCTGGTCAGGCTCAAGGGTAAATTAAAATTCTTTCAGCCAGGCCTGACCTGTGGTGGCGCAGTGGGATAAAGCGTCAAACTGGAACACTGAGGTCGCCGGTTCGAAATCTTGGGCTTGCCTAGTCAAGGCACATATGGGAGTTGATGCTTCCTGCTCCTCCCCCTTCTCTCTCTCTCTCACTCCTCTCTCTCTAAAAAATCAATAAATGAAATATTAAAAAAAATTCTTTCAGCCAAAAAAATTCATTTGAAGATTATACACGCCTTATAATACGCCATTCTATCTTGATTTTTAGATATTTAGGCTGAAACTCCATGGTTGCATGATCTGGTTTGGTTGTTTTTGTCTGGCCCAGAATAGAATAGCATTCAAATACATGTTAGTTGAATGAATATAGCAAGGTTGCAAGATACAAGGTTAATATTTATATATAAAAGTCAATCATGTTCCTATATACCAGCAATAAAAACATGGAATTTAAAATTAAAAACTTAATACCATTTATATTAGCCTCCAAAAAAAGAAAATGTTTAGATACAAATGTAACAAAATATATACAAGATCTATATGAGGAAAACTACAAAACTGATGAATGAAATCATAGAAGAGCTAAATATTTCAAGAGGTAGTCCATGTTCACTGATAGGAAGACTCAATATTATCAACATGTCAGGTCTTCCTAACTTGATTTGTAGATTCAATGCAATCCAAATTGATATCCTAGCAAGTTATTTTTGTGGATATAAAATACTGATTCTAAAGTTTATATGAAGAGGCAAAATACCCAGAAATTCAAAAAATATTGAAAAACAAAGTTGGAGGACTGATACTACTTAGCCCAACTTCAAGACTTACTATAGAGTGTCAGTAAACAAAATATTGTGGGTTTGGTGAAAAAATAGACAAATAGATTAATAAAACAGAATAGAGAGCTCAGAAAGACTGATATAAATATAGTCTATAGATTTTATTTTTTAAGTGACAGAGATACAATAAGGGAGAGAGATGAGAAGCACCAATTTGTAGTTGTGGTACTTCAGTTGTTCATTGATTTTCCTCAGAAGTGCCTTGACTGGGGGGCTGCAGCGAAACCAATGACCCCTGGCTCAAGCCAGTGACCTTGGGCCTCAAGCTAGTGACCTCGCACTCAAGTTGGATGAGCCCACAGGGTTTAGAACCTTGGACCTCAGCATCCCAGGTCCAAGCTCTATGCACTGCACTACCACTGGTCAGGCTATTGTCTATGGATTTTGACACAGGAACAAAGGCAACACAATGGAGCAGATAGTCTCCTTAACAAATGGAGCTGTAACAATGGGACATCTAAACATAAATAAATAAATAAATAAATAAATAAATAAATAAATAAATAATCTAGACAAAGACCTTACACTGTTCACAAAAATTAACTCACAGTGGATCATAGATCCAAATGTCAAACGCAAAATCATAAAAACTTCCTAAAACGGGAGAAAACAGATGACCGTGGTTATGGCGATGACTTGACAAAGGCACCATCCAGAAAAGCACTAATCAGTTATTAGAATGGCCAAAATAGCACACTGACAGAACCAGCTGATGAGGATGTGGTGTAACAGGAACTCTCATATATTGCTAATGAGAATGCAAAATTGTATAGCCACTTTGGAAGACAGTTTGGTAGTTCCCTTTTTAAAAAATTTTTAAAATATTTATTGATTTTAGAGAGAGAAGAGAGAGAAAGAGAAAAGCAGGAGGGAAGAGCAGGAAACATCAGCTTGTAGTTGCTTCTGCATTGCCTTGACTGGGTAAGCCTGGGGTTTTCAAACCAGCAACCTCAGCATTCCAGATTGATGCTTTATCCACTGTGCCACCACAGTCAGACCAGTTTGGTAGTTTCTTACAAAACTAAATATACTCTTACTATACATACTACTATATTGTCATCTCTTTAATAAAATCCAGCAATCATACTTCTTGGTATTTACCCAAAGGAGTTGAAAACTGACGACCACTCAAAGACTCACACACAGATGTTTATAGCAGTTTTATTCATGATTACCAAAATTGGGAAACAACCAAGAGATCTTTAAATAGATGAATGTATAAACTGACCAGACAATGGAATATTATTTAATGTTAAAAGGAAATGAACTACAGCTTTTTTCTCTCCGCCATCGTGGTGCGTGCGGTTGTTTCTTCCTCACCATGTCTTCTCACAAGACTTTCAGGATCAAGAGGTTCCTGGCCAAAAAACAAAAGCAGAATCGGCCCATTCCCCAATGGATTCGGATGAAAACTGGTAATAAAATCAGGTACAACTCTAAGAGGAGGCACTGGAGGAGAACCAAACTGGGTCTGTAAGGAACCACACATGAGATGACTCACATTTATGCTGTGTTCACGTTGCCTACACCTCATAAATCACTGGAAAGAGCACTGCTGTCGGACAGTTGGCTATTTTAATTGGGAGATTGTTGGGGAAATGAGTTTTCTCTATGATAATTTTTTTTTTTTTTGCAATAGGATCTGGATCAGTAATAAATGTGAGACCTTTTAAACTGCAAAAAAAAAAAAAAGGAAATGAACTACAAAGCCACAAAAAGACATGGAAGACCCTTTAATGCAGGGGTCCCCAAACTTTTTACACAGGGGGCCAGTTCACTGTCCCTCAGACCGTTGGAGGGCCAGACTATAAAAAAAACTATGAACAAATTCCTATGCACACTGCACATATCTTATTTTAAAGTAAAAAAACAAAACGGGAACAAATACAATATTTAAAATAAAGAACAAGTAAATTTAAATCAACAAACTGACCAGTATTTCAATGGGAACTATGCTCCTCTCACTGACCACCAATGAAAGAGGTGCCCTTCCAGAAGTGCGGCGGGGGTCGGATAAATGGCCTCAGGGGGCCACATGTGGCCCACGGGCTGTAGTTTGGGGACCCCTGCTTTAATGTATACTAGTAAGTGAAATACAATCTGAAAAGGATAGATACTGTATGGTTTCAACTACACAACATTCTGCAAAAGGCAAAACTATGGACACTGAAAAGATCTCTGGTTGTTAGGGATGTGGGTGGGGATAGGAGGAAGGATCAATAGGCAAAACACAGAGAGTTTTTAAGGCAGTAAAACTATTCCATGTAATGCTGTAATGTTGGATACATGTCATTATACATTTCTCCAAATCCACAGAATGTGCAAGACCAACAGTGAACCTTAATGTAATGTGTATGGGCTTTAGGGGATTATGATGTGTCAATGTAGGTTCATCAAAATGAATGTATAAATAAGTAGAACAAATCAATGCTTCTTTCTTTCTTTCTTTCTTTCTTTCTTTCTTTCTTTCTTTCTTTCTCTCTCTCTCTCTCTCTTCCTCTCTCTCCAAAATCAAATAATAAATCGGGGGAGATGTTTATTTTACTTTTTTTTTACAGAGACAGAGCAAGAGTCAGAGAGAGGGATAGATAGAGACAGACAGACAGGAATGCAGAGAGATGATGAAGCATCAATCATCAGTTTTTTGTTGTGGCACTTTAGTTGTTCATTGATTGCTTTCTCATATGTGCTTTGACCATGGGGCTACAACAGACCGAGTAACCCTTGCTCAAGCCAGCAACCTTGAGTCCAAGCTGGTGAGCTTTGCTCAAACCAAATAAGCCCATGCTCAAGCTGGCGACCTCAGGGTCTCGAACCTGGGTCCTCCACATCGCAGTCTGACATTCTATCCACTGTGCCACTGCCCGGTCAGGCGGGAGATGTTTATAATGCAGAGATTATGCCTTATGTGGGGGCAACTCTGTTCCTTTTTCTTAATTTTGCTGTAAACTTAAAACTGCTTTAAAAAAAAATAAAATCACCCTAGCCAGTTGGCTCAGCAGTAGAGCATCAGCCTGGCATGTGGAAGCCCCAGGTTCAATTCCCGGTCAGGGCACACAGGAGAAGTGATCATCTACTTCTCCACCCCTCCCCCTTCTCTCTTTCTCTCTTTCTTCTCTTCTCCCATAGCCATGGCTCAAATAGTTTGAGCAAGTTGGCCCCCCGTGCTGTGGATGGCTCCATGGCCTCACCTCAGGTGCTGAAATGGCTTGGTTCTAAGCAACAGAGTGGCAGCCCCAGACAGTAGAGCATTGCCTCCTAGTGGGCTTGTTGCATGGATACTGGTTGTGGCTCATGCGGGAGTCTGTCTCTATGCCTCCCTGCCTCTCACATGATAAAAAAAAAAAATTATACTCTGTCTGATCAATTCCACTAACACAACTTGTCTTTTAAGCTTTACTTAATCAGTCAACGAGGCTTGCTCCTTGTCACCTCTTTAATGAAATCCAATTATTAATTTCTATTGAACAATTAATCAATTTTTTAAAATTATTTTTATTTATTTATTCATTTTAGAGAAGAAAGACAGAGAGAGAGAGAGAGAAAGAGAGAAGGGGTGAGGAGTAAGTGTCAACTCCCACACATGCCTTGACCAGGCAAGCCCAGGGTTTTGAACCGGCAACCTCAGTGTTCCAGGTCGGTGCTTGATCCATTGTGCCACCACAGGTCAGGCAATTAATTCATTTTTTAAAACATCCTATGAAAACAATAGTGAACTTTGCTGTTTAATACCATACCCTTAAATGTCTTTGAATATAAGTCCTCATTTAGTACTTAGTTCCTTAGAAACTTCATTTCATACCTTTCAGTATGTTTGCCAATTCCAAGTAATTATTTTTTTTTGGATCAAGTACTCTTTAATACTTGGAAGATATTAAATTGATTACCAGGCCACAGCATCATGTAGATTATACTTATTGTTAATAATAATAATGTCAGAATATGCTCTAAACAATATCTACAAAGATAAGTAGATCATTCCAGTTGATAAAGATTTGAAGAAAAAGGAAGAACCAGGTATTAAGAGGGGGAAGTGAATGTCTATGTCACAATTCAAACTTAAAAAAAAAGTCAAACTAAAAAAACTACTTTATACAACAGGTGCCCACAATTCAACCCCAAACTCTCCCCAATCTCCATATGCCAAACTCTGTCTGAAAAGCAGCATAGAGAAAAATCTTTGGGTTTATATTTATAGATTATCTCTGTGTTTTTTACTAGCCTTCTTCCAGGATTAGAGAAAGAAGTGGCACTTCCTCCTTGCAGAGCATCTCCGTTGTTAGGGATGTTGTTAGGGAGTAATTAAATATGTAGAAATATAGAAAAATATGAAAGATATATAAAAATAATTAGGCTATAACATTAAAAGCAATTAAGGAAATTAAATAAAGCTATGCTGTCTGAATA
Organism: Saccopteryx bilineata; assembly: GCF_036850765.1. Lineage (NCBI taxonomy): Eukaryota > Metazoa > Chordata > Mammalia > Chiroptera > Emballonuridae > Saccopteryx > Saccopteryx bilineata. The sequence continues at coordinate 95,134,772 of NC_089490.1, read as the reverse complement.
GGAATTAATATAGTGGGTACAGATATGACAAACAGACTCTGCCTTTTGTGCAGGGCTCAGTTAGTATGTGTGTGAAGTTACATATAGATAAGAAGTGGCTTGATGTCATAACTCTGTGGGTTGAAGTAGACAGGAGGCTCCCCTAGGAACATCTTAAAAGTGGCTTGTTGTAACATTTCAGTAGATTAACATAAAAAGGGCTCCCTGCGAGGAACTCCCAAAAAGGTAGTATGAGATGATAATCTTGTAGATTGACACCTGTTAGAAGGCATTGGCCAGAAAAGGTACTAAAGCTAAGGGGCTCCCCTGCTGCAGTAGTCACCCAGACTCCAACATGAACGTGGACTGTCTCCACACCGCTCTGACCAAAGACAGCCAAGAGGAGCCCACTGATGGGACCCCCTTAAGCTGTACCCAGGCACGCCAAAGGGATTTGTGAGTAATAAACTGTGTGATTCTTGCAACTAACTTGTGTGTCGGTTGTGTTTTTCCTCTGGTGGCAGTTGGTGGCACTTATCATTACTATCCTCATAGCCGCCTCAAAGTAGTCTCGAAGAGGCCACCAGCCCTGCTAATAAGCAGGAGTGTCCCACTGCACAAGGAAGTCGAATCAGGGACAACTGATCGATGTAGAGCTTGGGCTCTATTGGGATAACCACTAAAGCAGGAATGTCTCCTCTGACACCACCCCTTACTCCACAGTTGCCTTGGGTGGGGCACAAATATCCTCCTCACTCACTATATGCCCTTTCGAACACCCAGTGGAGCCTTGGCATTGTCATGTTATCTATTTCCTCTTATTATCAGCACTAGGAAGAATAGTAAAAGAGAGAATCATTATTTAGTGTAATTGACTGAAGAGCAAAATCTGAGTCCCGGCTCTGGAACATGAACTAGAATTTAGACATCTGAACAGGTCATTTAACTCCTCTCACTTTCAGTATTTAAATTGGAGGCCGTAAAACACAGCTCATGGAATTATTGGAAGAATTAAGTGAGATAATGCACGTGAATAAAACAGAAACTCTAAAACCTTAAGTACTATTCATTCAGTCAGGTTGTCAGTCATTTATGCGTTTAAGAAAAATTTTAATAGAGCCCTGGCCAGAGAGCTTGGCTGGTTGAAGTATCATCCTGAAGCACAAAGATTGCTGGTTCAATCCCCGGTCAGGGCACATACAGGAACAAATCAATGTTCCTGTCTGTCTGTACCTCTCCCCCTCCTCCCACCCCCACCTTCCTCTCTCTCTGAAATCAATCAACAAAAAACATTTTAAATGTTTAATAGATTTTATTTATTGATTTTACAGACAGAAGAGGAGGAGATGAGCAAGAAATATCAACTCACAGTTGCTTCACCTTAGTTGTTCATTAATTGTTTGCCATATGTGCCTTGACCAGGCAAGCCCAGGATTTCAAACCAGTGACCTCAGTATTCCAGGTTAACACTTTATCCACTGCACCATCACAGGCCAGGTCATTTATGCATTTTTTATCAACTGTTTATTGAATACATACTGTATGAAAGGTATAGTCTTATGTGCAGGCAAAACAAATGTCACTAAGACAAAGTCTTAATCTTCATATAGCTTACATTTTTGTTGTTGTTTTGTATTTTTCTGAAGTTGGAAACGGGGAGGCAGTCAAGACAGACCCTCGCATGTGCCCAACCGGGATCCACCCGGCATGCCCACCATGAGGTGATGCTCCGCCCATCCGGGGCATTGCTCTGTTGCAACCAGAGCCATTCTAGTGCCTGAGGCAGAGGCCACAGAGCCATCCTCAGCGCCCAGGCCAACTTTGCTCCAATGGAGCCTTGGCTGCGGGAGGGGAAGAGAGAGACAGAGAGGAAGGAGAGGGGGAGGGGTGGAGAAGCAGATGGGCGCTTCTCCTGTGTGCCCTGCCAGAATTGAACCCAGGACTCCTGAACGCCAGGCCGACGCTCTACCACTGAGCCAACTGGCCAGGGCCCATATAGCTTACATTTTAATATGAAAAGCCAATGTGATGGTTAAATTTATGTGTCAGTTTGGCTGGGCCACCATAGTGTCTAGGTATTTGGTCAAATATTTTGTATGTGGGGTGTTTTTAGATGAGATTTACATTTAAATCAGTGGGCTTTGAGCAAAGCAGATTGCTCTCCCTAATCTGCTTTATTTTGGATGGGCCTCATCTAATCAGCTGAGGGTCTGACTAGAACAAAAGACTGACACCCTCCCCTCCCCAAGCAAGAAGGTATTCTGCCAGCAGACTGTCTTTAAATTTCAACTGTGATGCCAGGTTTTCCTGATGATGGTTCTTGTACTTGAACTATGCTTTAGCTCTTTCTGTGTCCTGCTAGCCCAGCCAGCAGATTTTGGACTTGCCAGCCTCCATAATCATGTGAAGCTATCCCTTAAAACAAATCTACACACACACACACACACACACACACACACACACAGAGACACACACACATCCTATTGCTTCTGTTTCTCTAAAGCAGTGGTCCCCAACCCCCGGGCCGTGGACCGGCGTGGTCCATTTGGTAGCGGTCCGCAGAGAAAGAATAAATAACTTACATTACTTCCATTTTATTTATATTTAAGTCTGAACGATGTTCTATTTTTAAAAAATGACCAGATTCCCTCTGTTGCGTGCATCTAAGACTCACTCTTGACGCTTGTCTCCGTCACATGATACATTTATCCGTCCCACCCTAAAGGCCGGTCTGTGAAAATATTTTCTGACATTAAACCGGTCCATGGCCCAAAAAAGTTTAGGGACCACTGCTCTAAAGGACACTGACTAATACAGATTTTGGTACCAAGAAGTGGCATTCTGCTATAATAGCTAGATAAACATGTGGAAGTGGCTTTGGAACAGAGAAATGGTTAGAAGCTGGAAGAGTTTTCAGGTACATCTGATGATGTTCAGAGACTAGGCTTGGAATTGATGTTGGAATGGGATAAAACTTTTGGGGTTGTTGGGATGGAGATGAATAAATTTTGCTTGTGAGAAGAACATGAGCTTTGAGGGGTGTTATGGGCCAAATTGCGTCCTCCTACAATTCATATGCTGAAGCCCTGACCTCCAGTACCTTAGAATGTAACTGTATTTGGAGACAGAGCCTTCAAAAGGTTATTAAGTTTAGACCCTGTCTGGGTAGCTCAGTAGGTCAGAGTATTATCCTGATACACCAAGGTTGAGGGTTCAATCCCCAGTCAGAGAACATACATGAATCAACAAATGGATGTATAAATAAGTGGAACAACAAATCGATGTTTCTCTCTCTCTCCCTTCCTCTCACTTTAAAATCAATCAATCAATAAAAATTTAAGGCCCTGCAGGGTTAGCTCAGTGGTAGAGCGTCAGCCCAGGGTGTGGATGTCCCAAGTTCAATTCCCAGTCAGGCACACAGGAGAAGCGCCCATCTGCTTCTTTTTTTTTTTTTTTAATTTTTAAAAATTTATTTATTCATTTTAGAGAGGAGAGAGAGTGAGAGAGAGAGAAAAAGTGGAGAGGAGCAGGAAGCATCAACTCCCATATGTGCCTTGACTGGGCAAGACCAGGGTTTTGAACCAGCGACCTCAGCATTCCAGGTCGAGGATTTATCCACTGCACCACCACAGGTCAGGCCCACCTGCTTCTCCACCCCTCCCCCTCTCACTTCTCTCTCCCTTTCTCTTTCTCCCTCCCCCACCCCCTGCAGCCAGGGCTTGATTGGAGCAAGTTGGTCCTGGGTCCTGAGGATGGTTCCATGGTCTTGCCCCAGTCGCCAAGAAGAGCTCAGTTACTGAGCAATGGAGCAATGGCCCAGATGGGCAGAGCATCACTCTCTAGTGAGCTTGCCCTGTGGATTCTGGTTAGGGCACATGAAGGAGTCTGTCTCTTTCTCCCCTTCTCTCACTGAATAAAAAAAAAAAAAATTAAATTTATTCAGTTTAAATGAGGTCATAAGAATGGGGTCTTAATCCAAAATAATTAGTGTCCTTATAAGTAAAGAAAGAGACACCAGGGATGTGCACACAGAGAAAAGGTCATGTGAGGACACAGCAACAAGGTAGCCATCTGCAAGGAAAGAGGTCTCAGGAGAAATCAGCCTTGTTGGCACCTGGATTTCAACTTCCAACTTCCAGAACTGTGAAAAAATAAATTTTTGTCATTTGAGCCAATCAGTCTGCAGTACTTTGTTATAGCAGCCCTAGCAGACCAATACAACAGACGATAAATAAGCAAATAAGTATGTAATGTCAATTAACAATAAGGAAACACTTTGAAGAACACTACAGCAAAGTAAAGCACTGGAGGAAGGAGAGTTATTTAAGGTAAGGTGGTTAGGGTTGATCTCAGTAGAGATGACATTTGGACAGAAATCTGAATGACAAGAGGAAACAAATTTTGTGAGCATTTGTGAGAACACTCTTGAAGGAGGAGAGCAAGAGTGGAAACATAGGGACCAATTAGGAGGCTAACAGTTCAGGTGAGACATGATGAGAGCTTAGATAAAAGTAGTAATGGTGGAAGCAGTGAGTTGTTGTATTTAAAATATTTTATATATTGTCAAGATAGAACCAACAGGGTTAACTGAAAGTCTAGATGTTGGGTGTGAAACAAACAAACGAAAAAAACAGTCAAGCCTGACCAGTGGATAGAGCATAGGACTGGGACACTGGGGACTCAGATTCAAAACCCTGAGGTTGCTGGCTTGAGTGTGAGCTCATTCAGCTTGAGCACGGAATCACCAGCTTGAGCGCAGGGTCACTGGCTTGAGCATGGGATCATAGACATGACCCCATGGTCACTTGCCCAAAGTTTGCTGGCTTAAAGCCCAAGGTTGCTGGCTTGAGCTCAAGGTCGCTGGCTTGAGGAAGGGGTCACTCACTCTGCTGTAGCCACTCCCCCCCATCAAGGCACATATGAGAAAATAATCAATGAACAACTGAGGTGCTGCAATTAAGAACTGATGCTTCTCATCTCTCTCCCTTCTTGTCTGTCTGTCCCTATCTGTCCCTCTTTCTTTTTTTTTTTTTTTTTTTTTTTTTTTTTTTTACAGAGGCAGAGATAGACAGGGACAGACAGACAGGAACAGAGAGAGATGAGAAGCATCAATCATCAGTTTCTCGTTGCACGTTGCGACTTCTTAGTTGTTCATTGATTGCTTTCTCATATGTGCCTTGACCGTGGGCCTTCAGTAGACCGAGTAACCCCCTGCTGGAGCCAGCAACCTTGGATCCAAGCTGGTGAGCTCTTTGCTCAAGCCAGATGAGCCCGCGCTCAAGCTGGTGACCTCGGGGTCTTGAACCTGGGTCTTCCGCATCCCAGTCCGACGCTCTCTCTCTCTGTCCTCAGATCAAAAGTTTTGTTTTAGACATGTTAAGTCTGAGATAATGTTAAACTAGGCACAGAGAACATGACTTCTATTTCAGCCCTAGAGTCTGGGAATCAAAAAATACAAAAGATATGGTTCTTGCCTTTAAGGTCTTATGGAAGGGGATGGAGAGAGACATATAAACCAGTTTTATTAATTAAAATACTCTATTTTTGCCCTGGCCTGTTGGCTCAGTGGTAGAGCGTAGGTCTGGCGTGCGGTAGTCCCAGGTTCGATTCCCGGCCAGGGCACACAGGAGAGGCGCCCATCTGCTTCTCCACCCCTCCCCCTCTCCTTCCTCTCTGTCTCTCTCTTCCCCTCCCACAGCCAAGGCTCCATTGGAGCAAGGTTGGCCCGGGCGTTGAGGATGGCTCTGTGGCCTCTGCCTCAGGCACTAGAATGGCTCTGGTTGTGGCAGAGCGACGCCCCAGATGGGTGGAGCATCGCCCACTGGTGGGCATGCCAGGTGGGTTCCGGTCAGGCGCATGCGGGAGTCTGTCTGACTGCCTCCCCGTTTCCAGCTTCAGAAAAACACAAAAAGGAAAAAAAAACAATTAAAAAAATACTCTATTTTGGCACTGTTTGGTTGGTTCAGTGGTAGAGCATTAGCCCAGAATATGGTTGTCCTGGATTCAATTCCTAATCAGAGCACACAGAAGTGACCATCTGTGTCTCCACCCCTGCCCCTCCCCCTTCTCTCTCTTTCCTTCCTGCAGCCATGGCTGGTTAGTTCCAGCAAGTTGGTCCCCAGCACTGAGGATGGCTGTGGCGCTTCCACCTCAGGTGCTAAAAATTGTTTGGTTGCTGAGCAATGGCCTTAGACGGGCAGAGCATTGCCAGTAGGAGGCTTGCCGGGTAGACCCCAGTCCCAGTGCATGTGGGAGTCTGTCTGTCTCCCTTCCTCTCATTTAAAAAAACAAACAGATTTTATTTGGGGGGAGCAGTTCTAAGTTTGCTGAAAAAATAAACAGAAAGCACATACAGTTCTCATAAATCCCCTCAACTGCCCTAATAGTATATTAACATCTTGTATTAATGTAGTACATTTGTGACAACTGATGAACCTACATTGACACATCATAGTTACCCAAACTCCATAGTTTACATTAGGGTTCACTCTTGGTCTTGTATATTTTATAGGACAAATGTATAATGAATGTATCCATCATTATTGTATCTCATAGAATGGTTCCATTGTCCTACAAACCCTCTGTGCTCTACTCATTCTTCTCTCCTCCTCATGTCACACCCAACCTCCATTCCTTCGCAACCAGTGTTTTTTGTTGTTTGCATAGTTTTTTAGTTTGTTTAGTTTTGTCTTTTACAGTATGTCCTATATTTGGAATCATATAGTATGTATCCTTATCAAATTGGCTTCTTTCACTTAGTAACTGCATTTAAGGGTCCTCTAGTCTTTTCATGGCTTTATAGCTCATGTATTTTTAGAACTGAATAATTTTCCACTATCTGAATGTACCAGAGTTTATTATTCACCTTTGAAGGACATCTTGGTTGCTTCTAAGTTTTGGCAATTATGAATAAAGCTGCTGTAAACATTTGTGCTCGGGTTTTATGCAGACATAGGTTTTCATCTCGTTTGGGTAGGTGCCAAGGAGTGTGATTGCTAGATCACAAACAAGTATTTTATTTATTTATTTATTTTTAATTTTTATTTATTGATTTTAGTGAGAAAGGAAGGGAAGAAGAGAGAGATGGAAACATCAGTCTGTTCCTGTATGTGCCCTGACCAGGGATCGAACTGGCAACCTCTGCACTCTGGGCCAATGTTCCAACCAACCAAGCTATCCAGCCAAAACACAAACAAGTATTTTAAATGGCAACTTCTATACAAGTGCCAATAGGGAACACAGATTATTGCTTTCAGGAAGCAAAGAGCTTCCTTTCAGTTCCTTAAGTTTAGTCTAACAATGCTGTAAAACTGTAATGTCCTTCCTTTTCTGTGTAGCTATTAATGGGACTTTATCACCAGGATACCCACTCCTGGCTCATTTCCAGGAAGATAGCTGTGGAATACTGATAACTGAAGTGTTCGCACTGACTCACATACAGCCTTTCCAAAAACCATAAGCAACTGTCAATCTCTGGACTGAGGTCAGTGTTTCACATTAAAGATCTATATCCTTTTAGTAGGACTCATCTCTAACTTTGGTGACCCTCCAAACCAGCAAAGCCAACTCAGGGGGAAAAAATCCATCAAGTTCTCTGGGGGGGGGGGGAGGCTATTGAGCTCTAGGGTGGTGTTTACTAACACAGGGTTCTAAGATTGACTAACAGATACACAACCCACTGAAAGTGATGTAAATGTTGTATTTCAGTGTACTTTTCCTACCAGGAGGAGAACCATAAGCTCTTACCACAGTCTCAAGAGTGAGTACAGTGGCCTGACCTGTGGTGGCGCAGTGGATAAAGCGTCGACCTGGAAATGCTGAGGTCGCTGGTTCGAAACCCTGGGCTTGCCTGGTCAAGGCACATATGGGAGTTGATGCTTCCAGCTCCTCCCCCTTGTCTCTCTCTTCTCTCTCTCTCCCTCTCTCTCTCTCCTTCTCAAATGAATAAATAAAATAAAAATAAAAAATAAATAAATAAAATAAAATAAAATTTCCTTAAAAAAAAAAAAAAAAAAGAGTGAGTACAGCACCCAGAAAACAGCCAAAGGAGCCACCAAACCATGGGGGTGCTGGAAGAGGCGAAGACTCTGACAGCTCCTGGGTCATCAACAGAGGACCTGTAATGTGAAAACTACAAGCATTGTCTGCTTTCACATTGCTTCTCTGCCCACTCTTAGAGATGGCGCTACAAGTAGAATCACAAAGAACAAGTTTTTTTTTTTCAAGCCAGGGGCTCTAATTTCTTTCTAGCAGGGAGGAGGATAAGAGAAAGCAGTTCTTTCAAAGTGCAGGAATAGAGCTACTTATTATTAGGGTGCTTTAGAAAGAAGTACAACACACCCTCAGAACTGGGCATAGCTAAGAAAGCCTTAAAATATTTCACACTTACTCATTCAAGTGGTCACTGTAATATTTTAGCATTTGCTTGTAGTAACTTGAAGAGGAAGAAATGTTAAGCAGTGGGGCTCAGCTCTCTCAAGCTAAATGAAGAATCATGTGTTCTTTTCAAAACTGTCCAGCTACATGCATTCAACACATTTTATGGAATGCCCACCACGTGCCACTCAGTGTTCCTGCCACTGTACTTGTAATAATTCTGTTTTCTATTTGTGCTTCACATCTAAGTGCCATGTCATCTTTCTCTGTAGTAAAAAAAAAAAAAAAAGAAAGAAAAAAAGGCAGCTTTCCTAATTTATGCATCTTTCTCACAAATAACCCAGACCTTTGGCTTTCTCGTTTTCAGTCTCAAAATGGGGCAGTCACAGAAATATTTGGATGAGGCGGGCCCAGAAACCAAAGAATCTCTTCTGGTTTTTGTCGACCGTAGGGTAGCCCCGCCTGTTAAGGGGCTGCGTAGGCAAGTGCAGACGTGCTTTGTAGAGCGTCAGCCAAATCTCCAAAGCGACCAGTTCCATCACTCAGAGCTGACTCAAAGACTCTGGTCCCTTCATTCTTCTGCTATTCCCTCCTCCTCCCCACCCACGGAATGTGTTTTAATTATACTGCTACCTAGGGATGCAAGCAATGTCTTTGTCTTCCTTATTCTCTTGTGTTTTTGTTTTGTTTTTTTTCCTGCTCCTTGGTTCTAGGTCCTTATTTGACTTCAGTCTCATGGGTGTGTAAAATCCTGAGTGCTTCTTGCATGGCTGTATGCAAACTTATTGAATGCCTACATACCTATTTCAAAAATGTGTGCAACAAGTGTTGACTTTGATGGCCTGACCCTCTAATCCTCTAACTGATTAGTGTTCCAATGTTGGGAAATTACATGATTACAATCACAATCTAAATTCTTTAAATTGTAGGTTCCAGCTGGATTTATTAATCCAATTTAATTTCAATTACATGTAAATAGCTGTTTTATCTTTTATTTTTTGTAAACAGCTGTTTTAAGCTAATTAGAAATAAACAAGTTTATACATGTTCTTACAAAATTAAGAGGAAAAAGATAATCCATTAAAATCTTGACAAATGACAGAAACGGTTTGGGGCCTTAGCTTTAAAGAGAAGCAGAGGGCATATTTGCTACCCCAAAATATGCCCTTTGGGATATTATTTTAAGCTGGTGATTTGGAAAGACTCAAGAAAAACCTTTCACCTCCCCCCTTACTGCCTAAAAAAATTTTAGATAGATTCCTGCACCCCCTATCAGGAAGGGAGCTATCATCACAGATAACTATAGTTCAATATAAACTAGTGTGTGGGAGATAGGGAGAAAGCTCGCAAGGCCTGTTTGACCAAAGTCCTCTCTGTGTTCCATTGTTAAAGATGGCCCAGCAAACATTTACCTACAAACATTTGCTTTTCTATCCATGTGAATTGCCTTCCTCCCCCAACTTTGAAGTCCTAAACCATAACTGTCCCCCTTCTCCTTAGCTCAAAAAGGTATAGAAACCTTAACTGCTTTATCTGTCCTGGGCCGGAGCCCATATTCTTTTTTTTATTTATTTTATTTTTTATTTTTTGCCATATTTACACTTTGCTTTATTTAGTGTTAGTAGCAGGATATATGTATATATATTATAAACCCATACACATGGGTTTATTAAAAAGATGGGTTTTTTTTATGACAGCTTAAGATCTGTTTTTATAATACTATAATCTGAACATTCTCCAATTTGACTAATCATTCTTTTTTTTTATTTGAGGGTCTGTTCAGTTTTTATTTATTTATTTATTTTTTATTGAATTTATTGGACTGACACCGGTTAACAAAATTATACAAGTTTCAGGTGCACAATTCCACAACACATCATCTGTATATCGTATTGTGTGTTCACTACCCCAAGTCAAGTCTCCCTCCATCATCACTTATCCTCCCTAATGGGCCCTATATTCTTATAGGACTCTCACATGCATGTAATAAGGTTGGTTATTTTCTCTGTTACTCTGTTTCATGTGTGCAACCTCCAAACATTTGAACACTAAACAGTTATAGGATTATTAGACCAGCTGGAAGAATTTAGAAAAATAGAAAGGAAATTATTTTTCCTCCCCTCCAACTTGATAGTCTTTGGCCTGCTCCCTCTCCTTCTTAATGCTGTGAAAAGGCATCAACAGATCAACACACTGACAGCAGCAGTGAAGGAGAAAGACAGAGAGCCTGAAAAATGCACGATGGGCGATAGGTCTGGGTTAATTCATTCTTACATTCACATAGGTCTACTATGTCGCTAGGCCCAGTTTTAGATACTGAGGAGACTGTGGGAAAGGTGGTAGGAGAAATCTATTCCCTGCTTGCGTAAGACCTATCAAACGGGTTGGGGTTACTTACACATACATTTTACTTTTTATTTCTATTTTTAAAATATTTTAAGCAAGTGTAACTAAAAGCACATATTCTGGAGCCAGACATCTGGGTTTGAATCTTAGCTTTACCACTTACGTGTGATCCTGAAAAGTCCTTTAGCCTCACCGTGCTACCATTTCCTCATCTGTAAAACAAAGGTAAAGATAGAGTCTATCTTCTTCATAAAAGTTATGATGATTAAACTAAACCAGTCATTATGTGCATAATACTTAAAATAATGTTAGTATATATCATGTCATACAAGTATTTGTCAAATTTTTAAAAAAAAGAAAGCAGCAAACTCACCTATTTAACTTTATATTTGACTATATATGCTCAGAGATAAAGAAGTTACTATATTAAAGTATAGCTCGCCCATTCTTTTTAAGACCCTTAAAACTTTTCAAAAAGTCTTCAATTACCTGTGAAGTTTTCAAACAAATCATCACAGAAATATTCTTCTCTGTAGTAGCAGTAATAATAGGTTCTTAATAAATTGAAACTGTTTTAATTAAATGCCAGGTTCTTATCATGTTATCTTATTTACACTTAACAGTTTAAATTTAGTATTTTTATCCTAAGTAACCATGAGAAATCTATAAGTAGATTGCTCAAGGACCCATGGTTTGGGGTAGAACTAGTTATCTGACTGTATTACACTATAGTGCTGTAGATTAAGAGAAAGATAGAGTCAAAGTAGGTTAAAAACAAGTTATCTGAGATAGCCAGTGTTTCCCTATCCCCACCCCGTATGCTTTTCTTCCTAGAGATGGAGCCTTTTCTTTCTCTTCCTTTTAAAGCAAGTGGTCATAAACAGGATATTGGCATGCAATAAATGTAGAGGCAGATGATAAAATGCTATTCAAGAGTTGTAGAAAAAAGTCATCCCACTTGTTCAGTAAAGATTCTTATTCTCAGGCTATATAGAAAGAAGACCATCCCAGGTGGAGGGGAGATGAGGATGGTAGGGAAAAGAGGCTTCATGAGAGAAGAAAAGCTATTTACCAGTGCTAAACTGTAAGCAAGAAATGTGTGCGTTGCCCTGGCCAGGCAGCTCAGTTGGCTAGAGCGTCATCCCCATATGCCAAGGTTGCGGGTCAGATCCCCGGTCAGGACACAAAGAATCAACCAATGAATGCATAAATGAGTGGAACAACAAATTGATGTTTCTCTCCCTCTCTCCTTTTCTTCCTCTCTCTCTAAAAATAAATAAATAAATAAATAAATAAATAAATAAATAAATAAATAAAATCAATAAAAGTTGTTGAGTTGGCTCTGACTCCTGACAACTCTGTGAGGAATGTCCTGTCTTCAACAGCCTCTCAGCTCTTGGAGACGCATGCCTGTGGCTTCTTTTACGGAGTCAATCCGTCTCATATTTGGTCTCTTTTCCTGCTGCCTTTTATTTTTCCCAGCATTATCATCTTCTCCAAAGAACCCTGCCTTCTCATAATGTGCCTGAAGTAGGACAACCTCAGTTTTGTCATTTTTGCCTCCAGAGATGTTTCAGGCTTAATTTGCTCTAGGACCCAGGCTTAATTTGTTTGTTTTTCTGGCAGTCCAGGGTATTTGTAAAGCTTTCCTCTGACACCATATTTCAAATGAGTCATTTTTTTCCCTATCAGCCATCATTACCATCCAAATTTCATATCCAAATATGAAAAGAAGCAGTCTCCTTTAGGAATAATAGATTTAGGTAGCCTAACACTTTTTTTCTCTCAACATTTGATTTTATAGCACTCATAAACTACAAATCGTTTTTTAAATTTTTAATTGGTTGGGAAAAAAATATTTTGTTACTCGTAAAGATTACAAGAAATTCAAATTTCAGAGACCATAAGTAAAGTTTTATTGGCACAAAGCCATGCTCACTCATTTACATGCTGTCCATGGCTGCTTTTGCATTACAATGGCAGAGCTGAAGAGTTATGACTGAGACTATATGGCCTGCAAAGCCTAACATATTTAGTCTTTGACCCTTTAAATTTTGCCAACTCCTGAGTTAGACAGCGGATGATTTTAGGCACAAGGCAGGGGAAGGGATGGAAGGGGGTGGTGTAGCAGGAGCAGACAGTAAAGAGAGAAGGCATGGAAACCATTTGGGTGGGATGCAGACATCTTGAGAAGTAAAAAATCTCTGAGCATTTCTTGTTAGCAAATGCAAAAATGTGGGTCTCCCAAGATGGAAATGCAAAAAGGCAGAGACTGGAAAATAGGAATTTCTCTCACTCCATGTAATAGGGAATGGGAGAAAAACTTACCAGTGTAGAAAAACTTACCACTGCCCTCTCAAACTGATTCCCTAGGTTCACAGAGGGCAGATAGGTTCACTTAGTTAATTTTACTTATCTAGAAACATAGCATAGATTATTGTAACACCTTAATCCCTAGCGGCCACCTTGACCATAGTGCTGCTCTCTAAATTATTAGGGAGAGGAAATCTCAGAACTAGATTAGAGAAGTAGCTAGTGAAAGACGGGTTGATGGCTAATTTTCAAATCCAGTCTTCCTTAGTTCCATGGTCATTTTCTGTTACCCCCCCCCCAAAGGTGGCAGACACATTGCATTTTATATAACCAGCAAGATGACATAAGAGGGCTGTAAGGATGGTTGAAGTATACAGTATCACTGATAGCTAGACTTTGCCAGGGATTTCCTTACCTTCTAATATTCCTTTTAACGATTGAAGAATGGAAGTCTCAAAAGTTAGGAATGGAAACTGGAGCCAGGTTACCCCCACCATCCCCCATCTATATAATGAAGTGATGGATGTAGAGAATAATAGCAGAGGAATAAGAATCTCAGTAAAATTAGATCCCTGAATAAGTCATTATAAACAAAATACATTAAGCCATAGATAATTAATTTGTTTATTCTACACTTACTGATTTTTTAAATTTTTATTGATTTTAGAGAGAGAGAAAAGGAGAAAGGAAAGAGAGGGAGGGAGGGAGGGAGAAGGAGGGAGGGAGGGAGAGGGAGGGAGGGAGGGAGGGAGAGAGAGAGAGGAACATTGATCTGTTCTTGTATGTGCCCTGACCCAGGACGGAACTGGCTTCCGGACCATGCGGAGCTATCTGGCGAGGGCTACATTTACTGATTTCTATCACTGCTAGATGCTGTCATATTTTTTAATATACTATGAGAGATTTGTAAAAAAATAAGGTGAAACTCTACATAATTTTAAAGCCCTGCATAATTTCATAATAAAAATGATTGTATTAATTCATTTCTTGAAAAATTCAGGTTTTAATGTGGCACAGTCAGTGTGTGTAAAGTAGAGCATGCTTGAATTTTCTTTAAATATTTTTAAATTTATTCATTTTAGTGAGGGGAGAGAGCTCGACAGAAAGAGGGGGAGACAAAGAGAGAGAGAGAAGGGGAAGGAGCAGAAAGCATCAACTCCCATATGTGCCTTGACCAGGCAAGCCCAGAGTTTCGAATGTAGGATCTCAGCGTTTCAGGTGGACGCTTTATCCACTGCACCACTACCACAGGTCGGGCTTGAATTTTCTAATGACTAACTTTCTACAATATGTCAGATGCTGCTTTAAAGACATATACGCTGACTGTGTCAACTCAAAGTCTTCAAAAGCTTATACTAAGTGGCAGGAAGGGGCACTACCACGTGCATAATAAAAACACAACACACAAATAGAATGCCATGATACATAAATCACCTTGTTTTAAAAATGTGGCTCTTGTTTTTCTCCCTAGTGCAAAACAGGAAAGAAAGATAAACTCCACAGAGAATTTCATTCACATTCAACAGTAAGGAAAATGAGGCAGGGAGAGTGCTTGGTTTACATCCCCCGCTTCCTGGTTTCCACCGGTTTCTCGTGTCAGACACCTCTTCTGTCACGGCAAGCAACACGCAAGACAGCTCCCTATTTGCCAGCAACTGGCTTTTCCTCCATTTCCCTATACAAGTTTATTCTCTTTTCGAAGGCCTCCATTAATTCTTACCGCCCCTCCACTCACGGTCAAGCTGGGTTTTTATCGGCCTCCTCATTGGTTCAAAATAATCGCTTTTCTCCTCACCAGCCCTGCTCACTAACTGAACTTCCTCCCTCTTCTTTTAGCGCACATCCATCCCTCTATCCAGTTTCCAAGTCGTCTCGTTCTCCTCCCTCGTACTCCACTCAGTCTTTTTCAGTCTTTTTATGATAATCCCTCTATTCCTTTTCACTTTCATTCTTTTCTTTTGCATCTCTCCTTCCTCAGCTAAAACTGGCCCAAGGTAGAGACCGAGAGCCCATAGGAAAGAAAAAACAGTGTGCACGTGAGAATGCAGGGTCTGGACTGAGCTGAGAGTATGCAGCCCGCAGGCTCAGAGCCTGGGCGGGGGATCCCTAGGTTAGGGCGGGGACAGGATGCGAGCTTGTCGCGGGCCGTGTCACTCTGCACGTCTCCGAAAGGGACGGAAAGGCATTGCTCATGCTGCTAGACTAGCCTGTCATCCGCCCCGCCGCCCCCTCGCCTCCGCTGGGGCCAGATGCTGAGAAGAGCCAGCTAGAGCGCTCGTCTAATTGGACGGGGAAAGTCGCAATTTCCTGGAATCCGAGGCATCTCTGCGGAGATGCGAAAGGTTAAACAAGGGTTGCCTTAAGGGCAGATCTTTGTTCTAAGCAAGTAATCCTCAAACATCCCCACTAAAAGCACCACTCGGCAGTGTCAGCCAGCACCCACCTTACTGCCGGGACAGCCATGTGTGGTTAGCCACAGATTTTGCCTTTTCTCTTTTTTCTCCCCTCTTCTCTTTTCCACATTTCATTCCACATTTCACCCTTCCACACGGCCTCCGATCTTGATGAAATCTTCCCCTTCATATGCACCTGCAGCACCCCGATTCTGTTTTTTAAAGTTAATTTATTTTGTTAAATAAAATATATACAATAAAATTTATTTGAGCATTTTAGGTGTACAGGTGACAACTAGATACACACACCCGTGCAACCACCGCCCCATAGATTCGCTCCTTTTCAAAAAGTTCCCTCAGCACCCTGATCCTTGCTGATGTTACCGTCATTTTTCCATAACACCTCATAATTTTGTTCTCATGAAGTCATTCTTTTTATATATTGGCAGCTATTTACTAAGTGCCCTTTGTGAAACAAACAGTGATGTCTTTACACAAATAAGGAACCAGAGCCTCTCAGTTTAAAGTAAAAGTGTATATAATACAACTCATGCTTTCTGTTCTCCTTACACTTATTTCTGATAATTCCCTCAGACTACTTGGTCATGTGGCTAATCCTTCTTGAAAAATAAATGTTTGGTTTTGTTTTCCTAAGGAAGGTCAAGGGTGATTAACACACAGTAGACCCTGAGTAGCCACTGAGGAGAACTCTTGGTGGGAAATGACTGAAACAGGGATTTCCTGGAGGCCTGGGAAGGGGCATGCTCTAGCAAGTGTGGGAATGTCACAGGCACTGTTTCAGAAAGAGGTCCATAGAAGTCTGATAATGCAGCTGTAAAAGCTACTGGAAGGCTCCTCAGGCAGGGGACAGGATGTGAGACCCTGGAAAAAGACTCATGAGGAAAAGTGTCACATTAGAAAAGAAGGGAAAGTAGGCTGCTGAGGAGAGATGAAGAAAATTTGAAGGCTCCCCTCCCTAAAAGGTATGCCGTGCAAGGGGAGGGTAAGAAATCAATTGAAGAGGAAGAGAGGCAAAAGGGCACAACGATGAAAAATAAGAAAAGGAAGAAAGAAAAAAGATTTGTTGCAATGTTGATGTAAACCTGCGCCTCTTCCTGAACCAGTGACACAGGGTTTCCATTTCCCCTTACAGTCATACATTGCTCAAGTTTAGAAAACCAGATATCTGAGTACCAACTCTGAATGAGCGGAGAACCTCAAGAGCCACATATCAGATGCTCACATTACCAAATGGAGTCTCTTAATAGTGCTGGGGCTTTTAGAATGGAAACATTTCAAGAAACAGAATTTGTCTTTTAGTGGTGTTAGAACTGAGGGTGAGTTCTATATTCTTTTTGTGTTTTTCTTTCTTTTCTCTTTTTTACTGAAGTATATATACAGTAAAGCAAATGAAAATGCACTAATGTTAAGTGGGTAGCTGGATGAATATTAACATCTGTATTCACCTGTATAAAGATTAACCAGATAGAGATCTAGAGTCCAGAATACTTCTAGCTCACCAGAAGATTTCATTATGTCTATTCTAGTTATGGCCCCTCTCCCCAGAAGGAACCACTATATTGACTTCTATCACCACCAATTATAGTATGTATTCTTGTACTAGGATTTTTTTTTTTTACTCAACATAGTGTGTATAAGTATTAATGTTACATACGTGTATCAGTGGTTCATTCTTTGTTATCGCTGAGTAGCATTCCACTTATGGATATGCCAAAATTTGTTTACGCATTGTCCTGCTGATACACACATTATTGTTTTCAATTCTGAGCTATTATAAACATTCTTGTCATTTGCCATGTGTGTGAATTCTTTTCTCTTGGGTGTATACTTAGGAATAAGGTTGCTAGGTTGCTATTTTTTGGCAATCTATAATAAATTATAAATAAAAACAAATGTCTTTGTCTTAATATATGTATGGTGTTTTAATAAAAATATTTTATATCATTGTTTCAGTTTATCCTCAAACATTTGTTGTGATGTAAGTAGAGTAGATAATACGATCTCCATCTTACAAGTATAGAAACTGAAACTTGTAAGAGGATTTAATGCCCAAGTTAAAGTCATAACTTAGTAAGTTGTGACTTAGAACTAGAAACCACATTTTCTGATTCCTAGTCAAGTTCATTTTTTCTTTTACATTTCTCTTAGTTCACTGGCCTCATGAAAATAGAGAGGTTACCCTACTGTCCAGTTTGCCCTGGACTGTCCCTGTTTTAGCACTAAAAGGCCCTAGGCAAACTGGAATGGTTGTTCACTCTACAGAACAAAGAAGAGTCAGTGGATATCATGGCTTGAGAATGACAAAACCTTTCTGATTTAGCTCATTCATGCTCTTCCATTCCCAAAGAAAAAGATATTTTTAATCAAAGAACAAAGGAATAGCCAAATATTTATGTCCTATATATGTAAACTGTATTCCTGACTTCGCAAATTTTCTAGACTAGTCTACTCAAATTGTGGTCTGTGAACCAGCAGCAGAGCATCTCCAGGGAGCCTGTTAGGAATGCAAATTCACTTTTTGTCCGACATTTTAGAGAGGGTGCAGTGGTAGCAGCTGCTTTCTAAACTTTACTATGTCACCAAAAACAACAGAAAAAAGATGCTGAAAAGTCAGCCAAGAAAGACAAAGATCCAGTAACAAATCTGGGGGCAAGGCCAAAAGGAAGTGGCCCAAAGGCAAAGTTGGGGACAAGCTCAATAACCTAGTCTTGTCTGACAAAGCAATATGGACAAACTCTAAAAGGAAGTTCCCAACTATAAGTTTATAGCCATAGCTGTTGTCTTTGAGAGACTGAAGATCCCTGGATTCCTGGCCAGGGCAGTCTTTCAGGACTTCCTCAGTAAAGGGCTTATTAAATTGGTTTCAAAGGACAGAACTCTAGGAATTTACATCAGAAGCCCAAGGGTGCAAATTTATATTGCCTCCACCAGCATCCATTCCCCCAACCCCAGACCTAAAGAATCAGAAGCTCTGAAAGCTCTCCAGGTTGAAGTGTGAAAAGAGAGCCAAAGTTTAAGAAGCACGGATCTTTAAAGCCAAATTCCTTTACTGATACATGGTTACCTGCTGGTTTTAAAGACCCTGGGGCAGAGTGATCCCATTACCTCACTCAGTAAACTTTCCCTAGGTAAAACAAATTCCATTGTTGGTAAACACCTTCTTTCTCACTTATTGACTCTCTTATCTAGCATTCTGGTCCTAAAAGAGTGCACAATATCCTTTCATAGTTGATTTTTTTGTCCTTTTCTACAACCATTCAAAGTGTTCTTTATTATCACTTAAATTATGGTGTCTAGAACAAATCCTAGTGAATACTACAATACAGTGAAAGACAGATCTTGTGGTCCCAATGTGACTATTCATGAATCTTTAAGAAATCACTTTCCAAAGTACATCAGAAACCATAAATATATAAGAATCATGAAGTCTAGAAACAGAAGAAAAAATAGTTAATCTGGATCCCAGAGAGAAAAACAGACGACAGATTGATATAAAACAGAAGGGATTTGCTGAGTAAGTTTTGCTAGCAGGGACTGGATTTGGGCTCCCGATTTGGGTTCCCTTAGGGTTTTGTGTGACTTGGCTGGCATCCATCTACATAGTTTGTCTGTACTCTGTTTTAGGACTCAATCCCAAAGGTCACTCTCCAACTCTAATCCAGTGTCTCATTGTCCATCTATTCTAGGCTCTCTCATCCTTCTACTTCCCTTCATTCTTCCCCAGAGAGTGGTTGCCAAGGGAATGAAATCATATTAACCAGCTGGTAAAGAAAAACAGTGACAGAAGCAGAATGGAAGAAAATGCAGAGATAAAAATCAAAGACTAAAGCTTGGAAAAGGCACAGACATAGATGAGACTTGACACGGTCAAAAGAACTGCTTAAGTGATAAAATGCTATAAACACCTTAGAGAAATAGATGTAGACACATTGCCCACAGTTAGGGGAACAGAGTAGAAGAGGTATGAAAGCAGCAGACAGAGAGAAACCCAGGGACTTGAAATATATAGAGAGACACTGGAAGAGGTACAGTCAGGTGTTGAACTGGATCATACAGGATTCTGGAGAAAGCAGATTCAGACTGAATCTCTGCGCTTCAGGAGGATGCTCCAACCAACCAAGCTATCTGACCAGGGCAATATTTTTTACCTTTTGAATTTTTACAAGAGTTTGTTTAAGCCAAACTTAAGACATATGCCAGGGATCAGGCTTTCAAAATGCTCTTGCAGGCAGAATCTTGCTAAAAACAGTTTGAAGGAAATGTTTATTTATCCTCAAATGCTTCCCTGAGTCATTCCTCTTTCCAAGGAAGGGACCAATGGAAGGTTTTAAAGAGCAATACTTCTGTATTGCTTTCCACTACCTTGCTTGCCTGTGGTCTTCTGAAGTGCAAGGAAAGGAACCTTCCAAAGAAAACCAAAGGAAGCTTCCTTAGACACAAACCTTTTAATCTCTTGACTATTTCTCCTTCCAAGTCTTCAATACTTGTACCTCAAAATTTCTACAATCCCTTCTCTTTTTTGTTCTTTATTCTTTTCTTTATTTTAAAAAAATATTTTATTTATTTATTTTAGAGAGGGGAGAGAAAGAAAAAGAAGCGGGGGAACAGAAAGCATCAACTTCCCATATGTGCCTTGACCAGGCAAGCCTGGGGTTTCAAACCAGCAACTTCAGCATTCCAAGTTGATATTTTATCCACTGTGCCACCACAGGTCAGGCTTTTCTTTTCTTTCCATTTCCCTCAGGTTATAAATCACCATCTTAATATCTCCTTCCGTCTACTCCATTCTCTGTTCCAATATCTGCCTTTACCGAAAGTTCTACTTGTCCTCACATCCTAGCCAGAAACTTTGTTTCTTACAATTCTGTTTTTGCCCATTAGCTGCACTCTTACTTAAATCTCTCAATCTTTGGATAACATCTAATAAAAGCGATAAGAAACCACAGCTTTTTAAATGCAGAAACATTTTAATGAGTTTTTAAAAAGGCAATATTGAGAAAATTTTAAATGTATTGAGAGCCTACAAAATGCATAGAGGCTCTGGCCAGTTGGCTCAGCTGTAGAGCATCATCAGCCCAGTGTGTGGAAGTCCTGGGTTTGATTCCTGGCCAGGGCACACAGGAGAAGCACCCATCCGCTTCTCTACCTTTCCCCCTCTTCTTTCTCTCTGTCTCTCTTCCCTTCCCACAGCCCAGGCTCCACTAGAGCAAGGTTGGCCTGGGTGCTGAAGATGGCTCCATGGCCTCTGCCTCAGATGCTAGAATGGCTCTGGTTGCAGTGGAGCAATGCCCCAGATGGGCAGAGCATCACCCCCTAGTGGGCATGCCCAGTGGATCCCGGTCAGGCACATGCTGGAGTCTGTCTTTCTGCCTCCCCACTTCTCACTTCAGAAAAAAGAAAATTTTTTTTCACAGAAAGTGCTAAGGAAAGCCAAAGAAGAAAGAGATTTTATTCATGTAGGAACAATCCAGAAAGACTTCATGAGGTTAAAATTTGGAATGGATCTTGAAATATGGGTAGAATAGCCTGACCAGGCAGTGGCGCAGTGGATAGAGCATTGGACTGGGATGCAGAGGACCCAGGTTCGAGACCCCAAGGTCGTCAGATTGAGCGCAGGCTCATCTGGCTTGAGCAAAAAGCCCACCAGCTTGAACCCAAGGTTGCTGGCTCCAGCAGGGGGTTACTCAGTCTGCTGAAGGCCCGCAGTCAAGGCACATATGAGAAAGCAATCAATGAACAACTAAGGTGTTGCAACACGCAATGAAAAACTAATGATTGATGCTTCTCATCTCTCTCCATTCCTGTCTGTCTGTCTCTGTCTATCCCTCTCTCTTTCTGAAGAAAAAAAAAAAAATCAAGTATGCAGCTGCATAACTTGAAAAGAAATATGGGTAGAATAAGAGGCAGAGATTAGAGAAGGGCGTTTCAGGGAAATGGAGTGGCCTGGGCAAACATGGTGGTGAGAAGGTTGGGGAATAGTGATTTGTCCAGCTTAGTTGAAGAGTAGTGTACTCATAGGAGTCTAGTAAGAGCTAAACTGGAAAAGCAAGTTCAGGCTAAGCTGCCGAAATCTTTGAACACCATATCTGCTACTTGAAGTGTGAGCCCTAAGGTAGGGAGTGGAGTAAAATCTTATTGCTTTTTTTTTTAATAGCACCAATGTACCACCTTTACTCCAGAGATAACCAAATGCATCACTTTTATTTTACATGCTTTGCCCTAACTAAAATGTTCTCCCTCTTTTGTGCTTTTATTTACCTCCCTTTTCCATAGCTTCCCTCAAGCTCAACCTTGAACCTCAGCCTCTGGTGCTTCACTTCACTGTTCAATGCGTTGCTTCAGTTAGAAAGCTTTCTGGGTAGAAATCAACTTAGTACAATGGTGGGAAGGGTTTCCTGCAAATAATCTTCTCTCACTTCTATTTTTGGAACAAAAACAAGGCTAAAAGTTAAAAAATAACTCAGGTATCAGTTTGGTATTGACTTGCTGTGCTACACACTATGCTAATTTTTTTTTTTTTTTTTTGTATTTTTCTGAAGCTCGAAATAGGGAGGCAGTCAGACAGAGTCCCACATGTGCCCGACCGGGATCCACCCGGCACGCTTACCAGGAGGCGATGTCGCAACCAGAGCCACTCTAGAGCCTGGGGCAGAGGCCAAGGAGCCATCCCCAGCGCCCAGGCCAACTTTTCCTCCAATGGAGCCTCGGCTGCGGGAGGGGAAGAAAGAGACAGAGAGGAAGGAAAGGGGGAGGGGTGGAGAAGCAGATGGGCGCCTCTCCTGTGTGCCCTGGCCGGGAATCGAACCTGGGACTTCTGCACACCAGGCCGATGCTCTACCACTGAGCCAACCGGCCAGGGACTCACACTATGCTAATTTTAAGTCATTGTCTTGTTCTGAAAGGTGATCTTAGGGCTGAAAAAGAAGAAACTGAGTTGTTGTTTGGTTTTTTTTTTTTAAGATTTTTATTTATTGATTTTAGAGAGAGAAACAGGGGTTGGGGAAGAGCGGGAAGCATCAACTCATAGTTGCTTCTCATATGTGCCCAGAATGGACAAGCCCAGGGTTTCGAACCTGGGACTTTAGCATTCTAGGTCAATGCTTTATCCATTGTACCACCACAGGTCTGGCTGGAACCTAGCTGTTTTATTCTCTGCAATTTCAAGGGTTCCCACAAATACTCTGCCTATACAAATACTTAGTGATTCATGCATGTAAAGCAATCATTACTCTATGCAAGTAAGGTGAAAAATTACATTAAAATTTTCAGTACTAATTAGATATTCACTTATCATTCTTCTTGCAAATACATACTTGAAATTTCCAAATTTTTGGAGACTTTCTGTGGTTCACTCATATGCCTGATACATAAATAAATATTTGAATGAATTAACGACTCTTTATTCTAAACATAAAGGTATTGGGGAAGGATTGTTTTCGCCCCCAGATTCTGGGTGGATTCACAGTTGGAATGTGAAAAATCAGAAGCATCTGAAAAGACCTACTTCCTTGCTGTTTCTGGGTCTGGCTGAGGAAAGAATTTGTTTTCCCTCTTTCACTTCAATCCCTAGCAGAACCTGCTCTTTTCAGGTACCCTAAGAATGAAGCTATTTACTGCCCCATTATTTCCTCTTTGATCTTGACAGCTGCAGTCAAGACAAAGACATGAAACAGCCCCGGGGAAAAGACTCATATGTTCCCACCAAGAAGGACGTGCAGTCAACAGCATTCTTCTTTGTCCCCCACACCTCTACCTTCAAGTACAACCAGTGATTGGACAGTGGCTTCTGCCTCCACCTATCTCACACATAACGAACTACAGAACATTATTAGGACGGCCACATCCCAAAATAGCTGCATGTCTCACAGAGGCAGCTGCATGATAAGAAAGAAGCATCTAATCAACTTGTATTGTATTATCTAATATTAAGAGATGACAGAAGGAAAGCAGATTCTTCTTCTTCTCAAGGAACATGGCCTTTCCATTGAAAGAATAAACAAACTATAGGGAGGAGAAACCAAATAACAGAAAAAAGAATGAGACAAGAGTATAATTTTGCTTTAAATAAAAGCATTTAAAAATATCCCTGCTCAGGGCACATGCAGAAACAGATTGATGCTTCTCTCTCTCTCTCTCTCCCCCCTCTCCTCTCCCTTCCTCTCTCACTAAAATTAATAAATAGAAATTTTTTAAAAAGAAAGAAAATAATGTCCAAACCTGATTGCTGAACATTGTTAATATTCTAAAAATTATGGAGATTGGGAGATGTGACAGAATATTAGAACCATAACATTTTCTTATGGGGAAAAAAATTAGTATTTTATTACTTTCCCATTAAATTCTAAAAAGATTATTAACACATGATTGGCATGAAATAAAAGGAGAGAGCAGTAATTAGTTGAAAGCAGAACTAATTCATTGTTTGTTTGTTTATTTATTTATTTATTGAATTTATTGGAGTGAACACTGGTTAACAAAATTATATAGGTTTCAGGTGTACAATTCTGCAGCGCACCTTCTGTACACTGCATTGTGTATTCAACCCCCCAAGTCAAATCTCTATCCAGCACCATTTATTCCCCCCTAATTCATTAAGTTTAAATCACATCAATTTTCTCACACAAGATTTTACTTACTTTTTTTCCAATAAGGGTAGTAAACAAAATCAGGGAAATACAAACACAAAATCAGGAAATAGTTCAGAGTTTCTAAATGTAGGTACTCATTGACATTTGGGCCAGATGATTTTTTGTTACTGGGGCTTGTCCTATGGATTATAAGATGTTCAGCAGCATCCCTAGCCTCTACCCACAAATGCCAGTAGCATTCTTTTTGCCATAAGTCAGGGCAACCAAATATGTCTGCAGAAATTGCCAAATGTCCCTGGAAACAAAATCACTGCTGGTTGAGAACAACTGCCTTACACTGAGAAAATCTCTAACGAGAGCCTTGTGTAAAAGACTGAAATACCTAACCCATCTGGAACTCAACTACTTGAAAAACTCACTTATTTTGAATATACGTTAGAAAAAACAAAATAAGAAAAAAAGATTTCCTCACTAGAGTGCAAAGCTTTTCTCAGAGAAGGGCTCTATGGGTTCCTCTCATTAAATATTAATAATATTTAATTTATTATTATAAAATATTTCAAACATGCAAATCACAATTTCAATATTTGATACAGAATATAAGCTGGTTGTTTGATTTCCAAACTAACAACAGATAAAATAAAAATTAGAAGAGATATTGTATGCTACAGGCAGGCACCCTAACACACTAAAAGCAGCAAGAAAGAAAACACAAATTATAAAAAGTGACCGTATTTCTGGGGGAAAAAATACAACAGAGGGGTACTATTCTACATTTGAGTGTATTATTCAGATCACTTTAGTCTTTGGCAGCCTACTTCAAAAAAGATATGACTGCCTGACCGGGCAGTGGTGCAGTGGATAGAACATCAAACTGGGATGCGGAGGACCCAGGTTCGAGACCCCGAGGTTGCCAGTTTGAACACGGGCTCATCTGGTTTGAGCAAAGCTCACCAGCTTGGACCCAAGGTTGCTGGTTTGAGCAAAGGGTTACTCGGTCTGCTGAAGGCCCACGGTCAAGGCACATATGAGAAAGCAATCAATGAACAACTAAGGTGTCGCAAGGAAAAACTGATGATTAATGCTTCTCATCTCTCTTTGTTCCTGCCTGTCTGTCCCTCTCTCTGACTCTCTCTCTGTCTCTGTAAAAAAAAAAAAAAAAAAAAAAAGATATGACTAGGATGAGGACGTACCTGGAAACAAGGTCATGTCAGGTATCTAGGAGAACTAGGGTTATTTAGCTTAGTGAAGAAAAGACATTGGGGGAGAATATAAGAACTTTATTCAAATATTTAATATGCTTCCAAAAGGATGTATTTTTCAGTAACCCCAGATGAAAATGGCCATCACATTTATATTACATTTATAAACATCTCAATGTAGTTTATAAGAACTTTCTAGTGTGTGTTGGGGGGGAGGAGTTCCCCCACATCAACAAACAATTTGCTGACACTATCCAGAGATAGCATCAGATTCCACAGATTAAGGGCTCAGTCCTACCAGATTGCTCCCCCACCCACATACTTCAGATGCCAGATGCAAACCCAGGTTACCTGCAGGTCTGAACAACTGGCCACAGATGGGAGATTCCAATGACCTCCTCCAACTCAGAATGCCAATCACTTGTCCAGGTTGTCACCTGTACTTCTGAATGACTAGCTATAAATCAGAGTTTCCTGCAACTCCCTCCTTGGGTTTGATTAATTTGCTAAAATGGCTCACAGAACTCAGAGAAACATGTTACTTACTAGACCGCTGCTTTATTGTCAAAGGATATACCTCAGAAACAGCCAGATGAAAGAGGTGCATAAGACATGGCAGGTGGGAAGGGGTGTGGAGCTACCATTCCCTCGCCAGGTGTGCCATTCTCCCGGAGGCATCTCCACATGTTTACCAATCAGGAAGCTCTCCAAACCTCATCATTAACTGCTTTCCAAAGGTCACTTCGTTAATATAACAAAAGACCCCCCTCCCTTTTTTTGTTTTTGCTTTCAACACTTACCAAATTCCAAGAGCTCAGAGAGTTGTGAGTTAAGAATCATGGACAAAGACCAAATATAAAGGAGAAATACATTTTGGTCAGATGAATCTGACTATAAATCACAATATCACAATCAAAACCATCACAGTATCTGGCCTTAATCTCTCTTTCCTGCCTTATTGTCTACCACTATTCCCTTGATTTACTAAATTCCAGCCACACAGGTATTTGTCTGTCTCTATTGTATCAGGTTCATCTCTGATACAGGGTCTGCTTGGAGATATCTACATGAAATGTTCAAATGCCTGATTTCTTCTTGTCATTCAGGTCTGAGCTCAAAGCCACTTCCTCAGAGAGGCCTCCTTGTCAGCCTCTCTATGTTGCCTTTCTATGCTCCCACCATTTATCACATTTCCCTATGTTAATATTTTCATAGCTCTTATCACTATCTGGAATTCTTTGGTTATCATCTGTTCCTATTACAACAGGGACCTTGTCTACTGACATATTTGTCCCATATATTTAATGCCACTATAAGTTTCTTTTTTAGATATTTATTTATTTATTTATTTATTTATTTTTAGAGAGAGAGAGAAAGAAAGAGAGAGAAGGGGGAAGGAGCAGGAAACATCAACTCCCATATGTGCCTTGACAGGCAAGCTCAGGGTTTCGAACTGTTGACCTCAGCTTTCCAGGTTGACACTTTATCCACTGTGCCACCACAGGTCAGGCAATGTCACTATAAGTTGCTTGAGTTCTTTTTTTTTTTTTTTAGATTTTATTTATTCATTATAGACAGGGGAGAGAGAGAGAGAGAGAGAGAGAGAGAAGGGGGGAGGAGCAGGAAGCATCAACTCCCATATGTGCCTTGACTAGGCAAGTCCAGCGTTTTGAACCGGCAACCTCAGCGTTTCCAGGTTGACGCTTTATCCACTGCGCCACCACAGGTCAGGCTGCTTGAGTTCTTTATAGATATATATTTTAGATAGCAACCCTTTATCAGGTATATTATTGGAAAACATATTCTCCTATGCAGTAGATTG
This sequence comes from Saccopteryx bilineata, assembly GCF_036850765.1. Classification (NCBI taxonomy): domain Eukaryota; kingdom Metazoa; phylum Chordata; class Mammalia; order Chiroptera; family Emballonuridae; genus Saccopteryx; species Saccopteryx bilineata. The sequence goes on along the minus strand of NC_089490.1, from coordinate 95,107,732 downwards.
CTTTTTCATTTTGATGATGATTTCTTTTGCAGTGCAAAAGCTTTTTTGTTTGATATACTCCCATTAAATTTTTTTCTTGCCTTTGTCCTAGGAGACATATCCTGTTACAGCAACAATGAACTACTCAGAGACCAGATGAAATGCTCTGAGGGGCAGAGGGGAGTCAACAGCCCTGGTCAGCAGACCAAAGAACTGAAGCCCATCCCAGCCTCACTTAGATATTTATTAGCCAGTACAAATGACTCAAGGAAACAGACAGCAGAAGTTTTCAGGGGGTAAAGGACAAAGAACATGCTGACTTCTAATCTCTGTTCTGAGAGCATAAACATTTTCTGTTACTGAATCTTATTCTGCTGTTTTGCTGTTTCCAGCACACACTGTTTCCAGTACGGGTCAGAGAGGCCCCTGGACTCTCATCCACTCAGGGCTTTTGCCCTAGGGCATCTTGCTGTCTCTAATTCTTCACAGCATATTCCTATAATACCCCAAAAAATGTTGCTGAGAATGACTTCAAAGAGTTTTTTCTTCCAGGACTTAAACAGTTTCTGGTCTTAAATTTAAGTCTTTAATCTATTTTGAATTTATTTTTGTATATGGTTTGAGAAAGTGGTTCAATTTTCCTATCACCATTTGTTGAAGAGATTGTTTTTACCCCAATGTATATTCTTGACTCCTTTGTCATAGATTAATTGAGCATATAAGTGTGGACTTATTCGTGACTGTCTATTCTGTTCCATTGAAGCTATGTGTCTGTTTTTGCACCAGTACTATACTGGGTTTTTAATTTTACTTTATTGAAAAATTTGTTGATATTTTTAGAGGGGTGGGTGACATTGGATAATAGGATCATATAGGCTTCAAGTGTACATTTCTATGATATTTGATCTCTATATTGCATTGTGTGCCTACTACCCAAAGTCAGACCATTTATGGTCCCTTTTACTCTTTACTAGCTCCCCACTCCCTTTTCTCTGGTAACCACCATACTGTTGTCTGGATCTATGAGTTTCAGTTTTATATCCTACGTATGAGTGAAATCATATAGTTCTTAGTGCTTTCTGACTGACTTATTTTGCTTAGCATAATATTCTCAAGGTTCATCCATGTTGTTGCAAATGGCAGTATTTCATCTTTTCTTATGGTCCATACTGTTTTGATTACTACAGCTTTGTAGTATAGTCTGAATCTGGGCACATAATATCTACAACTTTGCTCTTCATTTCAAGATTGCTTTGGCTATTTGGGGTCTTTTGTGGTTCTATATAAATTTTAGGCTTATTTGTTCTAGTTCTTTGTGTCTTGTTTAATTTCTTTCATCAGCCTGACTAGGCGGTGGCGCAGTGAATAGATCATTGGACTGGGATGCGGAAGGGCCCAGGTTCGAGATCTCGAGGTCGCCAGCTTGAGCACTGGCTCATCTGGTTTGAGCAAAGCTCACCAGCTTGGACCCAGGGTCACTGGCTTGAGCAAGGAGTTACTTGGTCTGCTGAAGGCCCCTGGTCAAGGCACATATGAGAAAGCAATCAATGAACAACTAAGGTGTCATAACGAAATACTAATGATTGATGCTTCTCATCTCTCTCTGTTCCTGTCTGTCTGTCCCTATCTATCCCTCTCTCTGATTCTCTCTCTGTCTCTGTAAAACAAACAAACAAACAAACCCAAAAAAAAAAACCCCAAAATTTCTTTCATCAATGTCTTATAGTTTTCAGAGTACAGGTCTTTCATTTCCTTGGTTATATTTATTCTTAAGTATTTTATTCTCATTCTCTCTCTTTTTTATTTAGCATGAGAGAGACAGAGACACAGAGACAGACAGGAAGGGAGAGAGATGAGAAGCATCAACTTGTAGTTGTAGTACTTTATTTCTTCATTGACTGTTTCTCATACATGCCTTGACTGGGGGGTTCCAACCAAGCCCGGGACCCCTTGCTCTAGCCAGCAACCTGGGGCTTTGAGCCAATGACCTTTGGGTTCAAGCCAGTGACTGTCAGATCACGTTGAAGCTGCCACACTCAAGCTGGCGACCCCACACTCAAGCTGGTGAGCCTGTGCTCAGACTGGATGAGCTCACACTCAAGTTGGTGACCCTGGGGTTTCAAACCTGGGACCTCAACATCCCAGGTCAATGTTCTATCCACTGTGCCACTACCAGTCAAGCCCTTTTGTCTTTTTTTTCTAGTATGATTGTTATGGCTAGAACTTCCAATATAGTCCCAAATAAAAGTTGTGAGAGTAGGGATTCTTGACTTGCTCCTGATCTCAAAAAAAAGCTTTCAGCCTATCCTGTGGTGGTGCAGTGGACAGAGTGTAGAAATGGAGCACTGAGGTTGCCAGTTCAAAACCTCAGGCTTCTGTGGTCAAGGCACATACAAGGTGCAACTACAAGTTGATGCTTCCTGCTCCTCCCACATCCCTGCCTTTCTCTTTCTCTCCTTTCTCTAAAATCAAATCAATAAATAAAATCTAAAAAAAAAAAAGCTTTCAGCTCTGGTCGTATAGCTTGGGTTGGTTAGAGCAGTAGTCCCCAAGCCCCCGGGCCGTGGACCAGTACCGGTCCGTGGGCCATTTGGTACCGGTCCACAGAGAAAGAATAAATAACTTACATTATTTCCGTTTTATTTATATTTAAGTCTGAACGATGTTTTATTTTTTTAAAATGACCAGATTACCTCTGTTACATTCATCTAAGATTCACTCTTGACACTTGTCTTGGTCACATGATACATATCTGTCCCACCGTAAAGGCCAGTCCGTGAAAATATTTTCTGACATTAAACTGGTCCATGGCCTAAAAAAGGTTGGGGACCACTGGGTTAGAGCATCATCTTTTTTTTCTTTTTTTTTTTTTTTTTTTTTTTTTTTTACAGAGACAGAGTGAGAGTTAGAGAGAGGGATGGATAGGGACAACAGGAATGAAGAGAGATGAGAAGCATCAATCATCAGTTTTTCGTTGTGGCACTTAATTGTTCATTGATTGCTTTCTCATATGTGCCTTGACCGAGGGGCTACAGGAGACAGAGTGACCCCGTGCTTGTGCCAGCAACCTTGGGTTCAAGCTGGTGAGCCTTGCTCAAACCAGATGAGCCTGCGCTCAAGCTGGTGACCTCAGGGTCTCGAACCTGGGTCCTCCACATCCCAGTCTGATGCTCTATCCACCGTGCCACCGCCTGGTCAGGCTAGAGCACCATCTTGATATGCAAAGGTTGCTGGTTCGATCCCCAGTCAGGGCATATACAGAAATAGAGCAATGTTTGTGTGGGTGTCTCTCTCCTTTCCTCTCTCTCAAATCAATAAAAACAAACAAACAAAAAACCCAACAACAACAGAACTTTCAGTTTTTCACTGTTGAGTATGATGTTAGCAGTAGGCTTGTCATTTTTGGCCTTTATAATGTTAAGATATGTTTTCCCTATCTTTTTGTTGAGAGATTTTATCATTATGGATAAAATTTTGTCAAATGCTTTTTATGCATCTATTGATTAGTTTTCTGCCATGACAAAGTAACTACCTGGCTAAAGCCAACCCTATATCTATTGAGATTATCATACAATTCTTATCCTTCTTTTTGTTTAGGATTGATTTACAGATATTGAACCATCCATGCATTCCATGAGTAAACCTGACTGGAATTCTTATTTTTTTTTGAAATAATGATTATTCTCCAATATAGTAACATCCTTGTGAAAGGGTATAGTTTCCCTGAAAAAAGTGGACATTCTTATGTCTGTAGAAATAAAGGTGGGTCCACAAAAAGAAACCAGAATTCCTACATATATGTATAAGAAAACTAGATCCAGCTTCCTAAGACTTTTTGTGTGTGTGTGAAGGAGTGAGAAAGAGAGAGGGAGAGAGATGAGAACATTAACTCATAGTTGTATCACTTTAATTGTTCATTGATTACTTCTTATATGTGCCTTGACTGGGATGCTCCAGCCAAGCCAGTGATCCCTTGCTCAAACCAAGTGACTTTGGGCTCAAGCCAGTGACCATGGGGTCATGTCTATGATCCCACGCTCAAATTGGCAACCCCAACCTAGATGAGCCCACACTCAAGCTGGCGACCTCAGGGTTTCGAACCTGGAACCTCAAGCATACCAGACTGATGCTCTATCTACTGCACCACTACCAGTCAGGCACTCTTAGACTTTGAGTATAGTTGTGTGTGCGAAGACCTACCCAAGAGGTACAAGGTAAAGTTGGCCTTGACGAATGCAATTAGACCAAGAGCTTTTTAAGAAGGCAGCTGTGGCCCTGGCTGGGTTGCTCAGTGAACAGAACCTCCTTCTGGTGTGCTGAGGTCACGGGTTTAAATCCTGGTCAGGGAACAAATGAGAAGCAATCAATTAGTGCACAATTAAATGGAATAACTAAGTGGAACAACCAGTTGATGCTTCTCTCTCTCTCTCTCTCTCTCTCTCTCCCTGTCCCTCTCCCTCTCTCTTCCCCCTGCTCTCTATCTCTCTCAAATCAATAGAAAAATTAAAAAACAAGGCAGCTCTTTAGTGAACTAAAAGAGAAATCGTTATTTCTCTTAACTCTTACAATATTCTCTTTTTCTTCTTTTATTTCCTAATCTTTGGAAAGTCTTGCTACAACATTCCAGGCTTATCTCAACTGTATTAAATGTTTTAGCATTGAGCCAGAATTCAAGAAAAAGAGAAGCACTCTGCCCTTCTCATGCTCTTTCCATTCTTTCCCGCGTTCCATTGCAACTTCTCTAGTAAAGCGTCAGCGGCAAAAGACATGCAATTAGGGTGGCCTAATTGCATAATCAGTGACCTCTTTGCTATTATCCAATTCAACCTCTGTTCATCATTTGAAGCTGTTAATAAACCCTGTTAATCTTTCTTGGCTTCCAAGCCATTCTCTGATAGTCTTCAACTTTTCTAACTTCTAATTTTATCTTTTTTTCATTGGTTCTCTCGCCTCAGTGAATGACTATTTAATTTAATTTAATTTAATTTAATTTAATTTAATTTTTTGTATTTTTCCGAAGCTGGAAACGGGGAGGCAGTCAGACTTCTGCATGCACCTGACCGGGATCCACCCGGCATGCCCCCCAGGGGGCGATGCTCTGCCCATCTTGGGGCATCGCTCTGCCGCAATCAGAGCCATTCTAGCGCCTGAGGCAGAGGCCACAGAGCCATCCTCAGCACCCGGGCAAACCTTGCTCCAGTGGAGCCTCGGCTGTGGGAGGGGAAGGGAGAGACAGAGAGGAAGGAGAGGGGGAGGGGTGGAGAAGCAGATGGGCGCTTCTCCTGTGTGCCCTGGCCAGGAATCGAACCCAGGACTCCCGCACGCCAGGCCGATGCTCTACCACTGAGCCAACCGGCCAGGGCCTTAATTTTTTAAATTAATTTTTATTACTTGATTTTAGCAAGAGAGATAGGGAGAGAGACAAGAACACCTATATGTTTCTGTATGTGCCCTGATCTGGGATCAAGCCAGCAACCTCGGCACTTCCAGTTGGTTAGAGCATCACCAGGGCACAATAAACAACTCTTAAGTGATAAATTGATCTTTGACCAGATTTGCAGTGGTCATAACCTTTCCACCAAGGGAGGAAATTTCTAATTCTGTAGAGATTAACCTAAACATTCTTTTGAATTTCAAATCAAATTTACAGTTGTCTGCTATGAATCTCAACATAGATATTCCGTAAGTACCTCAAGCTTAAATGCCCAAAACTGATCTTCCAAAGCTATTTCAGCTCTTCCTCCTCTAATTGAGTTGTCCACTTTGGTTAATGGCATTAATAATTATCTAGCTCTTACCTGACCAGGAGTGTGGCACAGTGGATAGAACATCAGCCTGGGATGCTGAGGACCCAGGTTCGAAAATCTGAGGTCACTGGCTTGAGCACAGGCTCACCACCTTGAGCACAGGGTTGCGGCGTGAGTGGGATCATGACCCCACGGTCGCTGGTTTGAGCAAGGGGTCACTTGTTCTTCTGGAGCCCCCTGGTCAAGGCACATATGAGAAAACAATCAATGAATAACTAAGATGCCACAATGAAGATTTGTGTGTGTGTGTGTGTCAGAGACAAAGAGAGTCAGAGAGAGGGACAGATAGGGACAGACAGACAGGAAGGGAGAGACATGAGAAACATCAATTCTTCGTTTTGGTTCCTTAGTTGTTCATCGATTGATTTCTCATATGTACCTTGACCAGGGGGCTACAGCAGACCGAGTGACCCCTTGCTCAAGCCAGTGACTTTGGGTCCAAGCTGGTGAGCTTTGCTCAAACCAGATGATGCCGTGCTCAAGCTGGTGACCTCAGGGTCTTGAACCTGGGTCCTCTGCATCCCAGTCCGATGCACCATCCACTGTGCCACTGCCTGGTCAGGCCACAATAAAGAACTGATGCTTCTTATCTTTGTCCTTTCCAGCCTGTCTGTGCCTGTCAGTGTCTTTCCCTCCCCTGCCCCTCTCGTGTGAGCGCATGCTAAAAAAAAAATTATCTAGTTCTTAACTAAAACTTCTGGTTTTTCTATTTCCTTCACCTTCTAGCTTGTCAAGTCCTTTCAGTCTGCATCCAAAAAATGTTCCTCGCCTAACCTGTGGTGGCGCAGTGGGTAAAGCATCGATCTGGAATGCTGAGGTCGCCAGTTCAAAACCCTGAGCTTGCCTGGTCAAGGCACATATGGGAGTTGGTGCTTCCTGCTCCTCCCCACCCTTCTCTCTCTCTCTCTCTCTCTCTCTCTCTTTCTCTCTCTCTCTCTTTCTCTTTCTCTGTCTCCTCTGAAATGAATAAATAAAAATAATAACAAAAAATGTTCCTCAATACTAGACTTGGTATTGACAAGATCAACTCTTGTTTTGAAAATGCTGCTGTGTGACAACTGGATATCTTCAAGCGTAAGAGTGAAGCTGAACCTTTTCCTCACACCATACATAAAAATTACCTCAAAATGGTTCACAGACCTAAATTTAAATTTTTCTGACTTGAGTTAGACGAAGCCTTTTGTGATATGACATCAAGAGTACAAATAACAGCCTGACTAGGCGATGGCGCAGTGAATAGCGTGTCGGACTGGGATGCAAAGGACCCAGTTTTGAGACCCCAAGGTCACCAGCTTGAGCGCGGGCTCATCTGGTTTAAGCAAAAGCTCACCAGCTTGGACCCAAGGTCGCTGGCTCGAGCAAGGGGTTACTTGGTCTGCTGAAGGTCCTAGGTCAAGGCACATATGAGAAAGCAATCAATGAACAGCTAAGGTGTTGCAACGCGCAACAAAAAACTAATGATTGATGCTTCTCATCTCTTCGTTCCTGTCTGTCTGTCCCTGTCTATCCCTCTCTCTGACTCTGTCTCTGAAAAAATAAAAGTATAAATAACAAAAGAAAAATTAGATAAAAACTTTCGTTTCACAGACTACCATCAAGAAAGTGAAAAGCCAACTTATACAATGTGAGAAAACATACATAACTTATATGTCTGAATAAAAGACATACCCAGAATACATAAGAATTTATAACTCATAAAAAGACAATCCAATTAAAACATAGGTGAAGGATTTGAATAGCCACATTTCTAAAAAATATATACCAATGACCAATAAGCAAAAAATATGCTCAGTATCTTTAATTATTAAGAAAATACAAATTGAAGGCATAATGCAATACCTATTTGCACTCACTAGAATGACTGTAATAAAAAAGATACATAACAATTGCTGTTGGAGAAGATATAAAGAAATAAGAACCCTCGTACATTGCTGTTGTGAAATTATATAGTGCTTTGAAAAATAATTTGGTAGTTCTTTAGAAATTAAGTAAGATTTATCATATGACCAAGCAATTTCATTCGAATGTGTACACCAAGGACAACTGAAAACCTATGTCCACACAAAAATTTGAATGAGAATGCTCATAGCAGCATTATTCATAATAGCCCAAAACTGAAAAAAGCAAATGTTCATCAATTGATCAATGGATAAACCAATGCAGTATAATCATCATACAATGAAATATTATTTCTTCATGAAAAACAAGGAAGTACCAATACATGCAACAACATGGATAAATTTTGAGGCACTAAGTGAAAGAGGCCAATCACAAAAGGTCACATATTTTATGATTATATTCATGAAATTTCCAGAATAGGCAAATCTATGGAGACAGAAAGTAGTTTAGTATTTGCCAAGGGCTGGGAGGCTGTTAAGGAAGAATGCAGAATAACTGCAAATGGTTATAGGGATTTTTGAGGTGACAATATGTTCTAAAATTAATTAATGCTTGCACATCTCTATAGATATACTTAAAAACCTTGAATTGTAACACTTTAAGTGAATTGTATAGTATGTGAACTATATTTTAATGAAGTTGTTATATATATATAAATATATATATTTGTGTGTGTGTGTGTGTGTGACAGAGACAGAGATAAACAGAGAGAGGGACAGATAGGGACAGACAGACAGAAAGAAGGGTCAGAGATAAGAAGCATCAATTCTTCTCTGTGGCACCTCAGTTGTTCACTGATTGCTTTATCATATGTGCCTTGACCAGGGGGCTACAGCAGACCGAGTAACCCCTTGCTCAAGCCAGTGACCTTGGGCTCAAGCTGGCGAACCTTGCTCAAATCAGATGAGCCCGCGCTCAAGCCGGGACGTCGGTGTTTTGAACCCGGGTCCTCCGCGTCCCAGTCCGACATTATGTACTGCGCCACCGCCTGGTCAGGCAAGTTGTTATATTTTTTAAAAGTCTCTTAAATCTGTCTTCTATTCTTTATGCTCAAAGCTACTGCCTCAATTTATAGTGAGTAACTGGTCTTATTTTCTTTGATTTCTCTAACCCTCTTCCCCTAGGATGTACCTTTACATCACAATAGTTGTCTTTTATACAGATCTGTTCTAAGCAAAACATGGAACATGTGAATTATAAAGGATAAAACTTATAAATACGATCATATAAAATTAAAACTTTTTATTATAATGAAACATCATCAAAATTTTGAAAAATGGCAAAATATAAATATGTGCAACTTATATGACAAAGACTTCATTTTCATAATGTACAAACAGCTCTTTTAGCGTGGTAGAAAAATGAACAATAAAAGATAAAAATAGACCAAACATAGGAATAAGCATTCATATAAGAAAAATCAGTAATGGCCCAAATGAAGACATCCAAACTTACTAACAACAAACGAAAAGAAAAAAATATTTTGCGTTCTACAGAGATCGGTAAAAATTATGAAGACTGACAATACTCAAGCTTCATTCGAGTTTTAGAAAATTGGCATTTGACATGAATGTAAAATTATAGACCTTTTTGAAGGTAGCTTGACAATATCTATTAAAACTTAAGTAGTCATATGTTTTTTGTGACAGAGAGACAGACAGACAGAGAGAGGGACAGACAGGGACAGACAGGAAGGGAGAGAGACGAGAAGCATCAATTCTTCTTTGCGGCACCTTCATTGTTCATTGATTGCTTTCTCATATGTGCCTTGACTGAGGGGCTACAGCAGAGCGAGTGACTCCTTGCTCAAATCGGCGGCCTTGGGTTTCGAACCCGGGTCTTCTGCTTTCCAGTTTGACGCTCTATCCACTGTGCCACCACCTGGTCAGGCAGTAGACATACTTCTTGACCCATAATTTCTATTATGCATGGATGCTACAAAATACTGCTACAGTATATACAGATAAAAGTACAAAGATGATTATCATAACATTATGTCATAGGAAAAATTCATAAACAGCATAAATGTCTATGGGAATTTGATTTTCAAAATGTTATCTACAATCTCACTTTTGCATTATTACTTTCTCTTATTTACCAGGTGCAACCAGTTTATATTTTTTCCAATTCCTCAAGAAACACCAAGCTTGGGAGGCGAGAGGGGGAGGGGAGGGGCACAAAGAAAACCAGATAGAAGGTGATGGAAGACAATTTGACTTTGAGTGATGGGTATGCAACATAATCAAATGTCAAAATAACCTGGAGATGTTTTCTCTGAACATATGTACCCTGATTTATCAATGTCACCCCATTAAAATTAATAATAAATTTATTTTTATTGAATTTTAAAAAAGAAAAAAAAAGAAACACCAAGCTTTTTTGTACTGTACTGTACAACCTTAGCTTTGTCCTAGGTTCAGTGTCACACCTGAGAAAAGCCTTCCCTAACCAGCTTTCCTAAAGAAAGTCCTTCTCTGTTCATTTCTATTTTAAGTGCTAGTGTTTTCTCTACTGCCTTGCCAGTGCCAGCTGTAGAGTAAGAGGGTTCTCAATAATGTAACATGAATAAGTGGTATAGCCATATAATGAAATACTATATAGTATTAAAAAGAATGAAATATAACTCTATATATTGACTTGAAAGCATGTCTAAGTATATATTTCTTTACTATATATTCAAAAAATTATATGTTAATCATAAAATGTGCAAAAATACACAAATGCAAAAAGTTAAAGACAGTTACTTCATTGCTATTTAATTTCAAGATGAAGCATGGCTAAAACCTTTGAGGGTATATACACATATATGACCACATGTGTTACATGAGTGTGTATACATGCATTCTGTTGTATGAATACACACACATGCATTCTGCTCATATACCTGTATAATTTAAAAAAAAATTTTTAAGACTTTATTTCTTACTCATTTTAGAGAAGAAGAGAGAGAGGGTGGGGGGAGCAGGGAGCATACTCCATATGTGCCTTGACCAGGCAAGCCCGGGGTTTTAAACCTGTGACCTCAGGGTTTGAGGTCAATGCTTTATCCACTGCGCTACCACAGGTCAGGCCTATCTCTATAATTTTGTAAATGGCATAAGATAAATATATACATAATTCCAGCACTGTGATTTTTCACTCAACAATAAATCATGGACATTGTTTTATTTTTTTTTATTTTTTGTATTTTTCTGAAGCTGGAAATGGGGAGGCAGTCAGACAAACTCCCACATGCGCCCGATCGGGATCCACCCGGCATTCCCACCAGGGGGCGATGTTCTGCCTATCCGGGGAGTCGATCTGTTGCGACCAGAGCCATTCTAGCACCTGAGGCAGAGGCCACAGAGCCATCCTCAGCGCCTGGGCAAACTTTGCTCCAATGGAGCTTGGCTGTGGGAGGGGAAGAGAGAGACAGAAAGGAAGGAGAGGGGGAGGGGTGGAGAAGCAAATGGGTGCTTCTCCTGTGTGCCCGGGCCGGGAATCGAACCTGGGACTTCTGCACGCCAGGCCAACGCTCTACCACTGAGCCAACCGGCCAGGGCGGACATTGTTTTATATCAGTACTTTTACATATGCTGCACACTGGTTGGTCCCCAGTATGATAGGGGACACCATAACTTATTGTCCACAGAGGTTGCTTTGCTATTACAAATAATGTGAAAATAAATATTGTTTTGCATTTATCTTTGTGAACTTCTGAGAGCATTTTAGGGGAAAAATTAGATACAGAATTGCTATTTCAAAGGTACTTATATTTTACATTTTGAAAAAAATGACAGATTTTTATCTCCTAAAGTACTAATTTTTATTCCTACCAATTGTGTAAAGAGTCTTTTTTAAAATTTTTTTTCCTTGTATTTTTCTGAAGCTGGAAATGGGGAGGCAGTCAGACAGACTCCTGCATGCGCCCGACCGGGATCCACCCAGCATGCCCACTAGGGGGTGATGCTCTGCCCATCTGGAGTGTTGCTCTGTTGTGACCAGAGCCATTCTAGCGCCTGAGGCAGAGGCCATGGAGCCATCCTCAGCATCCGGGCCAACTTTGCTCCAGTGGAGCCTTGGGGAGCCTTGGCTTTGGGAGGGGAAGAGAGAGACAGAGAGGAAGGAGAGGGGGAGGGGTGGAGAAGCAGATAGGCGCTTCTCCTGTGTGCTCTGGCCGGGAATCAAACTCGGGACTCCTGCACGCCAGGCCGACGTTCTACCACTGAACCAACTGGCCAGGGCCTAAAGAGTCTTTTGTTGTTGTTGTTATATCCCTACAAAAACTGAATCTTTAAAAAAATTTTTTTTTTTTTAGATTTTATTTATTCATCTTTAGAGAGAGAGAGAAAGGGGGGAGAAGCAGGAAATATCAACTCCCATATGTGTCTTGATCAGGCAAACCCAGGGTTTCCAACTTCAATGTTTCAGGCTGATACTTTATCCACTGTGCCATCACAGGTCAGGCCCAAAACTGAATTTTGATCATTCTTTTTTTTTTTTTCTTTTACAGAGTCAGAAAGAAATTTCTTTTTCTTTTACTCTGTCAGAGACAGAGTCAGAGAGAGGGATAGATAGGGACCGACAGACAGGAACGGAGAGAGATGAGAAGTATCAATATCAGTTTTTTGTTGCGACACCTTAGTTGTTCATTGATTGCTTTCTCATATGTGCCTTGACCATAGGCCTTCAGCAGACCGAGTAACCCCTTGCTCAAGCCAGCGACCTTGGATCCAAGCTGATGAGTTTTTCTCAAACCAGATGAACCTGAGCTTAAGCTGGCAACCTCGGGGTCTCAAACCTGGGTCCTCCACATCCCAAGCTGATGCTCTATCCACTGCGCCATCACCTGGTCAGGCTGATCATTCTTTTTAATTTGTCCAATCATAGGTAAAAATAGGACTATTTCTAAGTTGATTATTAATTAATGAAGTATATTTACATATGTTCTTTTTGCTGTAGTTGATGTTTGTGTGATCTTCCTTTTCACAGAAGATACTCACCATTAATTTTAAAAAGGCAATAGCCAAAAGTATGGTTTGAAAAACTATGGTACAGTACCTCCCAGTTTCTGTAGAATGATGTGGCAGCATGTGCACATGTGCAGATGATGACGTAACACCATGTATACAGCAGAGCAGCCCGCGGCCATGCCAGTCCAGATGTGGACGGTACAGAGGAAAGTCCAGTGTGTTCTGTGGCTCACTAAATTCGAATCTGTGACCAAAGTGCAACGTGAATATCGGCGCATTTATAACGAAGTGCCACCACATAGGAATAACATTACTTGGTGGGATAAGCAGTTGAAGGAAACCGGCAGTTTGGTGGAGAAACCCGTTCTGGTAGGCCATCAGTCAGTGACGAGTCTGTAGAGGCTATACGGAATAGCTACCTAAGGAGCACTAAAAAATCTGTGCGTGAGCCCACATTGAACTGCACTAAATAGGTATGAAACTGGGAGAGTTTTCCTTTCATTTGGTGCAGATTTCACATTTCTATCATCTTTTGTTGCTTTCCTGTGACCGGTCAAAAGTGCACCATGACTTTATGGACACACTGTAGTTAACTCTAGTGAGTGGGATTATAGAGTCCTTTCACTTTATATGACATGTTTCTCTGGATATGTGTGTGTGTATGTGTGTGTGTGTGTGTGTGTGTGTGTGTGTGTGTGTGCACGCACCCTGACTGGGAATTGAACCCGCAACCTTGGTTTATCATGACAATAGTCTAACCACTGAGAAACCTGGCCAGGGCCTGGAATAAATTTGTTAAGAAAGAATAAGCATGTTTTGGGGGTTTTGGAGTTTTTTTTTGTATTTTTCTGAAGCTGGAAACGGGGAAGCAGTCGGACAGACTCCTGCATGCGCCCGACCGGGATCCACCCTGCACGCCCACCAGGGGATCATGCTCTGCCCATCTGGGGCATCGCTCTGTTGCAACCAGAGCCACTCTAGCACCTGAGGCAGAGGCCATGGAGCCATCCTCAACGCCTGGGCCAACTTTGCTCCAATGGAGCCTTGTCTGCGGGAGGGGAAGAGAGAGAGACAGAGAGGAAGGAGAGGGGGAGAGGTGGAGAAGCAGATGGGTGCTTCTCCTGTGTGCCCTGGCCGGGAATCGAACCCGGGACTCCTGCATGCCAGGCCAACGCTCTACCACTGAGCCAACTGGCCAGGGCCAAAGCATGCTTTGTTTTATAGTAAAAAATAACAGTAAAAAATATTTTTTTCTTTTTTTTTTTCAGTGAAAAATATTTTAAAACACAGATGTGATTATATCATCATTATGCTCAAAACTCTTCAATAATTTGCTGCCTACAGAGTAAAACTTATATTGCTTAATAAAGCGCTCCAGATATTACACAATTTACCTTAATTTTCATCCTCCTCATTCACGCCTATCTAATCTGGTCACACAGATTACCTCTAGACTCTTTACTATGATTTCTTCTGCTTGAAATATGGTTATTTGCTGCCTGACCAGGTGGTGGCGCAGTGGATAGAGCATCAGACTGGGATGCGGAGGACCCAGGTTCGAGACCCCGAGGTCGCCAGCTTGAGCTCAGACTCATCTGACTTGCGCAAAAGGCTCACCAGCTTGGACCCAAGGTCACTGGCTGGAGCAAGGGGGTTACTCAGTCTGCTGAAGGCCTGCAGTCAAGGCACATATGAGAAAGCAATCAATGTAACAACTAAAGTGTTGCAACAAAAAACTGATGATTGATGCTTCTCATCTCTCTGCGTTCCTGTCTGTCTGTCCCTATCTGACTCTCTCTCTCTGTCCCTGTAAAAAAAGAAAGAAATATGGTTATTTACCTTTTCTGCCTATGGCCATAGCTTCAAGGCCCAGCTCAAATGTCCCTCTACTTGCACTCTTTCCAATCCCTAGAAACAATTAAATTGCCCTGAATATTTACAGAGTAACTTTTTTTTTTTTACAATTCTATTATAGTCTAACCATAAATTTGTTATGTATTACAGTTGAGTACAAACATTCATTCCTTTAGTTTTTCTTTGTTTTCTTCCAGCACTCAGTAGAGGGCCTAGAATTATAAAGGTTGCAGTTCTACAGGGGAGAATAATGGTCAATATCAGTACAGAGTATTAGCGGAAGCGTCGGAGGCTTAGGGGACACCACTTAACATTGTGCGGATGGCATTGGCACACCCCAGATTAACATTCACATCCGAGTTGACGTGAATAGTAGTGCTCCTTGGTAACCTGGCACTGCACAACTTCCTGTCTTGCACCGGGTGGGGGTGGGGACTTGGGGTGAGAAACAAAATTCAGGCAGGAGGAAAGGGTGTGGTAGTGTCCGGGAAAGCTTCCTCTTTGCGAAGGTAAATTGAGAAAGACCTGAAGGGTTAGTAGTACAAAGTTGCGCTGACAAAAGTGAAGGTAGGGAGATAAAAGAGTCTTCTAGGCTGTGTGAGAAAAGGCTTACTCCTGCAAAACTTTCAGCATAGCTGAAGCTTAGAGGTGAGAAGAAGCAAGGGAGTAAGCAGGGATCACATCACAAATGGCCTAATATGCCAGGTTAAGGAGTCTGAACTTTATTCTGAGTACAGCAGAGAACATGTAGGTTAAACACATAAATAACATAAACAAATTGGAATTGACTGACTGTACTAAAACTAGTTAGAGGCTTTATACATTTAACAGGTGACAATTACTTGAATTGTACTGGCAGTGGGCTCAGAATATCAGGTATCAAAAGAACTTAAAAAATACATCTAACATAAACTTCTGTTTTCAAGTAAATTTTCTTTAGAGGCAGGTATGGTTTTCTTTTTCTTTTTTTTAGCGAGAGAGATAGAGAGAGACAGATAGGGACAGACAGACAGGAAGGGAGAGAGATGAGAAGCATCAGTTCTTCACTGCAGTACCTTAGTTGTTCATTAATTGCTTCACATATGTGCCTTGACTGGGGGGCTGCAGCCAAGCCAGTGATCCCTTACTCAAACCAGAGACCTTGGGCTCAAGCCAGCGACCTTGGGCTTCAAGCCAGCAACCATGAGGTCATGTCTATGATTCCACGCTCAATCCAGCGACCCCATGCTCAAGCTGGTGAGCCCGTGCTCAAGCCGGATGAGCCAGGCTCAATCCAGCAACCTCGAGATTTCAAACCTGGATCCTCTGTGTCCCAGGCCAACACGCTATCCACTGCACCAACACCTGGTCAGATATTATGATTTCTCGTTTGATTTTACTTATCCTAAACCACAGATGGAAAAAATGAGACAGAAATAACTGGGACAAAGCTGGAAAAATAATACAGAACTAACCTGTTCTTTCAGTAAACATTTATTGATCAACTACTCTCTATTGGGCTCTCTTGGCACAGTTCTCTGTATACTCACAGAAAGATATTATATTGTTATGGCTTAAAGCCACTGCTAGACTTCTAGATATGTGCTATCTGATTATGGAGACGTGCCTTTCTGCCAGCTGGTGGCCCTTTTTGTAGGAGAGTCATTTAGAAAATATTTCAGCCAACCTCTGTTTCTCCAGAACAAAAGCAAGGTTACGTACTCATTAGAACATCAGGTACTGACTAACTTGGCATTTGCTCCTCTTTCACATTCTTGACCTTGGATTCTATTGGTTTTACAAGAATAAGCTTGTGTTTATCCACTGCAAGAAGCCTGTGTGGACTGACCTTTCCCTCTCTTTCTCCCATGTTGGAAAACTACCATTTTCACTAAGGGGCTTTCCGCATGTTTGGGGCTTGTTCATTTCCCCCTCTAATTTTGTTCCATATCACTTTCTCTCTCCTTGACTTTTATTACCACCACTTTGGAGCCATAGATATAACACTTTATAATATAAGAACAAAAGATATTTGGAATGATGGTTAATCAGACAAGAAGAGGTGTCTGTCTGATCTGTGGTGGCGCAGTGGATAAAGCACCGACTTGGAACGCTGAGATTGCTGGCTCGAAATCTTGGGCTTTCCTGGTCAAGGCACATATGGGAGTTGATGCTTCCTGCTCCTCCTCCTTCTCTCTCTCTCTCTCTCTCTTCCTTTCCTTTCTAAAAATGAATAAATAAAATCTAAAAAAATAAAATAGCCTGAGCAGGTGGTGGCGCAGTGGATAGAGCGTCAGACTGGAATGCAGAGGACCTAAGTTCAAGACCCCGAGGTCACCAGCTTGAACGTGAGTTCACCTGGTTTGAGCAAAAGCTCACCAGCTTGGACCCAAGGTCACTGGCTCAAGCAAGGAGTTAGTTACTCAGTCTGCTGTAGCCCCATGGTCAAGGCACATATGAGAAAGCAATCAATGAACAACTAAGGTCTCACAATGAAAAACTGATAATTGATGCTTCTCATCTCTCTTTGTTCCTTTCTGTCTGTCTCTGTCTATCCCTCTCTCTGACTCTCTGTCCGTGTAAAAAAAAAAAAAAAAAAAAGTTAAAAAAATAAAAAAGGGCCCTGGCCGGTTTGCTCAGTGGTAGAGCGTCGGTCTGGCGTGTGGGAGTCCCGGGTTTGATTTCCGGCCAAAGCACACAGGAGAAGCGCCCATCTGCTTCTCCACCCCTCCCCCTCTCCTTCCTCTCTGTCTCTCTTCCCCTCCCGCAGCCGCAGCCAAGGCTCCATTGGAGCAAAGTTGTCCCGGGCGCTGAGAATGGCTCTGTGGCCTCTGCCTCAGGTGCTAGAATGGCTCTGGTTGCAGCAGAGCGACGCCCCGGATGGGCAGAGCATCGCTCCCTGGTGGGCATGCCGGGTGGATCCTGGTCGGGCGCATGCGGGAGTCTGTCTGACTGCTTCACCATTTCCAGCTTCAGAAAAATACAAAAAGAAAAAAAAAGAATAAAAAAAAACCATAAAAAATAAAAAAGGTGTCTGGGAGCAAGCATAGGAAGGAAGGGAAAGGTGAGGAAAGTTCATCTTAACTTTCTCCCACAGTTGGCACAGGAACCCCCATCTATAAAGTCCTCTTATTGCCTGGAGACCCTGATTTTTGGTTAAGATTCAGAGTTAGCCTGACCTGTGATGGCGCAGTGCATAAAGCGTAGATCTGGAATGCTGAGGTTGCTGGCTAGATACCTTGGGTTTTCCTGGTCAAGGCACATACAAATGCTTCTTGCTCCACCCCCGCCAAATCAATCACACACACAAAAAAGATTTAGAGTTAGATCCTAGAAACTTTAAGAATTAGATAATCTCTAAAAGCTTTCTGGGTTTTTTTGTTTTGTTTTGGTGAGAGAGACAGAGAGAGGGGACAGATAGGGACAGACAGACAGGACAGGAGAGAGATGAGAAGTATCAATTCTTTGTTGCGGTACCTTAGTTGTTCATTGATTGATTTCTCATATGTGCCTTGACCGGGGGACTACAGCAGAGAAAGTGACCCCTTGCTCAAGCCAGTGACTTTGGGTTCAAGCTGGTGAGCCTTATGCAAACCAGATGAGCCGGCGCTCAAGCTGGTGACCTCAGGGTTTCGAACCTGGGTCCTCTGCGCCCCATTCTGATACTCTATCCACTGAGCCACCACCTGGTCAGGCAAGAGCCTTTTGGTTTTAAATTTTTTTTAATTCTTTAAGATTTCACCAACATGTTTATTCACAAGGTTGATTTCTAAAGAGAACTAAGTATATTTATTAAAATCAGGACTGAGGACTCAAGACTTAGATAATGTGAGAATACTAAAAGTTAGATTTCTAGGACTTCCTATATCCTTCAGTAGATTTCTGTAAAAGTTACCCAAAACATTAACAACCTTTTGCTGCTAACTTTTGGCTCCTATTATGATACAACCATCATCAGTAAGACAAAAGAATATTAGCTAGGGAATTTAAGTGGTGCAATGTGTTTTGAAGAAAATTTATTCTTAATATGAGGGATAAAAGAAACAAGTATAGATGCCAGATTTAGCAAAAATAAAAATTCATTAAATTTGAATTTCAGATAAACAATTTTTTAGTATAAAGAGAGTGTCCCCCATTATTCAAGGTTTCACTTTCCTAAGTTTCAGTTGCCTGTGGGAAACTGAGGTCCAAAATAATGAAATGAAAAATTCCAGAAATAGACAATTCATAAGTTTTAAATTACCTGCCAGTCTGAGTAGTGCGATGAAATCTCGCACTATCCCACTCAGTCCCACGCAGAGCATGAATCATCCTTTCGTTTGGTATATCCATGCTATATATGCTACATGCCTGTTAGCCAGTTAATAGATCTCTAGTTATCAGATTTATTTTGAGAGAGAGACATTCACATAACTTCTACATCAGTATATTACTATAATTGTTCTATTTTATCATTAGTTGTTGTTCATCTCTTACTATGCTTAATTTATAAATTACACTTTATCATAGGCATATATGTTTAGGAAAAAGCATAGTATACATAGGATTTGGTACTATCTGTGGTCCCAGGCATCCACTGGGCATCTTGGAATGCCTACCCCATGAGTCGGGGGAGCTGTTTGCAATGTTTACGAAATACCTATATCAAAACTTACTTTAGCCTGACCAGGTGGTGGCGCAGTGGATAGAGCGTCGGACTGGGATGCAGAAGGACCCAGGTTCGAGACCCCGAGGTCGCCAGCTTAAGCGCGGGCTCATCTGGCTTGAGCAAAGAGCTCACCAGCTTGGACTCAAGGTCGCTGGCTCCAGCAGGGGGTTACTCAGTCTGCTGAAGGCCCGCAGTCAAGGCACATGTGAGAAAGCAATCAATGAACAACTAAGAAGTCGCAACGCGCAACGAGAAACCGATGATTGATGCTTCTCATCTCTCTCTGTTCCTGTCTGTCTGTATCTGTCTATCTATCTCTGCCTCTATAAAAAAAAACAAAAAAACAAACAAACAAAAAAAACTTACTTTAGCTGGCAACCTTAAATAGAAATAGCTCAATTTCTGTCTCATCTCATATACTGTTAGGAGAATTAAATCAGATATTAATAAAAGTACTTTTTGCCTTCTCCCTAGGTTAAGGAATATGATATTGATAGTTTTCAATACAAATGTTGACTGTCCATAATAAAGTTAAATCTCAATAACCCAGCATCTTTCTGGTGCATTTTCCCTGCTGTCCATGTCTTAGCCATAGAAATGAAAAGCAAAAGCAAACAAAACCACTTAATATTAGATGAAAAACAATTAGAAATCTATTAGAGGATACTGAAAAAATCATAAATTATTGTTTAGGTATATAATAGCTTCCATTAGCACAAAGAACTGGCTTTATACTGGGTTCACCAGCTTAAGCACCAGGTTTCTGGCTTGAGTGTAGGATCACTGACACGAGCCCAAGTTTGCTGGCTTGAGCAAGGGGTCACTGGCTTGGCTGGAGCCCCCTAGTCAAGGCACATATGAGAAGCAATCAATGAACAATTAAAGTGCTGCAACTATAGCCTGACCTGTGGTGGCGCAGTGGATCAAGCGTCGACCTGAAATGCTGAGGTCACTGGTTCAAAACCCTGGGCTCGCCTGGTCAAGGCACATATGGGAGTTGATGCTTCCTGCTCCTCCTCCCTTTTCTCTCTCTCTCTCTGTCCTTCTTCTCTAAAATGAATAAATAAAAATAAATAAAGTGCTGCAACTATAAGCTGGTGTTTCTCATCTCTCTACCTTCCTGTCTCTGTCTCTCTCTCACTAAAAACAAAAAAGTGAAAGTTCTTTGGAGACTGAAATACTAAGATATTATTGCACTGAGCCCCATACAATATAAGTAGAAAGGGAGGATTCTTAAACCACAGGTCATGCTAATCTTACAGGCAGACTTTCCTCAAAGGCATTTATTTCACTTTGTGTGTAGCTTAAGAAATCAATGAGTCATTTGCCCAGAAAAATGACATCAGCACTCTCCAGAGTAACCTCTTAAAACCCAACCTGGACATTAGGCAACCAGTCTCTACATCCTCTTAAGATAGTTAGGTCAATTTCAGTTCCTATTTTTTTTTCCCCTGAGGCCTGGCCCTCCTTGTTTTCCAAATGGCTTTATTAGCAATGTTGGGACCATAAGAAGAAATCTAAACAAGTCATGGAATACACTAACAGCTTCATATTCTCCTTCCTCTGGCTGTGATGCCTTCCTTGCCCTAAACATTTACTATTGTTTCTTCCAATCCACAAAATGCTCCTCCTTAATGCACCAGCCTAATAACATTAAATAAATTTGAAAATATATATAATATACATATATATCATACCATTTTGCACACAGAATTTTACATTTATAGTGTAAAATCTAACATGTAAATTTTGACTAATTTTGGTTACATGTATTTTTAATCCAATAGCTTTCAAACTGGTTTTTTTTTATTATTAAATTTCTTTTTAAATCCACTACCAACATCCCACCAGAGTGGTATAGTTGTTACAGTTGATGAACCTTCCTGGCACATCATTACCACCCAAAGTCCATAGTCTACACTAGGAGTTACTCCTGGTGGTGTACATTCTGTGGGTTTGGACAAGAGTTATAATGACTTATATCTACTATTATAGTATCACACAGTGTAGGTTCACTGCCCTAAAAATCCTTTATGCTCTACCTAGTCAGCCCTCCTGCTCTCTTCATTTATTTTTTTAAAAATTCATTTTAGAGAGCAGGGAAAGAGAGAGAGAGAGAGAGAGAGAGAGAGAGAGAGAAGTGGGGAAGAAACAGGAAGCACCAATTCCCATATGTGCCTTGACCAGGCAAGCCCAGGGTTTTGAACCAGCGACCTCATTGTTCCAGGTCGACGCTTTATCCACTGCGCCACCATAGGTCAGGTTCTTCATCCATTTTTAATGAAGTAATTTTTCATATCTTTTCCTAAAAATTAATGTATTAGTTTTAAAGAGGGAGGAAGGGGCAGAAAAGGAGACGGAAACATCAATCTGTTTCTGTATGTACCCTGACCAGGGATCAAACTGGCAACCTCTGCATATCCAGATGGCACTTTCACCAACCAAGCTATCCAGCCAGGGTCATTTTCAGATCTTAAACTTTCATGTATTTTCTTTCCTATAATTGTTTTTCTTATAAATATGCCTGGTTTGCTCCTTTTTCTTTCTCACTTTTCTTTTTACTACTTTCTCCTATTTTGCAAAAGAAAAGCTAATCTCTAACCAGTCTTAAATTTTTACTGTGGTGCAATAAGCACAACTGGAGAGTGCATAGCTCCAGAGGCAGAGTGCTATCCCAATAAATATGGTGCTGATGCTCAGTATTAAAGGGGGGGCGCCGTAGTTTATCCAGTGCTACTCAAAGTGTAAGCATCCGTGAACAGGCAACATCAGTATCTCCTGGGGGCTTGTTAGACAAGCAAACTATCAGCTCCACCCCAGATCTGCTGAGTCAGAATCTCTGCAGGATGGGACCAAGAAATCTATATTAATAAGCTTCCAAATGCCCTGGTTGGTTCGCTCAGCAGTAGAGTGTGGACCCAGCAAGTGGAAGTCCTGGGTTCAATTTCTGGTCAGGGCACGCAGGAGAAATGACCATCTGCTTCTCCACCCCTTTCCCTCCCCATTCTCTCTCTCTCTCTCTCTCTCTCCTCCCCTCCCACAGCCATGGCTCAAATGGTTCAAGCAATCTGGCTCTAGGTGCTGCAGATGGCTCCATGGCCTCACCGCAGGTGCTGAAATAGCTCGGTTGCTGAGCAACGGAGCAGCAGCCTCAGATAAGCAGAGCATCACCCTGTAGGGGGCTTGCCAGGTGGAGCCCATCAGAGTGCATGCAGGAGTCTGTCTCTGCCTCCCTGCCTCCCAATTTTCACTTAATTTTAAAAAAATTTTCCAAATGAATCTTTTTTTTTTTTTTGACAGAGACAGAGAGAGAGAGTCAGAGAGAGGGACAGACAGACAGGAAGGGAGAGAGATGAGAAGCATCAATTCTTTGTTGAGGCACCTTCGTTGTTCAGTGATTGCATTCTCATATGTGCCTTGACGGGGGGGTTAGGGGGGTGCTACTGCAGAGCGAGTGACCCTTTGCTCAAGCGAGCGACTTTGGGCTCAAGCCAGTGACCATGGACTCACATCTATGATCCCACGCTCAAGCTGGTGAACCCATGTTCAAGCCAGATGAGCCCGCTCTCATGCTGGCGACCTCGGGGTTTCGAACCTGGGTCCTCCACGTCCCAGTTCGACACTCTGTCCACTGTGCCACCACCTGGTCAGGCCCAAACGACTCTTTTTTATGTTTATTTGTTTTTTGGATTTTTCTGAAGCTGGAAAGGGGGAGGCAGTCAGACAGACTCCCGCATGCGCCCGACTGGGATCCACCCGGCATGCCCACCAGGGGGCGATGCTCTGCCCATCCGGGGCATCGCTCTGTCGCAACCAGCCATTCTAGCACCTGGGGCAGAGGCCAAGGAGCCATCCCCAGTGCCCGGGCCATCTTTTGCTCCAATGGAGCCTCGGCTGCGGGAGGAGAAGAGAGACAGAGAGGAAGGAGAGGGGGGAGGGGTGGAGAAGCAGATGGGCGCTTCTCCTGTGTGCCCTGGCTGGGAATCGAACCCGGGACTTCCACACGCCAGGCCGATGCTCTACCACTGAGCCAACTGGCCAGGGCCCAAACGACTCTTAATTGTTCTAAACTCTTAAAGTTTTAAAAGTATCAACTAAAGAAACACTAAGCAAAGTTCCATAGCGTCTATATATTTTAGAAATAAGTAAGATGGTTGGCACAGAAACATATATTAACTTTATTTGAAATGTTTTAAAAATTAGACATTTTCTGAGAGAAAGCAAGTCTGATTCAAGCTTACTACCTTGCCCATGAGCAATGGCTTTGTCATTTCATTTATATATATTTTTTTTCAAATTGAGTAAGCTGTATATGTAGTCAGAGGTTTTTACACACACACAGTCTATAAGAGCTTTGTGTGTGGTTGTGCTGTTTAAGGGCCATGTGAAGGCTGAAACCTAGTTGTGCAGTTTCATCAGGTAAGTAGGGACTGAAATACAGCCCACACACAATCCATCTGACAGGCCTGCCCCTCAGCCAGGACAGGGAGCACCTTCTTCTTTGCACAAGGGTACTGAGGGGAAGCAGGGTTTGCCATCCCAAAGTATGACCTTTGTGGGGGTTATTTTAAGCTGGTTCTTTTTAAGAAACAAAAGACTCAGAAAAAAATCTTTGACCTTTCCCTCTTAACTTCCTACAAGAATTTAGATAACATCTCTTCCTTTCTCTGTGGTTCCTTGTTTCAGCAGTTTCTTTTTGTTTGTTTTAATTATATTTATTGATTTTAGTGAGAGAGGAAGGAAAAAAGAGAGAGAGAGAGTCAGGATGTTCCTGTATGTGCCCAGACAGGGGATCAAATGGCAACCTCTGGACTTCTGGGCGATGCTCCAACCAACGGAGCGATCTGGCCAGGGCCTTCTTTTGGCCTTATACCTCCATCGTGCCCCTATCCTGAGCTTTTCTTTTATCTTCTTTCTTATTTTTGCCTAAATGTTCTCAAACTTATTCTCTGCTCTTGAGGGTTTTGCCATTTCATTTCTGGAACCATGACAACACTTTTACACCTAACTAAATACACCAATCCACACCTCACTTGCCTAACCTCAGCCAGAGCTATGACAAGTCTCTTTTCCAACCACCACAAACCCACAGTATGAGGAAGGATGCCTCAAAGATATGCACCGCCACCTGGTGGTGCATTGCTAAAGAGAACCGGCAACCCCAGGATGTTATCGGCAACAGCAGCAGGATCCAAGGTGGATTCACTGGACATGCGCAGAACCTAGTGTTAGCTTCCCCTTCTTTGGTAATAGTGTTTCCCTCTTTTTTTCTTTCTTTTTTTTTCCTTTCTTTTTTCTTTCTTTCTTTCTTTCTTTCTTTCTTTCTTTCTTTCTTTCTTTTTCTTCCTTCCTTCCTTCCTTCCTTCCTTTTTTTTTCTTTTCATTCATTCTTTCTTTATTAACTTCCTTTTTAGCTCTCGTTTTTACAAGACAGACAGACAGGAAGGGAGAGAGATGAGAGGCATCAACTCGTAGTTGCATCACTTTAGTTGTTCATTGATTGCTTCTCATACCTGCCTTGACCCGGGGTGAGGGGTGGAGGGGCTCCAACCCAGCCAGTGACCCATTGCTCAAGCCAATGACCTTGGGTTTCAAGCCAGCAACCATGGGATCATTTCAATTAGCAATAATCGCGCCTCAGATAAACCTCATTGGCTATGATACTGCCACTGTGCAAAGCTCCATGGGATCATTTCAGTGATCCCACATTCAAGCCAGCAGCCCCACGCTCAAGCCAACAACCTTGGGGTTTTGAACCTGGGACCTCAGCATCCCAGGTTGACGCTCTATACCCTGTGCCACCACCAGTCAAGTGGTAATAGCATTTTCTCTGGCTAAAAATATCTTTCCCCTTTCTGATCTTCCAAGTTGGAATATCTCACTTCTCTGAAAGTACTACAGTGGTTTGACTTGTGGCACAGTAGATAAAGTGTTGAACTGGAATGCTGAGGTCACTAGTTCAAAACCCTGGGCTTGCCCAGTCAAGGCACATAAGGCAAGCAAGCAATGAAAAGTTAAAGTGAAGCAATTATGAGTTGATATTTCTTGCTCCCCCTTCCTTTCTCTGTAAAATCAAGAAATAAAATCTTTAAAAAAAATAAAATTACTACAGTGTGGGCTCAGCATTTCATTTGTATCTCCAACGGAGCTTCTCATTGCCTATCCCAAACTATTCCTCAAAAACTCAGCTCAAGTATATACCATCAGAATATTTCAATCATCTGCTGATCTCCTGGGTCACTGCCCCTCACTCCCTGGAAATTTTAAAACCTGATTTATTCTCCTAGTTATATCACTCCTACTGCTATCATTCTTGGTGACTTCCTTATCCATGGAAGCAATTTGTCCCATACACTGGCCTCTCGGTTTCTTGTCCACTCATTTCCAACCATCTTATTTTCCAATTCACCTCAATAACTTATTCCCATGGCAACATCCTCACTCTGGTCATTAAAAATAATTGCATTCCTTCTAAAACCTCTATTTCTTGCATCTCACACTGATCATCATCTCCTGTTGGGCAGATAAAATATATTATGCTCACTTTGTTAAAGATGGCACTGCCCACATGGAAGCCCGTTGCCCAGGTGATTGCTTGGGATGGGCGTGATTGTATTAATGTGTGTTGGGGGAGGGCTTTCGTGCCAAAAGTTTTTAAAGGGAAGAGAGATCACGTTGTTCCAGGAGAAGAGGGATTACATTCTAGGAGGAGCCCATGCTGTAGGAGAGCAGAGTAAGGCCACATGGAAGAGAGGGGAGGCAGCCAAGATGGAGGAATGCTGAAGAAGCCAGTTTGTGCAGAGAAAAGGAAATGAGGAACAGAGGTGAATAAGGCTGGTGAGCTAGAAACCTTTGATTCTAGGAAACTCAGATAAGTGAGCACTGAGTGAGTGGGTTTTGGAGCCCAGTGTGTGTTTTTACTTGCCTGCCGGGTGCAAGCTAGGATTAAAGGTAATGGCCCACCAGTTCATGGCTCCATTGTTTCATTACCATCTGTCCGAATCCAATGCGAACCTGCATAGGCTGGGTGGCTGTGATGGTGGCTGTGGCTACTGGCTTTACACCTCCTTTCCAACAGTTTGATAGAAGTAGGCTCTCTAAGTTATTAGCCACATAAATTTTTCACTGCCTATCACCCTTCTTCAGTTTTTTTTTTTTTTACTTTTTTTTAATTATTCATTTTAGAGAGGAGAGGGAGAGACAGAGAGAGAGAAGGGGGAGGAGCTGGAAGCATCAATTCCCATATGTGCCTTGACTAGGCAAGCCCAGGGTTTCGAACCGGCAACCTCAGCATTTCCAGGTCCACGCTTTATCCACTGCACCACCACAGGTCAGGCCCTTCTTCAGTTTTTAATTTCCATATCATTCAACTTAAATTCTTTGATCCATCACTCTAAACACTCATTTGCATAAACTTGCAATTAATTCCCTGGCACTTCTTTCCCTCTTGTTGCATTCCTTGGTAAAACCCAAACCTTGGCTAGATCCAATTCTACTTACTCTGCCTGCCCTTGAAAGGCAGAAACCATGGGCCAAACCAAAAACATAAGGCTAGTGTGTTCCAAAAGGAAACTTCATTTTAAAAACTCCTGGGTGCAGATGGGCTGAGACAAGCAAATGGTGTCAGCCCCTAAGGAGGGATGGGGCAGGGGATACAGATTTGTCATCAAAGGGCCTTGGGCAAAGGCTGCTGCAAGATAACTTCTTCTATTTGTGGTTGGGAGTGGCACCACAGTTCCTCAAAATTATCTGCACCCTAACCCAATCGTCCCTTATCAGCATCCAGCTACAAGGGAGGTCTGAGCTGGATTACTGAGCAGGCAAGTCCTTCTTCCTCCTTCAGACCTTCATCGTTCTTAAGAAAAATGGTGGCGCCTGACCGGGTGGTAGCGGAGTGAATGGAGCAAAGGACTGGGATGCAGAGGACTCAGGTTCGAGACGCCGAGGTCGCCGGCTTAAGTGTAGGCTCATCTGATTTGGGTGAGGCTCACCAGGTTGAGCTCAGGGTCGCTGGCTCGAGCAAGGGGTCACTCAGTCTGCTGTAGCCCCCCCCTCCCCCCGTCAAGGCACATATGAGAGAGCAATCAAAGAACAACTAAGGTGCCTGTTGGGCAGATAAAATGTATTATGCTCACTTTGTTAAAAATGGCGCTGCCCACGTGAGGCCGTCGCCCAGGTGATATTAATGTGTGTTGGGGATCATTGTAGCCTGGGGCTTGGTTTTGGGATTAAGCCTTTCCCACCCTTTTTGATGTGGGGCGGTACAATCCAATCATGCCTCAGAGAAGTGACTTTGTATTAGAGACTTCCCTACTTTGTATATTGGATTAAAGGTTGTGAAGCTACAGTATAAAATAGGGGCAGAACGGGAGCTTGCTCTCTTGGTTCCTGGGATGATTAGCATGAGAGAGCAGAGGGAGCAGAGCAGAGAGCAGAAAGAGGCCATGTGGCCAAAAGAAGCAGCCAAGATGGCAGAGTATTGAGTGAGAGGCCAGTTTGTGCAGTTTGACGCTGGAGAAGGAAGGAGATGGGGAACAGAGGTGAATAAGTCTGGTGAGCTAGAAACCTTTGATTCTAGGAAACTCGGATAAGTCAGTAGCTTTGTGAGCACTGAATGTGAGTGGGTTTTGGAGCCCACTGTGTTTTTGCTTGCCTGCCGAGTGCAAGCTAGAATTAAAGACTATAGCCCATCAGCTTTTGGCTCCGTTGTTTCTTTACCAACTGTCCGAATCCAATGCGAACCTGCATGGGCCGGGCGGCTGCTGTGATGGTGGCCCTGGCCGTGGCTTCTGGCTTTACAGCCAGGCTGCTGTGATGGCAGCCCTGGCCACTGGCTTTACAGTGCCACAATAAAGAATTGATGCTTCTCATCTCTTTTCCTTCCTGTCTGTTCCTCTCTCTGACTCTCTCTGTCTCTGTCACAAAATAAATAAATAAATAAATATTAAAAAGAAAAAGAATTAAAAAAAAAAGATGGTGGCTGAGTAGCCATTTTATCTGTCAGCCCTCACTAACTGTATAACTAAATAAACAGCTGGTGAAAAATCCACAAATGTGTTAACTGGTCTCACATTCAATTTAGATAATAATCTCAAGTGGGCTCCCAGAACTGCTCCCTTTTTCTAAATCAATTTACTCCCTATTCTCCAAGAAAACAATTTCACACCTTTTCCTTTCCTCAAATTTCCACGGTCTTCTTTTCCTTTTTCACCTGTAGGTCAAATAAGTTTGTAAATATGATGTATATATTTGCTCACTTATAGTTTGCATTGGGTATGGGAGACAGGCTGTAAGATGGCAAAGTCCTTATAGCCTAAGGCTTAGTCTTAAGCATTAATCATCAGTTTTTCATTGCGACACCTTAGTTGCTCATTAATTGCTTTCTCAATATGTGCCTTGACCGTGGACCTTCAGCAGATCAAGTAATCCCTTGCTCAAGCCAGCGACCTTGGATCCAAGCTGGTGAACTTTGCTCAAACCAGATGAGCCCGCACTCAAGCTGGCGACCTCGGGGTCTTGAACCTGGGTCTTTCACATTCCAGTCTGATGCTCTATCCACTGCGCCACTGCCCGGTCAGGCACTTTTTCTTTTTTTAACTGGTTTTTTTATATATATAATTTTTCTTTAAGATTTCATTTATTCATTTTAGAAAAGAGAGAGCCCTGGCCGGTTGGCTCAGTGGTAGAGCGTCAGCCTGGCGTGCGGAAGTCCCGGGTTCGATTCCCGGCCAGGGCACGCAGGAGAAGTGCCCATCTGCTTCTCCACCCCTCCCCCTCTCCTTCCTCTCTGTCTCTCTCTTCCCCTCCCGCAGCCGAAGCTCTGTTGGAGCAAAAGATGGCCCGGGCACTGGGGATGGCTCCTTGGCCTCTGCCCCAGGCACTAGAGTGGCTGGTTGCGACAGAGCAACGCCCCGGAGGGGCAGAGCATCACCCCCTGGTGGGCGTGCCAGGTAGATCCTGGTCGGGCGCATGCGGGAGTCTGTCTGACTGCCTCCCCGTTTCCAGCTTCAGAAAAATACAAAGGAGAGAGAGAGAGAGAGAGAGAGAGAGAGAGAAGGGGGGAGGAGCAGGAAACATCAACTCCCATATGTGCCTTGACCAGGGCAGCCAGGGCCTCGAACTGGTGTCCTCAGCATTCCAGGTCAGTCGCTTTATCCACTGCACCACCACAGGTCAGGCTCCCACCCATTTAATACTAAGATCTTTTCAACATCGTTCTAATACTAAGATCTTCTCAAAACTAAGCTTTTCTCCACATCCTTGACTGTTGCATGATAGGGGGTGGTGTACTCTTAGAGGAATCCCATTTATGCCTCACATAAGTGGCTTTGTATCAGAGACTTCCTTATTTGTATATTGGCTTAAAGACTTTAATTTCTATACTATAAAATAAAGGACCCAGGTTTGAAACCCCAAGGTCACCAGCTTCAGCCCAAGCTGGCTGGCTTGAGCAAGGGGTCACTCGCTCTGCTGTAGCCCCCTGGTCAAGGTACATATGAGAAAGCAATCAATGAACAACTAAGATGCTGCAATGAAGACTTGATGTTTTTCATCTCTCTCTGCCTTCCTGTCTGTCTGTCCCTATCTGTCCCCCTCTCTCTCTGTTTCTATCCTAAAAAAATAAATAAATAAAAATAAGCCTGACCAGGCAGTAGCACAGTGGATAGAGTGTCAGACTGGGATGCAGAGGACCCAGGTTCAAGACCCTGAGGTCGCCAGCTTGAGCGCAGACTCATCTGGTTTGAGCAAAGCTCACCAGCTTGGACCCAAGGTCTCTGGCTCAACCAAGGGGTTACTTGGTCTGCTGAAGACCCCAGGTCAAGGCACATATGAGAAAGCAATTAATGAACAACTAAGGTGTCACAACAAAAAACTAATGATTGATGCTTCTCATTTCTCTCCGTTCCTGTCTGTCTGTCCCTATCTATCCATCTCTCTGACTCTGTCTCTGTAAAAAAAATAAATAAATAAAAATAAAGTAAATTTTTGTCCTAAAGATATCTCCCTTATATCATCAAAATTTTTCTGCCCTGGCCGGTTGGCTCAGCGGTAGAGCGTCGGCCTAGCGTGCGGAGGACCCGGGTTCGATTCCCGGCCAGGGCACACAGGAGAAGCACCCATTTGCTTCTCCACCCCTCCGCCGCGCTTTCCTCTCTGTCTCTCTCTTCCCCTCCTGCAGCCAAGGCTCCATTGGAGCAAAGATGGCCCAGGCGCTGGGGATGGCTCTGTGGCCTCTGCCTCAAGCGCTAGAGTGGCTCTGGTCGCAACATGGCGACACCCAGGATGGGCAGAGCATCGCCCCCTGGTGGGCAGAGCGTCGCCCCTGGTGGGCGTGCCGGGTGGATCCCGGTCGGGCGCATGCGGGAGTCTGTCTGACTGTCTCTCCCTGTTTCCAGCTTCAGAAAAGTGAAAAAAAAAAAAAATTTTTTTTTCTACCAGCCTGACTGGGCAGTGGCGCAGTGGATAGAGCGTTGGACTGGGATGTGGAAGACCCAGGTTCGAGACCCCGAGGTCACCAGCTTGAGCGTGGGCTCATCTGGCTTGAGCAAAAGCACACCAGCGTGAACCCAGGGTCGCTGGCTCCAGCAAGGGGTTACTCAGTCTGCTGAAGGCTGGCGGTCAAGGCACATATGAGAAAGCAATCAATGAACAACTAAGGTGTTGCAACGCGCAATGAAAAACTAATGATTGATGCTTCTCATCTCTCTCCATTCCTGTCTGTCCCTGTCTATCCCTCTCTCTGACTCATTCTCTGTCTCTGTAAAAAATAAATAAAATAAAATAAAAAAACTTTCTTAAAATTTTTCTACCAGATCCATACCATATGTCTTAACAAGAATTCCTCTTAGACAAAAATAAAATCCAGAGAAGTGTATAGTTCTGGCATGGTAATAATCTAAAAGAGAATCTTAGAACACCTATAAGATTCTATTTCTTGGCCCTGACTGGCTGGCTCCGTGAATAAAGCATCCTCCCAGAGCACTGTAGTTGTGGGCTCAATCCCTGGTCAAGGCACATACAAAGAAGCAACCAATGAGTGCACAATTAAGTGGAACAATGAGTTGATGCTTCTCTCCCTCTCTTCTTTCCCACCCTCTCTCTCTCCCTCTCTCTCAATCAATGGAAAAATTTTAAAAGATTCTATTGCTTTTTTTTTTTTGTATTTTTCTGAAGCAGGAAACGGGGAGAGACAGCCAGACAGACTCCCGCATGCGCCCCACCGGGATCCACCCGGCACGCTCACCAGGGAGTGATGCTCTGCCCCTCTGGGGCATCGCTCTGCCTCGACCGGAACCACTCTAGCACCTGGGGCAGAGGCCAAGGAACCATCCCCAGCGCCCAGGCCATCTTTGCTCCAATGGAGTCTTGGCTGCGGGAGGGGAAGAGAGAGACAGAGAGGAAGGGGGGGGGGTGGAGAAGCAAATGGGCGCTTCTCCTATGTGCCCTGGCCGGGAATCGAACCCGGGACTTCCACACGCCAGGCCGATGCTCCACTGCTGAGCCAACCGGCCAGGGCCTCTATTTCTTAAGTAGAGTGAAAGGTATTAGTGTGTTTCTTTGACTAATTGATTGACTGTTAAAGAGAGAGGAAGGGAGATATATAGAGAAATATCTATTGATATTTGTTTTTTCACTTACTTATGCATTCATTGGTTGAGTCTTGTATGTGCCCTGAGGATCGAATCTGCAACCTTGGCGTGTGGGGAGGACACTCTAACCACACTGACCTACCCAGCCAGGGCTCAAGGCGTTCATTTCAAGAATTCTTGCCTTTTTATGAAAATAGTGCTGAAAACAAAGACGGAAACCCCATGCCTTTCCCAAAGTTGAAGCCAAAGCTAAGGCTTTGAAAGTCAAGAAAGCAGTGGTGATAGGCATCTGGACACTGCAGTTCTGAAGGCAGCCCAAAAACCCTCGAAAGAACTTCCCCATGAGAACCAAGTTTGACTACTGTGTCATCAAATCCCCCCTGACCACCAAGTCAGCCATGAAAAAGACAAAAGCCAACACACTTGTGTTTGTTGTGGATGTCTAGACCAACAAGCACCACATCAAACAGGCTGTGAAGAAGCTCTATGACACTGATGTGGCCAACATCAACACCCCAATCAGGCCTGATGGAGAGAAGGCATATGTTCAACTGGCTGCTGACTATGATGTTTTAGATGTTGTCAACAAAACTGAGATCTTCTAAACTGAGTCCAGCTGGCTGATTCTAAATGTAAATTTTTCACCATAAAAAATTCTTATAGACCCTGCCGGTTGGCTCAGTGATAGAGCATTGGCCCAGCATGTGGATGTCCCGGATTCAATCTTGGCCAGGGCACACAGGAGAAGCAACCATCTGCTTCTCCACTCCTCTCCTCCTTGCTTCTCTCTCTCTCTCTCTCTTCTCCTCCCCTCCTGCAGCCAGGGATCAATTGGAGCGAGCTGGCTCCAGGTGCTAAAGATGGCTCCACAGCCTCCACCTCAGGCACTAAAAAAATGGCTCTGGTTGCAACTAAGCAATGGCCCTAGATGGGCAGAGCATCACCCCCTAGTGGGCTTGCCAGGTGGATTCTGGTCAGAGCGCATGTGGGAGTCTGTCTCTGCCTCCCCTCCTCTCACTAAAAAAAATTCTTATCACACACACACACACTCACACACACTCCTTAATAAAAATGAAAGAAATAATTCTTCTATTGATCTTAAGTCCCTCTAAAGATGAGCACCCTATATCTGTATGCTCTTTAAAGTAAAATTCCTCCAATTCCTTAAACCATTCTCTATTAAACTTTCTCCAGTTAAGCTTTGTGCTACTTGGTTTATTTGAACCACTCTTGTCAAGGTCATCAACATACTTCATCTTTCCAAATCCAATGATTAATTTTCTATTATTTTTTACTCAACCACTCAAAAACATATGATAAAACTGATCACTCTCACCTGACCAGGTGGTGGCACAGTGGATAGAATATTAAACTAATGTGCAGAAGACCCAGGTTCAAAACCCCGAGGTCACTGGCTTGAGCTTGGGCTCATCCAGCTTGAGCACAGGGTCCCTGGCTTGAGCATGGGATCCTAGACATGACCCATGGTCACTGGCTTGAGCCCAAAGATCGCTGGTTTGAGCAAGGGGTCACTTGCTCTGCTGTAGCCCCCCAGTCAAGGTACATATGAGAAAGCAGTCAATGAACAACTAAGGTGCTAGATATGACCCCATGCTCAAGCCGGATGAGCCCATGCTCAATCCAGTGACCTCAGGGTTTTGAACCTGGGTCTTCAGCATCTCAGGATGAGGAGGCCACGGTGCCATCCTCAGCACCCGAGTAAACTTGCTTCAGTGGAGCCATGGCTGTGGGAGGGAAAGAGAGAGATAAAAAGAAGGGAGACAGGGAAGGGTGGAGAAGCAGCCTTCTGCTTCTCCTGTGTGCCCTAACTGGGAATTGAAGCTGGGACATTCATACACTGGGCCAACATTCTACCACTGAGCCAACCAGCCAGGGCCTGTCTTTTCACTTTGTTAATGGTGTCCTTTGAAATACAAGTTCTTAATCTTCAAAAATTTTTTTTAAGTTTTAATCTTAAATTGAATATATCTATTTTTTTATTTATTGTTTATATTTTTGGTACCATATCTAAGAAACTGCTGTGCAACCCAGGATCACAAAGATTTACACCTATGTTTTCTCCTAAGTTTTACAGTTTTAGCACTTTCATTTAGGCCTTTGATCACTTTGAATTAACTTTAAAATTTTGGGGTGTTTTTTGTTGTTGTTTTTTAGACTTTATTTATTCATTTTTAAAGAGAGCTAAAGAGAGAGAGAGAAGGGAGGAGCAGAAAGCATCAACTCCCATATGTGCCTTGACCAGACAAGCCCAGGGATTTGAACCAGCAACCCTAGCATTCCAGGTTGATTGACACTTTATGCACTGAACCACCACAGGTCAGGCAGGGGTTTTGTTGTGGGTTTTTTAAGTTATTTTTTGTATATGGTGTGAGATAAGGATCAAACTTCATTTTTTTGTATATGGCTATCCAGTTTTCTCTGTATCATTTACTGAAAAGCTTCTTTTGGATTGTGTTGGCATTCTTGTTGAAAATCAGTTGAACATGGACATGTGGGGTCTACTGCAGGACTCTCAGTTCTATTCCACTCACCTAGGTCTAACCTTGTCAACATACGGTTTGTAAATACTTCCTTTGTAACCTGTCATTTCATCATCTCCCAGGTCTTTTTTTTTTTTTTTTTAATAATTTATTTATTTTTTAATTTTTTTTTTATTATTTATTCATTTTTTAGAGAGGAGAGAGAGAGAGTCAGAGAGAGAGAGAGAGAGACAGGGGGAAGGAGCTGGAAGCATCAACTCCCATATGTGCCTTGACCAGGTAAGCCCAGGGTTTCGAACCGGCGACCTCAGCATTTCTAGGTCGAGGCTTTATCCACTGCGCCACCACAGGTCAGGCTCTCCCAGGTCTTTTGTCAAGTAAAAGCTTTCAATTTTGGTGAGGCCCAATTTGTCTGTTTTTCTTTTTATGGTTTCTGCCTGTTTTTGTAAATAAAGTTTCATTGTAACACAACCATGCCCATTTGTTTACATCAGGGGTCGGGAATCTTTTTGCCTGAGAGCCATTAATGCCACATATTTTAAAATGTAATTCCATGAGAGCCATACACGACCCGTGTACGTTATGCATTATCTAATAAAAATTTGGTGTTGTACCGGAGGACAGCTGTGATTGGCTCCAGCCACCTGCAACCATGAACATGAGTGGTAGGAAATGAATGGATTGTAATATATGAGAATGTTTTATATTTTTAATGTTATTATTATTTTTATTAAAGATTTGTCTGTGAGCCAGATGCAGCCATCAAAAGAGCCACATCTGGCCTGACCAGGCAGTGGCACAGTGGATAGAGCATCAAACTGGGATGCAGAGGACCCAGGTTCGAGACCCCGAGGTCACCAGCTTGAGCATGGGCTCATCTGGCTTGAGCAAAAAGCTCACCAGCTTGGATTCAAGGTCGCTGGCATGAGCAAGCGGTTACTCAGTCTGCTGAAGGCCCACAGACAAGGCACATGTGAGAAAGCAATCAATGAACAACTAAGGAGTCGCAACGAAAAACTAATGACTGATGCTTCTCATCTCTCTTCGTTCTTGTCTGTCTGTCCCTATCTATCCCTCTCTCTGACTCTCTCTCTGTCTCTGTAAAAAAGAAAAAGAAAAAAGAGCCACATCTGGTTCGCGAGCCATAGGTTCCCGACCCCTGGTTTACATAATGTCTGTGGCTACCTTAAATTATTACAGGGGAGTTGATTAGTTGTAGCAGAGACTATATGGTACACAAAGGCTAAAATACTAACTATTTGGATTTTTACAGAAGAGTTTGTTGACTACTTATTTACTCTAATCCAGTGAGCCTTTATATTAGGGGGCTTTATACACACTGTTCCCTCTGTTTGAAATGCTCTTTCCTCAGATCTTCTCATGGCTCAGTTCTTATTATCATTCTGGTTCCTGCTCACAGTCTCCTTAGAGAGGCCTTCTCTGATCTCATTAGTTAGAATATTCAACCCTTCCCCAAACTCTACCAATTATGTGCTTACCTTGCTTTAGTTTTCCTCATAGAATTTATTACTTCTTTCATTAGACTATAAGCTTTATGAGGGTACTCCTTGGTGCCTATAGAGGCTGTCTTATAATAGCACTTAAATATTTGAATGAATAAATGTGTCATAGAGAACTACCACATCTTTCCATATAAAATAATTGTATTTATTACCCATAAGTTATTGTATTAGAGGAACAATACTTGAATAAAAGAACAATATGTCTGATTCTTAGCATGATCTGTATAAGTGATATTTATGTGTCATTTACCTCCATGGTATTCCCTAACATATCAAACTGTGGAGTTACATAGGGCTAGAGAGCAAGAATGATTGAAAGTATTTAGATTTGTTTTCTAATTCTGTATTCCTTTCTGATTTCTTCTTAAACCTTAACTGAAATCCAATTGGCAGATACTAACATTGGTTATCTTTTTCACATTATAATCAACTTCTCCTGATCCCGTGAGTTCTGAACTTCTTGATCTGTCTACTAGAGAAACAATGTAGAACAGAAAAAAAGAAAGAGAGGTTTGGCATAAAAACATTAGTCATAGGTCAGCTCTAGCACTCACTAGTTATGTGACCTTAATAACATCACAAGATCTTGGCCTGACCTGTGGTGGCGCAGTGGATAAAGCGTCGACCTGGAACACTGAGGTCGCCAGTTCGAAACCCTGGGCTTGCCCAGTCAAGGCACATATGGGAGTTGATGCTTCCTGCTTCTCCCCCTCCTCTCTCTCCCCCCTTCTCTAAAATGAATAAATAAAAAATTTTAAAAAAACATCACAAGATCTTAAACCTTGATTTCAGATATTTGCCTCACAGACCAATGTATGTAAATAATAATTCCAAATTATTTAACATCTGCATGCCAATGTCTGATAATAGAAAATAGATATATTAGTCTCTGCCCCAATTTCCTGGCTCAGAGCTGCTAAAAACCTTGTAATTTCCTAAATGATAAGAACACTAGGAGCATCTATTGTTCTAGTATTTGTCTTGGACCCCATCCTTGACATAGAGTTCCTTTTAGGAGTAAAACCCTTGTAAATTCCTAATGATGAAAACACTAGGACCACCTTCTGTTACAATGAGGTGACTCTGGGAGGGCTCCTGAGTGGCACCTAGATGGGGGCTGGTCACCAGAAAAACCAAGTCATGTTTAGGAGCTTGGAATTTTTAGCCCTGCAGCCCATCCTCCAGAGAAGAGGGGTTGGATGTGAAGTTAATAATTGATCTTGTCTAATGAGTAAGCATCCATAAAATCACAATAGCATGAGATTCAGATAGCTTCCAGCCCAGTAAACAAATCCACACAGGGAGGGTGAAGTATCTCAACTCTATGGGGACAGAACCTCCTTCCAGACCTTGCCTTGCCCTCTGTAGCTCTTCATCTGGCTGTTCATGTGTACCCTTTATCATATCCTTTAATTAACTTGTAAACATAAGTGTTTCCCTGAAATCTGTGAGCCTCTATAACAAATTAAGAGAACCTCCAGTCTTTAGCTGGTTTGTCAGAAAAAAAACACAGGTGACAACATGGACTTGTGACTGGCATGTTGTTGTGGTGCAACCACAACAAACCGGAACTGGAGCTCCAAACTGATGCAATTAATTTGGGTTTTATACACTAGCCAGCAGTCTGCCCACCGCACCTCTCCCAACGGACAGTGATGAGCTCAGGGGGAGAGGTGCAGCAGGCAGACCACTGCCCAGTGTATAAAACTCAAATTAATTGCATCAGTTTGGAGCTCCAGTTCCGGTTTGTTGCAGGTGCACCACAACATTTGGGGGCTCATCCGGGATCTACCAAACTTTTCTGGTATAATCAGAGCCTTAAAAGCACCTGCTGGGGGAAATCTCTGAGGGACATTCCTCAGCCCAGGCAGAAGCAGAGGAACCAAGGAAGCGTCTGCCTGGGAGAAATCTCTGAGGGACGTTCCGGACATTCCTCAGCCCCAGGCAGGAGGCGACACTCAATTAAATATTGAGCTGCACAGGGTCTTACTGGTAAACAACAGGATCTGGACAGGTTGGGATGCCCCAGGGGGTCGGCAGCAGGGCTGGACAAAGCATAACCTCTGCAACCAGAACCTGGCACACAACGGTGGCCAGTGATCCCAGATTTGTTTTTTGTCTGTCTATACATTCTCAGTGGAGTGTCGTCTAATTGTCTTTCTCAGTCTAGACCTCATCAAGTCCGTCAATATAGGTCAGTCTGCTTCGTGTGCTAAGTATACGCTGCTTCAATGTTTTTGAATAATTTCCAGAACTTCAAGGAACAAGCTGCTGACTACGGAGCAACTGTTAGCTCCAGGAGACTATGCACTCTGTGCAAATTAAAGTAGCCAGCACACCCCCACCCAGGGAACTGGCCTTCTGAGGAATCTACTAATATCTCTCTTGCTTATCAGGTTCAATCAGTCATCTTCAGACGTCCTAGACACCCAGACCGGTCGGCCTCTCCAAGGGGTTGCCTGACCCCACTAAATCTCTAAAAAAGGTGCCCCCTAAGATGTGCCAGGGCTCCAGTTTTCCTGTGAGTCTCAAACAACTTCCCGGCAGACATCCCCGGTCCCCAAATTCAGCAAAATTAAAAAGTATAAATGCTGACCTCCAAAAATAAATAAGACAACCTTTTGCTTTACTAAATTTTAGCTTTTCAGTTTATGACTAGTCAATTTGAAATTCCCAAGACCAAAACATTAGTAAAAAATTCAGTTCTGCCTTGGGATTTTTTTAAGACACCTCTAAACTATCTGTTCTAAAGCTTCTCTTTGTTCATCAAAGAAATCTCTCATGGCATTTTCTGGTTTGAAGCCACCTTCTCCAGACCCACTAGATTGACCTCTTTTCTTGAATCCAAGACCTCTAGTTTTAAGGTTCTCTGACTTCCCCATTGAAGAAATTGCTTTTTCTATTAGCTCCTATCTCTCCTCTTGTGTGAAGTACTTAGCCTTGAAAAGGCAATGTCAATTAAAAATTTCTGGCTTAAAGCCAGAAGACAAAAATTTTAAAAAATTTATAAACAAGCCCACAAATTATAAAAACTAACTAAAAACCTAAGAAAATACTTTAAAAAATATAAAATAAAAACTAATTTCAAATATTCAACTATCCACCTACTGACCCCCCAAAATTTTACCCATTTAAAATATACAAAATAAAAATTAATATTAAAAACTCTCTATAAATTAAAATGGCCAACTTAAAAGCAAACTGGCCAAATCAAAAATTGCTAGACCCAGAAAAAACAGACAGTCTAGCACACTATCACTGGCACGCACCTGCAGGCGGGTGGCAGAGTCGGGATGCTGCTGAGTACAGCAGCAGAAAAAGGGGGGGGAAAGGCAGCCAGGCTGCAGCTGGCTGCACAAAAAGCAACCAAAAAAAAAAAAAAAAAAGGAGCTGCAAGCTCCCCTCACAGTTTTGGGAACCTGCCCCTCCCCCTTAGGTACCAAAAATCCCAGGCACCCTGACTGATTCCTTTATAATATATAACAAAGAAACTTCTTTCTTACCTTAAGGGCTATGCCACTGCTTAGTCAGGCAAAAACTAACAACACAATAAACTAAAGGCTATCATCTCCTTGCTACAGCCCCGCCCTCCTCTGCTTTGGCTTGGGGAAATCCCCACCTCCTACCTAGAACCAGACCAAAGGAGAAGATTTAGATAATACTGCCCCTTCTAAACCCATTGCTTTAGCCATAATAGTCAAGAATTGTAAAAAAACGTTATAGAAATACTATGTCCCTAAAAAAATTAAGGACCTCATACAAACTAAAATACCCCACTGTTAAGAAAATAAATTTGTAAAATTTATGTTCTTTAAATTTACTACCCCGACCCTTATAATGACTTAATGTTGTAAAGCTCTATAAGTCAAAAAGAAAATTAGCATCTCTCTGCCAGCTAGATAGCCATAAATTAGTAACTACATTTTGACCATTTCTTATTTTTTTCTGAAAATCAATAGTTCATTAAGAATAGCAGTTTATAATCCTTTTATTATAAATTGTACTAAATTTGTACTAATAATAAGGCATATAAAATTATATAGTCTGCCAAATACAAAAACTTCCTTTTTTTACCAAAAAATTATTTTCTATGTTAAAAATATATATTATTTTAAAAGTCTTTTGTTAATTCTCCTTTTTATTTACTGTTTCATAGTCCTATAATGTTAAAATCTTAGTTTAAATATTAAAAATATGTAATACTTATTAATGTAATAATTCAATAATTATTAATTATTCAATTTTAGGTCACAAAACCCAGAATAACAAATATTACTATTAATTAACTTAACAAAAATTTATCAAAATAATAAATAAATAAATAAACTATAAAAACATAATCCTAAACCTCCACCTGATTTACTACCCTGTCAAACTACAATTGTTAATCAACTAAATAAATAAGTCCACTAAAAAAATTGCAAAAAAAAACCCTACTCAGGTTTTACTTAATATTTCCTATAAAAACGTCATAAATTAAAGCCCTCATAGTTCCATCCAAGTAAAAGGGCAGGGTACTAATTTAAAATAGCATAAGAACCATAAGTTTGTCTAAAATGTCAAAAATTATTCAAAATCCTCAGAAGACCCCCGCAGCTTTCTTAGACTATAGAAAGCTTACAGAGTCTATACACCCCTAGACTTAAAGAAGCCAAAAAATACTAAGGCAGTCAACTTAGCCTTTATATAACATGCAGCTCTAAAAATTAAAAAATATATATATTATAAGTTTTTCAAAAAATAAAAACAGCTGCCAAAAACTAAGCATTTCAGAAAGAACATTGCTCCTCCCTCACTCTCATGGCTACAAATAACTCTATTTAGCCCCTAAAATGACTAGTTAGTCAATGACGGGTAAAATTCCTGACAAGAACAACCTAAGACAGACACAATCAAAGAGGGGCTATCAGAAGCGGACTTAAGAACTAACAAAGATGAGGCTCAAACCCTTACCCCAGAAAATGCAGGAGACTACTCTCCTATAATAGTCATCATCCACTATCCAGGCCACCTAAAGAGGAGGACTCCATAGAAACTCAAGAAAAACCAAGCAAGCAACTAATAATGCTACCAATAAGGTAGCCCTAAAACCAGTAGGGTTTTAGGAAATTTTAATAACTTTACTAAAACCCAGGTTGCCAAAAGTTTTTTGCAACAAATTAAAAAAGTCAAACTTAGCTTGACCAGGCGGTGACACAGTGCATAGAGTGTCCGACTGGGATGCAGAGGACCCAGGTTCGAGACCCCAAGGTCACCAGCTTGAGCGCAGGCTCATCTGGTTTGAGCAAAGCTCACCAGCTTGGACCCAAGGTCGCTGGCTAGAGCAAGGGGTTAGTTACTCTGTCT
Organism: Saccopteryx bilineata; assembly: GCF_036850765.1. NCBI lineage: Eukaryota > Metazoa > Chordata > Mammalia > Chiroptera > Emballonuridae > Saccopteryx > Saccopteryx bilineata. The sequence goes on along the minus strand of NC_089490.1, from coordinate 95,066,654 downwards.
GCTGTAGTGCCACAGTCAAGGCACATATGAGAAAGCAATCTATGAACAACTAAGGTGTCGCAACAAAAAACTAATGATTGATGCTTCTCATCTATCTCTCTCCATTCCTGTCTGTCTGTCCCTATCTCTCCCTCTCTCTGACTCTCTCTCTGTCCCTGTAAAAAAAAAAAAAAATGTCAAGCTTAAAATCTAATAAAAAAACAAACAAAAAAAACTTTCCCAAGTGAACATTTAGAAATAAACTTTTTTTTTTTTTGTATTTTTCTGAAGTTGGAAACGGGGAGGCAGTCAGACTCCTGCATGCACCTGACCAGGATCCACCCGGCATGCCCACCAGGGGGCAATGCTCCGCCCATCTGGGGCACTGCTCTGTTGCAACCAGAGCCATTCTAGTGCCTGAGGCAGAGGCCATAGAGCCATCCTCAGCGCCCAGGCCAACTTTGCTCCAATGGAGCCTTGGCTGCAGGAAGGGAAGAGAGAGACAGAGAGGAAGGAGAGGGAGAGGGGTAGAAAAGCAGATGGGCGCTTCTCCTGTGTGCCCTGGCCAGGAATTGAACCCGGGACTCCTGCATGCCAGGCCGACGCTCTACCACTAAGCCAACCGGCCAGGGCCATTTAGAAATAAATTTTACTAAAATAATTAACAAATAAAAAACATAAATCAGCCTGACCAGGCAGTGGCACAGTAGATAGAGAATCGGACTGGGATGTGGAAGACCCAGGTTCGAGACCCTGAGGTCGCCAGCTTGAGCATGGGCTCTTCTGGTTTGAGCAAAAGCTCACCAGCTTGGACCCAAGGTTGCTGGCTCAAGCAAGGGGTTGCTCGGTCTGCTGAAGGCCTGCGGTCAAGGCACATATGAGAAAGCAATCAATGAACAACTAAGGTGTCGTGACAAAAAACTGATGATTGATGCTTCTCATCTCTCTCCGTTCCTGTCTGTCAGTCCCTATCTAAACCTCTCTCTGATTCTCTCTCTCTGTCCCTGTAAAAAAACAAAACAAAAAAACCCTCATAAATCAGCTCTTAAAAAAACTTTAACTAAATTTTTTTTTTTTTAATTTTATTTATTTTTTACAGAGACAGAGAGTGAGTCAGAGAGAAGGATAGACAGGGCCAGACAGATAGGAACAGAGAGAGATGAGAAGCATCAATCATTAGTTTTTCATTGTATGTTGTAACACCTTAGTTGTTCATTGACTGCTTTCTCATATGTGCCTTGACCGCGGGCCTTCAGCAGACCGAGTAACCCTTTGCTGGAGCCAATGACCTTGGGTTCAACCTGGTGGGCTTTTTTTTTTTTTTTTTTTTTTTTTTTTTTGCTCAAACCAGATGAGCCCGTGCTCAAGCTGGCAACCTCGGGGTCTCGAACCTGGGTCCTCTGCATCCCAGTCCGATGCTCTATCCACTGCGCCACCACCTGGGCAGGCTAAATTTTTTTTAAACCAGTAGAAAATAGTCCACCTTACTCCACTTAGCCCTCCTTAGGGTGAAATGCACCCCCTACAGGGAAAAATTTACTCCTTTAAAAATAATATTTAAAAGACCCTCTTCCTTCATACTGAAACTCAAAAAATAAATAAAACAACTAAGTTAAATAATCACTCCTTCCTTAAGTGCTTACAGCAGGGGTCAGGAATCTATGGCTCATAAGCCAGGTGTGGCTCTTTTCTTTTTTTCTTTCTTTCTTTTTCTTTTTTTTTTTTTTTTTTTGTATTTTTCTGAAGCTGGAAACGGGGAAAGACAGACAGACTCCCACATGCGCCCAACCGGGACCCACCCGGCACGCCCACCTGGGGCGAGGTTCTGCCCACCAGGGGGCGATGCTCTGCCCCTCTAGGGGGTCGCTCTGTTGCAACCAGAGCCACTCTAGTGCCTGGGGCAGAGGCCGAGGAGCCATCCCCAGCGCCCGGGCCATCTTTGCTCCAATGGAGCCTTGGCTGCGGGAGGGGAAGAGAGAGACAGAGAGGAAGGAGGGGGGGTGGAGAAGCAAATGGGCGCCTCTCCTATGTGCCCTGGCCGGGAATCGAACCCCGGTCCCCCGCACGCCAGGCCGACGCTCTACCGCTGAGCCAACCGGCCAGGGCCCAGATGTGGCTCTTTTGATGGCTGCATCTGGCTCACAGACAAATCTTTAATAAAAAAACTAATAACGTTAAAAATATAAAACATTCTCATGTATTACAATCCATTCATTTCCTACTGCTCATGTTCATGGTTGTGGGTGGCGGGAGCCAATCACAGCTGTCCCCCAGGACAACACCAAATTTTTATTGGATAATGTGTAACATACATGGGTCATTGTATGGCTACATGGAATTACATTTTAAAATATGTGGCATTCATGGCTCTCTCAGCCAAAAAGGTTCCCGACTCCTGGCTTACAGGGTCTACCAATTACTCAATAGGCTGTCCAAAAGACTGCTCAAACCTGACCAGGTGGTGGCACAGTGGATAGAGATTCAGACTGGGATGCAGAAGACCCAGATTCGAGACCTCGAGGTCGCCAGCTTGGGCACAGGCTCATCTGATTTGAGCAAAGCTCACCAGCTTGAGCCCAAAGTCGCTGGCTTGAGCAAGGGGTTACTCAGTCTGCTGAAGGCCCACAGTCAAGGCACATATGAGAAAGCAATCAATGAACAACTACGTGTCACAACGAAAAACTGATGATTGATGCTTCTCATCTCTCTGCGTTCCTGTCTGTCCCTCTCTCTGACTCTCTGTCTCTGTAATAAAAATAATAAATAAATAAATAAATAAATAAATAAATAAATAAATAAATAAATAAGAATGTCTAAGAAGTGATTCCAGCACTGCCAGAAGACCTAATACATCCCTTTCAGCCTGGGGATTCAGTCTAGATAAAAAGTACGCCATCCAAAGACTGACTCTCACATGGACGGGTCTACACACCATCACCGTGATCCTGACCACTCCCACTACTGCCAAAATAAAAAACATACCCACCTGGGTCCACCACAGCTGGTTAAAGCCTGTAGTCCCAGCAAAGACACCCTTGTGGACAGCAGAGACTGACCCCGCCAACCCTGTAAGCTGACCCTAAAAAGGACAGCATGCCCTGCTCCAGCCACAAACTGGAAGCTGGCTGGTCTAATGCCTTAAAAAACTCATTAAAAACTCCTTTTAGGCCTGACCTGTGGTGGCGCAGTGGGATAAAGCGTCGACCTGGAACACTGAGGTCGCCGGTTCGAAACTTTGGGCTTGCCTGGTCAAGGCACATATGGGAGTTGATGCTTCCTGCTCCTCCCCCTTCTCTCTCTCTGTCTCTCTCTCTCACTCCTATCTCTCTAAAAAAATCAATAAATAAAATATTAAAAAAAAAACAAACTCATTTTAATTAAACTTTAGGGAGGAAGAAAAACTAAGGTTAAAAAAAAAGCCAGAACAAATTGTCTTAAAAATTAATGCATATATTACTATAAGTCCCTTAGCTAAAAAAAAAACTACAAAATGATTAAAATATATATATATACTTACTTAACCTATAAATACTAGCTACTTAGAAGAAGGACCCTTCCAAAAAAACATATACTTAAAAAAGTTACTTATTGCCAGCTTAGTTGTCACTAAAAATAAAAATAAAAAAATTTTTAATTATTAAAAAAAACCGCCCTGGCCATTTGGCTCAGTGGTAGAGCGTCGGCCTGGTGTGCAGAAGTCCTGGGTTCGATTCCCGGCCAGGGCACACAGGAGAAGCACCCATCTGCTTCTCCACTCCTCCCCTTCTCCTTCCTCTCTGTCTCTCTCTTCCCCTCCCGCAGCTGAGGCTCCATTGGAGCAAAAAGATGGCCCGGGCGCTGAGGATGGCTCTGTGGCCTCTGCCTCAGGCGCTAGAGTGGCTCTGGTCACAACAGAGCGACGCCCCGGCCGGAGGGGCAGAGCATCACCCCCTGGTGGGCGTGCCGGGTGGATCCCGGTCGGGCACATGCGGGAGTCTGTCTGACTGTCTCTCCCCGTTTCCAGCTTCAGAAAAATACAAAAAAAAAAACAAAAAAAAACAAACAAAAAAATTTTTTTAATTAAAAATTCTAACAAAAGAAATTATATAGCCTGACCAGGCGGTGGCGCAGTGGATAGAGCATCAAACTCGGATGTGGAGGACCCAGGTTCGAGACCCCGAGGTCGCCAGCTTGAGCACGAGCTCATCTGGTTTGACCAAAAGCTCACTAGATTGGACCCAAGGTCGCTGGCTTGAGGAAGGAGTTACTCCGTCTGCTGAAGGTCCACAGTCACGGCACATATGAGAAAGCAATCAATAAACAACTAAGGTGTCGCAACGAAAAACTGATGATTGATGCTTTTCATTTCTCTCCATTCCTGTCTGTCTGCCCTTATCTATCCCTCTCTCTGACTCTCCCTCTGTCTCTGAAAAAGAAAAAAAAAAAAAGAAAAACTACGTTCCTGCAACAAAGAATTGATGCTTCTCATTTCTCTCCCTTCCAGTCTGTCCGTCCCTATCTGCCCCTCCCTTTGTCTCTCTTCATATAAAAAAAAAGAAATTATGTAATTTCAATAATAAAAATATAAGTACTTTTAAATTAAAAGGTAAATTATTATAAAAACTAATTATTTCTATTATAAAAATTAAAAATTTATATAAATTGCAAAAAATATATACAAATTATAAAAAACTTAATACAAAAAAAACACAAGGCAAAAAAAATTAATATAAAAATTTATTCTTTTCATCCCCTTGACTCACTACATTACTTACAGCTCTTACTGGACCCCTCATTTTGCTTATAAAACTTATAATACTAAAAACATACTATCAGCTCGTTCATATCAATAAGGAAACAATAATTTAATTCTCCAGTAAAACCAGTGGAGAATGTACTGACATGCCAGCACATGCTGGGAAGGACCCTTGACCCAATTTAGCTTATAGCTACAGCTAAAATAAAAAATTCTCACAAGCCTCAGCAAATCTAATCTTTCAAGCAAAGGCAAATGCATTCCTTATGCATCAGCCCTGCAAATATTGCAGGAAGGCAGTTTATTATCTTAAAATAATGTGCTTATATGCTTTTGCAAAAGTATTGTAAAAACATACTTAAAATAACTGTAACCTTGTGGTCTTTGCCTATATATTCCCCTCTCCCCCCAAGCTCATCGCTGTCTGTTGCGAGAGGTGCGGCGGGCAGACCACTGGCCAGTATATAAACCCAAATTAATTGCATCAGTTTGAGACTCCGGTTCCAGTATTGTTGTGGTTGCACCACAACACATTTGAAGCACGCACATGCAGTAGGGGTTGGGGGTAGACAGGAAGAAGTCTTGTAGGACAGAGCCCTTGACCTATGATATTTGACACTATCTCTGGGTGGATAATTTACAGAGAATTGCTTGGTTTGGGAAAAAACCTCCACACTTTTGTGGTGACCAGAAGCAAAATGTTTTGTGTTAGTAAAGGAGACTCACAGGCGAGAAACACAGTAGGGAAGCACTGGGTTTTCCCCAACATAGGAAAGAATAAAGTTTTTTTCCTTTACACCAAATACTTTGCTAAGTGCTTAGAATATAGAGGTGGGCAAAAGTAGGTTTACAGTTGTATGGAAAAGAAAACAATAATTAATAAATAATAATACAAGAATAAAGTGTTTTGCATATGTAACTATAAACCTGCTTTTGCCCACCCCCATATATTATCTAATTTAATTGTAATAATCAGCAAAGATAGATGTCATCCAAAAAGCTAAGTATGGCCTGACCTGTGGTGGCACAGTCGATAAAGCGATCACCTGGAATGCTGAGGTTGACCTGCACTTGTGTGGTCAAGGCACATAAGGGAGTTGATGCTTCCTGCTCCTCCCCCTTTCTCTCTCTCTCTCTCACTCTCTCACTCTTCTCTCTCTCTCATTCTCACTCTTCTCTAAAATGAATAAATAGCCCCGGCCAGTTGGCTCAGTGGTAGAGCATCGGCCTGGCGTGCAGGAGTCCTGGGTTCGATTCCTGGCCAGGGCACAAAGGAGAAGCGCCCATCTGCTTCTCCACCCTTCCCCCTCTCCTTCCTCTCTGTCTCTCTCTTCCCCTCCCACAGCCAAGGTTCCATTGGAGCAAAGTTGGCCCAGGAACTGAGGATGGCTCTGTGGCCTCTGCCTCAGGCGCTAGAATGGCTCTGATTGCAACAGAGCGATGCCCCGGAGGGGCAGAGCATCGCCCCCTGGTGGGCGTGCTGCGTGGATCCTGGTCGGGCGCATGCAGGAGTCTGACTGCCTCCCCCCGTTTCCAACTTCAGAAAAATACAAAAGATAATTAAATAAATAAATAAAAACAAAAAGCTAAGTATGGTATCTGATTAACAGGTATGAAATAGAACAAATTTTTCACAGCCATTTGTATCTGGCTACATCAAAATGGCTTCATCAAAAGTAAGTTCAGGCCCTGGCTGGTTGGCTCAGTGGTAGAGCATCGGCCTGGCATGCAGGAGTTCCAGGTTCAATTCCCGGCCAGGGCACACAGGAGAAGCGCCCATCTGCTTCTCCACCCCTCCCCCTCTCCTTCCTCTCTGTCTCTCTCTTCCCTTCCCGCAGCCAAGGCTCCATTGGAGCAAAGTTGGCCCAGGCGCTGAGGACAGCTCCATGGCCTCTGCCTCAGGCGCTAGAATGGCTCTGGTTGCAACAGAGCGATGCCCCAGATAGGCAGAGCATCACTCCCTGGTGGACATGCTGTGTGGATCCTGGTCGGGCGCATGCGGGAGTCTGTCTGATTGCCTCCCCGTTTCCAACTTCAGAAAAATACAAAAAAAGAAAAAGAAAAAAAAGTAAGTTCACTGTTTTTTGGGAGGGCATTGTGGCAGAGACAGGGAGAGTCAGAAATAGGGACAGCAGATAGGAAGGAAGAGAGATGAGAAACATTAATTCTTCATTGCGGTTCCTTAATTGTTCATTGATTGCTTTCTCATATGTGCCTTGACTGGGGGGCCACAGCAGACCAAGTGACCCCTTGCTCAAACCAGCAACCTTGGGCTCTAGCTGGTGAGCATTGCTCAAACCAGATGAGCCCGCGCTCAAGCTGGCAATCTTGGAATCTCGAACCTGGGCCCTCCACATCCCAGTCCGACACTCTATCCACTGCGCCACCACCTGGTCGCAACGAAAAACTGATGATTGATGCTTCTCATCTCTCTTTGTTCCTGTCTGTCCCTATCTATCCCTCTCTCTGACTCTCTGTCTCTGAAAAAAAAAAAGCTTCTGACTGGTATTTATTAGGTACTCAATAATAAAACTGTATCCTTAAAAAAAAAAGAGTTCTGGCCCTGGCCGGTTGGCTCAGCGGTAGAGCGTTGGCCTGGCGTGCAGGGGACCCGGGTTTGATTCCCGGCCAGGGCACATAGGAGAAGCGCCCATTTGCTTCTCCACCCCCTCCCTCCTTCCTCTCTGTCTCTCTCTCTTCCCCTCCCGCAGCCAAGGCTCCATTGGAGCAAAGATGGCCCGGGTGCTGGGGATGGCTCCTTGGCCTCTGCCCCAGGCGCTAGAGTGGCTCTGGTCGCAGCAGAGCAACGCCCCAGAGGGGCAGAGCGTCGCCCCCTGGTGGGCAGAGCATCGCCCCTGGTGGGCGTGCGGAGTGGATCCCGGTCGGGCGCATGCGGGAGTCTATCTGACTGTCTCTCCCCATTTCCAGCTTCAGGAAAAAAAAAAAAAAAAGAGTTCTGAGGAAAGAAAAGGGAAAGAGCTGAATATGTTGAAAACAGAACTTCTATATATTGTTTTATTTTAATTGATTTTTCTGAGAGAGAGAGGGAGAAAAACAAAGTGATGCAACTATAAATTGATGCTTCTCATCTATCTCCCTTCCTGTCTTATCTGTCTGTCTAGCTCACTAAAAATAAAATAAAAGAACAAAAATATGCAAAATGCAATTTTAAGTTTTATGCTTGTGCTATATAAAGCCTCAGTAAAATTTTTGCTACACCTAAAAGCCTTCTGTTTACAGTTGGTTGGGGGAAAATTCAAGAAAGCCCTGTGTCTCAAACTTGGAGCCTATGGAGGGCAAAGGTAAGGGAACAGCCAGGAGCAGTGAAGGGAAAACAAGACTTCAGCTGAAAGAGGAACCAGAATTAGAGGTGATCATAACACCAAACCCACTGGGATTTGTGTCATCAACACCCTGCCTACTCCCCACCCTGCCCAGGGCCTGCCCTAATTGGAAGGGGAGGAGTATCTTATCTAAATATTAAATAACAGAGGGTGACCCCCAGCTGACATTCAGGCCAGAGTCACTGCTCCGGACTGAGGGTTTGGTCAGTACCTCTCAAATGTAATGCAAGTCAGCCCTCGCCGATGGCTCAGTTGGTTAGAGCAGGGATCCTCAAACTTTTTACACAGGGGGCCAGTTCACTGTCCCTCAGATGTTGGAGGGCCCAACTATAAAAAAACTATGAACAAATCTCTATGCACACTGCACATATCTTATTTTAAAGTAAAAAAACAAAACGGGAACAAATACAATATTTAAAATAAAGAACAGTAAGTTTAAATTAACAAACTGACCAGTATTTCAATGGAAACTATGGGCCTGCTTTTGGCTAATGAGATGGTCAATGTCCAGTTCCATATTTGTCACTGCTAGCCGTAACAAGTGGTATGACGTGCTTCTGGAGCCGTGTTGCATGCATCCCGTGTCACCAGAACTAGTACTGTACATGAGCTACGCTGTGCCACCACATACAGTACTCCAGGAGCACAGGATGCGGATACATCCTGTGTTCCTCTCACTGACCACCAATGAAAGAGGTGACCCTTAAAAAAAAGAAAAGAAAGAAAGAGGTGCCCCTTCTGAAAGTGCAGTGGGGGCCAGATAAATGTCCTCAGGGGGCTGCATGCGGCCCATGGGGACCCCTGGGTTAGAGCTTTATCCCAAAGCGCAGAGGTTGCTGGTTTGTTTCCCAGTCAGGGCACCTGCTGAACAGATTGATGTCTCTCATTCTCCTTTCCTCTCTCTAAAGTCAATAAATAAATATTAAAAATGAAAAAGTAACACAAGTCATCAGAAGAGAAGCTTCTGTGGGCCTATCTCAGGAGATACAAAAAAAGGAGAGAGCAGTTGAGAAAACACCACATATCTGTGCCAGACAGGTGTGGGGAGAAGCCGAACCCAACAGAGAAAGTCATGGAAGATTCTGAGGGAGAGGTCAGCAGGTTGTACTCACAGGGCCTGTAGACAAGGGGAAGGGCCTGTCCAGGAAGCCAGCCTAGGATAGGTCAACACCCACTAGCGGTTGATGCAAACAGCACAAGGGTGAGAGAATAGTAAGGTCCAGAAACCTGGCTTTCCTTCTCTTGACCAGGGGAGCCAGGCAGACCCTGCCCCTGCCCTCTCCCCCATGGAGAAGTGATGAGTAAAAGAGGGGACATGGGCACAGAGAACACAGGCCTTGTGTGGGTGAGGAGCACAGGGTCTAGTCAAGGTTGTTAGTCTTCTGTGTCTTCCAATTCCTCCTTTAGCAAGGATCTCTTTTTTTTTTTTTTTTTTACAGAGACAGAGATGGACAGGGACAGACAGACAGGAACGGAGAGAGATAAGAAGCATCAATCATTAGTTTTTCGTTGTGCGTTGCGACACCTTAGTTGTTCATTGATTGCTTTCTCATATGTGCCTTGACCGAGAAACCCCTTGCTGGAGCCAGCGACCTTGGGTCCAAGCTGGTGAGCTTTTTGCTCAAGCCAGATGAGCCCACGCTCAAGCTGGCGAGCTCGGGGTCTTGAACCTGGGTCCTTCCACATCTCAGTCCGACGCTCTATCCACTGTGCCACCACCTGGTCAGGCTGGCAAGGATCTCTTTAAAGGTCTTCACCTTCTCATCATTCCTCTGCAGCAGGGGTTGGGAACCTTTTTGGCTGAGAGCCATGAACGCCACATATTTTAAAATGTAATTCCGTGCCTGACCAGGTGGTGGCGCCGTGGATAGAGCATCGGACTGGGATGCGGAAGACCCAGGTTCAAGACCCCGAGGTCGCCAGCTTGAACCTGGGCTCATCTGGTTTGAGCAAAAATTCACCAGCTTGGACCCAAGGTCACTGGCTCAAGCAAGGGGTTACTCGGTCTGCTGAAGGCCCATGGCCAAGGCACATATGAGAAAGCAATCAATGAATAACTAAGGTGTTGCAATGTGCAACAAAAAACTAATGATTTATGCTTCTCATCTCTCCGATCCTGTCTATCCCTCACTCTGACTCTCTCTGTCTCTGTAAAAAAATAAAATTAAAAATTAAAAAAAAATTAAAATGTAATTCCGTGAGAGCCATACAATGACCCGTGTATGTTACGCATTATCCAATAAAAATTTGGTGTTGTCCCGGAGGACAGCTATGATTGGCTCCAGCCACCCTCAACCATGAACATGAGCGGTAGGAAATGAATGGATTGTAATATATGAGAATGTTTTATATTTTTAACATTTTTTTTATTAAAGATTTGTCTGCGAGCCAGATGCAGTCATCAAAAGAGCCACATCTGGCTCACAAGCCATAGGTTCCCGACCCCTGCTCTACAGGGTTACATCCATCACGGGATCCCACCTCTCCACAGCCTCCTTGATGTTTAAGGTTAACAATAGAGCCCTGGCCAAACAGTTCAGCTGGTTAGAGCATCATCCCAATACACCAAAGCTGCGAGTTCAATCCCTCCCTAGTCAGAGCACATACAAGAATCAACCAACGAACACATAAATAAGTGTAACGTAAATCGATGTTTCTCTCTCTCTCTCCCTTCCTCACTCTCTATAATCAATAATTTTTAAAAGATTTTAGAGGGTGGGAGAGAGAGAGACAAAAAGAGAAAGGGGGGAGGGAGCCGGAACTATCAACTCGTAGTAGTTGCCTCTCGTATGTGTCGACCAGGCAAGCCCAGGGTTTCGAAACAGCAACCTCAGCATTCCAGGTCAATGCTTTATCCACTGTGCCACCACAGGTCAGATTGCTTTTTTATAATCAATAATTTTTTTTAAAAGATTAACAGTGGAGATATTGACCGTGATCTGGAATGGGGAGGGACTGTTAGTGACAGCAAAATCCTCAGATCCCAAAGTTAACAGTCTGAGGTGGGAACTCAGGCACCCTGAAATGAATGCTTTTGCATAAGATACTATTCAAATCACACCCATGTGTGGCTTCCCACTCGAGAGGACCCACCTGAGGACTAGAGGGGGTCAAGAAAAGGGAGGAGGGTGGAAAAAATTAAGAGAAAGGAAACTGAAAAGTGAGACAGAGAACAGATCTAACGAATAAGATCACAGAGGTGTGACATTTTATGAGCGCTATGGAAACAAATGCAAAGCCCATGCATAAAAAATGGCCTAGAGAAACGAGCCACCCCATACCTCAATCCTCAGGGAAAAAAGAAGGAGCAGCCGTCTAACCCATGTGTTCCCAGGACTCAAAGAGGGGAAAGCCCAGCTATTTCCAATATTCCCAAAACTATAGAAATAGGGAAGAGATGACCCACAGGCATTGACCTTTAATCCCAGTGCCCAAGGCTTATGGGGAGATGTCCTGGAGGCTCCCGGACAGTGACTGACACAGCCAGAGGTGGGAAAGGGAAGAAGATATGAGAGGGGTGAGGAGAGGACGGATAGGCAGTGGGTTAGACTGGCAGGAAGACCAAATAAGATCATATGTGATCTCCCAACACAGAGTGTGCCAGAGATTCGAGACCCATGTTAGCCATGCTAACACTTCCATAGCAAACATTTTTGGCCATAAAATCTGACCTCAGTTGATGCAAAACTAGTTATGGTCATTGTCCCCACCCCCCCACCCCACCTTACTTTAAAAATTCATCATTGCCTGACCAGGCGGTGGCGCAGTGGATAGAGCATTGGACTGGGATGCCGAGGACCCAGGTTCGAGACCCCGAGGTCGCCAGCTTGAGCGCGGGCTCATCTGGTTTGAGCAAAGCTCACCAGCTTGGACCCAAGGTCTCTGGCTTGAGCAAGGGGTTTCTAGGTCTGCTGTAGCCCCATGGCACATATGAGAAAGCAATCAATAAACAACTAAGATGTCACAATGAAAAATTGATGATTGATACTTCTCATCTCTTTCCGTTCCTGTCTGTCTGTCCCTATCTATCCCTGTCTCTGAAAAAAAAAAAATTCATCATTTTGCTGCAGAAATGTTGTGTTTGATCATGAGTCCTACCTCAGTCCTGTGAGGGTGTCTTGTGCTGCTAGTTTCTTCCCAAAATCTGAAAATTTCTGAATTCTAAAATTTATCCGACTCCATTTCAGATACCAGTTCTGATCCCCCTTCCTCCTCTAAACTGCTTATCTCTGTGGAAAAAGTTTATCCTCTGTGAGGACGGGAGAAGGAACATGTCTATTAGCTTGTACGCTGTGAACAGGGTGGTAATGTGGGCACCTTTGTGTACAAGTGGGTGAACAAGAGAGGTGGGTGACTGCCCATTCAACACTTTACAAGAAGCAGGCACAGAAGGGGTAAATTCTTCATGAGCACAAGAGACATGGAAATGGAGTAGCTGCGTGTTGGAGGGGACGACTTTAAAGAGCAGCAGGTCTTCTGACAGAGTTTGCCCTTTAACAACTCTCCCCAGCACCCGGCATCCAGCACCCAGCAGGCGGAAAGGGGGAAGGGGGAAGAGGTTGCTACTGTGAAAAAAAAACAACAAAAACCCAGCCACAGTCGAGTTTCAACTGTCATCAAAGGTTAGCTTGCCACCTAAAGCAGGGCAACACAGAACCTTGCAGCTGCCAGCCAGCAGGTGCAGAGAGAAAACAGTGCCCAGCGCAGTTAGCGACCAGAACACAGAGAGCTCCCTGGGCAGGAGCCATGGCTTGGCTACCTTCCTGCTGGCTGTGGGTTCTGGGGACTCTGGCAGGGCTCTCAGTTACCCCGGCCTCCAAGAGCTGCCCAGAGAAGCACTATTTAGCTCAGGGAAAACTGTGCTGCCAGAAGTGTGAGCCAGGTAAAGGAAGAGGCCTTTCTAGGGGCCCAAGTGTGGGAGAAGACTGGGTTTGGGGGAAGGGAAGCAGGAAGCGGGTCTGAGCTCCAGCAAGGAGAGGAATCCTGCAGTGCCCACCCAAGGCACCACCTTGCAGAGGGTGGAGAAGCAGCTTCGTTTGAGCCTTAACCCTGGACCTCTGCTCGCAGGAACGTTCCTCAGGAAGCACTGTGATGAGCAGAGAAGGACTGCTCAGTGTGATCCATGTATACCAGGGATCTCCTTCTCACCAGACTACAACACCCGGCCCCACTGTGAGAACTGCCGGCACTGTAACTCAGGTAAGATGGGCAAGTATTTGGGGGAGCAAGGTGACAGAGCTGGGTGTGGAAGAGCAAAGCGTGGGGAGTGCAGGGAGTCGGAGTTTCAGTTGCTTCAAGCTATGGCAAGTGGAGCCAATGCGGGAAAACGGGGCACCCTGGGAACAAGTCTGTTGCTGTATTGGGGAGACTCTACTGTTTAGGGAAGGGTAAGCAAAACTTGAGGGGCTGCTGAGAATGAGTCTATGACTGGCGTCAAGACAATAAAAAGGGGGAAGTGGCTCTAGGACCCCAGATTTTGTCTGAGCAACCTTCCCAATACACACTTTTTAACTGGCTGAGTTTGAAGTGGACATCTGTTTGGAACTTGGAATACATCTTTCTAAGGGCCAGCCAGTGGATACCCACCTTTCTCTGCATAAAAGCCAATGGAGGAAAATGAATGTGCCTTGCCTTTTTTCATTTTGTAATTTCATTTTTTTAAGTAAGAAGTATAATATCTGTGGCTGTATTATGAATTTTTATTATTTCTCCGTTTAGCTAGAATTTCAGAACTGATGTACCAGTATATATAGAGCAGCAGATTTTAAAGTAGAACTTTTGGACAAATGTCCTGCAACAGGACACTGGTGAGGACTACTTAACCAAACTACTCCACTGCTTGCCTATAAAATGTGTTTGCTCTCTCTAGGCTTTTAATACTGTATTCTTGCCTGACCTGTGGTGGCGCAGTGGATAAAGCGTTGACCTGGAAACCCTGGGCTTGCCTGGTCAAGGCACATATGGGAGTTGACGCTTCCAGCTCCTCTCCCCATCTCTCTCTCTCTCTGTCTCTCTCTCTCTCCTCTCTAAAATGAATAAAATAAAAAATTGTTAAAAAATACTGTATTCTTTAAAAACTAAATTTAAAAGGTTTTGCCATAGCAAATCAAACAGCAATATCCTAAATACACAAGAAGTATTCCTCAGTCCACTTAACTTAAAAATATAGCCTGACCTGTGGTGGCGCAGTGGATAAAGCGTCGACCTGGAAATGCTGAGGTCGCCTGTTCGAAACCCTGGGCTTGCCTGGTCAAGGCACAAATGGGAGTTGATGCTTCCAGCTCCTCCCCCTTCTCTCTCACTGTCTCTCTCTCCTCTCTCTCTCTCTTTCTCCTCTCTAAAAATGAATAAATAAATAAAAAATAATAATTAAAAATATGATTAACAGCCTGACCAGGCGGTGGTGCAGTGGATAGAGCATTGGACTGGGATGCAGAGAACCCAGGTTCGAGACCCTGAGGTTGCCAGCTTGAGCACGGGCTCATCTGGCTTTAACAAAAAGCTCACCAGCTTGGACCCAAGGTAGCTGGCTCAAGCAAGGGGTTACTCGGTTTGCTGAAGGCCTGCGGTCAAGGCACATATGAGAAAGCAATCAATGAATAACTAAGGTGTTGCAACAAAAAACTGATGATTGAAGCTTCTCATCTCTCTCCATTCCTGTCTGTCTGTCCCTATCTATCACTCTTTCTGACTCTCTCTCTGTTCCTGTAAAAAAAAAAAAAGAAAAAAAAATATGATTAACAGCCTGACCAGGCAGTGAAGTAGTGGACAGAGTGTCAGACTGGGACACATAGGACCCAGGTTCAAAACCCCAAGGTTGCTGGCTTGAGCGTGGGATCATAGACATGACCCCATGGTCGCTGGCTTGAGCCCAAAGGTTGCTGACTTGAGTCCAAGGTCGCTGGCTTGAGCAAGGGGTCACTCGCTCTTCTATAGCCCCCCAGTCATAGCACATATGAGAAAGCAATCAATGAACAACTGAGGAGTCACAACAGAGTTGATGCTTCTTATCTATCTCCCTTCCTGTCTGTCCCTCTCTCTGTCTCTGTCACACACACACACACACACACACACACACACACACACATGTAACAGATGATTTTCTCTTCTTGACAGCAATCCCAGCAAGGTTGGAATTTTTTTTTTAATGTAAGGACATGAACATTTACACGGGATTTGGCTGTAAGCAGGAGTATTACTGTTCTTTTTTTAAAAATATTATTTATTTATTTATTTATTTTAGAGAGGAGAGAGAGGGAAAGAGAGAGAGAAGGTGGGAGGAGCAGGAACCATCAACTCCCATATGTGCCTTGACTAGGCAGGCAAGCCCAGGGTTTTGAACTGGCCACCTCAGCGTTTCCAGGTCTATGCTTTATCTACTGTGCCACCACAGGTCAGGCGGGTTGGAATTTTTTTATTCAAAACCAGCCCTACTCACTCTGCAAGGCATACCCAAAAGCCTTTCCCAGTACTGAGCCAGTCTCTTACTTTCGCTATATTCCAGACCAGCCCAATTCATGATCCTTCTCTGTGTGTGACACAGGCCAACGGTTCCCCAAAGCACTCAGGCAGCACCTGGCCACAGGACTGAGGGGTGGGAAGAGTCTGAATGAGTCTGGTCCTTTTTTTTTTTTTTTTTTTTTTTTTTTTAATCTTTCTTTTTTTTTAATTTTTTCTATTTATTCATTTTAGAGAGGAGAGGGGGAGACAGAGAGAGAGAGAGAGAGAGAGAGAGAGAGAGAGGAGAGACAGAGAGAGAGAAGGAGGGGAGGAGCTGGAAGCATCAACTCCCATATGTGCCCTGACCAGGCAAGCCCAGGGTTTCGAACTGGCGACCTCAGTATTTCCAGGTCGACGCTTCATCCACTGCGCCATCACAGGTCAGGCGAGTCTGGTCCTCTTTGACCTCAGTATTTCCATCTGTAAGATGGAGAAGAACCAGATATCAGCTTCGAATTTTGTGCACAGCTTACACATGGTGAAAAGAATTCTTAGGTCTCTGGATACTCATCACTGAAAACAGTGACATTTCATCCATTTTTACCCAATTCCAGCCCTTTCTTTAGCCCTTCCCTTTCCTTTGTCAGGCACCCTCATAATCACCCCTCCTCAGTCCTCTTCTCCTTTGCCTACCTCTTCCCCTCTCCACCATTCCCATCTCCTCCCCATCCCTATTCTTCCCTTGCAGATCCTTGTCCAGGTGGGCTCACCATTCCTGGTAAGCCACAGGGAACCACATTCTAGGAGCAATGAGTCAGAATTCAGAAAGAAGAGGCCAGAGGGGCACAAGGATGAGAAGGAATCTGTGTCCTCCCTTTCCTGGAAAAAGCCAAATGCTAAGGCAAACCGTTAAGCAGTCTTTGGCAGCCTGCGACCTCCCCCCAGCTCCCCTCCTCTACCTGCCAGGGTTTCTCAGGAGTGTGCTGCTCTAAGGCCCCGCCAGGTGCCTGCTCGAGCCTGGCCCATGCCCAAGTTTGCTCTCTCCCCCAGAATCACCCCTTCTCTCTCTCTTTTTCTTTTGTTTTGATTTTTAAAATTTATTCATTTTAGAGAAGAGAGAGAGAGAGAGAGAAGGGGGAAGAGCAAGAAGCATCAACTCCTGTATATTCCTTGACCAGGCAAACCCAGGGTTCCAGGTCGATGCTTTATCCACTGCGCCACTACAGGTCAGGCTCACCCTCCTCTTCTCAACCTCAGCCACGTATGAGCCCAACCCAGTCCAGCACCCCAGATACCTTCCACCTGCAGTATAACTGATTGGCAGCTACCCAGCACCTGACCTGTACACTTGACTAAAAATGTATATTTTAAAGGCAAAGGATGTCAGTAACCAAGTAACCCTCTAGTAAAGTTGAAAACCTATCAGGGACCATAGAAGTACTATTTCTAATTGCTAAAAA
The DNA here is from genome assembly GCF_036850765.1 of Saccopteryx bilineata. Lineage (NCBI taxonomy): Eukaryota > Metazoa > Chordata > Mammalia > Chiroptera > Emballonuridae > Saccopteryx > Saccopteryx bilineata. The sequence goes on along the minus strand of NC_089490.1, from coordinate 95,049,696 downwards.
TGGAATAAGGCAGCCTGACCAGGTGGTGGTGGTGCAGAGGATAGAGCATTGGACTGGGATGCTGAGGACCCAGGTTCGAGACCCCGAGGTCGCCACCTTGAGCGCAGGCTCATCTGGTTTGAGCAAAGCTCACCAACTTGGACCCAAGGTCGCTGGCTCGAGCAAGGGGTCACTCGGTCTGCTGAAGGCCCGTGGTCAAGGCACATATGAGAAAGCAATCAATGAACAACTAAGGTGTCGCAATGCGCAACGAGAAGCTAATGATTGATGCTTCTCATCTCTCCGTTCCTGTCTGTCTGTCCCTGTCTATCCCTCTCTCTGACTCTGTCTCTGTAAAAAAAAAAAGGAATAAGGCAAATGCACATTAACAGAACAGATGAATAAACATGGCAGCCCTGGCCGGTTGGCTCAGCGGTAGAGCGTCGGCCTAGCGTGCGGAGGACCCGGGTTCGATTCCGGCCAGGGCACACAGGAGAAGCGCCCATTTGCTTCTCCACCCCTCCGCCGCGCTTTCCTCTCTGTCTCTCTCCTCCCCTCCCGCAGCCGAGGCTCCATTGGAGCAAAGATGGCCCGGGCGCTGGGGATGGCTCTGTGGCCTCTGCCTCAGGCGCTAGAGTGGCTCTGGTCGCAACATGGCGACGCCCAGGATGGGCAGAGCATCGCCCCCTGGTGGGCAGAGCGTCGCCCCTGGTGGGCGTGCCGGGTGGATCCCGGTCGGGCGCATGCGGGAGTCTGTCTGACTGTCTCTCCCTGTTTCCAGCTTCAGAAAAAAAAAAAAAAAAAAAAAAAAAAAAATAAACATGGCATATTCACATAATGGGATGCTATTCAACAATAAGAATGAATGATCTGCAATTATGCTCAACAGTATGGAATAATCTCAAAAAGAGTCGAGTAAAAAGCAGCCAGACGCAAAGGAGTACACATGCGGGATCCCATATATTAAGTACAAAAACAGCAAAACAAACTTGTGGTCCTAGGAATTCGGGCTAGTGGCTCTTATGGAAAGGGGTTTGTGACCTGGCCTGTGGTGGCGCAATAGATACAGTATCAACCTGGAACACTGAGGTCGCTGGTTCAAAACCCTGGGCTTGCCTGGTCAAGGCACATATGGGAGTTGATCCTTTCTTCCCCTTCCCCCTTCCCCTCTCTCTCCTTCTAGATAAATAAATAAATACATAAAGTCTTTTAAAAAATTAAAGAGTCAAAAAAAGGGGGGTTGTAACTGGAAGAAAATACTACTGGTTATCTTCTGCCTGATATGGTGCTGGTTATACCTGTGAGTCCAACTGGTACCAATTTTTCAAGCTTTATGCTTGTGATGTGTATACCTCTCTCTCTGTTATAATTCATCTGTAAAAGTCTCAGTGCAGTGAGTAAATCGTGTGAGCTGTTTCTACTTAGGCTTGAGCGCCTTGTGTTTCTCTGGTCTCCTCTGTCCCCAGGTCATCTCATTCGCAACTGCACCCTGACCACCAACACCGTGTGTGCCTGCCCCAAGGGCTGGGAGTGCAGGGACAAGGAGTGTACTGATTGTGATCCTGCTGTAAACCCCTCAAGGACACTTCATCTATCACAGGCCTTAGGCACACCCCCACAACCCACTCACTTACCTTACACCAAAAGTAAGTTCCAGAAAACTCTTTGTCCAGTCACTTGAGGTAAGGGTCACCCTCAAATAGAACCCCCCCTTCTGTACCCACCCCCACAAGTTGCCTGTTGGCCTGTCTCTACCTTTCCATCCCATCCAGTGCTTCTCCGGCCTCTTAGGCCCTCAGCCTCATCTTTCCCTGTAGGGCTCCCCGCTGCTGCTCACTCTATCTGTTTTTCCAGGGATGCTAGAAGCCAGGACAGCCAGGCATGTGCAGACTCTGGCTGACTTCAGGCCGCCTGCCCCAGCTCTCTCAACTCATTGGCCATGTGAGTTTTCTCCACATTCCCCACCCAAGCCAGCCAGAAAGCTCCTAGGAGTAGGGATAAGAGGAAAAGCAGTTTAGGGATGAGGAAAGGACTTGGTACAATTACAATGGTTGGGAAGAGGGGAGGTAGGGAGGGGGGGAGGAGAGAGGTAGGGATGGTGGGAGGGCTGGGCTGAGGGGAGTCAAGGGCTAGGCTCTCCTAAAACCCCTTGTGTGGCCCCTGCCTATCACAGCCCAGAGGTCTTTGTGCAGCTCAGACTGCATCCGTAGCTTTGTGATCCTGTCTGGAATGTTTACTGTTTTCACTATGGTCGGAGTTCTGTTCCTCCATCAGCAAAGAAAATATGGACAAAGTAAGAGACAAAATACAGGTCTCCAGTCCTGTCCCTGACCCCACCCCACCTACTCAGCCCTGCCACCCATGCTTGGGGCCTTATGGAAGCCTCCCTAACTCCATCTTTACCAACCCTAGCTCCTGCCTAGTCCCCCTCTTTTCTTAGCTGAGGCCCTCCTGACAGCCCTCCCCCAAGCTTACCTCCTTTGCTTATCTCTTCTTCCTTCACCCTCCCCCCTGACCACTGGTCAAGATTCATCTGCTTCTGCTTCTGCAGACAAAGGCGAAAGTCCAGTGGCACCTGCTGAGCCTTGTCCTTACAGCTGTCCCAGGGAGGAAGAAGGTGAAACCATCCCCATCCAGGAGGATTACCGAAAACCTGAGCCTGCTTCCTGCCTCTGAGCCAGCACTCCCCAGAGGGGGTCAGCACCGCAATAAAGGCCAAGCCTCCACCACACCCTTTGACCATCCAAAGGCAATGAGGCCTGGCGCCCCCAATTTCGGTACCATGCTCTCATCAGGCCCCTTTCCTGTATGCAGACCTGAGGAAGTACCTTTTGAGACTGGCAGTAAAAGGGCACCTGGAAGGTGAAGGGTGGGAAGCAGAACGTGTCCTGGCCCAGCAGCTCCCCTCTGTGCTGCAGGAGGGCTGGGGTTCCAGCGGTAAAACACCTAAGCCTATGAAAGCCCTACCTAGAAACATCAAAATAAAGTGACAGAGTGCCACTCACTGTCTGAAATTCCTATCTCTAACACAGGCCACACCCAGCCGCATCTCCCATCGGGATCCGAGGGAGGAGCTTCCTCTCCCGCAGACTCGTGTTGGGGCCTGCCCAGCGGGGGAGGAGGGAGAGGAGGTGTGGTAGCCACAGAAAATTATGAAAGGTCCCAGTCCATGGGGGTTCCTGCTTCCAGCTTTGGTCTCTCCCTTCCTCCCCCCACATCTCTACTTTCTTGGGACTGCTGGGGAGCAAAAGGGTGCATGCAGTGAACTCAGGTGTTGACTTACCAGAGGATTACTGGGGAGGAAGGGGGTTTGGAAAGGAGAACAGTGAACAGAACTCTGCCACCAGCAAGAAATGGCTTCACCCAGAGGCAAAGGCAGCCACCGCGCGGCTTCCTCAAAGTGAAAGTGAAAGGGGACAGAAGAGAAACCCACTCGCTGTTGGCCACGACGGGGTGTTCCGAGAGACCCCTCTTCCCCAGCTGGGGCCTTGCAAGCAGGGAAGCCGTGGAGAAGGGCAGCGGAGGGCCTGACAGCGGCCCCCATGGGCACAGGGGGGTGGTGCCTGCTGCTGTGCTTGGCTCTGTCCGGAGCAGGAGCCACCGATACTGGTGAGTGGGGGGCAGAGTTGGGCCAGATAGCACCCCTTCCTGATTTTAGAAAGAGAAAGGAACCAATGCCTTCTAAGCCCAACAGGAAAAAGGCTCCGTGGCTGACAAAGGAACTACTTGTGTTGGCCAGAGGCTGAGAACGGTGGGGGAAAGGCCAAATGAAGAAGGGCCTTCACAGTAAATGTGGTGAGGTCGCTGTCCTACGGGAGAGGGGACTCCTTCAGAAGCGAAAGGGTTCCCCTGCCAGGAAACCACTAGGCAGGTAACCCTGGAGGCGGGAGAGGGGAAGGCCAGGTTATGGTACCAAGCAGAGCAGACCTGTGGGCTGGCTTGGTAATTGAGAAGATGGTTGCCAACACCCCTGGGCAGCACAAAGGTCCTGTCTTCTCTCCCAATGGCAAGGTTGCTCATTTGTCTGCTTTTGCTGAGAATTCCTTTACTTTTAGGTAGTTTCTCATTCAATGGCTAGAAATAAAGGTAAAAACAAAAACCCATCTGAGCAAGGCAAATCTGACTAGAAGTAATTCATGCCAAGAAGTATGTAGCTGAAGTGGCAGGTGCTTCCCAGAAAGCTGGTTTGGGGGATGACAAGAGGGACACAGAGAGCTAGGACTTCAAGAGACAACTTCTACCCTTGATGACTCCATAGTCGGGGACAGGGAGTGAGTACAGAAATAACTTTCTGGGCAGAAGGGTGCAGCTTCAGCCCAGTCTTTTCCCTGCAGCGGAAAGGCAGTGGCGGGCAGTGGACGTGGTCTTGGACTGCTTCTTGGTGGAGGAAGGCAAGCACCATGGGGGCTTTGCCAGCAATAAGAACATGGTGAAGGCCTTGCTAGTGCTGAGGCAGGTGCCAGTGCTGGATGATGGCTCCTTGGAAGGCTTCACCGATTTCCAAGTGAGCACACTGGCTAAAGACAACCCACCTGTTACCTTTGAGGCCTCAGGTAAGAGCCTCCAGCATTCCCAGTCCTTCTGGGTTCCCCTCACTGGGAGAGCCCAGTTCTCAGCACACCACCCACATCTGTTTTCCATGTTCTCAACCCAATCCAACCTCTGTGCACTTTTCCCCAGTGAATCTGGTACAGATTCCCCACGCAGAGGCCTTGCTCCACGCTGACTGCAGCGAGAAGGAGGTGACCTGTGAGATCTCCCGCTATTTTCTCCAGGCCACACAGGCCCATGTTGCGACAGCAGCTTGGTTCATCACCAACATGCAGGTGTCTGGAGGGGGACCCAGTGTCTCCATAGTGATGAAGACTCTCGGGGACGCTGAGAATGGAGCTGTCCTGCACCCCATGCTGAACCTACCCTTGAGCCCCCAGGGGACTGTGCTGACAGCAGGTAAGAAACTGAAGAATGGCAGAAAGTTGTGTTTGTTTGTTTTTTAAGTGGTCAGAGATGGAAGGATAAAAGGAAAGGAACAAGTCCACCTCCATCCACATTGGTCACCTGAGGGTGTCCCCTCAACCTTATTCCTTCCTTCTGAAAGACCCAAAGTGGGGATAATTTTCTCCTGTGTTTCCTGAGGAAATAAGACATGTGATGCTCTACCCACATATGCTGTTCATAGTAGTTATACTGGGCCAAGCAGCAGTGTTCTCCCAGTGAAAAGCCAGCCTAGTCTGGGGTTTGACTAGAGTAAAGAACAGGGATATAGAATTTGTTCATTATTCCTTATTAAAACCCAGTTCTTGCCCTTTGCAACGCTGCACACTCCAGAGGGCACAGGAAATTGAGAACACGATGATAGGTTTCTTGAGAGGTCTTCAACTCCAGTATTTTACCTCCAAAAAGAGACAACCAAGTCCAAAGATTAGGGAACTACCCACCATCCTCAGAAAGCCCCAGAACACTTGACCTTTCTGTGGTCCAACCTACATGTATCCTGCTACCTCAGAAAAGAGGGGTCTTCATGTCTGTCTAGTGTAAACCACAGTCCTGGTATAGTTAGATATTCCCTTTTTATTTGGGGATATTTTAAACCTACAAAAGGTAAATAATATAATGAACACCTGTGTATCATTCACCTAGATCCACCAATTAACGTTTGCCACATTCTCTCTATAGATAAATATACCCTGAACTAAATGAAAGTTGCAGAAATCTCAACACTTCACCCCAAATACTGTCATGTAGAGCATGTGGTTTATAGCATTCGGTTTATAACCAAAGACAAGGATATTCTCCTTTATAATCACAGAACTATCACCTCAGCAAACCAAGGTGGGGACAGTAAATCATGGCACAGACAATAGGGGGTGCAGCACGTAGAGAACTTAAGAGTGTATCTGCCAAAGCAGTCTGTTCCCATCCTCCTCTACCAACTGCTTGCTACCCCACTAAGCCTCATACTTAAGTATCAATATTTTAAAACTGAAACAATGATACTGTCAAGTATAAAGTCCAAAATTCAAACTTCTCCAATTGCCCCAATAATGTTCTTTATAGCTTTGTGTTTTGTTTTTGTCTTTTTTTTTTTTTTAAGTCCAGGATTCAAACAAGGATCATGCATTGCATTTAGTAGTCAAGTGCCTTTGACCTCCTTTACTCCACAAGGGTCTTTCATAGCCCTGAGGTTTTTCAAGAGCCCAGGGCATTCTCTTGCAGCATATCCCACCATTTGGATTCATCTGATTGTTCTCATTAGATTTAGATTCAGCATGTCTGACACAAATACTACTATTGTGTGCTTTTAAAACACATTCCTACTTAGTCTTCACAGCAGCCTTGCCTTTGGAAGGTGAGTTTGGCAACACTAAGTGACCTGTCCAAGATCTCAGAGCTATTACATGGAAGAGTCAGGGTTCCGAAATTTTTCTGCTGCTCCAGTGGTTCTTACCCAAGAGTCAACAGTAACCCATAATTTTGCATGTGTAGTTTCCTGGTGAGAGGTCCATAGCTTTCATCAGATTATCTGGGGTGACTCCAGAATAGGGAAGATTACCACATGCGCCATGCTGCCTTTCCAGAGCCCCATGTCTTTGTGGTTCCATCTGATGGGAAATGAGCTCAACTGGCTTCACAGTCCAGGAAAGGAAGCAGAGCAGACATACGCCCACAGCTCAGAGGTCAGGTGGTCTCAAGAGGAAGCTGTCCACCCATCCTCCTTCTTTCTCTCACCACAGTGGAGTTCCAGGTGACAACACATACCCCATCCCTGAATTTCCCGCTGGGGTCCTCAGCCTCCCTGTACTGCAGCTTCTCCATGGCGCCAGGCTTGGACCTCACCAGAGTGGAGTGGCGGCTGCAGCACAAGGGCAGCGGCCAGCTGGTATACAGCTGGGACATGGGGCAGGGGCAAGCCAAGCGAGAGGGTGCTACCCTGGAGCCTGAGCAGGTCCTCATGGCCGGGGACGCCTCCCTCAACCTACCTAACGTCACAGTGAAGGACGAGGGGGCCTATATTTGCCAGATCACCACCCCCCTGTACCAAGCTCAACAAATCATCCAGGTCCACATCCAAGGTAAGGCCAGAATTCATTTGTCCGGGGGAGAGGGAAAGGGATAGGCTTATTGGGAGTGTTATCCAGAGTGGAATCCAAATACAAGGGCACTTTCTGAGAGGAAGACTGCATCCCCACAGCCTAACTGCTATCTCCTTCCTAGAAGCACAGATGCATCAGATTGTCTCCTGTCACACTCCAAGATAACTTCCCAGTTCAGGATCCAGCTGCCCTGCCCTGGCTGGCTGCCTCCAATCCCACATCCTAAAGGAGCAGCAGCAAAACATGAAGGGCAGTGGGAGTGGTCCTGAGCGAGAGAAGGATTTCATCACTGATACCCTTTATTTTTATTTATTTACTTATTTATTTATTTTTTACAGAGACAGAGGGAGAGTCAGAGAGAGGGACAGGGACAGACAGACAGGAATGGAGAGATGAGAAGCATCAATCATCAGTTTTTCGTTGCACATTGCAACACCTTAGTTGTTTATTGATTGCTTTCTCATATGTGCCTTGACCGCGGGCCTTCAGCAGACCGAGTAACCCCTTGCTCGAGCCAGCAACCTTTTGGGTCCAAGCTGGTGAGCTTTTTTTGCTCAAACCAGATGAGCCCGCGCTCAAGCTGGCGACCTAGGGGTCTCAAACCTGGGTCCTTGGCATCCCAGTCCGACGCTCTATCCATTGCGCCACTGCCTGGTCGGGCACTGATACACCCTTTAAAATCACTGGTTTATCGTGGTAAGAAGCAAGCCAACCGTTAGTTGGTTTTACTGTTGTTTTTCAGTTACCTGCATCCAGGATGGACTCATCTACCCCTTGGCACTCCACTGACAATGAAACTTCAGCCTCCACAACCTAGCTCCCTCTTTGTAGGAAGAAGCTTTAGGCTTCCATTGATCCCTCTGGAATCTTACTCATTATTTCTTCCAGCTGCTCCGAAAGTACGACTGAGCTTGGCAAATAAAGCTCTGCCACCCACCCTCATCTGCAACATTGTTGGCTATTATCCTCTGGATGTGACTGTGACATGGACCCGAGAGGAGCTGGGTGGAGCCCCAGTCCCAGTCTCTGATGCCTCCTACTCCAGCCTCCGGCAAAGCCCAGAGGGCACCTACAGCATCTCCTCCTCCCTGACAGCAGAACCTGGCTCTGCAGGTGCCACTTACACCTGTCAGGTCACCCACGTCTCTTTGGATGAGCCCATTGAGGCCAGTGCCTGGGCTGCCCCACCAGGTACTACAGTGCCCTCCTCTCCCCACCTCTATCCTGGGCTCATCTTTGGTCTTGTGCTGCTTCCACCACACTTTGTTCATAGCCCCAGCTTTTTCTTTCCCACGGTAGCAGCCTCTCTAGCTGCCTCCACACATCCTGAGACTTTGGGACACCCCAGGTGCAGGGGACCAGGAAATGTGCTGGAGCTCAAGGTTGAATAATTCCTGATCCTGCCCTTGAGGAGCTTAGTCCAGTGGGAGGGACCGACCAGGCAGGCAGGGAAGATGACCTGGGAAGAGGGAGGACAATGCATGCAAACCAAGTTAGCTAGCTCAAAGGGGAAGGAAACACCGGGACAAAAAGAACAGCACGTGTGAAGGCCAAATATAAAGCAGCCTAGAGAGGATTTGGGGAAGTGCACAGCTAGAGCCAAGGGTGTGTGGGGAAAAGGGAAAAGTGGCCTAAAGCTTGAGAGGTAATTATACTCATTGAGCATTTAGAGCATTTACATGAATCAAGCACTATACTAAACACCTAGATGTAAGATCACGTATATTGCCATGACTCCCAATGTACAAATGAGTGAACTGGCACTTACAGTTGTTAAGTACTTTGCCCAAGGTCACCTACCTAGTAAATGGTAAAAGACAAAACATGAGACACAGGCAGCCTGATCACCCTAGAGCCTCAAACCCGCCACCACTACCAATGGGCCGACTCCAGTGGGCCTTCCAGCTGGAATTCCACCCTGAAGCCACTGAATGGTATTGAAAGGTTTTAAACAGGAAAGAATCAGTACCTAGAATGCAAACATCCAGGAGCACAGGGCATTAGTATTTGGTGCCTCACTAGACGGCAAGCTTCCTCAAAACTGGGGTTTTGTCTCAGCTCACATCACCTCTCAGCTATTTATAAAATTCTAGTTTAACTGTCAACAACTATCTAACCTAAATTTCTCTTGCAAAGCGATAAAAAAATGGTGTCCTGAGGTGGAAACAGTAGAGAATTCTGTGTGAAGTAACACACAAGCATCCAACAACCCTGAGCAAATACGAATGCTACTGTTACCCAGGTTCCTGGGTGAGAGCAGAACACTTGACATGAGCTCCTCAGCCAGGGGACTCACACACACACCTTTCCCTGCTGCTGGCGCGGCTCAGAGCTGATTCCAGCCCATTGATTCTGGCCCACACTCTTCTCACCTACAGGGCAGAGAACTACAGCCTTGGGAGTCCTTTTTGCCAGCAGCCTCTTCCTTCTTGCACTGCTGTACCTGGGGTTTCAGAGATGGCAAGGTAAGAGCCCTGCTGCCCTCAGCTCGGTCCCTGGCCTACCCCTCTCAGAGACCAGCCTCTGCTAACCACCTCCCCACCCAGACTAGGGAGGAAGCCCAATCATCACTAATTCCAGCTAGCCCCAACTCCAGCCCCTCAGCTTTTGGTGTTACCCCAGCTGAAACCAACCTCATCCCTCTTGTTCTCTCCCAGCTACCTCACACAAGGTCTGCCAAGACTCCAGGACCCTCTGGGTAGCCACTCTCCTGCCTCAGAGTAAAAAGAAAGAGTAGTTCCGTTCTCCCAGGAGGACTCTGAGCCAAGGCCCAGAGCTCAAAAAGATCCCAAGAAAAGCATGAAGAAAGCACCGATTACGGAGGCTCTGGCTCTGGTTCTGAATATGTGCAAGACTCTGCCTTCTGTCATTGTGCCACAGAGAAAACATGGAGGCGAGAGGGCAGCAAGAAAACAGTGTCTGGATAGAGGTTAACACAAGAGCCACATTTGAGGTGCGGTGGTAGGAAAAGAAAATGGGAAGAAATTAAGGGGAAATGCCCAGTGGAGCAAAGGGATGAGGGTGGGGCCGCCACACACAACTACTGAACTCTGTCCAAATAAAAGCCTCTTGTGTCCTTGGAGGCAACGCTTTTCTACTTTCCTGTCTTTCCTTATGCTGGGCCCAGCTGAGCTGTGTCCCCAAGCCTAGCTGCAAAGTGTTCAAGGTGTGAAACAAAGGCCGCCCTAGGGATCCATCTTAGTTGCTCTGTGTAACCTGGAGCTGTAATTAAGGGTCTGCTCCTTTGGACAGCTGTTGGGTATTTCAGGGTACCTACAAACTCCTCACTCCCTCAGCTGCAAGGGAGAGATTTCTCTTTTTTGTCATTTCTAACATCTGCCTGTTCAGTACAGTGGAACTCAGCACAAGGGAATGAGGTAGAGAGGAAAACTGAGACGGCCTGCAGTTTTTGCTATGTGAAGATTGTCTTTCAACTTCCTGCTGTCACTTCCTCTCACTAGCACCTGGAAGAGCCGGGCTGCTTGACAGAAAAGCTGAGAGCCGAGACCACTTCCTTCGCCGACACAGATTTTTTTTTTTTTCAAAAATATATTTTTTATTTTTATTTATTTTTTATTCATTTTAGAGAGGAGAGAGAAAGGGAGAGAGAAAGATAGAGAGGGAGAGAGAGAAGAGAGAGACAGAGAGAGAAGGTGGGGAGGAGATGGAAGCATCAACTCCCATATGTGCCTTGACCAGGCAAGCCCAGGGTTTCGAACTGGCGACCTCAGCATTTCCAGGTCGACACTTTATCCACTGCGCCACCACAGGTCAGGCCCGACACAGATTTTTAATCTCAAGAAGACCAATACATATAAGCCAGCCCTTCCGGCCTAAAGCAACATCAGACTACTAGAAAGAAACAACACTTCCCCCCTCCCCACTCCTTAGTTACTCCAACCCAAACAACAACCAAGTCAGTCTAGTGGTAGGAACTTGTATATTTTTTGCCCTTGTTCAGAGTACATGAAATTGTTAAATATGCCACATGCCTTTAAAGTACAATTGTTATTCTATACAAGTGTGAGACAGGCTAGGAAAAACAGATGAAGAGGTGATGACACACGCAGTGGAAACCCCACATCGTCTCAAGGCAAACTGAAGGGGATGTGGGAAGCTCGGCTTCATTTGACTGCAAAGTCCCAGGGTTTAGTTGCATACTTGCTCATGCACATGGGTGGTAAGAGGGAAGGGGGACAGCAAAGACACTAAAGAGGGCACGAGGCGGGATGAGAAAGAAAGTAGAAGGGCTAACATCTCCAAAAGAACAAAGCCAACTATATCTGGTGAGCCTCAAAGGAACAGAACCCAGGAAAGAATTCCTGTGACAGGGATGAGTGGACTAAGAGGGTGAATTTGCTCCAGGCTTGGGACACATCGAGGACAGTGGTGGTTCTTCTCCGGCGGTGAACCTCTGCATTAGGCAAAGAGGAGCCCAGAGGAGTGGAGACCTCCGAGGGGAATCGTTGGGATGGTACACTGACTGCTTTCCTCCAGCTCTTCAGTCCCACCCTGGGGCAGGACGAAGGGGACGTGGGACATGAGGGTGAAGGGACAGGAAGGATGGTTTTGAGCAATGAAATGCTGCTGCATGGAAAGTGAGCACCTAGACCCAGCCCAGCCTGGCCTCAGCCTCTCCTCCTTGTGGATCAGAGGACAGAAGGAATACAGAACCATGGTGTTTCCCCTTCTGTTCCCAGACTGCGTGCCTCTCCTCACACCTGGGTCTATCCCACTCAGTACCCCACCCTGAGGCCCAGGATAGGCTGAGGAGCTCCCACTGCCTGTACCCACAAACCATGCGAAGAAAAGGAAAGGAAGCAAAATTCAGATGTGTACATGTGGTTTAGAAGGGGAGTATACTGCAAGAACAGGAAGGTGGCTCTATAGAGGGCCCCATGATAGCACAGACTGTCTATAGACTGTCCCACCTCCCACCCCAAGACTGAGTTGGTAGGTACACTGGACTTCCCAAATACTCAGAATCAGCCGGGCCCCAGAAAGGACATCATGCCTCATCTGTCTTTGGCAAGTATGTGGGGGGGGTGGAGGAAGGAAGTCCCTGAAAGTCCAAGGACCCTCACACTCCTTGATCAACAGGAAGGGAGGAGCAGGACCCTCCTTAACAAGAGAACAATAAGTGGGTTCCTCTGAGCTTGTTATCTTCAAATTAGGCCCTTTACTCACTGCTTCTAACTAATAAGCATTCTCTTTTTATCTATGCCAACAATTAAAACTAACCGAGAGTCCCAAACTATGACTATATGAAAATATTTGATGCTCTCACGAACAGTACAGAACGGTGCAGAAAATGTGGACAAGACACAGCCCTTTCCAGTTATGAGCTATGGGACTGCTCCTAGGATGGCAATGAAAGTTCTGATATTTTCACAATTAATATGTGTTCTCCAGGTCTCTAGAGAACAAAGTAAAAAGGCCTTAAGGTCCCTGAAGACGTAGAAAATCTTGGACTAATGGATTAGAAATAACTGCAAAAAACCCAGGTTTTACTATCTAAGAGGGTATTGCACCAGGACCAAGCTGGACTTTGGGCCCACCCAGGATCCTCTTCAGGCCTGGAATAGGAGAAGAGCTCCAAGTGACCACAGCTGCCCTGAGTGAGCCACCATTTTTGCAGGTATTCATGGCTTCATCCTGCCAGGGTACTGACTTTTCCTGGAGACACCATGGGCACTGATACCCTTCTCCCCCAATCTTGGCCCTTTCTTGGGCATATCACTTCAGCTGTGCCCCGTCCCCTTCCCTTGGCCTCCAACCCTCTTTGGCTTTGAAGGAATTTGCGAGTATATAAGAAGCAGCTGGGGAGGAGGTGCCAGCTGTTGCTCTTCAGGTAGACTGCGTCACAAGCAGCATTCCTAATGTGGAGGGACTCGGTGCAAATGAAAGCAATGGAAAAGGGGGAATGGGCAATAGAGAAGCCTGGGCTGGGAGTGAGGAAGGGAGATAGGGAAGTTTGTTGAGAGAGCAAACAAGGAAGAAACATGAGTTTGGATGGCAATGGAGAAGAGGGAAGGAGTGGCACATTCTCAAGTGAAAAAGTAGACTGGACACAGGAATCAGGAAGTCCAAGATGGAAAAGAGAGAGAGACAGGAGAAAATAAGAGGACAAATTACATCAAGTTTCCAGACAGTCAAGTCTTTCAGTTGTAGGTGTTCCATCCCCACGTCTCCCTCTGACCCAAGATAGAACAGCACAGCCCCACTTCCTCAGAACAGGAGGGACATCTTCCCTCAATACCGTGCAGAGGGAATCCTTGTCCATCAAGGAAGTCCTCTGTCTTTGCCCCTCCGCCCTCCCGAACCAGGTGATGATCCCACAACAGTGATCTCCATACCTCAGGCAGAGCAGCCCCACTCCCCTGGCCAGCAGGCAGGCAGGCAGGTCTGGGAGAAGATTCCAGGACCTTCCCACCTCTTCACCCCACCAGTCCTCTGAGCGATACTTACTTACAATAATTACCACGACGATGGCACAGATAACTCCCAGCATGATCATCATCTGAGGAAACATTGACAAAAAAATGGGTGCATGGACTTGGGAAAGGAAGAAAGGAGCCAGGCCTAGAGATATGAGAACTTGCTCTGGCACTGGGACAGTGCAAGAAACCACGCATCACCTAGGAGGTCAGCAGGCCTCTTAGGAAGAGCCCAGCCTCATGCTCCTCCTCAAACAATTACTCCTGCACCACCACAGCTGAAGCTCCTCAGAGACATCAGAGCTTTGCTGCTTGCCGTTTTTTTTCTTAGTTCCTGTTGCTTTGAAAGAAACTGTAATGGAGGTGCAGACTTTGGATCTCTAGTCAATTGGTTCATTGGTCATTGTAAAGTGTTCAGCTCACTCCTAAAAGCTACAGGTATTTAAATATACTGCTCACAAAAATTAGGGGATATTTTATCGCTTCATATTCATTTTGAAATATCGCTTAATTTTTGTGAGCAGTTTATATATCTAGTCCAGTCACTGTGTTGATGTTGGGTCTGTCTGAACAAAGGCCAGGTGAGAGTATTTCTAGGGGTCCTTTTGTGGGGGAAAGCAGCTTGACTAACCATTTCCAAACACCTCAGGGTATCAGTGGCTCCCAGTTAGTGGGTCTGAATACTCTAGCCTACCCTGGTGGCCAATTCTGGGTAATGCAGCTCAAGGAGGCTTCCAAGACTTCTCCCATGAAGAGTCATGCAGGGCTAAGTTACTGCACCACTAAAGGGAAGGAATGTAGAACCTGAGGGTTTTCTTGCCTTCTGTGAGTTGTGGCCCAGGAGAAAGAAGGGGGAAAGGATAAGAAAATTCACCTTGCAGTTTTTCCACCAATACTTATTCTTTAGCTTAGCAGCACTGCTCTCAAACCGTGAGGCTCCCAACTGCAAGGCGTCAGCTCGGTCATCCAGCTCTGACAGTATCTCGTCCCTCTTTAGGACCTTATCCACATTCACCCGCATGATGTCAACCACCTGTCGGGGGACACAGAAACAAAGCTACTAAGTTCCCCACTAGAGACAGGGGAAAGAATAACGACCATGGGATAATGGGTTTGTCCTGTGTAACAGACGAAAGCCTTGCCTCCCAAAGCCTTTAGCTATCCCTTTATAAAAAAGAAAAGTTTCTATAATTTAGAAACTCTCAGAGAAGAACTCTCCACTCACCTCATCTACTTGTGCCTGGGTTTGCTGTAGTCGTCTGTTACTGCTTGTATTAGGAGAAGAGGCAGGGGGACCCCCACCTGGGGCAGTCCCTTCTGCCCCTTCAGTGGGTGACTGAGCTGGAGCAGACCTGAGGAGAGAAGCGGACAGAGTATACAAAGTACCCAACAAGAAAGGAATCACGTACATCCTCACCCACACCACCAAATTCATGGCACTTAGGTGACTATGTGCAATTAGAAGGGGTTCTAGTTCCTTGGCAAATACCAAGTACGGAGATGCAGCACAGTGACAAGAAGCAAAAGATGAAAGATCCTGTAACAACATTTAGATGGGGTTTACGGACATCTAGGGTGGCATAATCTTATTTGGGCTACCCTCGGACCCAAACTCAAACACATCCTCTGACACAATGGTTACAATGACCAATGTGCCAGCTTTGACCTACATGGCATTTTCCTGACTGTCAGAAACCTTTCATATGAAGTCAAACTGGAAACTTCAAACCCAAGTTAGAAGAAATTTGTACAAAAGACTAAACCCTCAGGACAAGCCTATAGACCAAATGGCTCTTTTTTGCAAGGCCTAAATCTAAACAGAAAGAGCAAGCTGAAAGACTCTGCTTAAGGGGATCCACTTCCTGCTTATGTTTTCATACAATAATCAGTAAATTGGGGCTGCTGTAAGGACAACTTGGAGAATCACCAAAGGCATGGTGTCTGTAGGTGGGGTGAGTTAGGACAGTCTGTTCCCTTTGTTTTTTGGCAGAGAATATGAAGGTTTCACTTAGATACAACTGGGGCCTAAATCAATTATGTTAATTATGAAACTGTGCCAAGACCATGGACAGGAGCCAAAAATAAGGGTAGCAAGCCTCAATGTACATACATCATGGACATTCTGTCCCTTCCTTTTCTAGATTTGGCAACAATCTTAAGAGACTACCCTAGTTCTTCATGTCCCAAGAGAAATCTTGGTTTGCACTACTACATAGTGACTGTTCTCTTTCCTTTAGCCTTAGAAGGGACCTAGAATGAGGAATTCAAGATAAATTCCTTATGTCCCAACATATGGAAGCCAAAATCACTTCCTAAAGTATTCCCAGAATTCTAACCTAAAGCATGAGATTTTATCTCCCAAGGAAGAATTGCCCCCAGCCCCCAGAAGGAGGGAGATCTCTCAAATTTGATGGAGAATAGAAACTACAATAAGAACTCCTCAAACAGAAGCCAAATCTCACATAACATACCTCATAGGAACAGCCTAAGAATAAATGATCTGGGGATTAAACCATCACAAAGACACCACAAAGGAAATGCCTTGAGTACTCAATAGAACTAATACTCAGAAGTTCCTCCTCCCTACATGAATTTCCTCCAGTCTAAAAAGATAGAAAGTATTAAAAAGATAGAGAATAACGCTTCAGAGAGTCTATACTAGCAGATTACACCTGACTTATCCCCATTTAAGGAATCACTTTCTCATTTCTAAGGCACAAAGACGGCAAAGGAAAGATACAAAGCCATGGAAGCCCCAAGATTCTGGTACTACTACTGAACTAAGCAATCTAGCTCTCTGACTGAAGATGGAAAATTCAATGAGTAGGTAGAAGTCACTGTTCGGTCTTGGAAGCAGTCCAGAATGGTGGTACCAATGACAAGATTAAGGTCAGAGACTTCGTGATGCCCTTTTAGTCGTCACACTTTCTCCATCTCCTTCTGTTCATCCCACATGGGTGCTGCTACTGGGAACCAGTCAGCTGAGAAGGATCCTCCTTTCCAAAATGAAAACAAATGAATTCCTAGGACTTGGCCAAAATGCATAGAATGTAGAATGTCACATAGTTAAAACTGCAGAAATCAAACAGAGAAAAAGTGAAATGGTTATAAAGCATCTGAAGGGATCATTCCACTTACTATTTGTCGGGCATTGGAAACATTCAGCAGTAAAATATCCAGAACAGTTATAACCCTTATGTATTATAATTAAATCGTTTCCCTTTTTTTGTCTCTAGGAGACGCAACAGAAATCTATGTAGGACCAGGCCAGGCCTCCAGCCAATAATAAGAAAGAAAATTCTCTTAAAAATATTGTGGTCTCGCCTAACCAGGCGGTGACACGGTGGATAGAGCGTTGGACTAGGATGTGGAGGACCCAGGTTCAAGACCCCGAGGTCGCCAGTTTGAGTGCGAGCTCATCTGGTTTGAGCAAGGCTCACCAGCTTGAGCCCAAGGTCGCTGGCTTGAGCAACAAGTCACTCGGTCTGCTGTAGCCCCCCTGGTCAAGGCACATATGAGAAAGCAATCAATGAACAACTAAGGAACTGCAATGAATAATTGATGTTTCTCATCTCTCTCCCTTCCTGTCTATCCCTATCTGTCCCTCTGTCTGACTCTCTCTGTCTCTCCCACAAGAAAAAAAAAATATTGTGGTCTTGACAGAAAAGTACTTCATTTGTCTAGTCATGGTTTTCCCTCAGAATCTTAGGTTAGGGACAATGTTAAAGATGGTCAGAAACTAAATTTAACGTGTTGGGAGAAGGTGGGGATCCCCAGCTCTATTTTTCTTTAAAATATTTGGCTCATATTCAATGACAGGAAAACACCTTAGGGTGGCCTTGGGATGAATGGCTGCTTGGAATCACATGGCACTGCCCCCCTGAGTTTTTCTGAGCTGCTTGCTCACTTGGCCCCAGAGAACTGGCAGGTAAGTTTCTGGAGCTTTGTTCACCGCCAACGTGGGAAGGAGGTAACGTCACCATTGCGGTGAAGGGTACATAAAAATCTAAAGATTGCAGGGCAACCCGAGTTACCAACTGGCAGGTACACCCATGACTGTACTTCCAGAGGACCTAAGTACAGATTCAATCAGACGACAGTGAAGAGCCTCGAGCCCCCTACCCGGTGACTGCATGCCCCACCTTCGCCCTCTCTCGGAATCCACTAAACCGAGGCCAGAATGAGGCGCCCCTCAGGCCAGAAGAGAGGGTGGGACCCCCGAGCCACTGCCCCGCCCGCGGCGTGCTGGCTCTGGCTGCAGCAGGAGTGGAGTACTGCCCCCCTCCCTGGGGGTGGTCAGCTCTGGGGGCGGCGCGCGGAGGTGGTTCCCGGCGTCGCTGCAGAGGCTGCAATGCGCCATTTCCCGTCCAGCAGAGTAGTCTGGCACTGGGGGTGAGAGTTGGCGAGGAATGTCGAGACCCCCTCACTAGAGTCAACTCACATTTCTCTGACAAAGGGAAGGTCGGTCTCCTCTCTGGAGACTGCGGCGTCGAAACACTTGGCAAGTGGAACGTTGCGGCTGAAGTCTACGAACTCCCAAGCTCCTCGTCTAGTTGACTAGCTGGAGCTCCAGCTGCGGTGGAACTTACTGCAGTTACCGTGCGGGTCTCAGTCTTTATTAGTGCTGGCCACGCCCCTCCGATAAGGTTGACAATCCCACGGCCCAATCCACGCCCTGGACAGCGACAGTCCGGACGCGAAGCCTGAACAAGTTGGCCAATCAAAGTTCTTCTTTCATCCGGACTCCGGAAGGGAGGGGTTGTGAGACTCGTTCACTGACCATTACAACCATAGTTGGCTTATCTAAATAAGCGACGGGTCATTGCGGGAGTACGCTCCAGCCCTCTGGAGGGGGACTCCAAAGGTTTGAGTTCCAATCGATAAACAGTTTCTGAAGTCTGGGCCCGTCCAAGACCCCAGCGCCGGCGGCTCCAGCCAATCGTTCCGCTTCCGCCGACAGCCGCCCGCCGGTCGGGGTTCGCAGCGGCAAGGACTCTGCAGTCCTAGAGAAGGCGGTTGTTGGTCTGACTACGCACAGGCTGACACCCAGATCTGTCTGGGGTTCCATCCCACCTGCCTGCCTCTGCCAACTGTGAGGAGGCAAAATCCATCAAGGCTGAACGGCAGGTTTTCCGGCTCTAGTACCGGGCGCAGGGTTCCGTCTCACCAAAGCAGATACCGAGGCTTCGTCCATTCGTTTCCTTCAAAATTGCTAACGAGCTTCTCACGCAATATTCAAAATTGAACTTCCCGCCAAACTTGGTCTTCCTATCCTTCCCGGGGAGGTTACCACATCCACTTGGTTGCCCAAACCGGAAACCATCCTAGAATTCCTCCCTGTTCATTTTTACCCCTCTAATAATTCCCCAGGGTGAGTCGATTTTTCCTTCTTAATATTTCAAGAATTCTCTCCACTTGTCTCACTGTCCTACTTTATACTATTATCCGTTGTAAAACTCGCCATTATTTTAGTTCCCGCTAGGAAATAAGGGTAGCAAGTAAATTGACACAATGCTTTCTTACCACTTAGAAAATGTATATTTATTGAAAATGTAGATTTGTGTATAGATTTTTATATTTCACTTTCGTACATATGTGAAAAGGAAAATAGAAAAGAATAACATGGCAACAGTATGCCTAAAACTTCACATTCAGAGGCTGACTCTTATGATTCATTTTTTGGGGCTTTTTTTTTTTAAAGATTTTACTTATTCATGTTAGAGATAAGGGTGAAAGAGATGACTCATTTTTTTATTTGATTCAGTCTTAAATGTTCATGATTTTTTTTTTTTTTTTTTTTTTTTTTTTTTTTTTACAGAGGCAGAGATAGACAGGGACAGACAGACAGGAACGGAGAGAGATGAGAAGCATCAATCATCAGTTTCTCGTTGCGCGTTGCGACCTCACATGTGCCTTGACCGCGGGCCTTCAGCAGACCGAGTAACCCCCTGCTGGAGCCAGGGACCTTAGGTCTAAGCTGGTGAGCTCTTTGCTCAAGCCAGATGAGCCCGCGCTCAAGCTGGTGACCTCGGGGTCTCGAACCTGGGTCCTTCCGCATCCCAGTCCGACGCTCTATCCACTGCGCCACCACCTGGTCAGGCGGTGAGACATTTCTTAAGAGAGTATTCCTCTTCTGTCCTTGGAAGTTCCTTCCAAGCCTCAGACACTCATTTAACTAATAGTTATAGTAAAACATCCCAATTTATATGTTAAAATGAAAAAAAGGTGTTCTTTGAATTAAAGAAATAAAGTTATCTATTTCTAGTCATGCACTCCATTGTATCCATCCTCTAGGAACCACCAAGATAATCTATCCAAATGTCTTACCCTGCTTAAAACCATTAAACAATTGCTCTTAGAAACAATGTAGCCTGACCTGTGGGGGCACAGAGGATAGAGCTCAACCTGGGACACTGGGGTCCCAGGTTCAAAGCCCCAAGGTCGCTGACTTGAGCACAGGTTCATTGGCTTGAGTGTGGGGTCATTGACTTGAAGCCCAAGGTCACTGGCTTGGCCTAGTCTATATGAGAAGCCATCAATAAACAACTAAAGTGCAACTGCAACTATGAGTTGATGTTTCTCATCTCTCTCCTTCAAAAAAAAAGATACATTGATCATGTGTTTATCCCATCCATCTCCTACAACCACATCAAATGACAATTTGTAGGAATTAAAAAAATATTATAGCCTGACCGGGCAGTGGCACAGTGGATAGAGCGTCGGACTGGGATGCGGAGGACCCAGGTTCGAGACCCCGAGGTCGCCAGCTTGAGCACAGGCTCATCTGGTTTGAGCAAAGCTCACCAGCTTGGACCCAAGGTCGCTGGCTTGAGCAAAGGGTTACTCGGTCTGCTGAAGGCCCACGGTCAAGGCACATATGAGAAAGTAATCAATGAACAACTACGGTGTTGCAATGAAAAACTGATGATTGATGCTTCTCATCTTTGTTCCTGCCTGTCCCTGTCTCTGTAAAAAAAAAAAAAAAATATATATATATATATATATATATATATATATATACACACACACACACACACACACACACACACACACACACATAAAATATATAAAAACCCTCAAAGGCGAAAGTAATGGGATTGTTTCTGGCACCAAAAATACCTAAGTGTCTTTACCAACTTTCCCCTGGGGGGAAAAAAATCACTGAATTTTATTTTTTTCTTTTTGTGACAGAGACAGAGAGAGGGACAGATAGGGACAGACAGGCAGGAAGGGAGAGAGATGAGAAGCATGAATTCTTCATTGCAGCTCCTTAATCTCCTTAATTGTTCATTGATTGCTTTCTCATATGTGCCTTGATGGGGGGGCAGTGCAGCAGAGCGAGTGACCCCTTGCTCGTCAGTGACCTTGGGCTTCAAGCCAGTGACCTGGGGCTTAAGCCAGTGACCATGGGGTCATATCTATGATCCTATGCTCAAGCCAGCAACCCCATGCTCAAGCTGGTGAGCCCTTGTTCAAGCCTGCGATCTTGGGGTTTCCAACCTGGGTCCTCAGCGTCCCAGTCCGATGCTCTATCCACTGCGCCAACGCCTGGTCAGGGAATCACTGAATTTTTTTAAACTTAGATTTTTTTTTAAGTGAGAGGGGAGATAGTGAGAAATTCCCAAATGCACCACTACCAGGATCCACCCAGCAACCCCGTCTTAGGTTGATAGGAGTACCGAACTATTTTTAGTGCCTGAGGCTGATGCACTTGGACCAACCAAGCCATTTTCAGCACCTGGGGCCACACTCGAACCAATGGAGCCACTGGTGGCAGGGGAAGGCGGGTAAAAGAAGAGGGAGAAGCAGATGATCACTTCCCCTGTGTGCCCTGACAAATCAAACTCCCAACATCCACATGCTGGCCAACACTCTACCACTGAGCCAACCGACCAGAGCCTAGAAGCGTTTTTAAAATATATATTTATGGCCCTGGCCGGTTGGCTCAGCGGTAGAGCGTTGGCCTGGCGTGCGGGGGACCCGGGTTCGATTCCCGGCCAGGGCACATAGGAGAAGCTCCCATTTGCTTCTCCACCCCCCACCTCCTCCTTCCTCTCTGTCTCTCTCTTCCCCTCCCGCAGCCAAGGCTCCATTGGAGCAAAGATGGCCCGGGCGCTGGGGATGGCTCAGGCGCTGGGGATGGCTCCTTGGCCTCTGCCCCACGTGCTAGAGTGGCTCTGGTCGTGGCAAAGCGACACCCCCGGAAGGGGCAGAGCATCGCCCCCTGGTGGGCAGAGCGTCGCCCCTGGTGGGCGTGCCAGGTGGATCCGGTCGGGCGCATGCGGGAGTCTGTCTTACTGTCTCTCCCCGTTTCCAGCTTCAGAAAAAAAAAAAAAAAAAAAAAAAATTAAAATATATATTTAGCCTGGACAGTGGTAGCACAGTGGATAGAGCCTCCACCTGAAATGCAGAGATTGCTGGTTTGAAACTCTGGGCTTGCCGGGTCAAGACACATACAATAAGAAATCAATGAGCACAACACCTAAACGAAAGCAACTACAAGTTGATACTTCTCAATCCCCCACTCTCTGTAAAATCAATCAATAAATAATCTTTTTTTTGAGAGGCAGGGAGAGAGAGAGAGAGAGACAGGAACATTGAGCTGCTCCTGTATGTTCCGACTGGGGAATTGAACAGGTAACCTCTGTGCTCCAGAATAAAAATCGTTAAATATATGTATATATTTAACATTTAGCACTATGGGTTAATTAAAAATTACTAATCTCAATAAATGAAACCCAAATGTCAAAAAGTGGCAACTGTAATTTTTCTTTTTTAAAGGCCATAAGTATGGCTAAATTGCAAAGCACAAGTGGTAAAGTCCAAATCTAATACTATTAAGATTTAGGGATGAGTCAGACTTCATAGTCTACACGAATGAGTAAAAGTAGCATCTAGAGAAATAAAAGATTCTAAAGAAGCTGCATTTTATTACGGAGAGCATACAAAGTCCTTTCCTCATAGGAAGAGTACTGTTTTCCTTCTGGAAGATAGATATGCCTCTTCCACAGTCCCCAGCTTTCTCTTCTACCGGTGCTTTCCATGTCGGTTAAAGTGTTTGTAGAGATAGCTGATGCGTTTGTTAAGGTTGTGCAGGTCATCAGTGAACATCCGATTTCCAACCATTTTCTTCTTTCGGATACAACGTTGCAGTTCATTTCCCTTCCAGCCTCGAAGCCATCTGGGGCCTTTGATTAGTTCTTTGGGGTGCTTTTCAAAATTTCCTGTTATGTGAGAAAACATATTAGTTCCAAGAGAACACAGCTTTGATCAATTAAGAATTCAGCACACAGGCCTGACCACGGGGTGGCACAGTGGATAGTGTTGGACTGGGATGTGGAGGACCCAGGTTCGAGACCCTGAGGTTGCCAGATTGAGCACGGGCTCATCTGGTTTGAGCAAAGATCACCAGCTTGGACCCAAGACCCCTGGCTTGAGCAAGGGGTTACTTGGTCTACTGAAGGCCCGCGGTCAAGGCACATATGAGAAAGCAATCAATGAACAACGAAGGTATAGCAATGAAAAAGTGATGATCGATGTTTCTTGTCTCTCTCCATTCCTGTCTCTCTGTCTCTATCTATCCCTCTCTCTGACTCTCTCTCTCTCTCTGTAAAAAAAAAAAAAAGAATTCAGCACACAGTTGCACCTTTCTGAGAAGTACCTACAGACAATACACATTACACTACAGTATCAAGAGCATAGGCTTGGAGTTCAAAATCTGGCACTGCCATTTACTAGCTTTGGAAAAATTATTTAATCTCTTTGTGCCTCAATTTTCTGACTTGTAGGGTACTCAGAACAGTGCCCAACATAACGTAACCACATAAGTGTTTGCTCTTACTATTCAGAGCGGTACCATTCCTACACAGATGAAAAAAGATAGTTGTCACAACATAACTGCCATTCTTAAATTTTGTACAATGGAATCGAGTCTTACCCAGGATCCCAATGTTATCATACACCCCGAACATGGCCCTCTTCTCGTTCCAACGATCAACTGCTTTCCGAGGTGGGACGGTGAGCCTTACAAAGTACATTCCAGGAACACCTAGGGATGAGGAAGAAAGAGACTGAATTCCGGCCGCTTTCTGAGAAGCAGTTCTCAGAGCGTCTCTATACAGCTGCCACTTACCCAGAGAGAAGCTTCTGCAGGCCAGGGGCATCCAGCTCCATAGGCGCCTTCCTGCGCCGCCGGCGAGGCTCCCTGACATTGTTCTCGTCTTCCCCGCTACAAAAACACACCGCTGTAGCACAGAATACTGACCAGGCGTGACCTTCAAGGAGATGACAGGAACCGCCCGCGCTCTCCTCACATAGACATCAGGTGCACAAAGCCATCTTGTCTTACCCAGGGAGCTCAGGGCGCAGGGACCTCGGTTCTTCCTTCCCCGGCCACAAGCCCCGCCTTCCGGGTTCCGGCGCAAAGATCGGGGCGTCACTCACACCCCGCCCCGCCTGGGCGCTTCTGTGCTGCGAGGCGGAAGTCGTGGAGCGCCAGGAGAGTTAAGGAGGCTGACTCTATAGTCTAGCGACCCAATACTGAATTTCAAGAAAATTCACTCGTTCGTTTCCTTGGCCGTCCCTCAACTGTGAGGGAGATGAAGCTCCAGAGCTTCTTTCTCTATGCTTCACAGCAGTTTTGCGCTGTCGCTTTTTTTTTATTACCCCTAATGTACAGGGGAGGAAATCGGGCTCAGAGTGAAGTAACCTGCAGGACGTCACATAGAAGAAATGGCGGAACCTAAACCTTTTAAATCTTGGCCTGGACTTCCCTTCTGTCCTAGGATTGTGAGTGGGTCATTGCCCAACTAGCAAAGCGACATCTCTGACCAACACTGCCGGAGCGTCCTCCGCCCCAACAGTACCGGCAAAGGACGGGTCCCCAGGACGAGAGGGGCCGCCCCTCTCTAGGCCGTGTGGCCGGTTTTCCGAATCCTGCGCTGTGATTGGCTGGTCTCTATAGCGAGATTCATGATTGGCCCCTTTAGGGACGTTAAGATTTGAACTCCACATTTGTGGCTTTGCCGCGTGTTGTGCTGCTTTGAGACAGAATTTTTGCCTGCGCCTGTCGGGGATTGGCTAGTTTCTCTGCCCTCTTGAGTGCTGCCTCATTGATTGCAGATTATTGTGCACGCCTTATTTATTTTCTTCATTTTAGTTCCGTAACCCAAGTCCTAGGATCACCCGTTGAAGTTCTTCGGTAAGTTGTGGTGTTAATGGGGAGCGGAGAATGAGAGGCTGGGAAAATAGGGTAGAGGGTAATATGATGCATATTAGGCAGCATATGAGAGGCAGAGAGGTCTAATGGACATATCTTTGGGGTACGATGTGGTTGGGAGAAACAGTAAATCTGATAGATCCTGCAGCAGAATTTGGGCAAATCGCTTAAGCTTTCTCTCTCTCTCTCTCTTTTTTTTTTTTTTACAGAGGCAGAGAGAGGAACAGACAGGGACTGACAGGAACGGAGAGAGATGAGAAGCATCAATCATTAGTTTTTTTACTTGCGCGTTGCGACACCTTAGTTGTTCATGGATTGCTTTCTCATATGTGCCTTGACCGCGGGCCTTCAGCAGACCGAGTAACCTCTTGCTGGACCCAGTGACCTTGGGTCCAAGCTGGTGAGCCTTGCCCAACCAGATGAGCCCGCGCTTAAGGTGGCGACCTTGGGGTCTCAAAGCTGGGTCCTCCGCATCCTAGTCCGAAGCTCCATCCACCGCGCCACCGCCTGGTCAGGCTCGCTTTCTTAACCTCATTTTCCTATCTGTAAATTGGGCTGTGGTATGCACTCCATGAGAGTGGAATTTGGAGAATAAGATCAGATATGATCTATTCAAAAGGCCTACAGAACCCAGCAAATGGTAAACAGGTAGTAAACGTTAATGCTTTTCCATTCTGGAGCCAGGGACCTCCCAAGGCCACTGATCTGGCCTAAGGTGAGACATTCTGCTTAAGAAGCCTTACCCATTAAAACAATAATGCAAACATAAGGCGTTGATATGCCACTTTACAGGGTTTTTTTAAAGTACTCTTTTTGTAACGTTTATTTTTGGACTTTAGAAAGGAAGGAGAAAGAAAAGGAACATAGATCTGTACCAGTATATACCCTGATGAAGGGATCGAACCTGCACTTTAGGACAATGCTTTAACCAACTGAGTTCTTCAACAAGGCCATAGTTCTTTATACAGTTTAATAGCCCTTGACTCATTAGGCACTCAGACCAATTATGTAAAGTAATCAGAAACTAGTAACCCCATTTTACAGATGAGTCCCATGACATGACCTAGTGGCACAGTCATGAATAAATTAGACTGTACTTCAGGGTTGCTTTTATATACTCTAAGATAATGTTATCAGCTTGATGTAATACTAAAAAAGCATAATATGTTGGAGGAGGATGGAGAATAATAGAACCAGAACAAAAACCAGGCCTTAGATACAGATTCTGACCTATATATTTTCTGTTTGGTTTCCAGCCCTGTGAGCCAGTGGGAGAAGGATGTCTCTCCAATTGATTGAGTTCCATCTGCCCTTAACACCAGAGGAATTGTTAAAAAGTGGAGGAGTGAATCAGTATGTTGTGCAAGAGGTACTGTCCATCAAAAATCTACCATCACAGCTTAAAGGTAAGACTCCATAGCTGCCACAGTGGCTAGCACTTCAAAACTAACCATTCCACATGTAATTATATTGTCTGTTCCACTACACCAGTGGTCCCCAACCTCCGGGCCGCGGACTGGTACCGGTCCGTGGGCCATTTGGTACCAGCCCACAGAGAAAGAATAAATAACTTATATTATTTCCGTTTTATTTATATTTAAGTCTGAACGATGTTTTATTTTTTTAAAATGACCAGATTCCCTCTGTTACATCTGTCTAAGACTCACTCTTGACGCTTGTCTTGGTCACATGATCCATTTATCCGTCTCACCCTAAAGGCTGGTCTGTGAAAATATTTTCTGACATTAAACCGTTTCGTGGCCCAAAAAAGGTTGGGGACTACTGCACTATACCACTAAACTCCGTGAGGGCAAGGAACTTGTCTTTTATATTCTCTAATGTTTTCTCCCTAGCATTGCATGGTATGCATTATAACAAGAGTTACAGGAGATAGCTTTCTCAGAGTGTCTGGGACTTTACCTGACCTGTTTCTTTTTATTCTTTTCTTTTTTTGATCTGTTCTACTTATTAATACATTCATTGGTCCATTCTTATATGTGCCCTGACCAGGGATTGAACCCACAACCTTGGCTTAGCAGGACAACATGCTAACCAACTGAGCTACCTGTCCAGGGCACCTAACCTGTTTCAAGTAACACTTTTTTTTAGAGTCTAGAATTCTTGTTTCCAAGAGTGTATAATGGAAAAAAACATAATATATATGTACAGCTGCAACACTGTATAATGTATGTGCAATTCAGTTACCCATTGAAACCTATATATGACCAAGAACAATTTATGCATTCTCAAGCAACTCCCCATAATGTCACTACTTACTGGAAGTGGTCTTATATCAGTCAGATTGCTTTGGAGAGTACACAAAATAGAGATTAAGACTCTGGAGCCAGGCTGCCTCAATTTGAATTCAGGTTGACCTTGAACAAATTACACAGTCTCTCTGTGCTTCAGTTTCCTCATATGTAAAGATAAGAATAATAACCTACTTCATTTACTATCTTCTACAACAAAAAGGGTCAGTTAATGCAGCAGCTTGATAATCTAACTTCAGTTTATGTCCTCTAAACCAGTGGTCCCCAACCTTTTTTGGGCCACGGACCGGTTTAATGTCAGAAAATATTTTCACAGACCGGCCTTTAGGGTGGGACGGATAAATGTACCACGTGACCGAGACAAGCGTCAAGAGTGAGTCTTAGACGGATGTAACAGAGGGAATCTGGTCATTTTTTAAAAATAAAACATCATTCATACTTAAATATCAATATAAATAAAATGGAAATAATGTAAGTTATTTATTCTTTCTCTGCGGACCGGTACCAAATGGCCCATGGACCCATACTGGTCCACAGCCCAGGGGTTGGGGACCACTGCTCTAAACCTTCCTATCACAGTTGCCAAATGGCAGCTCCTTGCTCTGATGTCGAGAGATAGAAAAGGAGATTTTCTATCTTGTGCTTTTTTGTCTTTAAAAATTCACTAGAAGCTTCTCAACAGATATAACTAAAATTGGATCATGTGCTATTTCCCTAACTAATGACTAGTAAGGGAAATGGAATTGCCCAGATTGCTATGGTAAGGAAGGAATAAGATGGAGTGTGGAGGTCAACTGATGGGTGGCCAACCAACAGTGTGACAGATAGACTATTGTCTCCTTATTGTATGGATATATGTATCACTAATTATACATGCTGTATACTATAGCAGTGGTCCCCAACCGTTTTTGGGCCACGGACAGGTTTAATGTCAGAAAATATTTTCACAGACCGGCCTTTAAGGTGGGACAGATAAATGCACAAAATAAAATTATGTGACTGGCGTAAAAACTGTGGTATTTTTAAATATAATTGTTGAACTTAGGAGACGAGCATCAAGAGTGAGTCTTAGATGGATGTAACAGAGGGAATCTGGTCATTTTTTAAAATAAAACATCGTTCAGACTTAAATATAAATAAAACGGAAGTAATGTAAGTTATTTATTCTTTCTCTGTGGACTGGTACCAAATGGCCCACGGACCGGTACCGGTCCGCGGTCCGGGGGTTGGGGACCACTGCACTATAGCAGTGTTCTTCCATTATTACAATACACTATTTTTTAAATGGATTACCACTCTTTAAGAGTTTGTTTTTGGCCTGACCAGGCGGTGGCGCAGTGGATAGAGCATCGGACTGGGATGCGGAGGACCCAGGTTCGATACCCCGAGGTCACCAGTTTGAGTGTAGGCTCATCTGGTTTGAGCAAAAGCTCACCAGCTTGGACCCAAGGTCACTGGCTCAAGCAAGGGGTTACTCGGTCTGCTGAAGGCCCACGGTCAAGGTACATATGAGAAAGCAGTCAATGAACAACTAAGGTGTTGCAACAAAAAAACTGATGATTGATGCTTCTCATCTCTTTCCATTCCTGTCTGTCCCTATCTATCCCTCTATCCCAGGGGTCTCAAACTCAACTCAGCATGTGGGCCACAGAGCAAGATCACAGCCGTTAGGCGGGCTGCACTAGGTCTACAAAAGGCAACTGTTACGCAACACTTTTCTCACTGCAGTTGAAAACAAAAAAAAATCAGTACAACAAGCACAATCGTACATGCAGTTTACTCAGTGTCACAAAACGACCAGAAACTGTAGTTCGCATCACAACTGCTGTTAACTAAGCTAATATCTAGCTAGGATGCTAGAGAAATGAAAAATACAAGTAGGCCCCTAGGCTTACTTAATTTTATCCAAAATATTTTGAACTTCATGGATTAGTCTGCGGGCCGCACAAAATTGTTCAGCAGGCCGCGAGTTTGAGACCCCTGCTCTATCCCTTCCTCTGACTCTCTGTCTCTGTAAAAACATGGAAAAAAAAGTCTGTTTTTTGAATAACAATTGCATTGCT
Source organism: Saccopteryx bilineata (assembly GCF_036850765.1). Lineage (NCBI taxonomy): Eukaryota > Metazoa > Chordata > Mammalia > Chiroptera > Emballonuridae > Saccopteryx > Saccopteryx bilineata. The sequence continues at coordinate 95,020,635 of NC_089490.1, read as the reverse complement.
TTTGGTTTTTAGAACCCTAACTATAAGCTCTACTATAAATATACGGAATCGACAAATATGTACTAATGATACCCTGTGTTCTAAGTACCTGCACACAACAGTAAGCAAAACATACCATATTTTCCCATGTAGAAGAGGCACCCATTGTCGAAAAATATGGGGTCTAAAAACTGGATGCGTCTTATACAGTGATTGCAGATTTTTCTTACTTGCATTTCCCCCTTTTTTGCGTGGATGAGGAGTTGTATGAATTTTATGATGAATAAAACTTGAATTCAATAACTTTAGGGCCCTGGCCGGTTGGCTCAGTGGTAGAGCGTCGGCCTGGCGTGCGGAAGTCCTGGGTTCGATTCCCAGCCAGGGCACACAGGAGATGTGCCCATCTGCTTCTCCACCCTTCCCCCTCTCCTTCCTCTCTGCCTCTCTCTTCCCCTCCCACAGCCAAGGCTCCATTGGAGCAAAGTTGGCCCAGGCGCTGAGGATGGCTCTGTGGCCTCTGCCTAAGGCGCTAGAATGGCTCTGGTCGCAACAGAGCAACGCCCCTGATGAGCAAAGCATCGCCCCCTGGTGGGCGTGCCGGGTGGATCCCAGTCGGGCACATGCGGGAGTCTGTCTTACTGCCTCCCCGTTTCCAGCTTCAAAAGAAAAGAAAAGAAAAGAAAAAAAAAAAGAACTTTAGGAAATACACCCCCCCTCAATTTCTGCCCCAAAATTAAGGTCCGTCTTATACATGGGGAGATGCGGTAAGATGACACTGTTTTCTCCAAGCCTCTCAACAAGTAATAAATAAATGTGGAGTATGCCAGATGGTTGTAAGTGCCAACATGAAAAGTAAAGCAAGATAAAAATATGGTGTGCCATGTCTGAATGGTGGTGACACAGTGAATAGAGAGCATTGACCCAGAACGCCAAAGTCCCTGGCTTGAGCATGGACCCCAAGGTACCTGGTCTAGTCCTTGGTCAAGGCATGTACAAGAAACAAGTCAATGCACAACTATATAGAACAAGTTGATGCTTCTCTTTCTCTCTCCTCCCCTCTCTCTCAAAAGAAATAAACAGTGGTATGCCAGGGTAGGAACTGGCATTTTATGTTGGATGATCAGAAATAGAAAAGCCAGTGCCAAGGCCCTGAGGTAGAAAAATGTCAATATGGTTGGAGAGTAGTAAGCTAGGAAAAAAGAGGTCAGTGCAGATTATTCTAGAGTCTTGTTCCTCAAAATGCAGTCTTCCAGAGCAGCATTAGTATTAAGATTTAGGAGCATATTAGAAATGCCGGGTGAAGACACATCCCAGAAATACGTAATCAGAAAATTCATTTTTTAGGATCCCCAGGTAATTAAGAGGACATTTAAGCTGGAGAAGCACTGGTCAGGAGTCTTGCATGTCATGGTAAAGTGTTTAGTTTCAGTGTGAGTGAGTCTGAAAGCTACTGGGTTTTTAGCATGTGAGTCAGTGGTGGGATTCAGCCTGTATATACTGGTTTGACAGAACTGAGACCTAATTTTTTGTTGAGTTCGGTAAACCAGTCTTTAAAATGGCACTGTAATCAGGGTTCTCTCTAAGGTGGGCAGGCACCTGGGCCAATGTGGAAATCATAAATTTACATTCTTTACTCTTTTATTTTTTGTGACAGAGACAGAGAGAGGGACAGACAGGAAGGGAGAGAGATATGAAGCATCAATTCTTCATTAGTGGCACCTTAGTTGTTCATTGATTGCTTTCTCATATGTGCCTTGACTGGGGAAGGGGGTACAGCAGACCAATTGACCCCTTGCTCAAGCCAGTGACCTTGGGCTCAAGCTGGCAACCTATGGGTTTTGAGCCTGGGTCCTTCGCATCCCAGTCCCACGCTCTATTCACTGCGCCACCACCTGTCAAGCTCCTTACTCTTTTTTTTTACAGTGACAGAGTCAGAGAGAGGGATAGATAGGGACAGACAGACAGGAACGGGGAGAGATGAGAAGTATCAATCATTAGTTTTTCGTTGCGACACCTTAGTTGTTCATTGATTGCTTTCTCATATGTGCCTTGACCAGGGGGCTACAGCAAACCGAGTAACCCCTTGCTCGAGCCAGCGACCTTGGGTCCAAGCTGATGAGCTTTGCTCAAACCAGATGAGCCCGCACTCAAGCTGGTGACCTCAGGGTCTCGAACCTGGGTCCTCCGCATCCCAGTCCAACGCTCCATCCACTGCGCCATGCCCGGTCAGGCCTCCTTACTCTTTTTTTTTTTTTTTTTTTTTTAATTTATTCATTTTAGAGAGGAGAGGGAGAGGCAGAGAGAGAGAAGGGGGGAGGAGCTGGAAGCATCAACTCCCATATGTGCCTTGACCAGGCAAGCCCAGAGTTTCGAACTGGCAACGTCAGCATTTCCAGGTCGACGCTTTATCCACTGCGCCACCACAGGTCAGGCTCCTTACTCTTTTTTAACATTCATCTGCGCAACAGAGTATTATTCTAAGCACCCGTAGTAATATTAATTCCGTCTATAGGTGAAAAAAATTGCAAGTAGGACGCCAATCAAGAAGCAATATGAAAATATCTTAAATAATACTTTTATTGTTTTTAGTCAGGTATTATTTAATATTTTTTAATTAATATTTTTAAACTCTTGAAATCTACTTTTGTACACTTTTATTGTTCTTATTTAAGTATTAAATGCATGAAATTATTTCGGGATATATATTTTTATACTTAAATTGGTCATTAGGGTAGAGAACATGGTTAACCTTTTTTTTTTAAGATTTTATTTATTTATTTTAGAGAAGAGAAAGAGAGAGAGAAGGAGGGAGCATTAACTCCCATATGTGCCTTAACCAGGCAAGCCCAGGGTTTCTAACCAGTGACCTCAGTGTTCCAGGTCACTGTGCCACCATGGGTCAGGCTGGTTTAACCGTTTAAAAGGGTCTCTATCTTACTCTGTTGAGCAGAAGAGAGGCTAATACAATAATGCCAGGTAGCTTGCCTGGGGTGATAGCAGTGGAGGGGATCATAAAAGGTTAGATTTTAAATATATTTTGAAAGTAGAGCCAACAGAATTCATGGATTAGATTGGATTTATAGGGCTAGAGAAAGAAGAATCTGGGATTACAAGGCTTTTTTACTTGAATAACTAGAACAGTGGCAGTCATCTTGGTCCCTACTGCCCCCTAGTGGGCGTTCCAGCTTTCATGGTGGGCAGTAGCAGAGCAACCAAAGAATAAATAAAAAGATAGATTTAGCTATAGTAAGTTGTTTTATAAAGAATTATTCTGCCAAACTTAGCGAAAATTTGACATAAAGTACTTGGTAAGTAATTATTATTATATGCTTTAACTTGTTGTAACTCTGCTTTATAAGTTTTATAAAGTAAAGTTACTTCCCTACTTTATAAATCATCATTACTGTGGAACCGGTGGGCGGTTAGAAAATTTTACTACTAACAGATACAAAAGTGGGCCATAGGTATAAAAAGGTTGACTACCCCGGAACTAGAAGAATAGAATTGTCATTTATTGAGATGAGGATATAAGAGGGACAGGTTAAGACTGTTGGTTTAGACTGTGAAGTTCAGGAGAGAGGTCCCAGCTAAAGATATTTGAGATTTTTTTTTTTTTTTGAGAGGGAAAGAGAGATAGAGAAACATTGATTTGTTGTTCCACTTAGTTATGCATTCATTGATTCTGGTGTATGCCCTTACTGCAGATCAAACCTGCAACCTTGGTGTATAGGGTTGATGTTCTAACCATCTGAGCTAGCTGGCCAGGGCCAAGATTTGAGATTTAATACTCAGCATGTATAGGGCATTTAAAACTATGAGATTGGAGCCTGACCAGTGGTGACGCAATAAATAGAGTGTTTACCTAGGACGCTGAGGTCCCAGGCTTGAAACCCCAAGGTAACCAGCTTGAGCACGGGCTCACTGGCTTGAGCAAGGGCTCTCTGGCTCAGCTTGAGCACCCTCAGTTGAGGCACAGATAAGAAGCAATCAATGAACAACTAAAGTGATGCAACTACAAGTTGATGCTTCTCATCTCTCTCCCTTTTCCTCTCTCTCTCTCTCAAATCAATAAACTGTTTTAAAATTTTAATTGTTACAGACAAAAGTTTTATAATCTGCCTGACCGAGTAGTGGTGTAGTGGATAGAGTGTTGGCATGGGATACTAAGGACCCATATTTGAAACCCACAGTCACTGGCTTGAGCGCGCACTCACCAGCTTGAGCATGAGATCACAGACATGACCCAATGGTTACTGGCTTGAACAAGGGGTCACTGGCTCATCTGGAGGCCACCCCCCACCCGCGTCAAGACACATATGAGAGAGTAATCAATGAACAACTAAGGCACCACAACTATGAGTTGATGTTTCTTATCTCTCTCCCTTCCTGTCTGTCCGTCTCTGTTTCTGTCTCTAAAAGAAACAAAAAAATGTTTTGAAAACCATAACAGGAGTGAATGTGTAATGACCTCAATAATAGAAATACTGTACATAGAAAACTGACTGAAAAAAATTAGCCCAATATTAACAATGCTTCTTTCTTTTCCATTTTTCTATATTTTTTAGATTACAGAAGGAGATTTATAAAGAGCAGCAGTTAGCTTATGTATACTGAGTTAAATTACATGCTAAGTATTATTCTGATTGCTTCACATGGATTGCCTCACTAAATCTTTACCAAAAAATTTTGAAAAGCCCTATGAGGTATCTGTTACTACTGCCAGTTTACAGAAGAGGAAACTGAGACTTAGTAAGCTAAGCAGCTTGGCCTAGTAAATGTTCATGCCAAATGTAAAACAGAGTAGGACCCTAGGCTGGATCAGTGGGTAATGCTTCAGAGAAGTAAAGAATATGGTCCAAGCAAATCATTGGTTGTAATAAAAAATAAAGTCAGGTAAATGGTAATCTTTGAGAAAATCATTGGATTGATTAATTTTAAAAACTATATTGCAGGAAAGTAAGAGAATGATTAGACAAAATTTTAAAGGAATGTAAATGAAAGGCATTGAGTGTTTTTTGTTGTTGTTTTAAAGAAGAGAAGCGTGAGCATGTTGGCAGGATAAGAGCAGCACGTTCCCCCAGAAATACCCATGAATCTACTCTGATATAAATAAACAACTGAATAAGTAAATGAGGTGAAAGGGACAGTTCATTGTCATAGTGGCATTTCCATTAGTAAGTGTAGGAGTGATTGAGATAGGAAAGTCATCATTTAATAAATACCACAGCAATAATTATGGCAGGCAAGAATCACTAACACATTGTTGACCACTCACGAGTTAACTTGTGTTTGCACTTACATTAGCTATTTCAGTTTTTGAAACTCAGGGTAATATGGGATTATTGTATTTGGGACTCTGCCTTGAAGCTCAAATTTCTAAAAACAGCACACCATTCTATATTCTCATGCAGATTCCTTTTCTTCCCACCCCTCCAGGCATGAGACTGCAAGGTCGAAGGTACAGTAAGCTAAAACAGTCAGTGTCGAGCGGTCTATACTTGGACTACCTTCTAACTGCTCGCAGTTTGAACATACATATCAAGGATATTGTAAAATCTTTCTTCTTCGTGTTCAATTGTGTTAAGTTTATTTATAAAAAAAGTGAATTTTCTTGATATTTAGGTTTCAAAAGGAATGCGCAGCGAAACCAGGTACATTTGCAAAACATGTTGTGTACCATTACACATAGGTGATTGCTATACAGTATACCACACCAAAAAAATTACTAAAATATATAATATGTAGCAGATATGTCAAAGTTCAATTTAAATTCATTATGTATAAATAAAGTATACTGGTGTTTATTTAGATTGTTTCACTTTTATACTTAATTATGAAAATAGCCGGTGACGTGAGATAACTTTTTTTTTTAATTTTATATTTATTTATTTTTAAGATTTTATTTATTCATTGTAGAGAGGGGGGAGAGAGAGAGAGAGACAAAGAGAAGGGGGAGGAGCAGGAAGCATCAACTCCCATATGTGCCTTGACCAGGCAAGCCCAGGGTTTTGAACCGGCAACCTCAGTGTTTCCAGGTTGACGCTTTATCCACTGCGCCACCACAGGTCAGACATGAGATAACTTCTGCGTAAAATTGCTGGTCTGTTGACCAGCAATTGTTATGAGTTAAGAGATGCTTAGTGGGCAAATGTGATGAGAAACAGGATATTTGCCTAGTTTTGAAGTATCTCCCTATAAGATACTTATTAATTGCAAAAGGTAAAATAGTAACTTTACAGTGGGAACACCTGGCAAACACTACCAAGTAATCAAAGTTAACATCACCAGTAATAGACATTGACATCTCCTATATCTTTGTATGATGCATCTGAAGGACCCAACCTCCTTTCCGTGGTAATGTGCCAAAAATTCATAACCTCAGTCTAATCATGGGAAAATATCAGACAAACTCAAACTGAGGGACATACTGTAAGAATAACTGGCTATAGCTCCATTGGAGTGAGTTGGCCCCGAGTGCTGCGGATGGTTCCATGGCCTCACTCCCCTCAGGTGCTAAGAAGAGTTTGGTTGTTGAGCAACGGAGCATCATCCTCTAGTAGGCTTGCCAGGTGGATCCCAGTCTGTCTCTCTGCCTCTCTCATTGAATGAAAAAAAACAACAACAACTGGCTAATACACTTCAAAAAGTGTCAAGATCAGCCTGACCAGGTGGTGACTCAGTAGACAGAGCATCGGACTGGGATGTGGAGGACCCAAGTTTGAAACCCCAAGGTCGCCAGCTTGAGCACGGGCTCACTGGCTTGAGCGCAGGGTCACTGGCTTGAACATGGGGTCATAGACATGACCCCATGGTCGCTGGCTTAAGCCAGGGATCATTCACTCTACTCTAGACCCCCCACCCCGGTCAAGGCACATAGGAGCAAGCAATCAATGAACAACTAAGATGCCACAATGAAGAATTGATGCTTCTCATCTCTTTCCCTTCCTGTCTTATCTGTCCTTATCTGTCCCTCTCTGACTTTCTCTGTCTCTGTCAAAAAATGAAAATAAATAAAAAAAGTGTCGAGATCATGAAAAACAAAGATTGGAGGAGACTAAGGAGACACCATGACTGAATGCATTGTGGTGTGCTAGATTGGACCTTGAACCAGAAAAGTGACATAGATAGATCAGCTGGTAAAATTTAAATAAGGTCTGTGGATTAGTTAGTAGCATTGAATTAATGTTAATTTGCTTTTTTAGAGTAGATCTTTATACTATCTTGTATATATGTTGTTAACATTATTTGGGAGGAGAGTACAGGAACTCTATATTGGTTTTGCTACTTTTTTTTTGAGAGAGAGAGAGAGGGACAGATAGGTACAGACAGGAAGGGAGAGAGAAGAGAAACATCAATTCTTTGTTGTGGCTCCTTAGTTGTTCATTGATTGCTTTATGTGCCTTGACCGGGGGCTACAGCAGACCGAGTGATCCCTTGCTCGAGCCAGAGACCTTGGGCTCAAACTGGCGACCTCAGGGTCTCGAACCTGGGTCCTCCACATCCCAGTCCAGTGCTCTATCCACTGCACCACCGCCTGGTCAGGCTGGTTTTGCTACTTTTGTAATTTCAAAATTTAAAGATAAATCTGAGTTTGTGTTCACTAACTACTGTAAGTTGGACAAGTCATATAGCTGCTCTGACAATTTCTTTTCCCGTAAAGTAGGTATAATACTGTCTGCTTTGTTTATTGTTTAGCTCCAATATGATGAAGCTCAAGTAAGGCTTTAGTTGTAAAACAGGACAAAATGTAAGGTATTATAATATGTTCCATTGACATGAATCATTTCTTTTGTGATTCTACCAATAAAAGCAATTAACTCAATGTTCTTTCATGAATAGAATTTACCAAAAAGGCCTCTCTCCTCTGTATTGATCAATTTCTTTCATCTTTATAGCATTTCAGACTGCCTTTCAAGCTCAGGGGCCCCTGGCTATACTGGAGCACTTTGATACTGTCTACAGCATTCTGCAGTAAGTAAAATACCCATTGGTACTTTAAAAAGAACTAGTGTCTATCTGACCTAACTTTGCATGTTAGTCCTAGAATTTCAAATTACAGTGCACTGATAAAAGGTTCTGGGTACTGATATCTCTACTTGTGAGCATTTACACCAACTTGCCACTGTATTTATTCATTTGGGCTATTTCACATGTATTTTTTGCCATTAGATTCTTCAAGTTAGATCTGATCTGTTAGCCTGGGCTGCAGCTTCCTGTCTTACCCCTGCACTTTTCTTTCGCCCATAGTCACTTTCGAAGTATAGATCCTGGCCTCAAGGAAGATGCCCTGGAATTCCTGATTAAAGGTGTTTATGAATTGGGGGTAGGGGATGGAAGGTGTTTGTTGTTTGTTTACTTCATTTTATCAGCCACATGATGATATCAAGGCTGTGGTGATTCAGTTGGTTTGGCTAAGTCTGGGGACCTCTGACCTATTAAGGTCTGTAATCTTGGTGGGCAATACAGAGTTATGTGTGTTCACTGTAAGGGCAGACCAACAAGAAATTCTTCCGGCTTTTGAACCATCTCTCTTTCATAGAGAGGAGTCTTCCCAGTTGTCAGAAAAAAATGTGATAACTGGAGTGAGAGCGTAGGGACAGGTCATGTTCATGGTTTGAGGGTTGGGGGTCCCAAAGAACTTAGCTTGAATTATAACCACTGAGAGATGAAACACAGATCTTTGGTAATCTGATGGCTGCAAGTGCAGTGTGTTTTGAAGTTGGGAGTATGAAGAAAGAGAATGAAACCGACTCCAGATTCTGCCTCTTGCAGTGGTATCCCGCCATGCTCAGGAACTTCCAGCTATCCTTGATGATGCAATTTTGAGTGTGTCTGATAGAAGTGCCCACCTAAATGCCCTCAAAATGAACTGCTATGCTCTGATACACCTCTTGGAATCCTTTGAGACCATGACCAGCAAGACAGGTCTCATGGACCTGGACCTTGGCGGGAAGGTAACTCGGAACGGAATTCTTGGCTCATTTAATATGGGGTCTGCAAGGATGGGGGAATGGGTAGGAAAGAAGGGAAGCCAATGATTCGGAGACTCCTTTCTATTCTTCTGTAGGGTTTATGAGGAGGTACTGAAATGTATCACAACATATCCTTCCATGACAAGCAGCTCTTTTATATTTTGGGACTCGTAATACTGCTTCTGCATTACCTTCTACCTTGTCTCGATACTAGATAGTTTGGGCATTCAGACTAGCAGATCTTGACTCTCTTTTTCTTGTTTTTCCTGAATGTATGTGTGATTTTTTTTTTAGGGCAAGAAATCCCGGGTCAAGTCCGCCCATGGCTTTGACTGGGAAGAGGAGAGGCAACCAATTCTTCAGCTTTTAACACAGCTGCTCCAGTTGGACATTCGTCACCTGTGGAACCACTCAATAATTGAAGAGGAATTCGTCAGGTAGGCAGTTAAAATGACTACAGATACTGTAATACTGAGTTGAGAGGAATGAGGGCTCTCTTGCTAGGCCTGCCTTTTAAATACTTCATTTCATACCTCAGTTCTATCTGTAATATATAAACATATACTGATAACATTGAGTTATTAGGAAGTAGATAATGAATCTTAGAAACTGCTGTGAATTTCTCATCTTTAATGTCCATGTGTTCATTCATGAAACAGTATGTACTGAGAATCTTCTAGGTGAATAGCTGGTATCATTATAGCTATAGGCACTAGAAACAAAAGTTCTTTCCCTCATTGAGTTTATTTTATAGAGCAGAAGCCAATTTTTAAAAGTACGATATATAGTATGTTTTATGGTTTATTACTGTGGGAAAAAATAGGGAGGAAGACATTTGATAGAAGAAGGTTGTGATATTAAATCAGCCATTCTAGCAAGATCTGTTTGAATCAGTGACATTTCAGCAAAGATCCAGAGGAGGTCATCAGAGCCATGAGACTATCTGGAGAAAGAGCAAGGGCAAGGAAAGGGAACAGCAAGTGCAAAGACCCCAAGGAGGGAGTGTGTCCGGTGTGTACCAATACTAGCAATAAGGCCAGAGAGTCAGCAACTGAGAGGGATAGGCGATGAGGTCGGGGGAGGGAGAGGGCAGTGGGGAGCCACGCTGTACAGATCCTTATAGGCCATCATGATGACTGGCACTTTCTCAGAGTGAGACGGGCCACTCAAAGGTTTCAAGCAGGGCAGTAGGTGGTCTTACTTGCTCTTGAACAGCATCATCGTGGCCTGTTGAAACAGACTATGGAGGGAAAGGAAGGAAGCAGCAGACCAGTTAGGAGGCTATTGAAGTAACTTGGGCAAGAGATGACAGTAATTTAAACCAGAAAGTAGCAGTGGAGATGGGGAGAAGTGGTTGTAGTCTGTACTTTTTTTTTTAAGGTGGAGCTTACCAGATGAGATGACAGATGTGTGAGAGGTTTGAGGGAGAGTGCAGTCACGGATGACGTGGACTGAGCATTTGGAAGAATAGAGTTGCCTATAACTGAAATATGGGGAAGGCTGTGGGGGCATGTTTTGCCTTAACCAATCAGACGTTATGTTTTAGACAAACAAAGTTTGAAGTGCTTATTAAACATCCAAATAATGTCAGATTCAGATGTGGAATGTACACATCTGGAGTATAGGAGAGAGGTCTGGCCTTGGGGCACTCATTTAGGAATACTTGTATTTATAGCCATGAGACTGAAAGAGATTACTAAATCAATAAGTAGCTAGAAGAGAACAGAAATCCAAAAACTATCCCCTGGGCACTCCAGCATTAGAAGGTGAGGTGATTATGCGGGACCAGCCAAAGAAACTGACAGGGGAGTATGGCATTCTGGAAGCCAAACAAAGCATGTTTCAAGGACAAAGGAGTAATCTACTCTGTCAAATGAAGCTGAAAGGTCAGTTAAGATGAGGACTGAATTGACTGTTGTATTTACAATGAAAAATCGTTGGTGACTTTGTCTTGTCTTTTATCATATATGAAGGTAAGCAAAAGTAGGTTCACAGTTGGTTCATATGGTAAATAATTAATAAATAATACAGGAATAAACTGTTTCACAAACTCACAATTATAAAGCTACTTTTGCCCACCCTGTATTCAAGTCCTGTACAGGCATCTTAATAGCCGAAAGTTGGAACTCTTAAAGGACAAAGTGCCTATCTGGAGTCAGCAAAGCAATTTGCTATATAGAAGGTAGTAGATAAAATGAAGAAAACTATAGGACCCTGAACTTTGAAGGCAGTAGAGATAGAATGAACAAGGCAGAGTCCCAGTATAATTGAGTTGACAACTGATTCCACCATCTCCCCTTCTTCCTTTCTCAGTTTGGTTACTGGTTGCTGTTACCGCCTTTTGGAGAACCCCACCATTGGTCACCAGAAGAACCGCCCCACTCGGGAAGCCATAGCACACCTGCTTGGTGTAGCCTTGACACGTTATAACCATGTGCTCAGTAAGTTAGCCCTTCGCTGTGCCCCACCTTTTTCCTCTTGCCCGTAATATCTCATGTTCAGTACTTTCGCAGGTGCCACTGTGAAGATCATCCAGATGCTGCAGCACTTTGAACACCTGGCACCTGTACTGGTGGCAGCTGTGAGTCTATGGGCAACTGATTATGGAATGAAGAGCATCGTGGGAGAGATTGTAAGGTAACTTCTGCCTTGAATTTCTAATTCTTATTTCTCTCAGGGAGAAGAGAAAAAAAGATTAGAAATATAGTATATTCTCTGTGCAACAATAGGTTCTTTCACCTGTTAGATGCCAGTCTTACCTTCTTTTACTGGGAACTAAATTATCTTTTTTTTTTTTTTTTCCATTTTTCTGAAGCTGGAAACAGAGAGAGACAGTCAGACAGACTCCCGCATGCGCCCGACCGGGATCCACCCGGCACGCCCACCAGGGGCGACTCTCTGCCCACCAGGGGGCGATGCTCTGCCCGTCCTGGGCGTCGCCATGTTGCGACCAGAGCCACTCTAGCGCCTGGGGCAGAGGCCACAGAGCCATCCCCAGCGCCCGGGCCATCTTTGCTCCAATGGAGCCTTGGCTGCGGGAGGGGAAGAGAGAGACAGAGAGGAAAGCGCGGCGGAGGGGTGGAGAAGCAAATGGGCGCTTCTCCTTTGTGCCCTGGCCGGGAATCGAACCCGGGTCCTCCGCACGCTAGGCCGACGCTCTACCGCTGAGCCAACCAGCCAGGGCCTTAAATTATCTTTTTATGGCTGTGTTTTCTTCCGTGCACAGAGAGATTGGACAGAAGTGTCCCCAGGAGCTGAGTCGGGACGCTTCAGGGGCAAAGGGCTTTGCAGCCTTCCTGACAGAACTAGCAGAACGTGTCCCCGCCATTCTGATGTCCAGCATGTGCATTTTGCTAGATCATCTGGATGGAGAGGTAGGTGGTACCCTGAGGATCTCAGGTTTTTCTGGGGATTTCAAGTCCATTGTTGAAAGGCTTTTTTTTTTTAAAACAAAAAGGTACCTTCACATGAAGTCAAGTCATCTGGTCTTATAACCGTGGCAGTTCCTTCCTATAGAGAAGCAGATGACATTTATTGAATAAGGAGCCTATTTCAGTGTCACGTTGATTTTATCCAAGTCTGGTAGGGGAGAGGACAGTTCCACGGCTTAGGTCCAGTGCGAGTGACTCAGCTGTGATTCTGAGTCCCATCTGTTTCTTAGGATGATGCCTCTTTCTACTATCTGACTTGCCTTGCTTCTTCCATATAACAAATTTTCTCACATCAACCTCTGTCATCTCTCTCGGTTCTCTTTTATACCTGAATGCTAACCTGGCTTTTCCCAAATGAATGTGGGGCACTTCTAGGTGAATATAAGGACAGAAACAGTCTACTCATTTGTCTAATTTACTTTAACTTGTGCAAGACTCCATTCTTTGGCTCTTGGCCTAGAAAAAAATTTCAAACCCTCTTCTCCACCAGGTTCTGTAATGGACTTGCTCATACTGATTTCTGTTTCTCTGTTTCATTTTCTTTTATTTATTTATTTATTTATTTATTTTTTTTCCTGAAGCTGGAAACAGGGAGGCAGTCAGACAGACTCCCTCATGTGCCCGACTGGGATCTGCCCGACTGGAATCCACCCGGCACACCCACCAGGGGGCGATGCTCTGCCCATCCAGGGTGCTGCTCTGTTGTGACCAGAGCCACTCTAGTGCCTGAGTCAGAGGCCATGGAGCCATCCCCAGCACCCGGGCCATCTCTGCTCCAATGGAGCCTTGGCTGCGGGAGGGGAAGAGAGAGTCAGAGAAGAAGGAGAGGGGGAGGGGTGGAGAAGCAGATGGGCGCTTCTCCTGTGTGCCCTGGCCGGGAATCGAACCTCTCTGTTTCATTTTCTGTTAGTAAAATAGGGAGTAGAAAGGAAGAGGGTGTTTATTAGTAGGGATCAAAGGTGTTGAGACCTCAGGTGAAAGGTAGTCTTTACAAATGTATATCGATGGATAGATATGATTTCATGTTCAGCTACTACCATGATTACTTGGGTGAACCTTAGGGAGGGAATGATTAAACTTAAACTGTATAGGTAGGTACATTGTTATTAACTTAATTAGGGTACTCCTAAGCTGGCCAAAGAGTCGCATGTGGCTCGCGAGCCACAGTTTGCCGACTAGGTCCTAGGCAGCCAAGGCAGACCAGGAAAAGTTATAGCTAAGACAAGCAAGCTTAACCTTGACTAAAGGTCTTGGCCCCTTCTTTGTGCCTGGACTAGCATAAGGATTTAGGAAAGGGAAAGTTAATATTGGAGTGCAGAGGCTCACAGCAACTTCATTTCTCTCTCCCAGAATTACATGATGCGCAATGCTGTGCTCGCAGCCATGGCAGAGATGGTACTGCAGGTTCTGAGTGGTGATCAGCTGGAGGAAGCAGCCCGAAACACCAGAGACCAGTTCTTGGACACCCTGCAAGCCCATGGCCATGATGTCAACTCCTTTGTGCGAAGCCGTGTTTTGCAACTCTTTACTCGTATCGTCCAACAGAAGGTGAACAGCCTTCTATGTGATAAAGACATAATAGTACCATTCTATGTATAGGCCAAAGAAAAGAGGAATCCAATGTCAAAGAAAACTATCTGTCCCAAAAAAGAGTCTAGAATTCAGGTTGTTACTACCAGTAATAAAGGTCTTTGTTTACTAAAGGGCAAGGATGTCTGGTTCCATTTAAGGACTGTCCTGTATCTTAACCACTACAAAGAGTACTCCTTAACTACTTTATATCCCATAGTAAAGTTTCTTTTGGGTCCTGGCCAGTTAGCTCAGTGGTAGAGCATCATCCCAGCTTATGGATGTGTCCCGGGTTCAATTCCCAGTTAGGGGACACAGGAGAAGCACCCATCTCTTTCCCCACCCCTTCGCCTATCTCTTCTCTCTTTCTCTCTTTTCCTCTCCCACAGCCATAGCTCGATTACAGCAAGTTGGCCCTGAGCGCTGAGGGTGGCTCCATAGTCTCCACATTAGGCACTAAAAAATGGCTCCCCTCCTTTCACTCAAAAAAAAAAGTCTCTTTGGAATGAATAGGTACCTCATTTGGGGTTTGCATCAAGATTCTATTGAGCAGAAAGGATGATGTGGGCTGTGAGCTGATTCTTCTCTTTCTGTCCCTCATAGGCTCTCCCCCTGACACGTTTCCAGGCAGTGATGGCCTTAGCAGTGGGCCGCCTGGCAGACAAGTCGGTGCTAGTATGTAAAAATGCCATTCAGCTGCTGGCCAGTTTTCTCGCCAATAATCCTTTCTCCTGCAAGGTGAGTAGACTTGGGCCATCTAAAAGAGAAGGAATCAGTGGAAACGGGTGAAATTATGTGACTTAGTGACCCTAATACTTATTTTACCTTGATAGCTTAGTGATGTTGATCTTGCTGGACCACTGCAGAAGGAAACCCAGAAGTTACAAGAGATGAGGGCCGAGAGGCAAACTGCAGCTGTTTGTGAGTAGTTCCTGCATGTGAACCCCCACCCCAGTCCATCTTCTCCTTGCAGCAGAAACTCCAGAGACAGAGTCTAAGTGAGACTTTCTCATTCAGCCTCAGTGCTGGACCCAGAAGAGGAGTGGGAAGCCATGCTGCCAGAGTTGAAGTCTACCCTGCAGCAGCTGCTAAAACTTCCCCAGGAAGAAGAAGAGAGACCTGAAGAAATTGCTATTGCAGAGACCACCGAAGAGGTGAAAGGACACATCCGTCGCTTGCTTGCAAAAGCTAGTTACAAGTATGTGGACGAATGAGGTATTCTCTAATGACCCATTTAGGGTTTAGAATTTAACCTTTGAAAACAATTTTTCTTTAAAATGAACTGTACTTAGCCCTGGCTGGGTGTCTCAGTGAGTAAAGCATCGACCCAGCATGCCAGAGGTCACGGGTTTGACCCAAGTCAGGGGCACGAACGAGAAACAATCAACGAGTGCATAACTAAATGGAACAACAAAGTGAAACAAGTTCATGCTTCCTTCTTGCTCTCTTTCTCTCTCCCTTCATCTCTCTTCCCTCTTAGATCAATGGAAATAATTTAAAAATGAACTAAGTGAATGCTGCCACTAGGTAACAGTCAGTATTTTCACTATAGTAATGGTCGAACACCAAATTTATGACAAAGGTATAGTCCACAATTAAACATGCTTTTTTTTGGGGGGGGGTTGTTTTGTTTTGTTTTTGTATTTTTCTGAGGTTAGAAGCGGGGAAGCGGATAGACTCCTGCATGCACCCCACTGGAATCCTCCCGGCATGCCCACCAGGGGGTAATGCTCTACCCATCTGGGGTGTTGCTCTGTTGTGGCCAGAGCCATTCTAGTGCCTGAGGTGGAGGTCATGGGACCATCCTCAGCTCCCAGGCCAACTTTGCTCCAATGGAGCCTTGGCTGCGGGAGGGAAAGAGAGAGAGAGAGAGAGAAAGGAGATGGGGAGGGGTGGAGAAGCAAATGGTTGCTTCTCCTGTGTGCCCTGGCCGGAATCAAACCCGGACTTCCACACGCCGGGCCAATGCTGACCCAAGTGGCCAGAGCCTAAGCATGCTTTTTTACTTTTACAAATTTTAAAGAAACTCCTGCCTGACCTGTGGTGGCGCAGTGGATAAAGCGTCAACCTGGAAACACTGAGGTTGCCGGTTCGAAACCCTGGGCTTGCCTGGTCAAGGCGCATATGGGAGTTGATGCTTCCTGCTCCTCCCCCCTTCTCTCTCTCTCTTTCTCCTCTCTATAATGAATAAATAAAATCTAAAAAAAAAAAAAAAAAGTTGTAGTGCATTTATACAATGTAACACTACACTACCATAAAAAAAAAAAAAAAAAGAAATTCCTAAAACAACTAAATATAAATAGTTTTTTTTTTTTTAAGATTTTATTTATTCACTATAGAGAGGGGAGAGAGAGAGAGAGAGAGAGAGAAAGGAGAGAGAGACAGGGGGGAGGAGCTGGAAGCATCAACTCCCATATGTGCCTTGACCAGGCAAGCCCAGGGTTTTGAACCGGCAACCTCAGCGTTTCCAGGTTGACGCTTTAGCCACTGCGCCACCACAGGTCAGGCCAAATATAAATAGTATTATATTAGAGGATGGAAGTCTTCCTTTGAAGAAAAAAGCCTGTAAGTATGATTTTAGTTATATAATCTTAGGTGAACTGCTTAAATTTTCTGGGCCTCAGTTTTATTATATGTAAAAGAAGAAGTTAATTAGATCATATGATTTCTAATGGCTTAATTCTAGTTCTAAATTCTGTGAGCCTCTAAATAATATCAGTCCTGCCTTAATCTTTAAATCACCCTCATATGAACCCTGACCTTAGGCAAAAAGTTTCTCCCAGTGTTTTTGTGACTCAGGAACTCTGGATCAGCTTGAGCCCTTACAGCTGTCATCGGGTATTTGTAAACCTTGGCCACAGTTACTTACTTGTTTCTTACCTAATTAGACTTCAGAAAAGTTGGACATGAATAGCATGTGGCTGGTTTGCTTTTCCTTACTTCTTTTCATTCTCTCTTTAATTGCTAAAGTGTAAAAGGGAGACCATAGTTTTCTGCTTGCCTCTTCTGCCTCCAAACATACAGCACTAGTATTTTCTCCTCTCAACTGGTAAAAGGTTTCATCTCATGTGCAAGATGTCACTTCATTCCTTAGAAATCTTTAGCAGTTGATGCTATTAACATCTTAATAACTGAGTTTGCTTCCAATTAAAATTGAAACATAGCCTGACCAGGCGGTGGCGCAGCGGATAGAGCAGCAGACTGGGATGCAGAGGACCCAGGTTCAAAACCTCGAGGTCACTGGCTTGAGCGCTGACTCATCTGGTTTGAGCAAGGCTCACCAGCTTGAGCCCAAGGTCGCTGGCTTGAGCAAAGGGACACTTGGTCTGCTGTAGCCCCCAGTCAAGGAACATGTGAGAAAGTAATCAATGAACAACTAAGGTGCTACAACAAAGAATTGATGCTTCTCATTTCTCTCCCTTCCTGTTCATCTGTCCCCCTCCTTCTCTCTGTCTCTGTCACACACACACACACACACACACACACACACACAAAATATAAATGTAGATTAGAACAAAACTTTTTTTTTTTTTCTTTATTTTCTGAAGCTGAAAACGGGAGAAACAGTCAGACAGACTCCCGCATGTGCCCAACCGGGGTCCACCCGGCACGCCCACCAGGGGCGTCGCTCTGCCCACCAGGGGGCGATGCTCTGCCCCTCCTGGGCGTCGCTCTGCCACGACCAGAGCCACTCTAGCGCCTGGGGCAGAGGCCAAGGAGCCATCCCCAGCGCCCAGGCCATCTTTGCTCCAATGGAGCCTCGGCTACGGGAGGGGAAGAGAGAGACAGAGGAAGGAGGGGTGGGGGTGGAGAAGCAAATGGGCGCTTCTCCTATGTGCCCTGACCGGGAATCGAACCTGGGTCCCCCGCACGCCAGGCCGACGCTCTACCGCTGAGCCAACTGGCCAGGGCAGAACAAAACTTTTTAAAATAACTTTTTTAAGAGTTTAACTGCCCTAGCCAGATAGTTTGGTTGGTTAAGAGTGTCGCTTCGAGGCACAGAGGTTGCCAGTTTGATCCCCAGTCAGGGCACATACAGGAACAGATCAATGTTCCTGTCTCTCTCTCTCTCCCCCTTCCTCTCTCTCTAAAAATCAATTTTTTAAAAAAAGAGTTGAATTTCAATAATTTTTTTTAAGCAGAAATATACTGCCCTGACCAGGTAGCTCACTGGTTATGGCATCGGCCTGATAGATGGGTTCAGTCCCCAGTCAGGGCACATAACAAGAATCAACCAGTGAATGTATAAATAAGTGGAATAACAAATGCTGTTTCTCTCTTTCTTTATTTCTCTCTCTCTCTCTCTCTCTAAAAATATATAAATTTTAAAAATTTAAAGCAGAAATTTTCTTTTAAAAAATTAGACGCCCTGGCCAGTTGGCTCAGCGGTAGAGCGTCGGCCTAGCGTGCGGAGGACCCGGGTTCGATTCCCGGCCAGGGCACACAGGAGAAGCGCCCATTTGCTTCTCCACCCCTCCGCCGCGCTTTCCTCTCTGTCTCTCTCTTCCCCTCCCGCAGCCAAGGCTCCATTGGAGCAAAGATGGCCCGGGCGCTGGGGATGGCTCTGTGGCCTCTGCCCCAGGCGCTAGAGTGGCTCTGGTCGCAACTTGGCGACGCCCAGGATGGGCAGAGCATCGCCCCCTGGTGGGCAGAGAGTCGCCCCTGGTGGGCGTGCCGGGTGGATCCCAGTCGGGCGCATGCGGGAGTCTGTCTGACTGTCTCTCCCTGTTTCCAGCTTCAGAAAAATGAAAAAAAAAAAAAATTAGACAATATTCCTGACTAGTGATGGCGCAGTGGGTGGAGCATTAGCCTAGGACACTGATGTTCCAGGTTTGGAACCCCAAGGTCATTGATTTGAGCGTGGGCTCATTTGGCTTGAGCATGGGATTGCTGGCTTCAATGTGGGATCATCAAAATGATCCCATTGTCACTGGCTTGAGCCCAAGGTCACTGACTCGGCTGGAGCTCCCTGGTTAAGGCACATATGAGAAGCAATCAATGAGTAAGTAAAGTGCCGCAACTACAAGTTGATGGTTCTCATCTCTCTCCCTTCCTATCTCTCTCCCTCTTTCTCTCTCTCTCTCAAAAAGATTAAATAAAAGTAAAAATAAAAATTAGACAATACATTCACATGGTATAAAAATTTAAATGACAGCTTGACCAGTAGTGGCATAGTGGATAGAGCATGGACCTGGAGTCACTGGCTGAGCAAGGGGTTACTGGTTTGACTTGAGTCCCCAACCCCATCCTATTGTATTATACATATGAGAAGCAATCAACAACTAAGGTGACACAATAACTACAACTACAAGTTAATGCTTCCCATCTCTCTCCACCCTCTCCCTCTCAAATATTTTGTTTTTCAAATTACAAAATGTACATGCCATTGAATGTCCCAGCCACTTAGTCACACAGGGAAGCAAGATTCATAGTTTATTGAGTGTCCTCCTAGAGATACTGTGTAGACATAACAGCCAGACATATGTTCCTTTCTTCCCCCTTTTTACACAAGTGATTGAATTTTCTACCCACTGATCTACCACCTTGTTTTTCTTCACTCAGCTATGTACCTCAGTGTTTTACTATTTGTACATAAATCACATTGTATGGCTGTACCATAAACTAACTAGCTGTTGAAAGTTTATTATTTCCAAACTTTCACTTGGCAAAGTTTTTAAACATGTTTGGAATAGGGTAATGATTTCTAAAATTTAAAAGCTTTATTTTAATGTTTTGAAGACTAGAGTTAAGCCTTATCACTACAGAAATAGGAAAAGTGTTTGAGCTTCACCCTTCAAAGGTGCTTACACCTGAGAAATGTTCCTTTTCCCTGGGATAGTAGGTCTGGGTACTTGATGGAATTATCAGTTAGGTTCTTTTAAATCTACAGTGACACTCTTGTATGTCAATTACAATTTTTTTAAAGGCTATAGTGATACTTTTATGAGTACTGACTTGGTGACAGGTTGATCTTCTTTTAGGCAGGCCATCATTCTCACTCGAGAAGCCCTGGGCCACTTCCAGGAGTCTGAACCCTTCGGTCATATGGACCCAGAGGAGTCCGAGGAGACCAGGCTCCTGAATCTCTTAGGAACTATCTTCAAAGGTAATTCCCTCTTTCTTCTTCAGTAAACAAAACATTTCAGGTAGTACATATTTATGGACCATTTACTTTGTGTCAGACACTGGATTAGCTAGTAGAACCTGGTGCTAAAAGAGGCCAGAGGGGTTTGGCAAGGCTTCTGCTCTGGAATGGAAGCAGCCCCCTGGCCCAAGAATGATAGTCACAGGATGTGAAAGGGCATTTACAAACTGTTGAGAACTTTAGGAATCTTTTTTGAGAAATGAACCAAGATATATTTTTTTAATTATTTATTTATTTTTCAGAGACAGAGCAAGAGTCAGAGAAAGGGATAGATAGGGATAGACAGACAAGAAGGGAGAGAGATGAGAAGCATCAATCATTAGTTTTTCGTTGCAACACCTTAGTTGTTCATTGACTGCTTTCTCATATGTGCCCCACTGTGGGCCTTCAGCAGACTGAGGTTACTCTTGCTCAAGCCAGCGACCTTGGATCCAAGCTGGTGTGCTTTTTGCTCATACCAGACGAGCCTGCGCTCAAGCTGGCGACCTCGGGGTCTCAAACCTGGGTCTTCTGCATCCCAGTCCGATGCTCTATCCACTGCACCACCGCCTGGTCAGGCTAAACCAAGATATTTAGAACAGCTTTTAAATTTGTCCTTTTTTTTTTTTTTTTTTTTTTTTTTTTTTACAGAGACAGAGTCTGAGAGAGGGATAGATAGGGACAGACAGACAGGAACAGAGAGAGATGAGAAGCATCAATCATTAGTTTTTTGTTGCGGTATTTTAGTTGTTCAGTGATTGCTTTCTCATATGTGCCTTGACTGCAGGCCTTCAGCAGACCGAGTAACCCCTTGCTCGAGCCAGCGACCTTGGGTCCAAGCTGGTGAGCTTTGCTCAAACCAGATGAGCCCACGCTCAAGCTGGCGACCTTGGGGTCTTGAACCTGGGTCCTCTGCATCCCAGTTGGATGCTCTATCTATTGTGTCACCACCTGGTCAGGCTTTGTTTTTTTGGAACGGAATATCCAGGGATATTCCAGGTGTTGGATTTTCCCATCTTGAACATTCTCTAACTCCTAGGTCCCGCAGCTTACACACGGGAGAATAATCCCCAGGTTTCTGCAGAGAACATGGGCCCAGGACAGAGTGGCTGTAAAGACAAACCCAGTGTGTCCGAGCCTGAGAAGTCCAGGGGAAAAGATGAACTGGTAAAGCAAGAGATGCTGGTGCAGTATCTGCAGGACGCCTATAGTTTCTCACTGAAGATTACAGAGGCCATTGGCATCATCAGCAAGATGATGTATGAGAACACAACCACAGGTATGTGTGCCAAGGTCCCTTTCTGTAAGGACTGGGTCTTGGGGTTGGAAACACTAGTCTTGTCTAGATTTTATTCATATCTAGCTGCTCCTTTAAAAGGAAGGTATTCTTTCTTCCCTTTGTTTTGTATAGCCTTGTAGAGCTTATGTATTTTAATGCGTATAGTATTTCAGGATAGGGCATTATAAGAGTCAGCAGGTTCATGGAATATGAGGAAGGCCTCCACTTGAATGTTGCTACATCAAGAAAGGTTCTGTCTTTGAGTTTGAGGGTGGGGGAGTTTTGCCAAGCATATGGGTGATATTTGTATATGTCCTCTCAGTGGTACAGGAGGTGATTGAATTCTTCGTGACGGCATTCCAATTTGGGGTCCCTCAGGCCCTGTTCGGGGTACGCCGCATGCTGCCTCTCATCTGGTCTAAGGAGCCTGGTGTCCGGGAAGCTGTGCTTAATGCCTACCGCCAACTTTACCTCAACCCCAAAGGGGACTCTGCCAGGTATAAGGGGACTTTTGCCTTTGCTGGCTTTTCTGTGGTCAGCTTTTAATAGGATGTTTCTAGTCTCCTGAAGAAATTGGGGGGATTCTTCTAGAGGAGTTTGGAATCTCTAGGCAGTAGGTCTATAAGGGGGCTCAGAATGGAGCTGTCCCTTCTATGAAACCCATCCTGGGCAGTATCTGACAGTGTTGGGGGATAGCCCTACACACCTATTTGCCAGCTTCAACTTTATTGGTCTTCTAATGATCCCTGACCTTTGCTATTCCCGCAGAGCCAAGGCCCATGCTTTGATTCAGAATTTGTCTTTGCTGTTAGTGGATGCCTCAGTTGGGACCATTCAGTGTCTTGAGGAAATTGTAAGTCTCCTTGTTTCCTCTTTCTTTATTCATTCAACTAGTACTACTAATTACTTGTGTTCAACAGTTGACTCAGCCCAAAAAGGATAAGAATATTTGCTTCCAAATTTCCAACCTAAAAAGAACCAAGAGTGGACTTGGTAGCCAAAAATCATAAAACAACGAATAATGCAGCACATAGATAATTAAGTGCCAGAATATGTGGCCCAGGTAATGGTTAGAATAGCAATAGTAATAGAATAACACTGTATATGCCAGGCACTATTCTTAGCACTTGACGCATATTAACATGCTTAATCCTCACAACAACCCTATAAAGAGTTGTTCAGTTGTTAATCTACATTTTACAATGAGAAATATGAGGCTCAGAGAAGTTCAAGAACTTGGCTAGTTACAGTTAGTTAGTAGCAAAGTTGTTTTTTTTTAGTAGCAAAGTTTGAGATTGGAACTCAGAAGAGCTCCAGAAAACACACTTTTTTTTTCGTTCATTTTGAGGGGACAAGAAGTGGGGGAAGCATCAACTCCCATATGTACCTTGACCAGGCAAGCCCAGGGTTTCGAACCAGCAACCTCAGTGTTACAGGTCGATACTTTATTCACTGAGCCACCACAGGTCAGGCGCAGAAAACACTCTTTTTTTTTTTTTTTTTTTTTTTTTTTTTACAGAGACAGAGAGTGATAGACAGGGACAGGGAGAGATGAGAAGCATCAATCATCAGTTTTTCGTTGCAACACCTTAGTTGTTCATTGATTGCTTTCTCATATGTGCCTTGACCGCGGGCTTCAGCAGACCGAGTAACCCATTGCTGAAGCCAGCAACCTTGGGTCTAAGCTGGTGAGCTTTGCTCAAACCAGATGAGCCCAGGCTCAAGCTGGCGACCTCGGGGTCTCGAACCTTGGTCCTCCGCATCCCAGTCCAACGCTCTATCCACTGCGCCACTGCCTGGTCAGGCGCAGAAAACACTCTTAACTTGTATGTTTTACTAATGAATAGGGTGGGAAAGAGCAGTGTGAGGTGGGATGAGCAAGCAAAGCTTCCTAAAAACGGCAGGGCTTAAGTTGTTGGGTCTTGCTGAGTAGGATTTAGAGAATTTGAGAAAGTAGGGAAAGCTTTTCAGACAGAAAGCCAAGGAAGAGCACAATATATATTGTAGAATGAGAAAGATTGTGTTTCTTTTGGTGGAGGGGGCAGTGAAGGCTTGGAGGTTTTTTGGTTTATTAGAGCTGGAACTATCAACTCGTAGTTGCTTCTCTCTAGTTATTCATTATTTGTTTGTCATATGTGCCTTGACCTGGCAAGTCCAGGGTTTCAAACTAGCAACCTCAGCATTCCAGGTCAACACTATCCACTGCACCACCACAGGTCAGGCCCTGGATTCCTTTCAGGAGTCGAGGGTTTTAACCTTGCTAGCCAGGGACCCCAGCATTTTAGGCAGATCTGCCCTGAAGCATTTGGATTATAGGGACAGAAAGTGGAGGTTGTGCTGACCACCAGATCCCACTGGCAAGAGCAATACTGCCAGCCACATTTTCTCCCTGCTGGCAAGGAAAGAGCCTGGTGCTTGGCAACTAGTCATGAGATCCCATAGTCTAGCTTTTGGTCCAAGCCACTATGGTAGGCAGAGGAGAGAGTTTCTAACTGATGAGCCACAGTTGGCATGAGGAAGTAGGCGTCGGGGAGACTGATCCAGCAGCAGCGTACAAGTTGGTTAGAGCAGAGACTAGGAACCGGAAGGTCCCTGCAGTCTGCTGTAGGTGGGCAGTGACAAGGTGAGGCTAGACTGGGGATGGGAGGGAGAGATATAGGATTGCACTTGAAACAAATATTAGATGAATAAATAGGACTAAGTGACTCATTCATTAAAAAATAGGCAACTGAAATTTTAAGCATATGTGACTGAGCAAGTGTTGGTACCTACCGTTGGCAAAATGAAAAGGAAAAGAAGGTTGATGGCTTCCATTAGGCATGTTGGGTTTGTGGTAACAGCAAGAAAGCCTCTATTAGGAACCTACAGATTATATTTAGAACTAGAAAGCTACATGGACTCAATGACATCAGTTTCAGTACATTATCTTTTTTTTTTGGACAGTGTCAGAAAGAGAGAAACGGAAAGATAGGAACAGACAGACAGGTAGAGAGATGAGAAGCATCAATTCTTCATTGAAGCACCTTAGTTCAATGATTGCTTTCTTAATATGTGCCTTGACTGGGGGGCTCCAGCAGAGTGAAGCAATCTTGGGCTTCAAGCCACTTACCTTGCGGTCATGTCTACGATCTCACACTCAAGCCAGTGACCCTGCACTCAAGCTGGTGAGCCTGTGCTCAAGCCAGTGACCTCAGGATTTTGAGCCTGGGTCCTCTGTGTCCAGTCCAATGCTCTACCCACTATGACACCGCCTGGTCGGGCTCAGTATAGTATCTTAATGAACTTCATTTTCAAGCCATGAGACTAGAAAAGGAGCAGAGATAGAGGTACCTCCTCAAACCCTACTTCACATTTTTTTTTTATAAATAAATTTTTATTTTAATGGGGTGACATCAATAAATCAGGGTACATATATTCTAAAAAAACAAGTCCAGGTTATCTTGTCATTCAATTCTGTTGCATACCCATCACCCAAAGTCAGATTGTTCTCTGTCACCTTCTATCTAGTTTTCTTTGTGCCCCTCCCCCACCCCCTCCCCTTCTCCCTCCTTCCCTCCCCCGGCCCCCCGTAACCACCACACTCTTGTCCATGTCTCTTAGTCTCGTTTTTTTTTTTTTTTTTAATTTTTATTTATTTATTTATTCATTTTAGAGAGGAGAGAGAGAGAGAGAGAGAGAGAGAGAGAGAGAGAGACACACAGGGGGGAGGAGCTGGAAGCATCAACTCCCATATGTGCCTTGACCAGGCAAGCCCAGGGTTTTGAACCGGCGACCTCAGCATTTCCAGGTCGATGCTTTATCCACTGCGCCACCACAGGTCAGGCTCTTAGTCTCGTTTTTATGTCCCACCAATGTACGGAATCCTGCAGTTGTTTTTTTCTGATTTACTTATTTCACTCCGTATAATGTTACCAAGATCCCACCCTTTTGTTGTAAGTGATCCGATGTCATCCTTTTTATTTTTATTTTTTTAAGATTTTATTTATTCATTATAGAGAGGGGAGAGAGAGAGAGAAGGGGGAAGAGCAAGAAGCATCAACTCCCATATGTGCCTTGACCAGGCAAGTCCAGGGTTTTGAACCGGCAACCTCAGCGTTTCCAGGTTGCCGCTTTATCCACTGCGCCACCACAGGTCAGGCCGATGTCATCATTTCTTATGGCTGAATAGTATACCATGGTGTGTATGTGCCACATCTTCTTTATCCAGTCTTCTATTTTTTTTTTGTTTTGTTTTGTTTTTTGTATTTTTCTGAAGCTGGAAACGGGGAGGCAGTCAGACAGACTCCCTGCAGGCTCCCGACCGGGATCCACCCGGCACGCCCACCAGGGGGTGATGCTCTGTCCATCCGGGGCGTTGCTCTGTTGCAACCAGAGCCTCTCTAGTGCCTGAGGCAGAGGCCATGGAGCCATCCCCAGCGCCTGGGCCATCTTTGCTCCAATGGAGCCTTGGCTGCGGGAGGGGAAGAGAGAGACAGAGAGGAAGGAGAGGGGGAGGGGTGGAGAAGCAGATGGGCGCCTCTCTTGTGTGCCCTGGCCGGGAATCGAACCCAGGACTTCCGCACGCCAGGCTGATGCTCTACCACTGAGCCAGCTGGCCAGGGCTTTTTTTTTTTTTTTTTTTTACAGTGATTAAAGCCTTTAAGCAAACTCTTGGCCAGTACAGCAAGAATCCATAAAAGAGTAGTGTCCTTAATATGTTCACCAAGTCCAAGTTCGCCCCAACACCATGCCAAATCCCTGAAATATGCAACCCAACCCCGTTCAGTCTGTCACAAGGAGCAGGAGTCCAGGAAAAGTCCACATCCAGGGAAAGTCTGCATGGCACTGGAATTGTTGTCACAATTCTATACTTTGCAGCTCACGTCCAAGTCCCAATGACCGCTGCTTCTAGCTGGTAATGATTCAGGTAGACTGGAAAAGCCATCTGTAGCATGTGTGGAGATGGAGCTTCTGTTCTCCTCTGCCTGGAGAGATGAGACCAGGTTGCTTTTCCCTGGAGCTCTGCGCCTGTGGCATGGTAAAGAGAACCTTGGGATACACTAAGCTGGGTGTCAAAGGTAGATTCATAATAGAAGTTGGCAAAAGGGGGAAAGAGAGCTCTAAATTAGGAGTAGGTCCCAGCCTGAAATATGAGTGGGGCATAGAGGTAGGAGGAATAAAGGAAACACTATATATTAAACAAAGCAGCAGAAAATAGGACTATCAACACCCACAACAGATATCTTCGAGGAAAGAATAAAAAACCTGACTATTCAGGCAAGACATAGTTAAGTGGCCCTTGTGCAAATGAGATCAGTTTACCTGCTTCTTGGAAGAAATACCCTAGGCTCGTCCACAGTGTCGTAGATGGGGCCAACGGCCCTGGGCACCTTCAGCCTTCAGTGGCAAACCCCAGCTTTCTGGGCAAGGTTAGGTCATAGGTGGCTGGAGCAGGGCTGGAAGAGACTGAACCCTCCCTTAGAGGAGTGAGGGAGAAGCCTACCTTCCAGTGTCCCTGTTTCCTCACAGCAGAGGCATGTAAGTCTGGCAGGCTTTAGCTCAATGACCTTCCTTTCCACTATTGAAGCAGGACCTAGATGGCATCCTATGAGATCCTTTGGGGCGTTGGAGCCTTTAAGGGCGTATCCTAAAAGCTGGTAGTTCCCCTGATCTCTATTGGGCTTTTTCTGCCTTTTGGTATCTTAAAAGCCATGCTCAGAAGATCTCGCTGAGGGGTTTGAGGATCCCCATCCGCCTATATAAACCTTTTCCATATATCTGGAGCTATTTGGAAAAAGACAAAACAGTGTTATTAGCTGGGTCAAATAAAGAAGGTAGTAGTTTGCAGGAGAAAACGATTTGGCGTCTCCTGTTTATCAGCATTCAAAAGAAATTTAAAATAATTTTAAGTAAAAAGCATGGTATGGTAGACCCATAGGAGTTCCAGGATATGACTGCCCCCTTTTAAATTTTTTTAAATTGACCTTAAAATATTTGCTGGGTACACTTTAATAATACCTTGACTTTAAAGATTGTAAGAATGACAAAATACAGTAAATGCTTTTGCTCCATATGGAGGAGCCATTATCAGTTTAACCAGTTTAGGAAATCCAATAATAGAACAGTGTACTTCAGAAAAATACAAAAAAAAAAAAAGGCATTCCCTTGTGCTAAAGCTCCAGGGAGCATGGAGTGAGCTCGAGTATGTCCTATGAAACATGGAGCTCTATGTTGACATACAAGTCTTTGAAGAAGGAGGAACTGCTGAAATAGTTCATCAGCATTTGTCCCTAAGACAGCAGTCTTTATAGTGGAAACACCATAAGTAAATATTTGCTGTCTGTATATAGCTTAAAGGGGGAATATGGCAAATGCTGAAAAGCCGTGATAATGGCATATAATTCTAGACTTTGAGCTGATTTTAAGTTGACGGTTTCAGTATAAAGTTGTCCATTGATTTGCAAGAGCGATTTGCCATTTAGTGGAAGTTTCCCAGAGCCATTGTTGTTGATCCTTTGAAAAAAGGAACAACAATAATTTTGAGGCTCTAAACCTACTACTTCACATTTTGAGCCTCCTCCTTCCTTTTCGATTCCTGAGAATTGCTCACCTCAGGTTCTCAATATTCTCTTCAGAGAAGTGTGGTCCAAGGATCAGAGCAATTGTTATTTTTTAGCCTCAGACCTTTTTCTTTTTTCTTCAGCTCTGTGAGTTTGTGCGGAAGGGTGAACTGAAGCCAGCAGTGACCCAGCTGCTTTGGGAGCAGGCCACTGAGAAGGCCCCCTGCTCTCCTCTGGGGCGCTGTTCCTCCGTCATGCTTCTCGGAATGATGGCACGGTGAGGCTCAAATCCAGACAGGGAATAGGATGAGAGGGGAAAGGAGGGTTCTGAGCAGGCTCCCTGTCCTTCAGTGCGGCAGTCAGTCCCCGCTGAACCCTGTGCTTGCGCTGGCTGCCGAAATGGGAAATAAAAAGTGAAAGCACCAGCACCCCTGCCTAGAGAAACAGCGGAGTCAATAGAGAAAGAAGGATCCCGGGGCGGCCCAGTCAGAGCTTCTCTGTAGTGTACTGAGGCTCCAGCAGCCCTGAGTACCTATCTGCTGGCCTTGGCATGTCCCCCACACAGAATCCTGTCTGTGACTAGCTTTCACTTTGTGGCTTCCTTCCCCTAGAGGAAAACCAGAAATTGTGGGAAGCAATTTAGACACACTGGTGAGCATAGGGCTGGATGAAAAGTTTCCACAGGACTACAGGCTGGCCCAGCAGATGTGCCATGCCATTGGCAACATCTCTGACAGAAGGAAGGTATGTGGGATAGTTACATCCAAACTACAGGGAGTGGGAGTGCTTTCCCCCCTCCACACACCCACATGCTATCTTTCCTGTTCTCGACAGCCTTCTCTGGGCACACGTCACCCGCCCTTCCGGCTGCCTCAGGAACACAGGTTATTTGAGCGACTACAGGAGGTGGTCACAAAAGGTGAGCTATCATGAAGGGTGTTGGGCAGAATTAAGTCCTTTGTCTGCTGTGGGCAACTTCTCTTTTCCCTGGACAGGCTTTGTCCACCCAGACCCACTCTGGATCCCCTTCAAGGAAGTGGCCGTGACCCTCATTTACCAGCTGGCAGAGGGCCCCGAGATGGTCTGTGCCCAGATATTGCAGAGGTGTGCGAAGCAGGCCCTGGAGAAGCTAGTGGAGAAGAGTTCCCCCCAGGATGACCTGAGTAAGTGGAGGAGAGGGTCGGTGGGCCCAGACAGCAGCAGCCAGCTTCTGCGACTTTCCCTGCCAGGCCAGCAGCCACTGCCACAACCACTTACAGCAACCCCTGACCCCACAGTCCACTGTCACATGTCTGCCACTCAAGTGGGGTGACTACCACCATTCCCACACCCCCGTCTCATGTTCCTTCACTAGTTTGTATAGTACAAGAGTCAGGAGATCAGTGAAAACAGGGTGAAAGTCCTTGAGGCTTATGTGTTCTCCCTGCCTTTCCCCTCCCCTCCAGAGAAGACCCCCATGCTCTCCACGTTTCTTTTGATGAACCTGCTGTCCCTGGCTGGGGATGTGGCTCTGCAGCAGCTGGTACACTTGGAACAGGCAGTGAGTGGAGAGCTTTGTCGGCGACGAGTTCTTCGGGAAGAACAGGAGCATAAAACCAAAGAGCCAAAGGGGAAGGTGAATGGAGTGCCTTGGTGTTTGGGTTCATGTCCCAAGCATTTCCCAGATAAGTGTTATGACCTCAAGTCACTCACATTTCCTTCTGGGGATCTGTACTTCTTTCCTGCTGTTAAATGAAGATGACACTCTGCCTCTTTCCTGCTACTACTCTGGGATAGATCAGTGAGAACAAAGATGGAACAGTCTGTCCATGGTCACCCAAGAAGGAGAGTTTTAAGTCAATGCAGAGCAATTGGTTTGGGACCTCAGTGTAAAATAGAGGCTCTGCCTAAGGCAGTGTTTGTTAGACATGCACCCACCCGGCAGCTTTCGTTACTGGGCCTGCTGCCTGGTGGGTACCTTGTGTTCTCTCCACTAGAGGCAGTGATGTCTTGCATACATATAAGACACAGAGCCTTACAGCAGTAGGTTAAGGTCTGACCTTCTCTATGACCTTGAACCATTGTCTGACATGACCCATCTATTTACTGCATACAGGAAATTGTTTACTTCTATAAGGATGAGTTAAGAGATGTAGGAGGAATATGCTTTGGCAGCTTAGAAACAAATATAGAGGACCTAGTTGTTTTACTCTTTAATTCGGAGTCCTTCCTGTCTACAGACACATTTGACAATTCTATGAATAGTTTTGCAGAAATCACCTTTCCCCAGATCTATTCATGCAAAATGAAGGATGGCTGGAACCCAAACTTGTCTCTGATCATCCTTGATCTCTGGCTTCTTTCTCATTAGAATACAAGCACTGAGACCTCCATGGAGGAGGAGATGGGGCTGGTTGGGGCCACGGCTGAAGACACAGAGGCAGAACTAATCCGCAGCATCTGTGAGATGGAACTGTTAGACGGTAAGAAGAATTCCTGAGTCACCTTTTCCCCAACTGAGATAACCTGTCCCGAGCCTAAAGTTGTTCTTCCAACAGAGGAACAGATATTGGCTGCCTTTGTTCCACTTCTGCTTAAAGTTTGCAACAACCCTGGCCTCTATAGTAATCCAGAGCTGTGTGCGGCTGCATCACTTACCCTTGGCAAGTTCTGCATGATCAGGTAGGCCCTGGGGCTGGTACCTTCTTCTCAGGGAGGATGCAATGGTATGATTTCCCTGATCCTCTCCTTGCCCCTAGTGCCACTTTCTGTGACTCCCAGCTTCGTCTTCTGTTCACCATGCTGGAAAAGTCCTCGCTCCCCATTATCCGGTCTAACATCATGATTGCTGTCGGGGATCTGGCTATCCGCTTCCCCAACCTAGTGGATCCCTGGACACCTCATCTGTATGCTCGGTAAGAGATCCTTCACAACAGTTCTGCAGTCCCTGCCAGATCTGGGAAGGTCTAGTTCAGTCAGCATGAGAACCACTAAAGCTGTATTTCCCTAGTCTTTAGGATTACCCTTCAACATTTGCTTAACTCTTAAGGCCCTGGCTAGGTATGGCTCCAAAGAGATTGACAAATTAACTGTCTAAAGCCTTGGCTAAAGCTTGGCTTCTTTTCTTAGTCCTAGCTTTCAACTATAGACAGCTAACTATTTCTAGAATAGCACGTTAAGAAGGGGTACTAGGCCTGACCAGGCGGTGGCGCAGTGGATAGAGCATCAGACTGGGACACGGAGGACCCAGGTTCGAAACCCCAAGGTCATGGGCTTGAGCCCAAGGTTGCTGGATTGAGCAAGGGGTCACTCACTCTGTTGCAGCCCCCTGGTCAAGGCACATATGAGAAAGCAATCAGTGAACAACTAAGGAGCCACAGTGAAGCTCATCTCTCTCCCTTCCTATCTGTCTGTCCCTCTCTATGTCTCTATTTAACACCAAAAAAAAAAAAAAAGAAGGGGGTACTACTTCCTGCTGAAGGCCTTTCCTACTAGTGTCAGGTCTTGGTCCCAATGAAGTGAGATTTTATTTCTAGCCTCCGGGACCCAGCTCAGCAAGTGCGGAAAACAGCAGGGCTGGTGATAACCCACCTTATCCTGAAGGACATGGTGAAGGTGAAAGGACAGGTTAGCGACATGGCTGTGCTGCTCATTGACCCTGTGCCTCAGATCGCTGCCCTGGCCAAGAACTTCTTCAATGAGCTTTCCCACAAGGTGAGAGACAGACAGGCAGCTTAGGGTTTGTTACGAAGAGAACATGTAGGTCACCTCATGTCTTTAACATGATTCTCTCTTGCAGGGCAACACAGTCTATACCCTCCTTCCAGATATCATAAGCCGCCTATCAGACCCTGAGGGAGGAGTGGACGAAGAGCCTTTTCACACCATCATGAAGTATGTTTCCTTGGGCCTTGGGGCGTATTTTTCACCTACACAGGCATAGCGATCAAACAGACCTGTACAGTCATGTGCCGCTTAACAGGGATACGTCTGAGAAATGCGTTGTTAGGCAGTTTCATCATTGTGCAAACATCACAGAGTGTACTTAGAGATTCCTAGATGGCAAAGCCAAGTACACACCTAGGCTGTATGGGATTGCCCATTGCTCCTAGGCTACAAGCCTGTACAACATGTTACTGTGCAAAACCACACGAGGGTAAACCAAACACATGAGAAATGATGCAATCAGGACACATGGTAAACACGAGAGGGTGAGGCTGCCTCTGGGGTAACATAGCATACTGTTTTGCAGTAAACTTTTTTATTTTTCCAAAGTGAGAAGCGGGGGGGGGGCATGGCAGAGGCAGACAGACACACTCCTGCACCTGCCCAACCGAGATCTACCCGGCATGCCCATCAGGGGGCTCTGTTGCAACCAGAGCCATTCTAGCACCTGAGGTGAGGCCATGGAGCCATCCTCAGCGCCCAGGCCAACTTTGCTCCAATGGAGCCTTGGCTGAGGGAGGGGAAGAGAGACAGAGAGGAAGGAGAGGGGGAGGGGTGGAGAAGCAGATGGGCACTTCTCCTATGTGCCCTGGCCGGGAATTGAACCCGAGACTTCCACATTCCAGGCTGACACTCTACCGCTGAGCCAACCGGCCAGGGCTGCAAACTTTCTTTTTTAATAAATAGAGTATACTTGGCTCAGTCAGTTAAGAGCATCATCCCAAAATAACAAGGTTGAGGGTTCAATCCCTAGTCTGGGCACACACGGGAAGCAACCAGTGAATGC
This sequence comes from Saccopteryx bilineata, assembly GCF_036850765.1. Taxonomy (NCBI): domain Eukaryota; kingdom Metazoa; phylum Chordata; class Mammalia; order Chiroptera; family Emballonuridae; genus Saccopteryx; species Saccopteryx bilineata. The sequence continues at coordinate 94,988,031 of NC_089490.1, read as the reverse complement.
ACAACTGGTAGAATAACAAATGAATGCTTCCCTTCCCCTCTCCTCTGTCTCTAAAATAAAATAAAATAATATTTATTTATTGATTTTTAGAGAGAGAGAAAGGGTGGGCGGGGGCAGCAGGAAGCATCATGTAGTAGTTGCTTCTTATATAGGCCCTGACTGGGCAAGCCTGGGGTTTCAATCCATTGAACTCAGCATTCCAGGTCAACATTTTATCCACTGTACCACCACAGGTCAAAGAGAGTACACTTTGAAACAGTGATAAAGCCTGACCTGTGGTGGCACAGTGGATAAAGCATCGACCTGGAAATGCTGAGGTCGCCGGTTCGAAACCCTGGGCTTGCCTGGTCAAGGCACATATGGGAGTTGATGCTTCCAGCTCCTCCCCCCTTCTCTCTCTCTGTCTCTCCTCTCTCTCTTTCTCTCTGTCTCACTCTCCTCTCTAAAATGAATAAATTAAAAAATAAAAAATAAAATAAAATAAAAGTGATAAAAAGTATAATACACTAAATACATAAACCAGTTTATTATCATTATCCAGTGTTACACACTGCACGTAATTCTATGTGCTATACTGTATACAACTGGCATTGCGGCGGGCTTGTTCCCAGGTACATGAGTAATGTGGAGCGCTTTGACATTACAACAGCTATGATGTCACTAGGTGGTAGGAATTTTCCAGCTCCGTTATAATCTTACAGTACCACGAACATACATGCAGTCCACTGACACATTATGGCTATATTGGAATTCTAGCTCTGCTACTTCTTAGGTATGACCTTCAGCAATAACTTGACCTCTCTCTGCCTTTTTCTCCTACATAAAATGAGGCCAATATGTGCCCCTTAGTGCTTGAGGACATAAAGTTTCTGATATGATAGTAGGCACATACATAGTATTCACTAGATGGCAGCTGTTTTTGTTACATTCCCATTCCCAGTGAAAATGCCTCAGGAGAGTGGAGTGACCCCTCTCTGGGTTGGAGAGAAGGCAGGGAACAGTGAGGCAGGCTTGGGCCACAGCAGACGAGATTCTTCTTGGGCAGGAGACGGACAGAAGGCCATGCTAAGGGAGGGACTGGGGCTGTGGGGAGGGGTGGGTTGGAGCTGCCCCCGCGATGGCGCGTCAGCATCACCTCCCTGCAGGCAGCTGCTCTCCTACATCACCAAGGACAAGCAGACGGAGAGCCTGGCTGAGAAGCTGTGTCATCGGTTCCGCACAGCCCGGTATGCTGCTGTCCTGGAGGGTTCTGTGTGCTGAGGGGGCCCTGCGGGGAAGGAGCATGCTAGGGCTGGGGGAAACTGAAGGAGGGCGGGCCCTGACTTCATGTCTCCCACTGCTCCTCACAAAGCCCATCCCATCTGCAGAACTGAGCGGCAGTACCGGGACCTGGCCTACTGTCTGTCACAGCTGCCCCTCACAGAGCGAGGCCTCCACAAGATGCTGGACAATTTTGAATGCTTTGGAGATAAACTGTCAGATGAGTCCGTCTTCAGCGCTTTTTTGTCAGTTGTGGGCAAACTGCGGCGAGGAGCCAAGCCCGAGGTCAAGGTGAGCAGCTCCCGGCCCGCACAGGTTCATGCAGCCTGCTGTTCTGAGGCTCTTGAGGTCAATGACATCACTGCCTGACTACCCCCAGCTTGACTGCAACCAAATAACCAGAGTGACCTGAGACCAGATCTTTCTGTCTCTTACTCCTTTTTTTCTTATCTTTTTTAAATAGACTTTATATTTTAGAGCAGTTTTAGGTTCAAAGCAAAATTGAGTGGAAGTATAAAGTTCCTACTTATGCCCTCTGCCCCCAGACATGCACAGCCTCCCCCACCAGTGACTCATTTGTCACAATCGATGGACCTCGTGGACACACCGTTGTCACTCAGAGTCCATAGTTTACATTAGGGTTTGCTCTTGCTGCTACACATTCTATGGGTTTGGACAAATGTGTCTCATACAGAGTAATTTCACTGTCCTAAAAATCCTCTGTGTTCTTTTCATCCCTTTCCCCCCAACTTCTGACAGCAACCACTAGTATTTTTACTGTGTCCACGGTTTTTTCTTCTCCAGGATGTCATATAGTTGGAATAGTCAGAAAGTAAAGTATATACCCTTCTCGGATTGGCTTCTTTTACTTAGTAATATGCATTTAATCTTCCAACATGTCCTTTCATGGTTTTTTTTGTTGGTTGTTTTTTTTTGTGGCAGAGACAGAGAGAGGGAGGGACAGATAGGTACAGACAGACAGGAAGGGAGAGAGATGAGAAACATCAGTTCTTTGTTGCGGTTCCTTAGTTCACTTTCTCATTAGTGCCTTGACCGTGGGTCTTCAGCAGACCGAGTGACCCCTTGCTCGAGCCAGCGACCTTGGGCTCAAGCTGGTGAGCCTTGCTCAAACCAGATGAGCCTGCACTCAGGCTGGCGACCTCCGGGTCTCCAACCTGGGTCCTCCACATCCCAGTCCGACACTCTATCCACTGTGCCACCGCCTGGTCAGGCTTTCCTTTTTTTTTTTTTTACAAGGACAGAGAGAATGAGAGAGGGGGGGATAGACAGGGACAGACAGACAGGAACAGAGAGAGATGAGAAGCATCAATCATCAGTTTTTCATTGTGAGACCTTAGTTGTTCATTGATTGCTTTCTCATATGTGCCTTGACCGCGGGCCTTCCGCAGACCAAGTAACCCCTTGCTCGAGCCAGTGACCTTGGGTCCAAGCTGGTGAGCTTTTGCTCAAACCAGATGAGCCTGTGCTCAAGCTGGCGACCTTGGGGTCTCGAACCTGGGTCCTCCACATCCCAGCCCGACGCTCTAATCACTGTGCCATTGCCTGGTCAGGCCTTTTTTTTAAGATTTTATTTATTCATTTCGGAGGAGGGGAAGAGCAGGAAGCATCAACTCCCATATATGCCTTGACCAGGCAAGCCCAGGGTTTTGAACTGGTGACTTCAGCATTCCAGGTCAGGCCCCAAGCCTGGTCTTAATCTCTTTTTCTCTCCAGCCTATAATAGATGAATTTGAGCAGAAACTTCGGGCTTGTCACACAAGAGGATTGGATGCAGTAGAGGAACTTGAGATTGGCCAAGGGGATAGCCAGAAAACCCCATCAGCCAAGAAACAGACCTCCGGTGAGTGAGGCAGCCCCATAGGTGGGGAGACCAGCCTAGCCTTCCTATCAGATAGAGGTTTTTGGTTTTCTTTTTGGACCAATGCCTCTGCCTTTACTAGTCTCTAGGCACCAGCATCTGGCTTCTGCAGCCTCAGACAATGACTTTATCACACCTGAGCTCCGTCGCACTGCTCGTCGGCAACCAAACACCCAGCAGCAAGTCAGAAAAAAGAAACCCAGAATTGTCTTCTCAAGTGATGAGTCCAGTGAGGAAGGTATGGGCAAATGAGAAGGAACATAACCTGGGTGGGGTGGGAGACTGGTTTTGATGGGGTCCTGCTGTGTAGATTCTGTCCACCCACCACCCCCTCACCAGGTCATCTTCCTCCCTGTATAGCTTGGACTTTATTTCTGCAGTGTGATCTGGTGTTGCACACCCACGCAGAAAATAATTTTGCAGGTCTGGGGTGGGAATGGTGGAGGATTAGAAAACAAACAAAGAAAAAGGATGGGATCTGGAGGACCCATTTGCTAATAGCTTGCAAGAGCAAGTCTCCATCCCCAAACCTCTTTATTTATAAGGCAGAGCAAAGTCATTAGCAAAACAAAGAAAGCTTAGATATAGCCCTGGCCTATAGCTCAATTGGTTAGAGCATCATCCTGAAGCACAGAAGTTACTAGTTCAATCCCCAGTCAGGGCACATGGTACATACAGGAGCAGCTCAATGTTTCTGTCTCTCTTTCTCTCCCTCCCCTTCTCGCTGAAATCAATAAAAAAAAAAAAAAAAAAAAGTTTAGATACAGAGTCACATTTCTGAGGCAAACCAACAATTCTCCCAAATGCAGAAAACCCTCCGCCCCGCATAACATCTTAACTTCACAAAACAAAGGGTAAAAAGAAAACTGCCTCCAGTCTCTTTGAGGGACATGGGGGATGGGATGAGTTGAAACACAGCTAATGGAGGTGTGGAGAAGGGCATGTAAATTGCCCTTACCAACTTAAACAAAGGTTGTGGGGAAGAGCTTAGCCTTGAGCAACTTAATCAAGCAAGTGAGGTGGGGGGATGGGCAGCAAGGACCCTGTCAGCTTACTGCCAGTCCCCCACACCTCTGTCCCCCAAAAATCTAAACCGCAAGGACCCTGTCAGCTTGCAGTCTCCAACAATCTGGGCTTGTCCCTTTTGTTCTCTGAGATCTATTGTTCACCATCTTTGTGACTCAGCTTTTTCTCATTCCTCTAATTCTTGGCATAGAGCTTTCAGCAGAGATGACGGAAGATGAGACACCAAAGAAAATCACTCCCATCCGCCGGGCATCTACTCGCAGGCACAGGTCCTAGGAGGCTGGCTTGGTTCCCATCCTTGTATGTAGGGTATCTTATGGCGTGACCTTGAATTCTCTTCCCCTTGTAAAATACCTGTTTGCCTGTCTCCTTGGATTTTTAATGTTAGCTTCATAATGAAAGGCATTTCTTTTTTTTTTTTTTTTTTTTTTTTTTTTTTTTTTTTTTTTTTTTTTTTTCATTTTTCTGAAGCTGGAAACAGGGAGAGACAGTCAGACAGACTCCCGCATGCGCCCGACCGGGATCCACCCGGCACGCCCACCAGGGGCGGTGCTCTGCCCACCAGGGGGCGATGCTCTGCCCATCCTGGGCGTCGCCCTATTGCGACCAGAGCCACTCTAGCACCTGGGGCAGCGGCCAAGGAGCCATCCCCAGTGCCCGGGCCATCTTTGCTCCAATGGAGCCTTGGCTGCGGGAGGGGAAGAGAGAGACAGAGAGGAAAGCGCGGCGGAGGGGTGGAGAAGCAAACGGGCGCTTCTCCTGTGTGCCCTGGCCGGGAATCGAACCCGGGTCCTCCGCACGCTAGGCCGACGCTCTACCGCTGAGCCAACCAGCCAGGGCAAAAGGCATTTCTTTTAAACTGACCTGAGTTGAGCTGCTTTTACTAGAATATGTTTGCCAGTCTCCTTGTTTTCTTTTCTTCTTTGTTAAGTGAGAGGCAGGGAGGTGGAGGTAGAGACAGACTGCCATCCAGCAAGCCCCCTACCAGGCAATGCTCTGCCCATCTGAGGCCACTGCTCCATTTTTCTGCAACCAAGCTACTTTAGCATCTGCGGTGAGGCCATGGAGCCATCCTCAGCACCTGGGACCAACTTGCTCAAACCATTCAAGCCATGGCTACAGGAGGAGAGAGAGGGGTGGAGAAGCAGATGGTTGCTTCTCCTTTGTGCCCTGACCAGGAATTGAACCTGGGACTTCCACACACCAGGCTGACGTTCTACTGCTGAGCCAACTGGCAGGGCCTCCTTGTTTTATAATGAATAAATGTTTAATATACTTTTAGACATTTTTTCCTAAGCTCATCTTTATTTCACCTTTCACATTAGCCCAGATGCAGGCAGCAGATAGTTTTATTGATCCAGAAAGAGAGGGTGAGCCCATGACTACGGGGGCCAGTCTCAAGATGTGATTAACTCCATGCTCCTCAGTGCCTCAGCTTCCCCGCTAACCTCCCACCCTACACAAATGACAAGATCGCTCCATTGTGGAGAATTACACAGTATTTAATCTATAGATCTGTGCTTCTTATCCTGAAGGTGATTTTGCCCTCTAGCGGGCATCTGGCAATGTGAGGAGACTTTTTTTGTTGTCACAATCTAGAGCAGGGGTCTCAAACTCAACTCAGCATGTGGGCCGCAGAGCAAGATCACAGCCGTTCGGTGGGCCGCACTAGGTCTACAAAAGGCAACTGTTACGCAACACTTTTCTCACTGCAGTTGAAAACAAAAAAAAAATCAGTACAACAAGCACAATCGTGCCTGACCTGTGGTGGCGCAGTGGATAAAGCGTCAACCTGGAAACGCTGAGGTTGCTGGTTCAAAACCCTGGGCTTGCCTGGTCAAGGCATATATGGGAGTTGATGCTTCCTGCTCCTCCCCCCTTCTCTCTCTCTCTCTCTCTCTCTCTCTCTCTCTCTCTCTCTCTCTCCCTCTCTATAATAAATAAATAAATCTTTTAAAAAAAATCCTTGCATTAAAAAAAAAAAAAAAAAAAAGCACAATCGTACATGCAGTTTACTCAGTGTCACAAAACGACCAGAAACTAGTTCGCATCACAACTGCTGTTAACTAAGCTAATATCTAGCTAGGATGCTAGAGAAATGAAAAATACAAGTAGGCCCCTAGGCTTACTTAATTTTATCCAAAATATTTTGAACTTTGTGGATTAGTCTGCGGGCCGCACAAAATTGTTCGGCAGGCCACATGCGGGCTGCGAGTTTGAGACCCCTGATCTAGAGGGAAGGGGCGCTACCAGCATCTAGTGGGCAGAGGCCAGGGATATTGCTAAATACCCTGCAATGTACAGGACAGACCTTATAAGAATTAGTCACTCCCACATGTCAGTCAATAGTGCTGAGCTTGAAAAACCCTAGTCTAGACCAAAGGCTGGTTTCCTCTGTGTCCTTGCCCCATCCCCACTTGTGCTCCCTTAACCCCAACTCTGAAGGCAGGTGACTGGCCTGGCTGATAGAAGGTCAGGTCATGCTCCCCTCCAGCTCTAGACAATGTCTCTGGAAACGGTGTCTGTCCACCAGGGACTCCTCACCGTGTAGGGGGGCTGCAGGAAGTACAGTCCCTAAGGTGTGGACCCTCCTAGGGTGCAGCCATCTGATGTCTGTCACCCCTTCCACCTCCAGCTCCTCTGCTGAGTCACTTGGAATAGGAGGCAGTGATCCTGCTGTCATGACGACACTGGTGTCTTTGCTGTCATGACAACAGCAGACTGCACAAGTGGGCATTGATGCACTGAGCTCCCTTTTTTTTTTGACAGAAGACAGTAATGGAAAATGACAAACATGAGGCAAAGGAGAAGCCAGTACCTTGGACATTATGCTTTTGGGACATTCAGGAGGGACCCCTAAAGCCTGTCAGGGAAAGGGTTCAAGATCCTTGCAGAGCCGGAGAAGAAATGGAACAGTAGCAGTTGCATCTCTTCTCCACTTCCCCAGCCTGCTTTGCAGTGTGGGACTTCCTACCTCCTCTCAACATTAGGTGCCCTGTGGCCCTGCTCTTTGCTGTTCAAGAAAAACCTGGGCACCAATCATGCAGATGGCTACTGGGCACAGACACAGCTTTGGCTTGGGCCCCCAAGGAGGGAGGGCAGTCCCAGAAAGGGATGGGACTGGGGCTAGTCTGGTGCAGAACAGCATGCACTCTGCCTTTTAAGCAAAGGTTATCACCAGCTAAACTTAGCCACAGCATTTTCAGCTAGAAAAGGGGGCTGGTGTCAGGTTATGCTGGGCCAGCAGAGAGGCCCACATCCCGTCCCCCCAAACCTGCTGATGGGCAATGTCCATTTCACCCGCCACTCAAAACCCTCCTTCAAGTGCTTAGAACCAGCCCTCCCTCCCTCCATCTTAAGCTCCTAAACCTGGCACAACCTGGGCTTCCTTCCCCTACCTTGCATGTGGGAAGGGGCCCACGGCCTGTTCCTACCAGGTCCCAAGACCTCCCAATCTTTTCCCTCTTCTGGGCTCCTCACCCTGCCCCCAACATCCCCTGGGCACAACCAGTGAAGAGTCCCTAGCTTTCAGGCCGGCCAGCACGTCCCAGGATGGGGAGGGACTTCCGCCCTCACGTTCTGCTCTCAGCTCTGGGCTGGAAGGGTTGAAAGGGGCATTGTCTCCCAGCGTGGGCCGCACAGCCTTCAGGTTTCCCTGGAGCGACTTGGTGGGCGGCCCCCAGCAGTGATCCCATCCTCCCTCTGGGGCCCGGGTGTGGCCTGGGGGAGAGCCGCTGTAGCTTACAGGGCCCAGTTGGTCTGCCCCAATTATCAGGGCTCCAGCTGTCCGAGCCGCAGGGCAGCGTGACCTTCAGCGCAGATACCTCCCCCTCAACCTCCTTCCCTTCCAGGCCACACGGCTCAGTGCCCAGCCCAGGCCCCCGGCCCAGCAGGGAGGATGAAGGGGGGCTGAGAAGAGCCCAGCACAAGGCGCATTGGCCCCTCCCCGGCATTTTCTTCGGCCTTTCCTGTGTCACTACCGAAAAGCCTCGAGAAGTTCCTCAGCCTTCCCGCCACAACCTTTAAAAGAAAGGGGACAGGGTGGCAGCGTGCAGCCGCCAGCCACCCCAGGCTTCAGCTCCAATTCCCCATCCCACCAGCTCTCCTCCCGTTTCATGCAACTGCAACAAGTAATGCCCTAGCTCCTGGAAGTTCTCAGTTCCCACGAGGGCCCCTGTCCTCGTGTCCACCGTCTCCGGCATGGCCAAAGGCACGTCCTCCTCACCAGAACCGATCACCTCCTCCCTGGAGTAAACTCTCAGTGCCCTCCCCTTCCGTCCTTGGCCCACACGCGCGGGGCGTGCACATTCAAAAGACCAGGCTGGTCCAAAAGAACAAGTGGGGCCCCGCTATTCGAGATTTTACGGGCGCACGTAGCTCAGGCTTCTGCGCCCTTGGGCTGAGACTGGGCGAGCGGGCGGGAGGCGGCCCGGCCCGCCCCCGCCCCCGCCCCGCCCGGTTTCTATAAATTGTGACTGCAGCTTCCCCACCGGCGCTCTCTGCTCCTCCTGTTCGGTAGATAGCCGCGTCTTCCTGCGCAGTGCCAGGTAAAAGTAAAGCTAGGAAGGTGCCACGAAGAGCTAGGGAACATTCTAGAGGGGCCGGGGCGCGCGCGGGCCGGGGCGCGCGCGGGTGGGTGGTCGCTGCTGTGCTGTGGCGGAGTGGGTACGTGCAGAAGCGCAGGAAAGGGATGGTGGCCAGGAGAGGGGGTGGGGAGTGGAAAGGAGAGGAGAGGACCGCACTGAGCCCCGCGCCTTGATGCTCACCTTACTTTCCTGCAGCCACAATTCTGAGACACGATGGTGAAGGTCGGAGTGAACGGGTGAGTTAGAGGTCGGCGGGTCTTGCTCTGCTCGGGCCTCTGCTAGCGCTCGGGGGGTGTGGGGAGGGGGGAGATAGTTGAACACACACCCCCTTTCCCCGCCAAGGAGAATTCAAGGTCAGAGCTCAGACCTGGTGGAGGCTCCGGCCTCAAAGAGCCTCTTGTCCCCTACCCCCGCTGTTGCGCCTCCTGTAACTCCGCCCCTGCCGGGGACAAGTCGCCCAGACTCTTCCCCCGCCACCCGCCCCAAATAAGCAAGAGAGCCCCAGCTCTGGGTTTGGACCCATCCCCTTAGTCCCCATTTGGGTCTTCTTTCTTTCCTTTCGCGCCTTGCGGGGTCACGTGGTGGGGAGGAGCCCCCCCCCCCCCCAGCCTCCTTTGCCCCCACCTGGCCACACACCCGGGGGATGCAGGAGGCACAGCTGCGCACACACGCAGCTGGGAGGGCTCCTTTGCGGTAACCTAGCCGCCATGTTGCAACTGGGAAGGAAATGAATGAACCGCCGTTAGGTAACCTCCCTTAACTCTCTAGTCTTTTCCTCTTTGCTCAACTATGACTAACCCTCCTCCTCCTGCCTCAGTGGGGTGGAGTCGCCTTAATCCAGTAAACCTGGTGAGGCAAGGTTTTCCTCTTGCTGTTCTGCAAAGACGAGGACCTCAGAACTCCGACCGTATTTACCCTAGACCCTCTTTCACCTGCCCGCCAGATTTCCTCTTGGAGAGGATGCTTTAGGACCTAGCTGATTATCTGATTAATCAAAAACGTGGCTTTACGGTGGTTCTTCTATGTTCTTTTTCCTTTTACGAGAAGGTGTGGTAGCTGTGTCTTAGTGCCACTTTGGGGAGCTGAGTCATGGTAGTTAGAAATTTTCCACCATAAAATGGCTACTGTAATAGCAGCCTCTCTCCACAGTAGCTCCCCTCGAAACTCCTTACATCCATGCCTAGAGCTCGTTCTACCCTAAAGACCAGGCTGTAAAGGTCACAGGGAGGATTGGGTGTCTGGGAGCCTTAGGAACCCTGCCCTTTTCCCCATTCCATCTTCCAGAAACCAGATCCTGACTCTACCCTAATCTGGGGTTAAATATAGCACCTGACCTTTCTGCAGCCGGGGGCCTGGCTTCTACTCTCCCATCTCCTTCCCCATACATACATCTGTTGCTCCTGTGCCTGATTAAAAGAGAGCTAGGAAAGACGAGTAGCTTAGCAATTAGACCTCCAGGGGGTTAGGGGGTTGAAAATATTTTATTTCCGCTATGGACTTCCCTTTTGTAGGAGGGACTCGGAGAAGGGGTGGGCTTTACCCATTCCGTTAATTTCCAACCTTTACTCTTGCCCTTTGAGCTCGGTGATGCTGAGTGTACTAGCCTTTGCTCCATAGGGGGTGTGGCCTGAAGCTGGAAAGATAGGAGCAAGCCTTCCTAGGGCACAGAGTGGGAGTGATGAATGCCATGTGCCAAGCATGTGCCCAGACTAGGTAGCAGTAGCAGTGCCCTGCATTGTCACTTGAAAGATTTCAGAGGTCTAAGGGGTTAGGGCAAGTCTTTAAGCCTAATCATCGCTTGGACAGGATAGGAGCCTTCGCTTTGTGGCCATGCTGTAAAGAGGGTGGTGTGGCAGGATTACTAGAAGAAGATAAATTATACCTTTTGGGACTTTTGGTGGCAGGAAAATGGCTGTCTTCCCTCTAACAGAGGGTGAGTGGGCCATATAGGCTGCCTACCCAGGAAAACTCAACTTCCTCCTCCTCGTGCCTTCTTGCCCCTTCTGTCCCTCAGATTTGGCCGTATTGGGCGCCTGGTCACCAGGGCTGCTTTTAACTCTGGCAAAGTGGATATTGTTGCCATCAATGACCCCTTCATTGACCTCAACTACATGGTGAGTGCTGCCTGCATGGCTGGTGTGGGAAGCCGAGGCTGACTGGTCTGCAGTCCCTTGATGCCCTGACTTGTCCCTCCAGGTCTACATGTTCCAGTATGATTCTACTCATGGCAAGTTCAAAGGCACAGTCAAGGCTGAGAACGGGAAGCTTGTCATCAACGGAAAGTCCATCTCCATCTTCCAGGAGTGAGTATGGAAGAACAGGAAGAAACTTGCCTTGGGGGAGGTCCCAGGATGGGGTTACTACCACCTTGGGTACATGGTGCTCATATCCCTGAGCTTTGTCCTGTCTTCCCTGGTAGGCGAGATCCCGCCAACATCAAATGGGGTGATGCTGGTGCTGAATATGTTGTGGAGTCCACTGGTGTCTTCACTACCTTGGAGAAGGCTGGGGTGAGTGACAGGGAGGCTGCAGATGAAGGAAGTTGACCCTGGGATTTGGTGTAGCAAGAAGGCTGCCTTAGACCAGGAAAGGTAGAGCCTGGGGTCTGCAACTCCTCCTTTGCTGTAGGCTCACTTGAAGGGTGGAGCCAAGAGGGTCATCATCTCTGCTCCTTCTGCGGATGCCCCCATGTTTGTGATGGGTGTGAACCAAGACAAGTATGACAATTCCCTCAAGATTGTCAGGTGAGCATGGCAGAAGGGAATGGAGAAATGGTTGGGCAGTGCCAGGGTTAGAAGAGGGACATGTTGGCCCCTGACTTGCCTCCCTCTTTTCAGCAACGCCTCCTGCACCACTAACTGCTTGGCTCCCCTGGCCAAGGTCATCCATGACAACTTTGGCATTGTGGAGGGACTCATGGTAAGAGTGATGGGAAAACTGACCCCATTTCTCCCCCAGGATGGGTTCTTCCCAACCACACAGCCCGGGGGCTGGAGGATGGGGTGGCTATGGAGAGTTTGGGTTCCTAAAGACTGGCTCAGGTCACTGTATCCCTGTATTTCTCCCAAAGGTGAGGAGGGAGGTTGAGGGTAGGTGTTAGCATTATGCAAGGCCTTCACTGTGTCCTCCATTTCCAGACCACAGTCCACGCCATCACTGCCACCCAGAAGACCGTGGATGGCCCCTCTGGGAAGCTGTGGCGTGATGGCCGAGGGGCTGCCCAGAACATCATCCCTGCTTCTACTGGCGCTGCCAAGGCTGTGGGCAAGGTCATCCCTGAGCTGAATGGGTGAGGCTTCTTTACTGCCTTTCCAGACATAGGACCAGGGGAACCAGAAGCTGGTACTGACCTCACTTCCCTGTGTCTACAGGAAACTCACTGGCATGGCCTTCCGTGTCCCCACCCCCAATGTGTCAGTTGTGGATCTGACCTGCCGCCTGGAGAAAGCTGTACGTAAGGGTTGGAACAGCTTTGTTGGTCTACGGAGAATGGTGGCTATATTGAAACCTGAATAACCATGTCATTTTTACTTCGTTAGGCCAAGTACGATGACATCAAGAAGGTAGTGAAGCAGGCATCAGAGGGCCCTCTTAAGGGTATCTTGGGCTACACTGAGGACCAGGTACTGATAGGACAGGGACCCTGGTGTCCACACAGCCCTACTAAGAAAGACTGAATTCTCATACTTGGCCTTCTCCTTTCCTCAGGTCGTCTCTTGTGACTTTAACAGTGACACCCACTCCTCCACCTTTGATGCTGGGGCTGGCATTGCCCTCAATGACCACTTTGTCAAGCTCATCTCCTGGTATGTAGTTGGGTTGAGGTCAATATTTAAACATTATAGGTCTGGTGCCCTCTGGTGTCTGGCTCAGAAAAATAGCCCTTAACTACTCATCCCCTTGCAGGTATGACAATGAATTTGGCTACAGCAACAGGGTGGTGGACCTTATGGTCCACATGGCCTCCAAGGAGTAAGAGCCTCCTGGACCACCAGCCCCAGCAAGAGGAAGAAAGAGAAGCCCTCAGCTGCTGGGAAGTCCTTGCCCCAGATCCATCCCCCAACATACTGAGAACCTGACCTGCACAGTTTCCATCCCAGACCCCCTGAAGAAGGGGAGGGGCTTAGAAAGCCCTGCTTTGTCGTGTAACATCAATAAAGTTCACTGTACCCTACCAGTTCTTTGCTTTATCTTACTGCAGGGTCTAGGGTGAAGGGGAGAGAAGCTGGGCTGGTGCTAGGATGAAACTGCTATCACACCAACCAGACATGCTTCAGGGATGGATTTAGAGCTGGCATAACTGAACACATCCCTTACAGCAGTGGTCCCCAACCTTTTTTGGGCCACGGACCGGTTTAATGTCAGAAAATATTTTCACGAACTGGCCTTTAGGGTGGGACGGATAAATGTATCATGTGACCGAAACAAGCCTCAAGAGTGAGTCTTAGATAGATGTAATGGAATCTGGTCATTTTTTTAAAAATAAAACATTCAGACAAATATAAATAAAACAAATAATGTAAGTTATTTATTCTTTCTCTGCAGACCGGTAGCCTGGGGGTTGGGGACCACTGCCTTGCAGCGTGTGTGCCCGACTCATGAAGAATGTTCTCAGTTTGCTGCCCCTCCAAGCCCTCCAGGTGCTATGTCCCAACATGGCCACTGAGGACCAGGCCTTTTTCTTACCCTACTCTAGCACAATTAGGTTGGATGTAGGAGCATTTAGAACTTCACCCAACATGCAATAAGCATCATTTAATCTAGAAAAGATGGGGAAGTCCACAGTATGTGGCAAAGGCCTGGTGCCCACCACCTAAAGAGACAGACCCTGGTTCTGCCACATGAGACTTCCTCAGGACAAGTCGCCTAAAACCACCTGTGCCTCACTGTGCACCTGATGTTTATAAAATGGAGAAGAAACTAGTGTGTACCTCAGAATTGTGTAGCTACCACCAGAAAGTGCTTCAGTGACAAAAGGTTCAATAAATAGTTGCCAGTTTCATTCTTAAAGATTCCATTCAAATGTCAGTTCACAGCCTCCCCCAGGCACTTCGGCTGAGGTCTCCACCACATCTCCCCAATTTCTCCAAGGTTTTCCAAGTTCAGACATCTTACTCGGCCTGTTCTCAGAGTAAGACCCACAGGGAGGCACATCTTCAACGGATAACTTGAAGAGAGGGAGGCCCTGAGCACACATGCACACACCCGTGTGCACCAAAAGTAGTTTCCCCTTTTTCTGTCATTCAGGGTGAGTGGGAGACAAACGCTTCCGATCTCCCTCCACCCAGTCAGACCTAGAAGTCGCCGAGACCCCTTCAATGCAAGCACTTCCACGAGGGCGGGTCACAGCCACTTCCTTAGTGTCCACAGGCAGGTGACCCAAGCACTTGGATACTGGAGGGAGGACAGGGTGCCCTGCCCAGTCCTTCCCCTCACCTTCAACACAGGAGGAACCCTGTCCCACTGTATGTGCTGCACATGCCATGGAACATTCAGCCTGATCCACGTCACAGCAGCGCCTGGGCCAGTTAGCACCAGTACAGAGTCACAGACACGAGCTGGCTCTAGGCCACAGGGGTGGAAGGAGGATCTGACAATCACATTCCTTGTTCAGTGGAGAAGTCACAGGGCCACAATCGCACTGGCAGCATTTTAAAGATGGGAGTAGCAGGTACCCACACATGAAGGCGGGAGAGCCCCCGCCGTGGTGGCAGTCGCCTGGAAAGAGCAGCCCAAGACACCCTAGAACCCTGGTGAGACCAAGGACTAAGGGAGGAAGGCTGAGGGAGCAGCCCCGTCCCCAGGGGCCAGGCTTGGTAGAGCGGGACAAACCTGTGAACCCCCCACTCTGCCGAGGTTTGTTCCCATCAGGGTGAGACCGGAGCCAGGTCCCTATCTCATGGAGCTATCAGATGAGACGTCCCGATCGGAGTCTTCAGTCTCACTAGGCGGTGGCGGCGGTTCGCTAAGCGGGACCGCAGTGAAAGCAGGAGACTTTCTAGAGAAAAAACACCAGCTGTCACTCTGGGGCAGGCACGAGTCCTGATGAGGCTGGCATTTCTCTCCCTTAGCTTTATTCTCTGGCAGGCAGGTGAATGACATCTCAAAGGCAGAAGGACCACAGGTGAGGGTGGATGCTGGGCGAGGGAATGGGGAGGGGAGGAGGAAACCTCCCCCTCCCCACACTCATGGGGGAGATGGTCCCATCTTTCTCCTGAGGATTTTGGGAGGCTCAGAGTTTAGGACTATCTGAAGTGTGAAGTATAAGATATGTCCCCTGAGACCAAGTGCAGCACGTTCTGGATGGCTCCAGCTTTGTCTATTTATAGTACTTTTGTGACTTTTCTTTTTAAATTTACTTTTTTTGTTATGGTGTTGACTTCCATGGTCAAATGCACAAATGGTAACCCTGACTTTAGATAAAAATCTGCTCCCATACTCCTTCTGTTCCTTGTCAGCTTTTAGTTGCCTTTAACCAGGGAACCACCAGAGTTGGTGGCATTGGGAGATTTCAGCAACTCAGCCACAAATGGACATCCAATTGGGCCACACGGACCAGGTGACTCCAATGAGAGCCCCACATTCAGTTGTGACTGAGTCACTAGGGAGGGTCTTCAGGGGTTGCCCGCCAAGGGGCTCTGGTCCACTGCTCCCTCCCTGCATGCGCCCTTGGAGGAAGCACGGAGAAAGGTGGGCAGCACCCTACACTCCGGGGAGGCCCTTACCGGTCCCCAGACTGGGTGATGAGCCGGCGGCAGGTCTCCATCTGCACGTCCAGGCCCCGCTTCATGCTGCACATCTCCATGTACTCGTGCAGGTGCCGGTTCATGTCGTTCTTGGCCGTGGCCAGCTCCAGCTGTGGCAGGGGCGGGGCAGGGCCGTCAGGTCAGCAGTGACCCTGCTCCCCACCCCCAGGAGGAGAACACGCCAAGAACACCAATGAGCGGGGGGCCCAGGCAGCTGTGGCTGAGGGCTCAAATTTAAAAAAAATCAGATCAAGGCAGAAGACACTCAATATACTATCATCCCTTCTAGTTTTCCTGGCAATCTTTGCCTACTGAGGAATGCAAAGGTATCTGCCCCAGGCCTGCATTCTTTAAACAGACTGGTGAGAGCCAAGAGGCAAGGAATGTTCACTGGGGCAGGCGGGAGCGGGAGCGGGAGCGGGAGCGGGAGCGGGAGCGGGAGCGGGAGCGGGAGCGGGAGCGGGAGCGGGAGCGGGAGAGGATGTGCCTGAGAACAGAGGGCACTGGCCCTGGTCGGCCTTGCTCCCTGCCTGGGGTTTCTGCGTGGCCGGGCTCATCCCTCACCTCCCAACCACACTGACAGTCCTCACTAAGTGGGAACTCCTGAAAGGGCTGGCCACAGGCCTTCCTCAGCTCTACATGTGCATGCATGCCAGGCACCTGAATGGAAATGAGTTGTTAAATTTGTGATGTAGGCCTGACCTGTGGTGGCGCAGTGGATAAAGCGTCGACCTGGAAATGCTGAGGTCGCTGGTTCAAAACCCTGGGCTTGCCTGGTCAAGGTACATATGGGAGCTGATGCTTCCAGCTCCTCCCCCCTTCTCTCTCTCTGTCTCTCTCTCCTCTCTCTCTCCTTCTCTCTCTCCTCTCTAAAAAATGAAAATTAAAAAAAAAATTTGTGATGTATCTACAAGACTCATGCCATAAAGGAGGGCACCTGTCGGCACTGTTGAAAGGGACTCAAATCTCTTACCACCCTTTTTCTCCTCATTGTTTTATTTTCTCATTTGTAAGCAAGCCATTTCAGAAACTAACAGAAAGGGCCTCCTGCCATACTGAATGACATACTGGTTTTAAGCTGTCTCCCGACTTAAGGAATGCTATGTGTGAAAAAATGTGGGGCTCAGAGTCAAACAAATACGGTCTCCCTCCCAGAGCCCGATCCTGCGCCACAGGCTTTGAGGCAGAGCTGAGAAGTGGTGCAGAGGCTGTAAAAGATCTGGGCCAGAGACAATCTGCTGCCTCTCTTTGTTTTGGGTACAAAGGACGGAACAGAGGAACAGAAGCGAAGGCAGAGTGAAATTCGCTTGGAGGTGATTTGCTTGACCGCCTGAGAGCAAAGAGAAAGGGTAGGAAACTAACCATGAATAATCTGAACTGGACAGAGGAAACCACCCGGAACTAATCTGAACTGCACAGACAGAGGATGGGAACTTGGAGAAAGAAGTGGGCCGCAGGGCCAGGCCAGACAGATGATCAGGACAGTGGCATGTGGGATGAGAGGATGGCCTGGGTGGGTATGGCTGGAGTGGCAGCCCTGGTTCCAGAGCTGGGATTCTGGCTGGGGTCTCACATCAGCGAGCCAGGGGAGCAGGACGTGCTGACTCTTCAGTCTAGGAAGGGAGTATGATGCCACCAGCTCTTGTTCAAATAGCTGCCAATGCCCCCATTTCTCCACCTCAGGGGAGTCAGAGTGGAGGGGCTGCGTTCTGGAGTCCATCACTCAGCAGGACAAGGAAGAATATATTCTATCACAAAGTACTACCTTCTATCACCAACATATATTCTACCACAATACAAGGCCAGGACTGCCACCTGTTGTCTCTACATGTTGTATGTCCCCCTTAATTCACACAATTAAAGCAGAATTGAGCACATGTTAGGAGATATCCACAACCCATATGGATACTCCAGACTCGCTGGATAAGTAAAGGGGTGGCATAAGGCTGGGATCATACAGAGAGAGGAAAGGGGGTGTAGGGTAAGAATTCTTTCCCACCCTTCACCCTGAGCCTGGGTTTGACCATCCAATAATGGGACATGGCCCTTGGCTCCATCTCAGTGACCCTGAGAGATTAAAAGTCACAAAGATAGCCTCACCAGGCGGTGGCGCAGTGGATAGAACTTCGGACTGGGATGCGGAGGACCCAGGTTCAAGACCCGAAGGTCGCCAGCTTGAGCGCGGGCTCATCTGATTTCAGCAAAATCCCACCAGCTTGGACCCAAGGTCGCTGGCTCCAGCAAGGGGTTACTCGGTCTGCTGAAGGCCCACGGTCAAGGCACATGTGAGAAAGCAATCAATGAACAACTAAGGTGTTGCAACGCGCAATGAAAAACTAATGATTGAGGCTTCTCATCTCTCTCCGTTCCTGTTTGTCCTTGTCTATCCCTCTCTCTGACTCACTCACTGTCTCTGTAAAAAATAAATAAATTTAAAAAAAAAAGAAAGAAAAACTGATGATTGATGCTTCTCATCTCTCTTCGTTCCTGTCTATCCCTATCTATCCCTCTGACTCTCTGTATCTGTAAAAAAATAAAAATAAAAAATAAATAAAGATTGTTTAAAAGTCATAAAGATAACCTGACCAGGTGGTGGCACAGTGGACAGAGCGTCGGACCCAGGTTTGAGACCCCGAGGGCCTGACCTGTGGTGGCACAGTGGATGGGGCATCGACCTGGAAACACAGGGGTCGCCAGTTCGAATCCCTGGGCTTGCCTGGTCGGGGCGCATGTGGGAGTTGGTGCTTCCTACTCCTCCCCCCTGCCTCTCCTCTCTAAAATGAATAAATAAAAAAATATTAAAAAAAAAAAAAAAAAAAGAGACCCCGAGGTCGCCAGCTTGAGCACGGGCTCATCTGGTTTGAGCAAAGTTCACCAGCTTGGACCGAAGGTCGCTGGCTCAAGCAAGGGGTTACTCGGTCTGCTGAAGGCCCGCGGTCAAGGCACATATGAGAAAGCAATCAATGAACAACTAAGGTATCACAATGCGCAATGAAAAACTAATGATTGATGCTTCTCATCTCTCCGTTCCTGTCTGTTTGTCCCTGTCTATCCCTCTCTCTGACTCTCTGTCTCTGTAAAAACAAAAAAAAAAGTCACAAAGATAGGCGGGGAGGAAGATATATTCAGTGGGACACTTGAATCTATGTAAGCACAATAAATTAAATTAAATTTAAAAATTAAAAATAATAATATAAATAAATAAATAAATAAGTCACATAGATAAAGGGACCTCAAGTGGTCCAGATGGATTACCAGGAGCAACACTGCCACCAATGGTACCATGTCAGCTCTTCTACCATTCTCTTACTGTCATTCTACTGGGAGAGAAGAGAAACTGGACGACTTAAACACATCTTTAAGGCCTGACCTGTGGTGGCACAGTGGATATAGTATCAACCTGGAACGCTGAGGTCACCAGGTTGAAACCCTAGGCTTGCCCGGTCAAGGCACATACAACAAGCAATGAACAATTAAAGTGAAGCAACTATGAGTTGATACTTCTCCCCTCCACCCCATGCCCCCTGTAAAATTAATAAATAATTATAATATAAAAAACCTTTGAAAGCATGTTTCCATTTAGATTTTCTTTTCACATCATGTTTTGGTTTTTTTTGGGGGGGGTGTATTTTTCTTTTTTTTTTCTTTTTTTTCTTTTTTTCTTTTTTTTATTGAATCCAAAGAAAGGAAAGGGGGTAAGGGGAAGACAGAGGCATCAATCTGTTTCTATATGTGCCCCGGCCAAGGACCCAACCAGCCACCTCTGCATTGCAGGACAATGCTCCAGCCAAGTGAGCCACCCAGCCAGGGCTTTATTTTTCTGAAGTTGGAAACGGGGAGGCAGTCAGACTCCCCGCATGTGTCCAACCGGGGTCCACCCGGCATTCCCACCAGGGGGCGATACTCTGCCCATCTGGGGCGTTGCTCTGTCGCAACCAGAGCCATTCTAGCGCCTGAGGCAGAGGCCATAGAGCCATCCTCGGTGCCCGGGCCATCTTTGCTCCAATGGAGCCTCGGCTGCGGGAGGAGAAGAGAGAGAGAGGAAGGAGAGTGGGAGGGGTGGAGAAGCAGATGGGCGCTTCTCCTGTGTGCCCTGGCTGGGAATCGAACCCAGGACTCCTGCACGCCAGGCCGACGCTCTACCACTGAACCAACTGGCCAGGGCCCACATCAAGTTTTAAACTAAGGCCCTTTTGTCCAGGGGAAGAACCATGCAGAGATGCGGCTCCAGAGCACTGCTCCAAGGCCCCTGCTTGGTGAAGCGATAGTGAAAACATCAAACCTGAAATTCAGCATTCAAAAGAGGGAGGTAAAGGCCCTGGCCGGGTGACCCAGTGGCTAAAGCATCATTCCAGCACGCCAAGGTCACGGGTTCGACCCTGGTCAGGGCACACAGTAATCAATATGTACACAACTAAATGGAGCAACTAAGTAGAACAATGGATGCTTCTCTCTCTCTCTCAATAGAGAAATTAAAAACAAAAGAGGGCCTGACCAGATGGCAGCGCAGTGGATAAAACGTCAGACTGGGATACAGAGGACCCAGGTTCGAGACCCCGAGGTCACCAGCTTGAGTGTGGGCTCATCTGGTTTGAGCAAAGCTCACCAGCTTGGACCCAAGGTCGCTGGCTCGAGCAAAGGATTACTCAGTCTGCTGAAGGCCCGCGGTCAAGGCACATATGAAAAAGCAATTAATAAACAACTAAGGTATTGCAACGCACAACGAAAAACTAATGATTGATGCTTCTCATCTCTCCATTCCTGTCTGTCTATCCCTGTCTATCCTTCTCTCTGACTCTCTCTGTAAAAAAAAAAAAAAAAAAAGTAAAAGTCAGAGAGGGAGGGAGCCAGTGAGCTAGGTGTAAATGGGAAAGTAAAGATCAGTTCTGCCTTCCCATCTCCTCAGCTAGTAGCATAAATCTGGCTGTGCCTGTAAGACCTAGCATTTGTCTGCCTGGGCAAAAACCAAACGCAGGTTTTGCTTAGAGGAGCAGGACCATTTGACATGGGGGAGCAGTAAGAGCGTAAACATGCCACGTGGGCTTGAAGAGGGGTTGAGAGTTATAGAAGTCTGCCTGTCCCACCCTCAAGCCCGAGTGCTCAGGAAAGGACACCCTCACATGGGGCAGAAGGGTTCACAGGAATCACCTCCAACCTTCCCCTCCACAGCTCCCTCCATCCAGGGTGCCACAAATCCTTCCTGAAGCCCCTAGAGTTTAAGGTAAAGCACCAGTTACTTTGGCTCTGGCCGGTTGGCTCAATGGTAGAGAGTCCACCCAGCATGTGGATGTCCCAGGTTCGATTCCCAGTCAGGGCACACAAGAAAAGCGACCACCCCTCCGCCTCCCCTTTCTCTTGCTCTCTCTTCCCCTCCTGAAGCCATGGCTTGATTGGTTCGAGCGAATTGGCCTCGGGAGCTGAGGATGACCTCAGGTGCTAAAAATATGGCTCTGTTGCTGAGCTATGGAGCATCGCCCCCTAGTGGGCTTGCTAGGTGGATCCCCGTTGGTGTGCATGCAGGAGTCTGTCTCTCTGCCTCCCTTCCTCTCACTAAAATAAAAAAATAAATAAATAATATAATAAAATAAAAAAATAAAGTACCAGCTCCACTTGCCATCTCTAGAAGGTTCCCCATTACCTCAAAGGCTGAGCTGAAGAAGAGGCAAAGTTCAAGTCCATCTCTGAGCAGACCCTGCTACAACACTGACACAAACAATAAAAACAACTACCATATGGTATCTTACTATGAGACAGACATGCCCTAAGCTCCACGGGGGTGTCATTTTGTTTCATCTTCAAACAATCCTATGAGGGAGGTTTTATTAAGATTCCCAATTTTACAAATAAAGAAACAGATTCAGCCTGACCAGGTGGTAGTACAGTGAATAGAGCATTGACCTGGGACACTGAGGTCCAAGGTTTGAAACCCCGAGGTCACCGGCTTGAGCACTAGCTCATCTAGCTTGAGCGCAGGCTCACCAGCTTGAGCATGGGGTCGCTAGCTTGAAGCCCAAGGTCACTGACTTGAGCAAGGAGTCAGTAGCTCGGCTGGAGCCCCCAGTCAAGGCATGTATGAAGAGCAATCAGTAGCCTGACCTGTGGTGGCGCAGTGGATAAAGCATCAACCTGGAAACGCTGAGGTTGCTGGTTCAAAACCCTGGGCTTGCCTGGTCAAGGCACATATGGGAGTTGATGCTTCTTGCTTCTCCCCCTTCTCTCTCTCTCTCTCTCTCTCTTTCTCTCTCTCCCCTCTCTATAATGAATAAATAAAATCTTTAAAAAAATTTTTTTAAAAAAGCAATCAGTAAACAACTAAAGTGCTGCAACTATGAGTTGATGCTTCTCATCTCTCTTCCTTCTTTCCTGTCAGTCTGTCTGTCTCTCTCGCAAAGGAAGGAAGGAAGGAAGAAAGAAAGGAAGGAAGGAAGGAAGAAAGAAAGGAAGGAAGGAAGGGAGGGAGGGAGGGAAGGAGGAAGGAAGGAGGAAAGAAGGAAGGAAGGAAGGAAGGAAGGAAGGAAGGAAGGAAGGAAGGAAGGAAGGAAGGAAGGAAGGAAGGAAGGAGGAAGGCAGGCTCTGAGAGAATAAGCAGCTTGTTGAAAGTTAGAGTGGTAGTAATTAAGTGACAGAGCTGAGACTTGAACACACATCTGTCTGCCTCCCTCTAGAGCCCGAGATGCAACAGCTGGGCGATCACTCACTCCTCCCCCTCAATGGAAAGGGGGAAGCCTGGCATCTAGGGTCCACAGGATGGGACCACTCCACCTGCAGCCCCACTCACCACCCACTGGGAACTTCTGCCCCTCGGCTTCCACCCACATCCTTACCTCTATCTGGTCAATGGTTTCCTGATATTCTTTCTCCCGGGTTTTGAACAGGGACTCAGTATCTTTAATCACCTTCTCCAAACTGTCCTCCTGCTGCTGGAATAGAAAGGAAAGCAAGGGTGGGGAGAGGCAAGGGGGAGGGAAGGGATGGGGGCATTCCACAGGGCCAAGCAGGAGGAGAGAGAGAGAGAGAGAGGGAAAGTCAGGTTAAAGAAACCAAAGACTGAAAAGAAAAAGGATAAGAAGAAGGGGAGAAGCAGATAAAGGATGATGGCCACAGAGGGAAAACAGAGCAAGGAGAAGAGGAAGGCAGGGAAGGAGGGAGGAGACTGGGCAGCGAGCTGGAGAGGCAGGACTGGGGGCCCCGAGGCCGGGAGGGGTGGTTACCTCTCCCTGGGCCTCTGCAGCTGCCATGGCATAGCCTGAGAAATCCTCCCAAAGCAGCAGAGTCTCCTCAGTCTCCTCCCAAGTCAGGCTGTCACAGTCGTCCTCAAAATCATATTCCCTCCTAGAGACAGGGAGCCCGTGTGTCAAGGAGGGTGGGGCCTTCCTCCTGGTGGAGAGGACTGAGGGGGCGGGAGCTCCGGCCTCGGACTGCTGTGGGGGCCTCGGGACTCACAGCTGGTTGAGCATACGCTGCATCTCCTCGTTGATGCTGAGGGCTGTGCTCTCCTCCTCATCCCCATCGGGCTGGCGGGGCCCGTCACTCTCCGACACGGAGGTGTCCTCCTCGACAGCAGCCTTGCGCTCCCGCTTCCGCCCCCCCATGGATGGGACCTTAATGGGAGACAAGTGCAGAGACTAGAGAGACGAGGCCGGGTGCATGAGGAGAAAGGGCAGGTGTGCGCGGCGGGCGGGAGGGAGGAGAAGCAGGGACCAGCGGGAGGGTGGGGTGGACAGAGAGAGAAGACACAGTTACAATGACAGGAACAGAACACCAGAGTTACCAAGGGAGCGGCGGACAGACAGAGATGGGGACAGGGCTGCAGACCAAGGGGAAGAGAAAACGGAGCAGTGAGGTAAGGGGAGCAATGGCTGGCTGTGACCACGTTCAGGTGTGCACGATGGCTAAGGAGGATATCTTTTTTCCCAAAAAAAGGTCTTTCTAATGAAGTGACTGAACAAAAAAAGAAAATTTTAGGTTGCAAAGAGGAAGGAGGCTACAGTGTTCACAAAGGAGAACCTGAGTCACGTGTCCAGATCTGGAAAGCCAGGAGGAGGGACAGAAAGAAGTAAAGCACAGAGGAAAAGACAGAGAAGAGGAGGAAAAAGCAAGGAAACCAGAAGGGGGTGGTCTGTGCTGAAAAGCCCCGGGGTCAGAACCGACGGCTGAGGCCTGGGTAGTTTAGAAACAGGGACAGGGACATTAATAAGCTTGCATGAGAGCAAAACTAACCAGTTTCTTCTGTGGAGAAAGCCAGAGAAGATGAGAGGAAGAGAGAGGAGAGGAAGCAGACAGAGGAGAGAGGGAGGGGAGAGATGGGTTAGAGACAGCTTCCAGAACTTCTCTCCAGAGGCTGCTCCTGGCCCCCCAGCTAGTCCCCTGAGGGCCCCTCGGGGCCAGAATGAGTCCTCCGAGAAGGAGGATGGCGCCTGGCTCCCAGCCAGCAATGACTGAGGGTCTTCGCTTGCCCCAACCCTCCCGAGGTGCTGGGGCAGGGGAGGTGTGGGCTGGGGCTGGGCCAACGCCTGCCCTCCGCCCTCACCTGGAACATCTGGATCATGTCCTCACAGTTGCGCTGCTGCGCCACATCGCAGAGTTTGGCAGTGATGTCGATGCGGCGGCAGATGTCCATGTCTACCTTCATGGCCTTTTCCTGGATCTTCGTGTCCAGTTCTGTCAGGTTCTGTCCAGGAACATGCGAACAGTGAGGAAGCACCCTGCACTCCACACAAGAGCCAACAGGCCCTGGCAAGATTCTCCTCATCCTTCTGGTCATCCCCATCGCCAACTCCTCCAAGCAGCAGGCATCTCTGGGTGTCCTCCCCACAGGTGCTCAGGCAACTGGCTAACTGGCCAGATGAGGAACCCCTGGAGGGCCTGGCCCAGATCTTTTGACATGTGGGGTCCCTCTTGGAATTTATTTTCCCAGAGAGAAAGAGACTACTGGGAGTTACAAGAGTGGAGAATGTAGTGTGATAAGGATGAAAGCTAACACTTACTTAGCACTAAGCATGTGCTAGCACTGTTCTCAGGACAGATGTTACAATCATCATAATCATTCTGCAAAGCACATGCCTTTATTATGCCATCCCTTGTGAGGACAGGGAGGCAGAGCAGTTAAGGAATGTGCCCAAGGCCGCACTGCTAGCCGGGGTAGGGCAGGGACCTGTGCTCTTAGCTGACTGCCAAACAGCTCTAGTTATGATGGAGGTATGCTGGCTCTCGAACACAGGGACTTGTGTTCCTTCTTTTTCTCCTGAAGTAGGGGGTGGCAAAGAAAAGAAACCGGAAGTGTAGCAAAGTAGGGGGGGTATGGTGGACAGGAAGTCAACAGGCCACACCTAGCAAGGCCTGCTCTGCCTGGTTTCGGGCAGCCTGGTGGCAGGCAGCCTGCGAGCCCGCAGGGGAAGAGTGAGGGATGCTCTGGCTGCACTCACATTGCTCATAAGCCCTTTGAAGACCACTAGCTCAGCTTTCAACTGCTCCACCTTCATCGCCAGCTCCTCCTGGCAGGCATCAGCCTCCTGGGCTTCCTACACCAAGCAGAAAACCCTGATGTTAGTGCATGGCCAGTGTGGGAGGAAGGTTGGGACGAGGAGGGACAAGGAGCAGGACGGCGAGGGGAGGCAGGGGAGGACTGAGGGAGGCCCAGGCAGTGGGGTGCCTCACCTCTTGGAGCTCATTCACTCGCTCTTGCAGCTGTATCCGCACCGTGTATTCCTCTTCCCACCTGGCACACATAGGAAGGAGGGAAAGAGCATAGGCGCAGGGTCCTTCCCTGACCCTAAAGCTCCTGCTCCCCACCTGCCTGGCTCAGACCTCCGCCCTGGGGCTGGTTCCCTAGATAGGGAGGGGCTGTGCACTGGAATGTCTGGCGGGGGGTGCGGCCACCTGCAGCTGTCGGGTGGCTCCACGCTTCTGGGTGGCTCCACACTTCTGGCCAGCGCCGAGCTCACTCACAGCTGCCTTCCCGGAACCTCCAGGCCATGCAGCAGCGACTATATTTACGAGCAGCAGCAGCTGCTCTGGTCTGTCACAGTGCCCGTCCCATTCAGGCCCTGGCCCAACCAGCTGTCTGGCTGGCCTCATCCCCCACATCCTGCCCACACCAGACCACCAGGCCCACCCGGCCCAGTCTCCCACCTTCAGCAGCACAGATCCGGTCTCCCGCCTCCTGCCCGCACCAGAACAGAGCTCCTCTAGCCTGCTGCCCTGCCTTGCGTGGTACCATTTAACCCTGTAAAAGCAGCTGCAGGACACACACTGCGTCAACAGATTTGCTAAAGAGCCAGGAGGAGACACTCAAAGTCCACCCCCACAAGCTGCAGAAACTGCCTACCCAGACCCCCACTAAGTGAGCCGGAGAGAGGTGACAGTGGAAGGCAGGAGCTGGGACTATCGAGCGCCCAAACCCAGAAGGAAAGGGAAACTGGAGTATGAAAAAAATCTCTCATGAAATGGTGGGTGAGAACCAGAGGTGGCATCTCCTGAGATGCAGAATTTGCAGACCAAGACCACAAGTAGGCTAACAAACACTTGGCCACAGGCAGGATCCCTGTCCTGGCCGAGACTTCCCACACAGGGTAGTCCACGGTAAGCTAGTGCATGGTCCCTTACATCTCAGACCAGTGGGAGCAGCAACACCGCACCCTAGGAGTTTGGCTGGAATAGCAGGACGTCTCAGGCCCCACTCATATAACCTATTTCTTCTTGCCACATTCTGGAAATGATTCTTCTGGTCTGAAAATGGAGGGGCATGGCACCAAGAGAGAAACTCCAGTATAAGAAAGGTGGTTAGGAAGTAGCAAAGAGGACAGCAAGAAAATGAAAACCCAAGAGAACGTATTCTGTAGACACAGGATTCAATTATTTCTTCCCCTTCCCTCCACCCTTTTTCCCATCTCGCCCTCCGTACTTTTCCCTGGCTCTCCCTTCCAGTCTTGCCTGTCTTAGCCCTCCTGTACCTCACTCACATCCGCACTGCAGTATTCCTAAGAATAACTCATCTACATCACCGAGGCTGCCACCCCACCCGGGCTGGGCAGGGAGGAGGCAGGCAGCCTGGCCACCACTCCGCCGGCTCATCACGCAGCCCTGCACCCAGCCTTCTTGGCTCCCTGCCACCCTTCCCTGCATCCCCACGTCCTTCTCTCTTTTGCTCTGGCCTTCTCATTCAAACATTCAGGGCCAGTGACGAGCCCCAGTGGCATCGAGTTATAGATTTTCTCATACGAGATCCTTCCCTTTCCTGGCCTTGTTTTCTTCAACTACAACATGAAGGCTTGGAATATGGTACCTTTGTGCCCTCGGAGTCCATGAGTCGCTGGAGGAAAAAGGCAAGACTGACAAGAGGACAATAACCCTGGGCACAATGCATCAGGAAGAGTGGGAAGCACTGTTTGACAATGAACTCCACAAATCCAGGTAGAAACTCAAGTATGGAAGTTATGTAAGGATTAAGATTCATAAAATTTTACAGGATTAAAAAAAGAACTGAAAAAAGTCATCTGGAAGCTCACTAGAATTTTATTTGCACTCCAGTCAGACTTTCCCACAAAGAGGTTCAGTTTGACCTCCATTCAAATGGAGGCCTCGTGGCCTCATGGAGGAGGTTCCCTTAACATGTACAATTTGGGTTTTCTACATTTGCCAACCACCTCTCTTCCAAATAAATGGTATCCTTGAGTGAAGTGAGGAAGCAGGGGCCATTCCAATACAGTAACAACTGAGGCCAGGAAAGAGAACCACCCAAAGTCACACAAGGAAAGGGAACTGAAAACAGAGCGCAGGAGGCCTCAACTCCTTCCCAGTCTAGTTAGTGCTCAAGCTATGCCCAGGCCTTCCAGGCTGCAGGCAGGAGCTACAGCGTTGCTATAAAGAGAACAGAATGAGGGCGGGGAACTGGGTAGAAGAACGAGTAACTGCCAGGGTCACGTACCACACAGCTCTAGCTGCGGGGCCCTCTGCACAGCAGCGTGCTGCAGAGTGATGAGCTCATCGGTCCCCAAGGAATAACTCTTTGCTGTCCTGGACAGCTGGACCAAGGACAAACACTCTTTCATTTAAAAAAAAAAAAAAAAAAAAGGCTCTGAGAACAACAGTTGTGCCTGTGGTTATGGATGTATTCCAGAACTGCCCATGTTCCACTGCTAAGTGTATTAATTAACTCCGGCTGGGGCTGGGGCTGGGGCTGGTGCGGGAGCTGGGGCTGCAGCAAAGACAGGCTGGGCCTGGTGGCACCTGAAGGATTTTAGGACAACTGGGATTCCCAAAGACACTCATAACATAGACTACAGTTAAGGGAGCCAGATGAGGACAGAACTCAACCTCAGAAAGCCTGCTGGTCTGTGATCTGCTAGACTTGGGCAGGTTACAGATCCCAGACCCAGCCTTAACTTCCCAGAACATTCAGCAAATCCCCACCAGAAAAATCTCCACTACACTGAGCTGCAAGAGTAATTCCCAAGTCTGCCCACAAGGGGTCAGAGTAGCTCATTAAGAGGTTAAATCTGAAGGCCTCCAAACCAAAGCCTCCCTCTGACTTGACATCTTCCTCTTTGACTACGGATTCCAGATTCTGGCACATAGTCTCCAGAGGGCTGGCTGCCTTCGTGCTCCTGTTCTAACAGCTTGCTTATCAACCCTCTAAGGAACCCACCTGGTATACAGACAGCACGCTAGTAGCCCTGCATCCCTCCACCTGGCCTTTTGTATTACCCTGCCAGGTCCTCTGCAAAAAGCCAAATCTTCATCTTCAAAATGCACCGGGTCTGCCCCACGGCTGTCTCATACTCACAGGGTGTGTCCACGTTCCCAACTTTCTCCTGCTCAGCCCCTCTGCTGGTTCTGTTCACAGAATTTTATTTGCACTCCAAAATGCCTCCACCCTGGCTCTCTGCACCTTCATAGAGTTCCCAATCTTTCCACTAGCCCAACGAATATCAGTCCCTTCCCCTTTCCCCAGGGATTTCCCTATACTTTTTCCTTTCCTGGGTTTCTTTCCCTGCGCCAAGCAACGTCTCACGGAACACAGAGCCTCTCGTTTGAAACTGGAGTAGGTATCCAACTCTCAACCAGGGCAGCCCTCCCTCACCACTCCCCTCTAATTTCACTTAAGACTCCCAAATTAAAGCTATGTTTTTGCCTCTTATTTCTGATCAGCATGTGGAGCTTATATCACAAAACCGCCCAAGGGCTGAGACTGGTGGGGATAAGCAGTATCCCAGATGTGACCTCTGAGATCCTTGTCCTTTTCACATCTCACAAAACCCACAGTTACTCCGTCATGCAAACACTGAAGCCTAGATGAGACAGAACGAGCAGCCAGAAGAAAACTATGAACTCCCCACACAGTATCCGGTTCCCAATCCCCTTCCCATCATGAGTCTGACTTCTGCATTTCCTGTGGATTCAGTCTCCCCGGTTCCAATGCCATCATCTATCTACTTCCAACCTCCTCCTTACACAGCAGGAACTCTACTCACTTTTCCTCCCTGACTCTTGGGCCCCAGCTACCCCTCCTCTCCACACCTCGTTCTGGTCCTGAGTGTGGCAGGACACTGAGCCAATGTCCCCACCTGCCCGGTCCCTATCCCTACCTCCGCTTGTACTCGTCCCGCTCACGCTTCACCTTGGCCAGCACATTGTAGAGTGCGCGGATCTCGGGGGTGATGGTGTCGATCTGGACGCCCACCCCATCGGGGTGCACCCATGACAGGCCAGGCCCCTGCACTAGCATGGGCTCGAGTCCCGGGCCTAGCCGGCGGGCGTGAGAGAAGGACCAGATGGTGCCAGGCATGAAGCGGGCCGACGAGGAGAAGGCAGCAGAGGTGGAGGTGGAGGGCGATGAGTGGCAGGCGGCGGAGGGCGCGAGGGGGCCAGCTGGCGAGCGCGCGGGCGAGCCCAGCACCCGTGCCGATGGGGTGCAGACGGCGGCCGGCCGGGCGCCCAGCGGTAGCCCCAGGGGCCGGATGGGGCTGATGAAGCCGGTCTGCACCGCCTGGTCGCGGCGAGCCAGGCCCCGCCGGCCCTGCTTACCCTCCTCGAGTGCCTGCTGCAGCTGCTTCTCCAGCAGCCGGTTGCGGCGCTCCAGCTCGTGCACCTTGGCCAGGAAGCAGCGAAAACGGAGGTTCAGGGTCTTGAGCACGTTGATGTTGGAGCCCAGGTCATTGCGGAGGGCCATGGCGGCGGGGGGTGCCGGGCCTGGCCCAGGCGGCGAGTAAGGAGCCGGACCAGGAGGGGTGAGCAGCGATGGGGACACGTCCCCTCCCCCCGCAAAGTGGTCGCCTCCCAGTGGATCCCCCAGCGGCCTGGCCAGGCCCTGCTGCTCCTGCTGTAAGAGGAAGAGGTTGGGGCCGAATAACGGATTCATGGCTGCGCCTTCTGCTGGGTGATGGAGACCGGTGCAGGAGCGGTGATGCAAGGCAAGGGAGAAGAACCAATGAAGCGCCCGGGGGGTGTGGAACAACCAATCAAACAGCTCAACAAAAGGGGCAGAAGTCAAGGGGGCGGGGGAGGGCAGAGAAGAAACCAATGAAAGGCTCAATTTGAGGCTGGTACCCGGACTTTTCCGGGTCTGAGGCAGAGCCCCGAGCTAAGCGAAGCCCAGCC